>NC_082381.1:12591650-13191650 GCF_027477595.1 Haemorhous mexicanus
CCAGACTGATTTTAGTGGGCTCAGCCTTTCACATAGGAACTTACACTAGTGAAAGGGACCAAGAGTGTCCTAAATAACTAAAATTTCAGTTCAATAATGCTAGAAATCCCTTTCCGGGCCAAGGGCCATATATAAACCATGAGTATACAAGAATTTTCTTCTTTCCAGATCAGAATTGCAAAATTTTGGTCCTAGAATCTATAGAGAGGTTTGCAGTCCTGAGGTTTGTCTAGATTTCTCAACATTGTGAAATTTTGAAATAAACTGCAGGAAAGCTTACTTACACTGATTCCAAAGTCAGCAAGATTTGTTTTTTTCCCTGGGTATGGTAGATCACAAGACCCCAAATAAAATAGCAGTAGCAGGAATTGATGAGAACTTCTTTTATTTCTGCCACTCATTAGGTCATGGAGATCAGTAGGAGGCAGACTTAACTTCAGAACTTTTAGGTTTAGTCAGGTATTTTATGCCATTGCCCTTCATGAAGAAGGAAGTGGAATTAAGAACATTTTTACCAGGAAAAAGACTGTACAGGAGTAGGTGAATTTGTCAGATTCATTAATGGGAAAGGAGTGAAAAAGTTAATCTGTGGAACAAACAAGAGAATTTTCTATAACCCTTGGGATCCAATGTGTCATCTCAAGTCCAAGCCAAGAAACATCTTCCTTGTTCAGGATACAATTGTGAATCTCTCATGAGTATTACTATCAGATGGGTTTAGTCCTAATAATGCATATTATTGAAAAAGGTAATTTTAGAATTGTAATTTTATATTTACATATATGTAGCTATCTATAGGGGTCCTAACTGTTCAGGGGTTCTTCTAGTGTAGCTGATTAATAAGAACCCCTGCCTCTTCCTGCCCCCCAACTGGAAAGCTATAAATAAAAATGTGTCCAGGAAAGTGAAATTACAGCACTTGGTTCTAAGCCCCCTTGGAACAAGCAATTTTTCAAGTGTCAGGGTAGGAAAATGGTCAATGAGCAATGTTATTTCTTGCTATGAACTTATACTAAAACCATAAAGAGTAGTCCACACCCTGATGCAATTGTCTTGTTGCAAAGAAGGGGCTTGTGACAGGAAAGGACTATGGAATAGATCCAGTAAATGGTTTAGGGACATAAAAAGCTCAGTTTGGCAATATCTACTATTTAGGCACCTGATCGTCACAGGGAATTAGCAGTATGTTAGGATCTGAGGCATGGAAGAGTTTGGTGCTACAGAACAGGATCCAAACCTAGCAGTATGCGACAGAATTGTGAATGACCCAGAGCAAGCAAATGGGTTTTCAAAAATCCTATGCATCAGATGCTTATCCAGGTCTACAGAGATGCCTTCACCCACATTCCTGCTGGGCATTCAGGTATTGACTGAAGCATACTAACACCTACAGGCAACTTTTCATATACTTGAAGAAGACACTCTTTTCTTAAGAAAACTTTTCTGTTCCTGATTTTTTCTACATAATAGCTAGTGGCTAGAAATATGCTAACTTGAAACACAGGTTCTATTTCTTTGATCTGAATAGGCTCAAGCCTATTGTTCCCTCTACTCCTAGAAGGGATAGATTTACTTAGCTTCCTATGCTCTAGATAGTTCTAGATAGTTAAACATATATATAATTCACTGTAATATTTGGCATTTGTGTATTAAAAAATGCACAATTTGTTCAGTCAGAGAAACAGAACATGAAAGCAGAGTTCTTTGACTTGTAACAGCATTTTTGTTTGAGGAAAACCTGTTGAAATTATTTGGGTCTTAAACTGGGACTGGGAAAGACTGACAACTTTGACCCACATTGGGTCAATACTTTTTAAGCACAGTAGAGGCCCCTAGTAATGTTGAAGGTCAAATAACAGTTTGTCCACAATGTTCATGTGCCTCCAGATGAGGTTTTTGGACAAATGACGATTGCCACTTTGTAAGGCAAGTTTAGATACTTCTGCAAAACATTATGAGATATAGGATGGAAAGTACTGAGCATAATTATGAGCTTTTATTCATGAGTTAAACAATACACGTGGGTCATAAAGATTTATGTCTAGGGTAGCAAGCTTCTTTTCAGACAGTTTACAGAAATGTAGTTCAGATACTAAGGCACTGGCACCTGCCGGAAGGAATCCATAAAGTTTCCATTTTAGTGATATATGTTTAAACATGTTAGAAGCATGTAATAACCAATCCTTGGATTATAAAAATGAAAGGAAAATTCTTATGTTTTTTCACTTTTCATGTTGCAGCCATGGTTATGTTGTAGGAAGCTAAATATTTAAACGAGACATTCCATTTGGTACTGCTTCTTTGTCAAGATCTTGCTCTCTTTTGAACCAATCTCCAGCAGCTGTATTGTTTAAACTACTTTTATTGATTCTTATAATTTGCTTTCTTTGAAGAGTCTGTGTGCAATAACACTTGATTTAAAAAAACTTACTTGAACAACCCAAAGTAAAATGCATAATTTATATAATTCTGCAATATAATTGTCTATAGATCACACAGGATGATATAAATAAATGAGTTTGAAATTTTTTTAATCCAAGCATATCCAATGTATCACAGATTTTTACTTTTTACATCTCTGTCTTTCACACAAATAATAACTGTCTAGAACATACATCATGCAACTTTTTTAAATAGCTTTTACTTCTTTGTTAATGGCAACCATATATAGAAATATCCGTGGCAAAACTAAGAAAGGAAAACTCAGCCATCTAAAGTTTTTGGTTTAGAGGTTGCTTCTTAAAGAAAATGTTGACTGAAGCTGTTTTAGTGGAACTTTTCTAATGCAATGAAGAATTGTTATTTAAGATTTAACAACATTTAACAGCTCTGGACTATGGACCTTGATTCAAAGCTCACTATAGACTTGTGATTATTAAAAATGTAGAACAACAGAGCATATGTCTATTTGAGGCTTTATAGCCCTTCAAATTTGGTAACTCACAATAATTTCATTTGTCTTATATGAAAAGACTCATAGAGGCCTCTCTGGATTCAGAGCAAACAGGGTCTAATCAATATCATGTACAAGGACGGATACAAATTTTATACTACACAAATAAATAATTAATTTTTAGTTTCTTACTGTAACAAGGAAGACAAGTCAGCATATTTTAAAGTTTAACAGAACTTTCACCAGAGCTATGAAAACTGTGGAAAGGCATTTCACAAAGATAGTGTTATCAATGCGCAGTCTAGGGAAGGAGAGGAATGCAGGTATTTTGCTTCATGCAAATGACATGGGTAAGGTGAGCAGAAAATTTAAGATATTGGCTCCCTAGCAGAAGAGTGAAGTTGGCAAAAAGCCAGGATTGGACTGACTTTTCATCCCTATTCTCTTTGGCGATGAAGTTCCTCTTGCAGAGTGCCAGTGTTTCTCAGGGAATTCATGATTCTGTGGCAGGGAGTTTTACTTCTGAGAATAGATATAAACGCTACTCATGGTAGGAATTATTGAGGCCCCAGGTCTGTCAGACCTTACTGGGTGACAGACACTGGGACTGCTTCAGGAAAAGAGCCATGATTCTGCAGAGATTTGCAGGAGGATTCAATTTTCTTCTTGTGAGAAGCTTCAGCGTCTGAAAGGTGACTTCCATAAATCTTCCATAAATAATTTTTGTTTTCAAAAATAAGACCTATTCTAGTATTTCTTATCACAAAAAGAGGCAGCATCCATAGAAAGTTACATCTAGCTTAAAAACAGTAACAAGGCAGATGTGAATTTTGTCAGAACACTCACATTGACATCTCTAGGTTTTAATGAGGGACCTAATAAAACCTGCATAGTGGGCTTTGCATAGGAGAATTTTTTGACTTCTAATACTATAAGGCTCTTTTAACCTTATGAATGGTAGCTTAGAGCCCGTATCTGGAAACATTTGTATATCAAAAAAACACTTGTTCATGTGTAAGCATATGAAGAATCATGCACCACGTAACTGATTTTGCTAGAAACTCAGCATTGCATAATCTTCAATACTGATTTAACAAGGAACAGTTAGGAGCTTATGGGAAACCAATGAAACAAAGTCTTGGGGGGAAAAGAGGGCAAGGTCAGTAATTTGCATTACGGATAGTTGTGAGGTAAGAGAATATGTAGTATTTTTACATTTGTCATTATTACTACTGTGTGCAAATCTGGATAAATAACCACATTTTGTATTCGCCTTACAAAGCAGGGACATTTTAATTATGAAAATTAAAAATGGGCTTGCTCACAAAAGCCTTTGTGTCTGGAACACAGCTGTAAGTAGCTCACTATCTAGGTTGAAAATGGTAATGCAGGGTAGTGTGTCCTATTTTTCTGTGCTTGAAGTGAAGATACAATAGTAGAATTCAGCCTTGGTAGTTACTAATACACCACACAGACACAATAACACCCTGTGTACTGCATAAAGGAATCACTTGTGGCCTGCCTCCATTTACAAGGAGCAGAGGGGGCCAACATGCAAGAAGACAAAATGCTTTACAAGGGGAGGGAGACCAGAAGAGTTGATGTACCCAAATACAAGGACCTTGATTCTTTTTAGAGTGATTTAAGTCCCTTTCCATCAATTATCATCCTTTGTCTCCAGAGTCTTATCACAAGCAGCACTACAGGAACTGAACAAAACAATGCTCAGGCTCAAATAACCCTGTGAACTGCACTGACATTTCCACACCCTGTTGCTGCATTTGACCAAGTTACTCAGGTTAAAAAAAACAACCAAAAACAAAATGCAAAATTCTGTACAAAACAACAACACACATTCTTGTTCTAAATAACATGCTCAGCCCTTCCTGGTGTTTCTTCTCTGTAGTACTGCTGATATCTCACACTGCAATACTGCTATGGATATGAAAAACTGCAATACAGAAGAAGATTGACTTTCTCTAATTTGACAGCTTTTCAAGTGAAAAGTTCCTGCTTTCCAGGCTTCTCAACACGTTTATTTTTGAGTAAATTAGATCCTGTCCTTTTCTATTCCAATCTTCCACAGTCTTTTGGTGAAATTTGAGTTTCAGAACAATTACAGATTAAAAAATGTATATATCTGCAGAAATGCTCTGAAACTATGATTTAATTTTTTAGTGAAATAAATAATGTCTATCAATTCATTTTTACTACTCTGAATCAGAATAATAAATTTTTCTTTCTTATTGATATGTGAAGTTTTGAGGGCACATGAAATCATTGAAAAACATCTATTTGTTTCATTCATTCATGCTAGAAATGTGACATTTCATGGTAATTCTTGACAGAACACTGCAGTCATTGCTTGTCTTAAAATAAAGTAAAAAACATGTGGAAAGTAAAAAAAAAAAAAAAGGACCTTAGGAAAGTCAGATGTTTTTGACAGTAACTTAGCTTCTGTGAAACAAAGTCTTGTATTTCAGAAAGCGTTTATGATTCATGAGGAAAAAAAAGTGTATCCTTGGTCTAAAACATTTATTGGCACATAGGAGTCTGAGGAGAGCAAGTCAGGCCTGTGGTTTCTTTGAAACCGCTTTATCATCGCCTGCATTCTCAAAAGGATCAGTGAATGGAGCTGGATTACTCACCCTTCTATTCCATGCCTATTCTTCTCCATTTTCCTTGGCAAGACTGAGTGGCAAGCTATTTTTAGTGAGATAGTGTTCTATTTTTAGACAAATAGCAGTTAAGACACATTGTTAGGAAAAAAAATTTTAAAAAGAAAAACAGAGGGAGGAGGGAACAAGGTTTTCCATCTCATATTGTGAAGCAAGCCCTTCAACCTGTAACTTCAGGTATTTCAGCTGCTTCCAGTCTTGGAAAAATAAAGAAAATTTGGAGTACAGGGATTTAAAAATAAACCTACCCTCTGGCAAACAGACCAAAATACAACAAGCTGTTACTATGTGATACAGTGATTACAAAAGCAACAAATGTTTCTCACTGTCTAGATTGGGATATAACTTTGGAGCTATTGAGGTCTGAGAATATTACACAGACATGTAAGATATTTCCAGCTCCTTAGCCAGATATTTTGGAGAAAGAAAGAGTGATCTGTGAAATAGACCTTGCTCTAAGAAATAGAGCTTTAGGATTCCAGTTTGGCAAAAAAAGAGAAAGAACAAAAAATTGGAACATGTTTATATTCTGCACATATTTTTCACTTTCATCATTTCAGCATTTTTGCAACAATTAATCCAAAAAATTTACTATGTTATTAAAATATTTTAGAAACTATTACAAAACAACAAAAGAATAAGAAAAAAAAAATTACATGATCCTCAAAAAGGTTAAAACAGGACATCCTGATCACCCCTAAATGCACTCAAAAAAAGCTTCTCATGTACCATGTGCTTCAGAAAAATTAACTTTGGATCTATTTTATTTTTTTCTGTCCCTTCTCTCTTGTTCAACATATGGAAAAGTAGCTCTTAGGTGAGGCTTTTCTTCCATTTGAGATAACATTCAGACTACAAGCTATGTTTCATGTTAACCATGTTAACCAAATCCTTGCCAAAATAAATAATAATGAAAAATTTTCTGGGTTTTTTTTGAGATAAAGCAAAATGAAAAAATTAATTGTGCAACTTTCCCATTGATGTATTTTTTCACATACTGAATTAATTTGAAATATAAGAAATCCTCTATTCTTCTTCTTCTAGATTTCATAGCAACTAAAGTCTCTGACTTATTAAATCCAGAGTAACAAGGAGATGCAGAATTATCAAGGACAGCTTGAAAATAGCCTGGGAGTATGAAGAGTCAAAAATCTCATGAGGATAAGTGGCAAGAAGGGAATAAAATGCTACCTAATGAGTTCAGTAGAAGGACTACTTCGGACACTCTCACTGACTGGAACAGCAGTTCCATTGAGGGACTACTTTGGATACAACAGAATTGTCATACACAGTTTTCCATCGTTGAAATTTTTCTTGTGGTCTTGTAAGAGCTACTATTTACATGAATCCCAAATTGATGGAATAATAAGATTAGGTAAGAATGTCAGCTTTTGTTTAGAAAAGATGTATTTCTAAAGACGTTTTTTCTAAAAAAATGAAATCAAGATTGATAAAATGTACAGACTTGTAAAACTTTTGAAACCAAGATATTTTTCCCTCTGAGATTTTTTTAACCAGTCACATTTAGAAAAAACACAAAAAAAACTTACATGAGGACATTAATTTACAGACACATTTTTCAAATTGTGTTCAATTTCAAATTAATTGGCAAACAAAGACCTAAGGAAAAATGCTGAAGATCTTGCATTCAGTCCTTTGGTTCTGTCATACATGATAGTGGCAGTAATGGTTGGGTTTGTATTTTTGAAAAATGAAAAAAGACAAAGACATTTAAAAAGTGTTAGAGTCATCCAAAGGAAATTTTTGGCCAGATGACTCTTTTCAAATGTCTGTCCTGTGAAACTGGTACCACTAGCTGGTTTTTTAGCAACTGGTCTTCAACCAATTTACAAAGGAAATCAATAATGCTATCCCCATTTCAAAGATAGTGAAACCAAAGCATTAAAAGGAAATGTGACTTATCCAAGGTCACAAAACAGTATTTGACAAAGCTATTAATAAAACCAAAGTCTCACGAGTCCTAGTGCAGCACAGTATCCAATACACTATACTGTCTTTAGATCACCCTGAATAACCTTTATTACATACAGGCTTTCTTTCCATACTGTCCCAGTCTTCAGCCCACAGTAGCTGAAAGAGATCCCCTGATTTCAGCAGCTCAAGAGCTGACTTGATGTGTATTTCACAGCTTGTTCATATGCAATATTGTGTTACAATGACAAGAGAAGAAAATACCCTTATTACATTAAACAAGCTACAAGAGTTGCCTTACTTTTCCTAAAAAGAGAACATTTAGAGAGTTATATAGGTTTATTTACTATGATTATACAGATAAGAGTCTTAATTGATATGAAGAGGCTTTCACAATCTAATTAACCTCCTAGCAAGTCATTAGCTCTGTGACCTTTAGAAATAATTGACAGAAGAAAATTTCTTTTCTCGTTATCTCATTCATAACTTCCCCATCAAGAGACTAAACCTAATGTGCTACAGAACCCACAGCACATCTGTGAGGATTGATGGGATAATATGCAGTAAGACCATAAGCAAAACAGGACTGTGGCATTCCTCTCTGGCACAAATATTGCCCATGGCCACCTGACTGCCATTCTCATCAACTCCAGCCTTCAACTGTGATGAAGCTATACTAAGTTTTAACTCATGTCCCTCAAGGAGATTTAAAAGTATGCCAATTAACACGTTGTCGTTGGCCATACTAAAAAAAAATCTTGATTTTCAGTTCAAACTAGCTTTTCTACAAATCTGTGGAAGACTGAATTGCCATCGCTAATTGTATGTTTTCATTAGACACAATAAAAAAATTCTGAATTCCACCACCCTGAAGGTCTTGGCATTACTTTGTTCCTTGCTATCTTAATGTTAAGATCTTTGAAGATCTCTGTGTGTTGTAAAACACAAAGGATGAGCAGGGAGAATTTCACATGTTCAGAACCTCACTTCTTCCTCTTAGGGGAAAATGCAACTGCAAATGGCACACATTTCTTCTGCTACGTTAAGACTGTTCTCCCTCACCAAATACAGAAGTCGACTGGAAAGGGGTAAATACTATGTGGAATGTCAATTCACCAGTAGCTGCTAGAGAATGAACATGTGTGCAAAGCAAGTTAAAAACAAGAACAATGCCAGATGCTCATTATCCATGAAAAATAATCTAAATTGTATAAATTAAAAATGTGACATATTATTGCAAATTAGAACTACTTATCTTTGTTTTGTTTTGTTTTTCCCTGGGAAAACCTGCAACCCCTTCACAATGTCCCTAAAATAATTTACTCCCTAGAATTAATTCTTGATGAAGTCTTCACTATCACTAAAAGCAAGAGTTCACCCAATCCAAGTTTTCCAAACGTACCTAATTTCCATTAGAAAGAAGAGGCAAAAGAGGATGGAGGACCACCAAGTGTAATGGAAAATCAATCCCTAACAGAGTAAGACAATGTATAGATGAAGAACCAGATGAGGTTAAGGTTTTACTGAAGCAGAAAGATATACCAGTATATTGCAGGAGTTGGTATCTTCCTATATGTTAAAATCCATGTTAAGGACCATGAAATCCTTCTAAAACTTGATTAAAAGAAAATTAGAGAGAGAGAGAAAAGAGAGAGAGAGAAATAAAGGAGAAGTTGAAGACATGTACCAGAAAAAGAAAGATCAAAAAAACAGTTATTAGAGATATTTCAGAAAGGACACTGAGCTCACAGAAGAATTTTTTGGAAAGTAATGGAAGTTTTACCTTCATTTAATTTACCTTATTAAGGTAAATATCTTAATTTTGCAAAATTAAGATATTTGCTGGATGATTAGTATTCATGACATAGAACCTCAGTCAGCAAAGAGAGAGATGAATGAAGTCTGTGGTTTGCTTTTTTCTCTACTAATGATTAGTGGTATGGTAAGAGGGAGCTGAGGAGATGGATGAATGCGTGCCTGAAAATGGAAGATAGGGGTGAATTTGAAAGGGCTGACCTAGCAAGGGAACTTGAACTAAAGGTAGTGACCACTGAATCAGCAGATGAAGAGAAGTCAGGTGGAGAAAGAGAGACAATAAAAGCAGCAGGGTCAAACAAATTGATGGATTGGGTGTTTAAAAAGAACTAAAAAATAAAGCAGAGCTTCTAGCAAAATCATTTGTGGAGGAATGGTTTATGAACACAGAGAGCAAGGCTCAGCGTATTAAAGTCAGTATACCAGAAACTGAATGAAAACCAAGAGTCAATCAAAACTCACTAGAGGTCTTCTAAAACTAAGACAGTAGATGATGCTTTGACATGAAATAATGAGAAGGAAAAAGGGACAATTAGATAGAAAACAGGCAGGAAGTTTCACCTTAAATCAGCAACGGCTTGATGACTTAGATGAAGAATCACAACAGACTTCTATAGCATAGTTACACTTTTAATTATATTTGCAGCAAATATTTAATTATTTCCCCATATTCCTGCTCTGAAATCTGTCCCTTTCCATCTAAGGCTGAGGTCTTTCCCGAGCTCCTAAATAGTGATCTTAGAGTGTTATAGAACAAGATTCTTCTTAGTCAGAGAAGTGTGGCAGTGAGATATCACTAAAATAAGTTGTGTTACACCCACTTCTGTTTTATAGAAACAAGGAAAGGATCTGGCCTCATTTCTAATAAATCCAAAGAATACATAATGCATGTGCTTGACTGTTGTAAAATGCTGACATATTTTTCTTTCCCATTTCCTTATTGCCAAAAGTAAGCTATTGCATAGTCTTATCAATCATGCTAGATATATTATTGTTGGAATTTACATACTCTCTTGGAGGTTAGCATAAAGATGAAATGCTATATTTCTCCTCTGAAGTGAATGAACTCACCAGAGTTTCTGCTTTTCCTTAGAAAAATTACTAAATCCAGCAAATAATGTTCACTTTTTAACTGAAAGAAAATTGAATGAATCACTGTGGTATGAATAGTTTGGTGAGTGAGGACATAATGGCTTCAAATTTAAGAATCCAGTTAATGCTAAACAGAGATTCAGAATGAACCTTTTTTTTGGCTGATTTTGTTTTGTTCCCTTTTTTTGTTTGCTTTGTTTGTTTCCCAGAATTAATGCATATCTCCATGTACAATAATTGTCACTGTTGTTTGAAATGAATAAATGTGAGTGTAAAATGCATTTTCTCCTTCATGAGTACATATTGACCTTTATTTGCTCCTGTATGTTGTAGGCATATTTACTGGGTCTTAACTGAAACACATTCACCTGGTAGGCAATTTTTGTGACTTGAAAACTCAAATATATGAAATAGCATGTTAATCAACTTTGTTTTGATGAAGTAACTGGAAACATAATCTCAGTTATATTTATTGCATGTAAATAAAATTTATACATATGTAAATAAAATAAGCGCTATTTTAAATCGTTAAACCAGAAAAACCTCAAACAACAGCAGTAACTGGACTTTACAATTCTCTAACTACTAGCATTCCATTTTTTTATCAAGATAGATTTATTGATAGCATCTATCTCTAAGTTGGGTGGAACCAATTTTCTGTTAAAAAACAGTGTGATGTTTGTTAGACGTATGACCATGTTTTCTTCTTTAGTTGTTACTTTAAGTAACAAGTTATGACCTGAAGACTCACTTTTTCATAAATGCTAAATATAATTAATCCCAGTAATTATATTGAAATAATTTGCTCAATAAAATTAACAACCTTAGCCAGATCTGCATGAAAAATTATATAATTTTTGTATTTGAATAGCAGTGGTTTAACTTAAAAGTAATTAACTACATATTAGAGAGCTGCTCTTTTAATTTTCTTTGAATATAGATAGTTCAAAGAACTTACACCTCATTTAAATGACTGATAAAACAGTTGTACCACAACTTAAAAGTGACTAATAGTCACTAGTTAATATTATGCTGAATGTGAACAGAAATTGGATACTCAATTGAAGACCTTCATATGGTTGACAGGTATATTTCAAATTTTCATCAGTCTGCCTAAAAAAGATTTCTCCCTTGAATACTGTGCAGAAATCTATGACCACAGCTATGCCCTTGTCCTCTGCTGAAATATAGTTATTGAATAGACATTTAGTTGAAAATGCTCAGATTTAATAATATTGTCTTATTCTCAGCTGCTGTTGATTGCTCTGGAAGTCAAGATTAAAAACTTTTACTTGTGAAATCTAGCTGTCTGAAATAGAAAAGAAGATGGATCCCTTACATCCCTTAATAGGGATGTGCTTCCAAGTTTCCTTACAAGGAAAATCTCAATTGTGTGGCAGAGTTATATCCTGTACCTGAAAATATACCCAAACTACAATAAGCGTCCAGCCATTTACCAAAGCTCTATCCTCTACTGCACTTGCAACTGTGATGTTAACTATCCATTAAAGGCATGATAATATGGGATTGTTGTTCAAAACCTACACGCTGGAGAAGGACTCCTTGGATTCTCAAACTGTACCAGTACTGATATAACACCATATCAGTACTGGTTTTTTATGTTACAGGCAAAACATTGAAAAATGTAGCAGAAAGTCAAACTCAGAACTGATAGAGCATTCATTTCATTTGGCCTTTTATGCCTATTTTTCAGTTTAAATAATATTTATTTCAATTATCCACTTTTATATTGTTCCTTTTAGAAAAGTGCAAAGAGTTGCCCACCAAACTTCGGGTATAGCCAGAAAATTACACATGAATGCAAAACTGCTAATCAACCTATCCAAATTGGACTGCTGTTCATGCAGAAAGGGATTTTGTTGGGGCAGTGAGTTCTCCTTCTGAAAATTTCAACATTATTTGAAATTTTAAGATTTCATTTAAGATCCTTGGAAAACCATAGTCCTTATGATAAAAGTATTCATTTATTGCAAAGCAAGCCGTAAATCCCTAAGTGTATTTCCACCTATTTCCACACAAAAGTCTGTAGGAAGAAGAAAAGACATCACAAGAAAATCTTCTGCTAAGAATATTCCAGCCTTTTGCCACTAAAAGAGGAGAGGACTTAATTTTGGGCATTGAATTTGAATTTTTTTGGACTTCCCAGATCTGGGGGGGCCAGAAAGGCTTCATGTTTATACAAAGGATCTGAAGTAAGAGAGGAAAAGAAATGATGGAGACGAGGAAGAAATTATGCACTTAACTCTTATAAATTTTTTCTGCTGTCAGCACCTCACCCTCTTCTAATGGGGGGCAGAATCTGAGGGAAATAGGGAGGGAAGCAAAACAATAACTTCCTAGATTCTGGCATAAGGATAGACAGAGAAGTGATATATAATCCTGTGTGCAGTCTTTGCAAATCTAAGGTGGTGTGACTGTGACTCTGCAATAAGTTTAACAATCTTAATTATGCAGAAATTTTTATCCTCTAAAATATTTTATGTATAAATAACTCACTATCTTACATTCTAGTCTCAAAAACATGACTAACCCTGGCAAAGATTCCAAAAGTCTCAAAGTTGTATTTCAGACAACAGCCAGATAATTCAAAAATCTGAAACTAACTTTATAAAGATCTGGAGTAAACTAAGTATATACATCAACATATTCAGAAGAAAATTTTCACTGACCCTTAGGATAGGTCATCATCTTTCTATTATTATTTAATTGATACCATTAGATCAGTCATGCGCTTTAAAAAAAGAAATTGTCTAGGTCACATAACCCATTTTTTTAGATATCTGTCTAAGATATGAGTGCTTTGTTAATAACAACAAAATCATTGAAGGCTTTATGTATTTTGCATAGGTTGAATCCAAATGTGATTGCAATGTACACTGACTTTTCTAAGAAAATTAGAAGTTCAATTTTAAAATTTTAAATTTAAATTAATAATTTTCAGTAATTGTAAATAAAAAATTGCTCCTTATAATTAAAACAGAAACAAAAAAAAAAAAACCCAGTGTTTCTAGCATTCTGACACTATTGCTTTGATATTGTCAGTAAAATATTATGGTAACAATATTCTGTGTGAGTAGCTGATATATTTTTACTGTGCAGATTGTAAATCAACTTTTCTTTTGCATTTTATTAGACACCCTCTGTAAACAATCAAAAAGCTAAGAAAAGCAGTCAAATTCCACCAAAAAATGCCTCTAAATCTTCTTCCACATCTTTTACAATGTATTCTTAATTCCGTCTGGACAGACAATATTATAGTTTTTTGATTGTGGAGACAAAGTTTGCAATGTCTTCCAAAGAGCCTCTCCCTGGAAGAGACTAGGAGACAAGCAGGAGATTCAGCTGGTAGGTAGTGGTCAAGGCATGGAGAGAATTAATGCAACAAAGTGACAAAGCAGCACAGAAACCTGGAAAATAGGGAGCCAGAAATCCATTTGCAGAAGTTCCTGCAAGACTCAGAAGGATAAAATGCTCACAAAAGATGTGGATTTCCTGAAGCTTTGGCTTCGTCACCTCCAATGCCCAAGCCAATACACCACTATCTTGTTCTGCTCTCCTGCAGCTATGTCACTTGAAGGTATAATCCACTTGGAGTACCTCCATCTCAGAGCAAAACACAAAGTCTTACCTCAACAATATCTGAATTTGTTCGGCTCTCATGTGGCTCATTATACTCCGTATATTTCAGCAACACTTTGTCCATATCAGTGCTGGCATACTGGAACAGTTTGTTGGTACTGTTGAAGATGATTAGAGCAATCTCACAGTCACACAGAACACTAAGCTCATAAGCCTTCTTCATTAACCCAAATTTCCTCTTTGTAAAAGTCACCTGGAAAGAAAAGCAAAAAAGGTCCATCACAAAACCACAAGTTGCTCTCTGTAGTCTTTCTCCTTTTTTTTGGAGCTATAATGTCTGTGTGCTTTGTCTTTGAATTGACATGCTCAGAAAACAAATCAATAAACATAAAAGAGTTCCAAAATAGAATATATATATATGTGTGTGTTGTATGTATTACACAAGGGAGAAATACCTAATTATCATTGCATGAAACTTGAGAAACAGGTAAGGACCATGGGGTATTTTCATTTACTGGTGCTATGAAGTGTCGATACTGCAACTTTAATTTTTAAATTCAGATATCCTTTGAATGGCATACATCTTTCCAATCAACATTTGCAAAATGCACTTCAGATGAGCAGCTGTAAATATTTTGAACAAGTGCAGACAATTCTGTTTTTTTTCAATT
Organism: Haemorhous mexicanus; assembly: GCF_027477595.1. Lineage (NCBI taxonomy): Eukaryota > Metazoa > Chordata > Aves > Passeriformes > Fringillidae > Haemorhous > Haemorhous mexicanus. Next base: position 12,606,332 of record NC_082381.1, read on the forward strand.
GACTTTGATTTCAAGCCTTCCAACTCCTGCTAGCTTTGAAGCAAAGAAATTATTTCATTAGCATTTAACCATTGCAAAAGAGATACATTGCTCATATAAACACACTCTTTTGAAGAAATATCTAGTGTGAAAAAAATGGCACTCATGAGAAAAGAGAATTATAAAACATGAAAAAAGAAAATATCTGGTCAGCAGCCTTTGAAACAAAATCTTTTCTGAACACCCACATGATGTTTTATTTCATTTCAAGCCATATACTTAGGAATATGAACTGGCATTTTTAGTACAAAGGGCTGTAGGTCATACTATATAGGAAAGAAATAGGGATGTCCTTGCAAGTTCTCAGTAGGCCAGCCCCTACATTATGCAAAATCCAGGCAGTATGAAAATTATAATTATTCTCTTCAAAACCATAATTTTCCACAGGGATTGTCTTGACAATAAAAGACCTGCACATCAAACAATTTTTTTATCTGCTTTTCTGCACTAGGTTACAAATTTCAGTTAGATATGTGACTTGAAATACTAAACTACTAAGAGTTGTTTAAGCTAATTGTATGCTTGAATTTTTCTCCTCTGTTTCTTCATATTGTGCAATTTCTGTTTCATACTTTTCATTGACTGGAATTTTTAAGAAAAAAAGGTTTTGATAAGCCTATAATCAATTGAATTTAACACAAAGGTACTTGGTATGTCAAGGATAGGCACACAACCAAGTTTATTGGTCTGCTGATTCTACATTTGTTGCTACCATCCCTTATATATCCACAAACAGTGGCACCTCTGCACATAAATGCTGTGGCAAGGAGATTTGTCTGTCTGAGATTCATATGGCTAGCGTTTTAAGTTGTTAAACTTCGTGTCACACTTGTCACAAGTTAATGCTAAGTGCAGACCCAGACTACCTTAAAATCCCAGCATGTCAGGCCAAAGAAAATGTAACTTTTTAAGCATTGCTAATCCCTATTTGTTAGGTTCTCTCAGAAAGATGAGGCTTTGTGTCCACACTGTGAATGCTTTTTCACACAATTGGATACCGAATGTTATTATTTTTATTTTAATTTCAATAATTTTGACTTCTGTCAACATACTGTTAAGAAAAGATGGATGGCCATTGAACACAATTATTCAAGCATTTAAAGAAACCACTTTCTACAGCACTAGTCTCAAGTATGCATAATTTATAGTTCTTTCTAAATTTGTTTATCATGGCTTTTGATATTTGGTGTGAATAATGACATAAGTAACAAAACTTCACTCAATTTTTAAATAATAATAATAATAATAATAATAATAATAATAATAATAATAGTAATAATAATCCCCTTGTCTTCAAAATATTCCTTTAATGGTTTCTCTGGTTATAGAAAAATGCAATGAAATGCTTGAAAGATACACACATATATGGTTTTTTATATATATATATATATATATATATATATATATATATATATATATATATATATATATATATATATATATATAAAAGCTCATTTTAGAAATAACTAGTGATACAGAAAATAAAACGTACCAATTCAACATATTTTTCTGCATCTAACATGCTTTTCAGTCAACTTTTTGACCACAGTGCTGTAGGTGGAGTATCTCTGCATTTAGCGTGCTTTTAATTCAAGTCCACCCAAGAAGAAAAATATCCTTAAAGCCACTGTTTGTGTTTACTGTTAGGAAAAACTCCTTAATATTTTGAAAAACCACCTGGCTGCGCTGCACAGGAGATACTTCATTCATAATACTTATCACCAGAATGATACTGGTTAGAGTTATACTTTATGGACAGTGAAAAAAACCCACAATAATCTAGATATATAATAATAATCTCGATCTTCATTTTCTCTTTCTTTAATACATAATCATAATTGCTCTGAATTTTATATAGTTTTAATTTCTTGATCTTCCTGTATTATCTTCCTAATATTTTCTAAATTGCCCAGATGATGCCTTCTGTAACTGATAATCAATGAATTAAAGGAAATATTATCTACTACTGTTTCACTACTTGTGATTTGGAATTTTAATTTTTGAATATGTAATTCATAGTGGTTTATTTTTACACATACATAATCTATATACATAGATGTAAATTTATTATGCTTTAATAACAATTTATAATACAGAACTTTTCAAATGTATAGTGAAACGCCATGTCAGTGACTTCAGAAAAAATTACTAATACTCTTCAAGCCATTTAAAAAATGAAGTTACCTTTCTTGCATGCATTCTTCTATGTGGCTACATAATGAAGATGAATATGCCATATGCTAAAATACTTTTGTGAACAATATAAATAAACAGACCTTTTATTATTTAACTTTATTTGTTCTATTTGTTCACCATTTGCTATATTAACCATTCTTGTCCACATTAAAAAATATTAAAATTAAACACCATCTAATAAATATTCTCTAAGGTAGCAGATAATATTCTAGTAATGACAAGGTTTTGTGGAGAGGTAAAAATTGCATAAATTTTTTAAAACTTCTGTTCTCTTTTGTCTAGTTGGAAGACAGTGTGGAATCTTCACTGAAAAATCTCTGATTATGCTTGAACTGACTTAGTGCTGAGAATCAACAGGACAGTCACGTTGTCATGAATGCAAACTGTAGCTACATCACCAAAACATTCATGGGTTGACATAGTCTTATAATTTGTGTTCAAATTCTTGGTAGTGTCATATAACAACTGACAATGTCACTTTGTCATTTGACATAACGCTAGTGACACTGAAGGAAAACACACAAATGATGAGAAAATTCATCAAATAGTTCAAAAAAGATGCCCCCAAAATGTGCATACTCTTCGATATCTCTGTAACATTTAATTTTTTCAGCATCAATAACCAAATCACTGCATGTTATTTCCTGACAATATTAGTGAACATATGCCTAATTATCCCCACTATCTAAATCACTGCTCATTTGCAGATTTTTCAGGTAAGAAATCTACTTATTTTTAGGAGAATGATAAGCAGTTTAGGAAATCCTTTTGGGATAGAATATTTTATAATGACAGGGTGAAAATAATGAAAACTTGAAGTGGAGTGGAAGTGGAACAGAAAGGAGGTAAATATTCAATGGTCTTTAAAACCTTTATAAGCATGTGCATATAAAACATGAGGTTTTTGACAATGATACAATTTCTAAATACTTGTATGAGATGCTTGAATGCATTGTTTTATATATATTACAAAAAGAACAGGGTGTGCAGATCACCAAAATTATTTCTGAATCCTACCAAAAATAGCCAAATTCTATCCTTTTGTATTAACTCAAAACCCACTAGTCTTTTATGTTTGCCTTAAAACTATAGCTAATCTACTTATTTAATTTTTATATATTTATTTATAAATGAAATTGTCCTCTTAATAAGAATGGTGGTATCAAGAAGATAGGTTACTAAAGTCTGAAGCATTCTGGTAAATGAATAAGCTTTAATGCTTATGACTTTGTATGGTGTGAGCTAATCAAGATATTACTTGATTATAAAATACTTACAGTGAAGTAGGTAACTTTCAATTTCCTTGATATAAATCAAGGTGAGCTTTTTATATATTTTGGATGAAGTTCTAACTAAAGGTCAAATGTGCTAAAAGAAAGGCATTGAATAAAGAGAATTATTAAAAGGGTGATTTTCAACTTCAACTCTGGCACTTCAGTTCCCTGGAAACAGCTTTCAAATAGCCTGATCTATATCTACAAGTGAAGCTGTAGAGTCTGAATTCAAATGTTCATGTCACACACTGATATGCTTAATTTAGAGGGCAATTTGGTGCGGAGAAGACTTTCTTTTTAATCATTATTAAATTAAACTTACTTAAACTGTATAAATTAGAAGGTACTGTCAGCTGGTTGCAATCACAAATTCTTTCATCTGCCTAAATTTTAATTTAGCTATGTGGGTTTGTAAATCGGGAGGCTAGCCACTGGAAATAGTCTTTCTTTAAGTAAATTTGTTACAACAATTTTATAATTCTTATAGATTTTAACATGCCAGTAAAGAAACATAAGTACCCTTAAATTCTTTTAATGAATACAGCCTTAAGGATACATGATATATGTTTTTTGCCATGTGATGATTGTGTCTTTCTTTTCATGGGCATTGGTTTGGGATTAGATTAGTTCACTTTAGTTTAGTTTTAATTTGGATTCTTTGAATAAATTTTTCTGAAATTTCACCAACTATGAGAGGCTGAACCGTAACATTACTCCATATGTGTCGCTAGCAGTCACAGTATATGCGCTAACCCTCTTTCCAAAGTAGCAGTCCCATGATGTTTCAAACGATTCAGTCCAGCCAGTGTCAGAATATCAGTGCTTTCCTTACTTCTTCCGTTCTAGGTATACAGATATATAACTGCTGACATAGGAAAATGAGAAACAGAGATTTCACAAATGCTTCCCAAGTATATTTCCTGCCATTAAACAGGTGAAGAAGAGGAATCACTGATGCACAGAAGTATCTGATAATGACACCATGTTGTCAAAAACAAATGTTATCTTTTGTCCTTATTTATTCTGGAATGTCTAAATTTCTGACACAGGGACTAGAGCAAGTGCAGTAGATATGATGTATGTGATAAATAGAAGGTTCTACCTGAGTAGTCTACCCAGCTTCAAACATAAATCCAAGTTGGCAATATGTAATCAGAGGGGCTATTCACTAAAATGTTACTGCAAGCACCTAAGCCTATCCTGTTGAAACATCAAATAACTACTGGAGAGGCAAAAACTGTTGTCATAGTCTCTCTTCCCTTTTTCCTCTTATTTTCCTTGGATTCTTGTTTAGAACCGTTTGTCATATGAAGAAGTCTGGCTGAAACAATCTTTACAATATCTCTCAAATGGGACTGACAAACAGCACCAACGCAGAATCTGATCTAGACGAACCTTCCTTTATGCAATAGTTGGGCATACCACATTAAATAAAAGACTTTCAGCAGACTGCTTCTGTGTTCTTATAACCCTCCAGCATAACTTACAGGGATGAGACAGCATTGATTTATGCTGGTAAATGAGCTATTGTCCCAGAAAGCCCCAAGCATACTGTGCTATGACTTGATGAATAGTCCAGATAAAGAGGAGTTCTAAGAGGATGATCTAAAATTATAGCCATAACAAATAAAATGTTCATGACTAACCCATATAGAAAAAGAAGGCTTTGTGTGTTACACCACATTTTTAGAATCTTTGTGCATAAATACTAGATCAAATACTTAAAGTAGTGATACTATTCAGTCTGCCCAAATCCAAGTCATGAGGGTCAATCTTGTTAGTTTTTTCTGTGTAAAAAAAAAAAAAAGGAGGGATAAAATGGAAAGATATATTAATTAAAGATGATACAGCAACCTCAAAAATTAGGAGATCAGCCAGGATCAATATGCTTCTCATTTTAACTTATAAATTTAGATCTAAAACCAAACAGGAACGAAAATATAATTAAAGATAATCTTTGATGCTTCATTTAATTTTGTTAAATAGAGAGATATGATTAAGTCCTTTACAGACAGATCTACAGATATGTACAAATTTTAGGCAAAAAAGATAATCTCAAATACACAGTAGCTGATACAATATACACAAAAACTGACTTGCTTTGTTTTGTTTTGTCTTGTTTTTGTATGCTATCACCAGTTCTGGCAGGTACAAACAAATGTTTATAGTAAAAAACATGTTTATAAGTTCTGTGCTGCTAAAATGTTCATAAGGTAAAGGTCAAAGAATATTTCATTCCCTGCTGAGCAAATGGTCAGGAAGCACATTTGTCTGCATTTCCTGTCATAACAGGAAGAGTGTAACTTCTTCCTTTCCACAATGGCTTCAGTTCTGCTTCCTACCTCTAGCTCTTTCTTCCCCGGGGGTTTCTAAACCATTCCTTGCAAGACAGTGAAACTGGGCCTGTGTCTGCACTATTTTTCTGCTCTGCTGTGTTGGCAGATGTACTGCACTCTCTTCACTTAGGCTTCTTGCTCATGCTTCAAATAAAAAGTAATTTGACCTATTTACCTTAGATAATTCACTCCAAACTGTTCAGAACATCAATTTGTAATACAAGCATATTTAACCTCAAAATATTGCATTCTAGAAATTCATGGCTCATTTCAGTAGCCCTGTTAAAGTTTAACTTCTCAGGTAGTCTGGAATAACATGAAAAATATTGCCAGAGTTGTACAGATCGCCACAAATTAGAAGTCTTGAAAACTTGGGGTACAACTCTTTTCTTGCAGAAACCTGACTTTACCTCTGAAAAACCAAGGTCACACTCTAATTTTAATGCTATATTTCAAGTATATATCTGTGTTAAATTTAATATAAGCAATTAATAAAAATATGTAAAAGATAAAATGTGCGATGTTTAAGACAAAGATTAATTGAACAAAAAATTATGCTTAGGTGCATCGTCAAGCAGTTATGTTTTCATGTGAAAACATTTCCCTGGAGACAGGTGGGGAAATGTTATGTCTTGGATAAAATGAAGATGCTCCATGAAGTAATAATGACAATATAAGTAAATAGGTGGAGAAAATTTTTTTTACCTATCTTGTGCTCATGTTTGCATTAATATTCAATGTTCTTTGCTTTCTCTACAGGGAAACTTCTGATTCAGACAATAGCCTCTTACCTTTTCCTTTTAAATAGAGCTGAAACACAGACAAAAATAGATACATGAGGCTGAAATTATTTTTGAAACTAGCAGCATTAGGTATCAAAGTCAGTAGAACAAATCTAGGTCTTCCTGCAAATGGTCATTTCCTTCCATGTTATTCTTCTCTTGCCCCATAACTTTACTTTAATATCTGCTTTGCTTTGTTCTCTATTGAGCTGATAACTCCATAATTCTCAATTTATAGCTTTACAGACATTCTGAAATTAGAGAATGGTAAAAAGCCTGGGCATGAAAAATTTAAACAGCAAGTGTATGTTACTGTTATACTGTACAGATTTACACAGATGTGATGCTTTTAAAAGGGTGTCTCCATGTTAAACACCTTAATATTGAAGTGTAGACTTACTATGGTATTCAATAAAAGTTAAGACCCTGGCAGCTCATTACAAATTTAAAGAAATGAACGCTGTGCAGAAACATGAGATATGATCAACTCAGTTGTAATTGTGACTCTTCAGCAGCAGGAAAAAAATGCAAAACTAACGAGCAAGAAAATCATAGGGACAAGAAATCACCATGTAAGGCTTCATATTTCCTAATACTAATTAGAATAAAAAATGGGGATTAAATGCAAGAGAGTGTTCCAGATCTGACATGAGAAAATCACTGGGTCAATATGCCCTCATTCCTGGGTTAATATACCTCTGGATTTGGCTTACATACGATGGATTTAATAAGATATTTTTTTAGAGACCTTGTATAACAGTAAGACAATATAATTTATGTCATTACACTTATGTATTATAGGCCTGGACAGCCCTGGCTGTATGGCTGAAAAAAATTTCAGATGGTCCTCATCAGAAGCAGACCACAAAAGGCTATCGTTAAAACTAACAAAATATTTCACATTTATACAAAACCCAGGAAAAACACAAGGACTTTTCTGAGACAGAGGAATACAATTCTTCCTTCATATGTTGACCATAGCAAAGGTAGATAAATTATTTCTTTCAATAAAGAAAACACAGGAAAATAAAATTCACACATTTTTTCCAAGTGATCTCCCTCTTTTTCTTTTTTTAACTATCCTAGAATTGTTACCAGAATTCTTCTCCAATCTACTCAGTGGAAATTTTTGCAGAAAGAACTTGTAGCAGTCAGGAACTTCTAGCATTAGATGTCAATGCTAACTTTTTTGGCTATTGATTCTGCTGATGGTGGAATAATATGTAAGCAGTCACAGTCTATTTGAATGGTCTGTTGACAAAGCTAGCACAACCTCATAACCTTATTGAGACTGAACAATATTACCAGGGATACATTTCTGGTATACATTTGTAAAGACTATATTATCCAAGAATCATCACTGGTATAAAAAGAAAGTATTTGGTCACATTGTCTAATTATAGCAGTATTCTCTTGAGAGTTTTGATTTCCATTTAATGCTATGGTAGCAAGCAAATCACACAAAAGAAATAAATATTTAATCTTGGCCTGGCAGTTATTCATTTTCCTTCTACATGTGTCAAAAAACAGTGAAAGGGAATTTTTCAGGCAGTCTTCTCTGAAACATTTCCAACCAAAGAAAATCCATGAACATTCACAGAGTGAAACATTTGTGCCATCTTTGGCACCATAAAGTATCAATGAGGACTAGAAAAATATAGCCAACTTGTAGCCTACAAGAAACATCATTCAGTGGCTGACATAGAGGAGGCTGGGAAATTAAATGGAAAATCAAGAACAATAATTTGCTCCCCAGACCTTGAACCATTTTGCAAATATTCTGATTTCCAAATAGATTCACCTTTGCACTAGGAGAGGAGACAGAATAATAAATCTACTGCTATAGCTGCTCATTTGATACATGTTCCACACATTTTTACCAGCATGTGCCATACTGCAGAGGATTTACATGCTTGAGAACAGCTGAGGATGCACCATCCAGGTATATCATATATAACATATCTTGTATTGTGAAACCATACTGTGTTTGAATGTAAGCAACAATAAGGCAGTTTCTAGCCAAGCCACTTGATGCCGTTCTTGCAAATGTTTTTGGTGAGGGAGAAAGAAAATATCTCCCCCTGTAAATGGAGCTACAAATAGGCTTTGTGGAACTGTGCTTGAGCTGGTATTTTAGCTTCACTAATCAAAAAATTTAATAATTTTTTTTCTGGAGCAACATTTTTATCTTTTTTTTTTTTAATATATATATATTTATGCAATCAAATAAGAAGACAAAATAGGAATATAAGAAAGTTCATAGTTTAAGATTACTGGAAATGTGAAAGTTAGAAAACAAATAAACTGATATGACTATGCTAAAGCAGCAATACCTTAATATTGCTATGCTAAAGCAGCAGCTATTATTAAAAATCCAGTTGTATTTAATCACATATATATTACTAAAATTAAAAGGTCTAATCCCATAGTCCAATGAAAATATGAAAATTTTTTCATTTGCTTCATTGAGCTTTAAATCAAGGCCCTAAATGTAAGATAAAGTCAGTAGAAATTCTTTAAAAATTATGATTAATATTAGTAGAAATAAGAAGCAGAATCAAGCCAGTTTTACAATATGGCAAATAAAATAATGTAAATCTATATCTCCAGCCTCACAGTGCTAAGATGCATTAGGAAATATTGTATTGGGATTGTTCAGCCGGGAAAAGAGAAGGCTGAGACTTAACCACAGCCTTCCAGTACCTGAAGGGAGTCTACAAGAAAGAGTGAGAGGGACTTTTCACAAGGGTGTGGAGTGACAGGACAGGGGGGAATGTATTCAAGTTGACAGAGAGTAAATTTAGGTTAGACATTAGGAAAAAATTCTTTACTGTGGGGGTGATGAAGCACAGGTACAGGTTGACAAGAGAAAGTATGTCTGCCCTGTTCCATAGAAGTGTATGGGGTCAGGCTTTGAGCAACCTGGTCTTTTGGAAGGAGTCTCTCCTCATGGCAGTGGAGTTGGAAATAGTTTTCTTCCAGTCCAAACCATTCTGTGATTCTATGAGTCTAAGAAATGCTAGTGAGACAAACACTTCCTGCACTAACACTACAGTTGGTAGTGTTCTGATGTTACAGTTTTATTCATAATTATTAGTTCCAAAAGCTGGTTCTCAAATTCTTGAAACTCTACTGTGAATAAGTTGAAGACTAGCTGTCTCCTTTTTTTAAAAGTATATTTAACCATTTAAAAGGTTTTCTTTTACAAAAGTGAGGCTAAAATCTCTGTAAATACTATTTTTGAGCAAGCAAGTTGAGATTGAAGTTGTTGTATGAACTAATGTTGTGAATGGCAAAATTTTGTGGTATCATTTACAAAATAATTCAGGTTCCCTTCAAAAAGAAGCCATTATAGCATGGACAAGCTTCAAACAACTACTGACTTAATATTTATAATAAATTCAATTCAATATTTCACATCCAATTTCATCTCCATGCTATCAGACAATTAAAATAAATATGATGACATTTATGTATTGTTAGAATTATTGCTTTTTAGCTTCTCTCACCACAACAGGCAACTTTTAGGAAAAACACCAAATGCATCCATCAGAAGGAACATTTTGCTGTCACACATGATTTTCTGCCATAGAGATCACAAGTTACTACTAACACTACAATATTTAAAAACTCTTGGAAAGCATATTTAGGGACTATAATTTGTTGTTATGCCTAGGCTGAGTTTTTTATGGCTTTATAAAGTCCTCCATGACTAACAGCTTCTTAAAATATCCCTGAATATATGAAGAATTTTTAGATCAAATTAGTAGTACTACTATATTAATAGTAACTCAGTATCAAGTTCTTAAAAATCAGCTACTGAAGATTATTCCTAAATTGTAGCTAGGGGTAAGAAGAACATTAACCACAGTATTAAATAATTATATGGAGAGATTCTCACAAGTGTGGATCTCCAGTTTCAACAAAACATACACATCCAGTCATTTACATCAAATGTAAACAGGAGTAATTTTCACCAATATTATTTGAAGACATCAGTTATTGAATTTTATTTTTGTGAACACAGGGAAGAAAATTTCCTAATTTATGATCATATTTTAGCTTGCAGAAATAGTGTTGATGATATGTGACAGCTCCCTAGCCATTTGATTTTAAGCAGAGTTCAAAATTAGTTTATCTGTCCTATTGGGCCTATTTATCCTTGGCCACTTGGTTTTATGACTACAACATGCTAGTATTATTGTATGTGGGTTTTAGAATGTCAGGCTAAATTCTTCTTAAAATTCAGACAGGAAAAGAGGAAACTTTTTTATGGTGTCTTTTTTATATGAAAGAGGTAAAAATAAAGACACTGCAAAGATGAAAGAGCACCAATAATTGGGATGCCTGAATTTAAATGAAAGTGTTCATATTATAATAACTCATTATATATATTATAACAGTTCAAAAATTTAGTACTAAAAGCGTGTGTCCTGTAAGAACTCACAGGTGTGCTTAACTATGTGTATTCCAGACTGAACTCAAAGCAAATAGAGTACACACAGCAGTCTATAGAATAGAGTCTTCAAGTAATAACTTCCTAACTGTTCATGTTACTGAATTTGAAAACACTGTGTCTGAGGTTTCAGGTTGTTTACAAAAGTATTTTTTCTTTGATAGTCTAACATATATTGTGTGTATGTATATGTTGCTATATGCATAGGTACATAGACTTATCAACTTTAGACTAATCACCTTTAATTATTAGTTAGCTTATAAATATAATATGGTTCTAAAGTCAGGTATTTTTGCAACTCACCTGTCTGTTACGTTCATCCATAATCCTTGTAATCTGAATCTTTTTTCTCCCCATAGTCCCCGTTTTTTTTTCTCTCCTTCTTCCTTAAAATTACGTATTTTTCCCTTCTCTTTTATTCCTCTTTCCTGTTTCCTCAAAACAAACCTCCTTCTTCAGCACTTGCACCACTCAGTTCACAGTCCCCTGCATCCGTTCCAGCTAAACACAGAAAGGAAATCAAATGTTACTTTGAAATTGATAACCAGAAGAAAGTTACTACATGGAGCTGGCCAAGCATTCTCATTATAATTTGGTGTACAAGTAAATTCAAACTAAAATTTACCGCACTTATAAAACAAGTAATGCATGGAGAAAAACCAAAGTCATTTAAAGGCTTATTTCTATGAAAGAAAACACCAAATACAAATATATCAAGAAATAAAGAAAAAGACTGAAGTACAAGTTGGGAAAATTTTAATGGAATTAATGTCTCTAATTCTAAATATCACTCACAGCTCTAATATGAAAAAACACTTAAATCAGACAGTTAATAAACTATTCTGTATCTACATATACTAAGCAGGCCAGCTAATTTATTTTTGAAGAGAAAACAATTTTGTCCTTTGACAGCAGAGGTGATAATTTCCCTCACTATGCAAATACAATGGGCATTTATTTAAGTGTTACTTGATATATGAGAGTTGCCAGCTAGTTTAATTTTATTATTTAAGAATATAAATTAGTGAATGTATTACTGGAGATACTTGAAAAAACGCTAGTGTCTTTTTCAGTCATTTCATTTTAGTGTAAATTCTAAAATGTTCTGCAAAGGATTTCTAACCAGCAAACACATATTTTCTTAAAAATACAGAACAATGGAGGCAGATGACAATTTTAAGAATGTTTTGAAAAATATTTTCACTGTTTTAGTAATGCATGAGCTTTAAAATGCTGGCTCTGTCATAGAGCTGAGGAGAGAAATGTACAGTATATAATAATACACAATGCAGGAAACATATTTCACAAAATTTTATAAACCACATAATTAATTTATATAATAACTAAAGTATTTTAACAATAAAAAGCTTTTCTTTTAATAATAAACAAGTCCATGGAAATAGTGAAAAATACAAAAATTATTTTGTCTAGTATAAGATAAAAGACACAAATTTTTCTGCTTTATAATCTCAGTTTACCATATTAGTATATTTTTATATGTTTTAAGTGAACAGCACAAAGAATACAGAATAGGAAAAACAAATCTGAACAATATGAATTTTAATGTTCTTCTGAAATGCAGTAAAAGTATTGCCTTGGAAGTAAAAATTTTGTAATTTTAAAACAGAGGCTGGTATTTCCTCATTTATTCTAAACTAATAGTATCTCAGCCAACCTGATAAATTCTCACAGTATATTACATAACATTAAGCTGATATCCTGGTAATTTAATCCATTATTTGGCTCTGATTCAAAGCTATTGAGGTAGAAAAGTTAGATCTCACTCCTTCTGATCTTCAGTTCTCTTTTGATTTTCTTAGCATACGTTAAACTTTAAGCTGTTCAAGTGTTTTATCACTCTGAAGAAAAAAAAAATTAACAAATAAGCAGTCAGTCTGAGTTTTCTAGCTAGTCACTATGGTGTAATTAATCTGTTGGGTTAATTAATTAAAATCTTCAAGTACAGTACTTATTATATTTCTATGCATGAATGTGTTTTTTACATTATTTTCTGGGCATATTTGTACATTATTACCTTAATGCAGAACACAGAACATGGAACAATTCATATTGTAACTATAACAAAATATAGACTGCAAAAATTCTTAGCTGCTTTTTATATTTGAAAACAATAGCTACTCACTGCTTAAATAGATACAAAGTTTGTTGATCATATTTTCAGCAACAACAAAAAAAAAAGAAGACCAAAAATTTGAAATAAATTTATTTTGTAAATGTATTTTTAAAAGCTTATTTTCCAAACAAAGTTAGGAGACAGTCTTATCTGATTTTCAGTGTTGACAAACAAACCCAGTCTATTTTTAGAAACAGTTTTACACTTCCTTGGTTTGGGTTTCTTTCCTGTTTTTCCTATAGTCTTACTTCCAACGCAAAGCACAAATTAGAGTGGTGTTTCCCTTGCATATGTGGGACTCAAAGAGTCTGTCTTTCTCTGCAGAAGCAAACCCATACTCTAATCCACAGCAAGTGCACATGGAACAATTTCCTTTTCTTTCATTCAGCTGAGGCCGGTGGTGCTGTTGGTTTACAGCACTGTCTGCCTAAGCTATTCACTGCAGTGTGGAAGGTCAGGGTGGGCAGATTAGAGCAGTTGTGGCTGGTTAATTAAGATGAGCCGTTCTGCAGATCAAGATGCTTAGTGAGTCCAGAAAAAATCACTTAATACAGAGAAAACTCTGTCAGGAAGGATAAAAATCACAGCAGAGAAGCAGTATGTTGAGTCCCTCCCACACACTTATCAGTTCTACATTTAAGACCAGTCTTCAAACAACAACAGCTTTTACAGACAGTTTAAACTCAGAACCTTAAAATTCCTGTGATCTAGACAAAGTTATTTTCAACCAATTCATGCAAGTCTTGATAAGCAGAATTTTGTATAAAACCTATAATTAGGTCATCTGTATGAAACATATAATTTTCAAAGAAATATATTTTTGCTTAAACTGGCAGTGAGTCAGGTTTTCTTGCATGGATTAAAAAAAATCTTTCCTCCTATATGTCTTATTTTGCCTTTTGCTTACTAGTCCAATTTCAAATAAAAAGTTTTTAATTTTTCCATCAAATTCATTTCCTTTTAGAAACCCTCCCCTCCCCCACACTGCCATCTATCAGCACATAGTCCTTCAAGTGCTATTCTTACTATGTGTTAGCTCACAGTTCAATATATTTCATTAGTACATACATAAAAAATACTGTAGGACTGATTCCCAATTAATGAAATTCAGATAAGTAAATCAAGTTATCTCATGCAAGGGCTGTAACCTGCAAAGCTTGGCAATTTCCAAGTCAAACAGAATCTAAAGAACTCTGGAGACCAACAAATCCCCATGGCTGCTTAGGACTTCACCAGTGCTCTCAGTGCCTTTTGAAAGTTCTTGCAGAACCAAGGATTGCAGTATTAAGCATTTAAAATTTATTATTGCAGTAATAAGTAAGTATTTAAAGTTCCTGTTAACTGGTAAGTTATTTTACTAACAATAATAAAGCACATTGACTAGAAAAGTTGAATGTTCTTCAAAAATCAAATAGTACGGCAGGCCTCAATTATCCAACTGAAATTAAAAAGGAGTAACTCCACACAAAACTTCCAACTTAGTAATATAATAATGTGCAAACAAATTACATTTAAAGAAACATGGAGTTAAAAGTTATTTTGTTATAGTTTCCTGCATTTTTTTGCAAAGCCAAGTAGTTAAAAAAAAATCAAAACCAAAACAAACCAGACTGGTTTAAAAAAGAGGAACTTTATTTTTGGTGGTCTTTTGTTCATTACATGATTTGGCAAAAGGCAGTGGTAACTGACAGAAGATTGATCTGAGACTCAAGAAGGGAAAAGAGCTAAAGGAAAAATGCAGCAAATCGCTTGACCAGTACTGTCTCTCTTTTGAACACTGACACACAGACATATGCACACACATATACACACATGCACACCCGCTATCCCTTCTCTGCAACACAGAAGAATCTTGACAGAATGGCAGGAAGCACGCACAGAGCAGTCAGGGAAGGATATTATGTCAGCAGCCATGAACAATAAAAGGTGTAAAGGTGCTTCCTTCCCTAAACTGTTCCAGAAGTGCAAAATGGGAACCAAAACCGTCCACTTCCTTCTCTGAGCAGAATGGTCTGAATTTGCCCTGCTGCAACACCCCAGACAGAGAATCCTTTGAGCAGTTACACCAGGAGAAACAAGGAGTATCAAAAGAAGACAGTAAAAATATTTTATTTATAAACAAAAGAAAGAAGGCAGCCAGCAAAAAACGAAGTTAAAATGTGCTAGAGTTTATAATATTTTCATGGTTGCTTTACAAAAGTAACAAACTTGTCATAAAGATGTCCTCGTTCCATTAAGCAGCTTACATTCTGAGTTGATTAATAAGGTTAAAACTGAAGAACAAAAAAATTTTTTTTTATTATGCTGATATAAGGAAGTAAAGAAAAAAGTGCTGTTCCCTTTCTCCTACCATTCTTATCTTGATGTACAAAAGTACCATAAAAGATCTATGAAATCTTCTTATGCAAACTTGTTTTCTCAAACAAGTTTTGAATCTGTGTCTAAAAATGCGAATGTACTGAGTAGGAACTCATCATCTACTTTCCTGATGAAAAATTAGCTGCAAAAGTGTAACCATGAACATTGACAATGAGTGACACATATTAAGATAAAATGGTCACTCAAATAGTTTCTGTGAAATCTTGACTATGTTCCACACACCTACAAAGGCAGCTACACAATGAAGAAACAGCTGGGCTTACTGCATCAATTGAAGACATCACTCACTGTCACCTTGAGTTGGGTGTAGTTTAAAGAAATGCAGAGGAGGGTGAAATTATCTATCATGTTATCTGAAATCAGCTGACATTAAAGATAGAAGTGGTTCTTTACATTTACATAGTGGTTTGTTTGCATAGTCATAAAAAGGACAGAGTTTGGGGCATTAACAGAAGGTTATGATAAAATTACGTATGTCATCACCATGGCAGTATACCAGTAAAGCAGCAATGGTACGATCTACAGTATGTTTCTCCAGGCAGAAAGCCCTGTAAAAACGAATTGGAGTAATCTTAAGCTTTCAAATATCTGTCCAAAACATTCTGATCTAGAAATTAAACATAATAAATAAACTTACACTTTGGTGTTTTGATCTTAAGGGCAGGCTGCCATATGAAAAGGTTGAAAGGGAGTTAATTTTAATATATTAAATTTAACTGTCAGGAGATCATGCATTTGGCTACAGGAAGTATAAAACAAACATTTAAGTCATAACAGAAAAATTATAATAGATGAAGTACTAGAGACTACTAGAGACAGTATGTCAAACCAAAAAAATCTGTAAATAAATCTTGTAATCTGTAACTACCAAGGCTTATTATATTATCAGTTATCTAACCTGACTTCTGACTTATGGAGTAATCAAAATGTTCATAAAGTTGCAAACTACAAAATCATTTCCAATATGTAAATTGCTATTTAGAATTTTAAGAGAAAACTTAAATTATTTGATTTTAATTAATATTTCATTAATTTTTCTACTGATTTTGAAAGCATCTGCTGGACTCATAATATTATTTCTACTGGTAGTCCATTTATTTGTTTGTTTATGTATAAAGGATAGTGTATATAGAATGTGTATATTTTCAATCTGAACTTCTAGAGCTGTACCTTATTTGCTTGTTTACATTTCAACACACTCCTAGTATAATGACAATATAGCAATGAATTGCAGAAATTTCCTTTCTTGCAGTTAAGTTACTGGCTTAATCAATACTGTTATTTTCTATACCTTGGAACAGCCATGAGAATATTATGCAATGTGATTTTTTTCTTAAAATTTGGAATTATGCACTTCTGAAGACTCATTGTAAGAATAGTTCAGATAACTGTGGTTTGTTTAGCTTATAACTCAAATACAGTACCAAGTTATCTCACAGAGCCAGAACTTGTTCATCATGGGTGGAAGACTTTCTTGTTTTGCAAAGTTCCCCTGAAGTTTTTTGGGGCAAACTGAACACCATTGCCAAAATAGCAGAGAAGATGATACTTCCTAACAACTGCCATATTTTACTGTGCCACACACCCTGCTTTTCAAGAGACTGAGGTAGCCAGACACAGAATATCTTGTCTGTAGCTGCCTCTCTATTTAAGCCAATCTATGCCTGTATGAAAGGAAAAGAGTGACTTTAGCTGATCTTTCACAATATGTGCCGACATACAACCATCCAGTGCAGTGGTGGAAGATTTTATGAATATTGCATGCATGCTATACCAAACCTGGTCATGCTGGTAAAGAACCATGACAAAAGATCGAAACGCTTCCATGTGATCGTGGAATTTGCTGCAGATGATGAGTCATTCCTTGCAGCAGTAGACCACAGGAAGCAACCACCAGATGAAAACTTATGTGCCTGCTATGCTTGAAGAAGAAAGGAAGACCTGGCTAATTTACAACATTTCTGAAGATGGCTGAAATGAAGAGTAGTGTTTGGTTTCTAAAGCAAATAAAGCAGACACTAATTAGATTTTAAGGAAAATAACTAAGTGAAATGTTAGTATAAAATATATACCTGTGAAGAGTCAAATTTAAAACTACAATGATTATTGGATAGTATTTCCATGCATACTCATCACTCAAATGAAGAAAATTTAAAGTAAATAATTTGAAGAAAAGGTTTATATGTTTATGAATAAGTCCATAATGTACCCTTAGCAGCTAGACAGACATAATGGCAGTCTAACCTACATATATGGAATAAGATCCATAAGGTGCTTCAGACTGGCTCAAGCATAACAGTTTATTCAATTGGACACACTAACAATAAAAGGGAAAAAAAAAAATAAAGGACTGAAAACTGAATCACCTAATTGGTCTGAAAAGGAGACTGTGGCTAGGAATGGGAACCTGACTGAAAATGGAGTAGGGAAATCGGGGACCACTGCAAATTTAACTAGGAGTCTTGACGGCTTTGAGCTAATAATTTGATTGCATTGCATTATAGTTACTAGATGCACAAAGAATGTAATGAAAGGTGTTTTACAAATTCAGTCTATCATTTACTGAGCTAAACAAGAGAAAGCACTTAAGTGGTCAAAAGGGTAAGATTTAACACCTTGTGAGTTGAAAAGGTCTTGGAGCTACTCTGATTTGGGTCTGCTTGTACTGAGAGACATATTACACACCAGGTAAAATACTAGTGCTACAGTTTGGGAGCAGTCTTAAACACAAATGACTTTGGAGAGTGTTGGCTTATTACAGGAAAATGTAAGATCTCTAGTGTTACATCACTGCATCACCTGAAAGCAGTCTCTGACTGTGGTTAGATCTAGATGTACAGATTTGTTACTAATGTTTGCATGTGAGGAAGTCTGTGGAACTTAAATCCCCAACATAGCTTTTAAGAATCAGGGATTATCCCAGGTATTATTGGAAAAAACTATAAAATACAATATCAAATCATAGTCTGAACTTGGGTACAGGTGCTTAGTGATGCCAATATCAGTGACAGGCAATCTGAGATTTCCTCTATTGAAGAAACTATGGATTAATTCTAAAAAGGATTATTTTCTAACAGATTTTTTATTACTTTTTCCTTATAATTTGCTGAATGCTGGGAAGCTTGGTACATGCACTTAGACAGTGTCTGTCAAAACTATGGTCAATGACAAGTCTAGAAGCAATAGTTGGAATGGATGGAGAAGACAATTAAATTTTGGATAAAATGGATGGAATTGTCAAGATCTACACAGGTCTTGTCTCCTTTGTCTTCATCCAACAAGCTCCAGAGAAATTTTACACACCCTGACCCAGAATTCTTTTCTCACTCAAAGAATCCTCTGAAATCAGCCAAAGGAATCCTCTTCCTCTCACTATAATCATGTGTATCTATAGTTTAACAACATAACTCAGTTCTGCTATTCCAGAACATGCTGGAACATGCATGCTATTTGCATTGCACTACCAATTCATCTCTGTGAGAAGGAACAAAGACTTGGATTGCAGAAACCTCATAATCATATTTTGAGAAGGAATGTCTTAAACATTTGCAAATGAATCATTTCACAAAGTTTTTAGAGAAAAGAGAAATCTTTTGGAAACAGTATTTTTGTGGCATACATAAATGGAATAAACCGTTATAAGAACCCAAAGTGTCTTTAAATTACTAAGCAAATGAATGACTGAGCACTGTAGTTGGTTCAAAGACTAAGCTGAAAATTAGGAAGGATCATCTAAAGTGGTAGAATGAGGGGAAAAAAAACCTGTGGATGAAAGTAACATAAAACTGGGAACATGAATGTAGAAACTAAGAGAAAAAGCCCTGAAATGAGATTAAGCTCCTAATTAGAAGAAAAACTTCTAACAGAGAACAAGCTCTATGGAAACATTGTTAAGGACTTAATGAAAGGAATACTTTCCAACATAATTAAAGTAAGTGACAAAAAATTGCCTGGGTAAAGCTTGAATGAAAGTAAAACTGTTTCAGGTTTGTGATGGGAAATGTCTTGATGGGAAAAATGGTATAAATATGTTGGTCTGGCATGACAGTATTAAGGAAATATTTGAATCACTTATCAGTTTCCCTGTCCTAATGGCAACAACCTTTATGATAACTTGAATTTGTCTATCTACTCAAGCCAAAAATGAGCAATGACTCTTAAGTGTATCTCTTAACACGGTTCAGTTTCCTACCAGAGAAATGAAGTAATTAAACATAAAAGGTTTTCACATATCCTGAGCCACTGAAATTCCACAAAATCTCTACAAACCTTGGACGCATGTTTAATTACCTTTATTAGATTTTTAATGCAATTTCAGATCAGTATACACTTCATTTGGTAATTTCTTTCTTAAAGAGGAATGATTAGACGCAGAGATGTGATTTTCTTTTGTGTATACTTAGTTCTAGAAAAACTTTTTTTTTTGCTTTAATTCCTGACCTTTCTAGAAATATCAAGAATTAAATATAGTTCTGAAAATGTAGACTGCACAACATTGTGGAGAGCTGCCAAGCTGAAAACAGTTCTTTCTTTTTGTATGAACGGTAATATGATAGGTATGAGTATAAAAACTATGACACTCCCTGAATGCAACTGCTTGCCCAGAGACAGCTGCAGGCTTAAAATGAGGAGAAGGAAGGAGAAGTGGGGGAAAAAAGCAAGGGAAATATATCAATCTCCCAATGACCACGGCAAATCAAAATTCTTCCAATCCCACTCAGATTTTTTTTTTTCCCCAAGGACAAAAGGAGATTAAATGTATGTCAGGTACATAATATGGCTAACAATAAAAAGAGAAACCTCACACCTACATTCACTGCAGAGAAGTGAGGAGCTACCTCTGAAATTTGTATTCCTGAAATATGTGTACTTTCTAATGGCAAAGCTCATAAATTAGGACAGGTTGCTGCTGTCAAACATACAAAATACAGACAAATTACATAGAAACACATGAATTCAGAATGGATTTGACCTGAAAGAAGGGAAGACAAGTACAGTGGCAGTATAGCAATGAAGCACTTACAATTACAAAGAATTTACAAGCCACCTGAGAGGAAATTCATATTGCACATATATTGCCTAGTGCCTTATATCTGCAATCCTACATGTCCAGGATAAAGCATCTGTTGGAGAAATGGAAGATTCTGACTACAGGGAAATAATGTGTGGCCAGTATGTGGCCATATCTGTTAACATTAGCCCACCATACATCACTGGCTGAAGCTATTTGCTTTCTTCCTCCTGGCGGCATCTTGACAAGAAGGATCTCTCTATGCTTGAAGATACAAACTGGATTCCCATTGGTTTGGAACTAGGAAAATGCATGAACAGATGAAGCTGCTTATAAGAAAGGAAAGATAGCATGGAATTTTATGTTTTAAAAAGGTAAAAAAATGCCTCATGGGAGAAAAAAAAATTGTCTGAAATAACTGGCTTAAAAAAATCTATTGAGGAAGAAATTTTCTGTTGTTCCAGCTTAGTGGGATATTCTACAAATTTTATTTGGTCCTTAGTGGTTAAAACCAGACAAATATTAGATATATTTCTGTTAATAATATTCGCATGAAAGTAGAGAAAGAGAGAAACCTAGGATATACAATACACTGAGGAGTTATGCTGTGATATGATAAAGAGATAAAGGAGCTGCAACTTTGCATCTGAATTACTTGCAAAGACATAAATAGCCTCATCTAATAAAGTGTGCTGCTCAACCACATCATAGTTTATGTTTAGTGTTGGAAAACTGTGCTAGGTAGCTAATTCATACTTTCCACATGAGGATTTGATCTTCTAATTTTTCACAGAATTGGGATCTAACAGCTCTGACCTCAAGACTTTTAAAAGAAAAAATTTCTACCAAAAGAGATGGTGTTTACCACAGGGTACACCTGTGTACTCTGTGGTAAACACTCTGTAACTGCTAAAGCCACAAGTGAGAATCACACCCTGCTTACAGAACCTTAGCTATAACCACTCCACTAGCACATACAGCTGGATTTATTTATTTCTTGCTTGTGTACAATGCACTGCATTTGGCAGTAGCCAATGCAAAAAGTCAATATCCTTGACAAATATCAGAAAACAGACATAAAATATTCTTAATTTTCAGAAGGAAAATACAGTGCAATTTGCTTGATAGTCTCCATTCTACCTTCAGTGAGTATTTTGTTTGTCTAATAGGATCACTGGCAACATTGCTCATCTTACAATCATCCTAAAAGCATGCTGAAAAAACAAAAAACATAATCAATACAAAGATACATTAACTAAATCTTATTGTGGCTATGAATGTACGTTATGTTTTCTCAGAAATGGGACTTTTTGAGCTCTATTGATATGTAAGATGGTTTCTGATAAAATATATCCTTAGAAACAGGCAGCTGTGGTGAAAGTAGCAGGCAGTGTAATTAAAAAATCAGATTCAGTGTTGGTATGTAAACATGTGTGAGATCTGCTCCCTTTTCTGTCAAAAATATTTCATGTCACTTTCATTTCTTAGTCAGTTTCTCTGTAGGAAATTTGGGGATAAAGAATGTGTGGATTTGCTCATGCAAGTGTTCTGAGAACAAAGGACAGTGAATATTTATTATGCAATAGAGAAATTCTAAGGGCTATACTTCTCATCTTGCGTAATCAATGAGTACATAAACAAATAAAGAATATTTTAAAATATATAAAAGTATTGTTGGAGGCCAAAATTATGATTATAAATATATTGATGTCTATATTTAAAAGCACTAATTTCAGGAAGTTACAGTTACCTTTCATACCCAACACATTATATGTGCATATAAATGCTGTCATAGCTCTATCATCCTTTATGCTATCTATATCTTCTTCAAATAAAGATATTTGGCAGTACTGTCATATAAGGTCCACCATGGTACACAGCAGATACAGCAGTTTCCTGTTTCCTTCTCTCTCTTACAGCATCCTAATCAGCCTAATTAAAGCTTAGTACATTTGAAATCTCAGATGACAATTTGTTTTACTCTATCCCACTGTGCTCTTTTTATAAAGAGAATTAAATTTGATCTTCTGACAGCAATTATTAAATGATCCCAACTGGCCCCAATTAAGACACATGGCTCACAGGCCTCAAAATCCAATAAAGTGCCAAACCCTGTCTTTCACATGTATATCTCCCTTTACTTTGTTTTATTTTCTTAAAGACAACTAAGCTTATGTTAGCAAGCACAACTGAATGTCATTTGTAGAATATTTCAAGATAAAATGCATCACTTTACTTTCAGCAACATTCTGAAGTAGGGACAACAGATTCAAAATCATCATTTTGAAACCTCTCTCTAATTCAATTCACCTGTCTTTAATGATCTCCACTGTGCTGCATATGACCTACATATGCTCACTTGTAAAATACTGCTGACAACAAGTGGTGACTAGAGAAACATACTAAATATCCATGGTCTGAGTTCTACATTTCTTACAATTCTCCTTATAGTAATACATCTCTTCTGTAGGCATTTCCACTTGGATGTCACCTCTCCACTGCAGAAATTCAAGCAAATATGATGTTCATGTAAATTCTGAGGTTAACCTTTTTTATCTCTAATTTCTGGTCTAATTTTTCCACACATGTGCAGTGATAATCTGTGAAGAAATATTTCCATGATTTTACATAAAGGAAGGTAGCCCCAGGATTTGAACTCATTGATTGTGTGGTACTCCAGGGAAATAGCTGAATTAGAACCACCCTCATGAGACTGAAGTAGCTTCCATACACATCTGGTTCTTGTTCTAAACTCTAACACCTGCTTGGAAATTTAACCTCCATCATTTCTCTGAAGAACAAATGGGACAGATTTATCTAATGCCATTTGGTTTAGGTCAAAGCTGAGCTGTGTCGTGTTCCACTAAATTAATTGCAATGTAATTGATACTGTTTGACACAGTTTTGTGACCAGGCTGTTCTCTCAGTATTAAAATATATAAGATTGAATATTTCTGCACATTCACCCAAAGTACATCTTTGAGTAAATACAGCACACATTTTCTGTCTCACATTTCCAATGAATTACCATATAAAATACAATAAGATGTCCAAGTTTCATCAAAAGGTTAGGTACCAAATAAAAAATGCAGCAACTTCCAGTGTGGTATTTTTTTTTTCAATTTGCTTAATTTATGTACTGAACATATGTAAGCATGATTTTCTTTAATATAAAAAAGTTAGAAAGACACTAACTTTCAGTGTAAAATTTTCTAACAGCATTTTTACTAACAGGAAAATGTACAAGTTTATGTAAAACACCATTAGACCTATCTCCTGTTGAGCTGGGAAAAATACTTTTTTGGTTTTGGTAAAAATTTAAAAAGTTAAAGTGAGGCCAACCACTTCTCAAGTAAAATATTTTTCTTTTTTTCTTTTTTTTTTTTTTTTAAACTTGTAAATATGACATTTAAGAATTAAAAAACATTGGCTCCAAAAAGCAGGGAGCACTTTTGCTTCTGGAAATGCTATATGATGCCAGTAAATTTGAATGAAATAAAGCTGAGAGAGAATTTCTAATAAGGCATTGAAATCTCTAAATATTAAAAAAAACCAGTACATTGTTAATTACTTCTCATTGTATTCTAATAATCCCATACAAGATATTAATTTTAGCACTTTTGCTAAAACCAGCAAACCCTGTAACAGATTTAGTGCAAAGAGCCGAAAATATCCTGTGGAAAAAGACTCAGCACAGAGATCAGGTCAATCCAAATCCTGCCATTACTCAGCACTGCAGTGATGTGCAGATGTTTGTAGTGGTTTAAGGAGCCAGTGGGGGCTGGAAACTCTACATACTCAACTACAACATGATTGCAATTGAACCTCATCAAAGTAAGAGCTCATAATTTGTCACAGAAAACAGCCAATTAACATATGTTAAAAAAAAGCTCCCATAAAGATAATATATGATTAATGATCCGATGCAGCTGTCATAAATCAAGACTGCATTTTAAAAAGAAGTATTAGCCTGGGTTTCCGAATGTTTACACTGACAATGGAGACTATATTTTAAAAAAGCAGCAAAGAAGAAACCCCTCTAGTTTGGAGTTAAGAGTTTTGAGAGATCCAGCACTTTTTTGCAGTTCTGGCTGTTCTTCCATAAATAGTTAGAACCCTTGTCAAAACACAATGACTGTTTTGTTCCAGTGCTGTTTTAAAATGCAGACCTTCAATGTGAGTGAGGCGGCCTTCATTGATATACTTTGCTGTCAACACAATCCTCTGAAAACACAGCATGTCCTTATTGCTACCAAAAATGCATTTTAAAGATCTGCTGGCCCCAGGGCCAGCACTGTGATCCTGGCTATTCAAATGCATAACCTTGAGTGAAACTGCACCCCAGCCAGTCCTGCTATTTCATAATTACACTGCTGAAAATGAAATCTGAATGGTGCCTGCAACCATAATTTTTATAAAGAGAAGGATTTAAAGTAGTTTTCACACATAAATGAATGGAAAACATATATGTTCGCATATATGCTAAGCCATTGTTTTATTAAAACAGAATACTGACTGTGATGCCTAATCTGAACAACTCTCTTTACTCCTCATATTTTGCACACCACTATTTTAATTCTTGAAAAACTGCATAAATAAGCTGCTGTTTTTTCACAAAGTGTTATTCATTTTTCTTCCTGTTATTATTTATGATCTAATGTGGCAACCAGTAAACTCTGAAGTGACTTGAACTGTAGCTTTTTTGTATGTATGTGCACATATGAGAGTGTGTTTGTCCTGACATGGTGTTGTAAAAGGAAGTACTTCCTCTTTTCTGCTTAAAAGAGTTCCTAAAAACCCAAAGTTTTGAAACTCAGTCGTCTGACTGGACATTAGTCAATGTATTTTTTAAAATGCTTAACTCCTATTCAATTAGAAATAGTCAAAAATGGACAAATTTTATTTGGTGCTAACAAAGAAAAATACAATGGCAATAGTAAAACTGAAGTGAAATAACATGTTTTTTAAGGTCCTTTTCTCACTTTTAAAGTCCTTCAAGGATTCAGAAATGCTGTTTCCATTAATCTTACACGCTGGAGATTCTGTTATCAGCACAAAGTTAATTCCTTTAAACCAGAATTTGTTATATTGTTACTGAAGTGTCTGGTGACTGCAAAGTTATGGATTCACAACCACTGAATTAGCCAAGACTTTTGAATACGCTAAAATGCTGAGAGGTCAAAAAGAAAACCTAAGTGTTAAAAGCTACTCATGCGAGCAAGACTGTTTCAAAAAGATCAAAAGCACTGATATTTCTGAGCCATTTATGTAGACCACAAATGGATAATATTGTCATTCCTCACTATGTTGCATTATGATAAAAAAAAAATCACTATGAATTACTGCCCCTTTTGACAAAACATTGTGAATAATATTAGGGTTATGCTGCTTTTTTTCCCCCTCAGGGGTGTGTTCATTGATTCCCAAGCAATCAGTAACATTTTTGATTAAGATCTCAACTGAATATCCCAAGGCTTCTCTACTACTGAAAATTCATGACTTTTACTGTCCCCAATTAAGGACAGTAAACTATGCACCTCAAGCAAAAGAGATTAATTTTAATTTTGCAATGAACAGAAAAAAAGACTGGACAAAATGCATTCCATATCTACTAAATTGTTATGTTTGTAACAGAAAATTCAGTTTTGGCTCTAGAGACAGTTTGAGGTGAGTAATAGTATTCAAAGTGCAAAACAGTACTTTGCAAATGATACAATAAACAAGAATCAGATGGGAACTGTAAATTTTTTTCTTATACTTTTTCAGAATAAAACCACATTTTGGATAAGAGCCAAGGTTAGTATGTCTTCCTGATTACAAATCTGCTTTAAAATATTCTGCTAATGGTAAGAGAAGAATAATTGAAATAAGTTCTTAAATTTATGGAAATATTGTGTCAGAGTGATATCCTAGGTTGTAAACTTAAATTTCCTCTCTTTGTAGGTAATACAAAGATAATTTCACAACTAGGTCATGCATAAATGACCAGTAAATATCAGTGTACTGCTATTATCATCATATAAAATATGAAAATGTATCAAATTGTGGTTAATTACCACAATATCTCCAGGTAAGAAATCTCCAGCATTCTCTTTTAGACATCAGATATAACAAATTATGCACGATTAAATACTGTATGTACATTCTTCCTGCTATCTACCCATGTTGCGCTGCAAGAGTGAAAACTATATGAGTCAGTAACAGCTTCTACTAAATGGAAATGTCAACAGCATGCCATAACCTAATTCAAGATGTTTTTAAAATTATTTCAAAATCAGAATGTTTGCAAACAGAGTTCATGAAAATAATATCCCACTTCCTGATTGCTTCTGTGCATATATAATTCTGTTGGAATCTTTCTATTGATTTTTACAAGCTGAAACTTTGGAAAAAAGTTGAAAAATATTGTATTAAATGCCCAAGACCATTTTAATATCAAAGCTGCAGACTCTAAATGCCCTTAATCCACACATCTCTATGGCATTATCCCATTGAAATGAAAGAAAAATATGCTGGTGCTTCTCAGTTTCTCCAATAAGTCCATTGGTTGGCTCCGGAGAAGAGACATGAGTTGCCATGATGTGAAAGGCTCTAAATACTCACAGATTACAGCATTGTTATACAGTAATGAAGCATCACAAAACTAAGCACAAAACATTCAAATAGAAATATTCATCATCAGCATCATCCTCTTACTCTCCATGTGCCATGTTAATACAAAAGTTCTACTCCTGTTACTTAGAGATGAACACTGAGAAATTAAATGGCTCCATTCTGCAATTTTGCGTGAATCAACTATAAAATACTTCGAATGTGTTCAAGAATTAATTAGGAACTTAAACAACTAAAGGCTTTGCTGTTAAAATTCCTAAATTACTGAGAATTTTGGAATTAAGTTACTGGGATACTTTGGATACTGCCATGTAATTTTAATCATCTAACATTTTCCCATACCAGCTCATGGATTTACCTTTCAACACTAGCACCCTGGGACAAGAACTAGCTGATTTATTTCCCATGTAGAAGATCTTGTGGCTCACTTGTCTTTTTTGCCTTGGCTCCAATAGATGGAAGAAAATCTCTTGCTGGGTTATAAGTTTAGTGTGGTTTTGGGACTGTTTTTTCAGGTTGAAGTCTTTACTATCGTATTTTTTTATTTGTTGTCTGTACGCCTTTGATGTTAGATTCCCAGATAATTTGTTCCAGTTCACAGAGCAGTTTCCTCAGATGAGAACCATGTGTTAGTAAGTCTATAGCTCCTGCTGAAACTTCTTGCAGGGATAAATAGAGAGTGTAGCAAATCAACATGAGGTTGTTTCTGGAAATCCTACTGCTGCATGATTCTGTAGAAATAACCACTGACAAGACATATGCAAGAATTTACGGTATGAATTCAGGTGTGTACAGACTGGTGGTTGTCATTCTTACTGTACAATACCTTGTCTGCTAAAAAAGCATGGAAACAACAACATGCATTCTTTTTCAAACTTGGTTAAACCACTGCATCATCCATTTCTATTCATCAGTCAAAAATTCACTGATTGTGATATACAGTGTCATGTCCATGGTAGCTTTGTTTTAGACGGATTTAAAGTACAAAGTTTTAAAACCACAGCTCACTCTGCTCAGCCTGGCTTATCTGATAAAAAAGCAGAAGAGCAGCAAGAACAGAGAGTCTGATGCTACCTGGAAGAGACTGTAAGGATACTTTCAAAATTAAGCAGGCTTTGTCCCTGCCACAGACAAAGCATATTCTGCATCAAGACAGATATGCATACAGGAGAGTAGTAATTGCTTGTTTCCTAAACCCTAAGCCAGAGTCATGCTCTGCTGCCATGTAAAATGGTGAGATTAGATGTTCATATTTATAAGACTTGTCAACCTCCATCAAAGTGGTGTCAAATGCCCTTAATCTGTATGGTGTATGGCTATCCTGACGAATAAAAAAGACACCTCCCCAAGCTGCTACAGTCAAACCAGGATATGCTGTGATCCTGTTCATTCTCACAAACTAATCAGGGTCAATCAGAGTCAGATTTATGTATTGCAAATTCTTTAGGACAGGGACAGTATCTTCCTACAAACTCCAACAGTACAAAGAATAATAGGTTAAATAATGGGCCTCCAGTCATAAGACTCCACACCTGTACTGGTAATAAAAGACATTTCAACAGATGATGTTTTAAGGTGCTTTGCTAACAGAAAAGAACGTGTTACTAATGAATTACAACCAAGATCCTAATCACTGGGAATGTTAAAGATACCAAATTAATTCTATAGTTATTTTTATATGCCTAACATCCAGGCTAAATTCCATCCTGGATCATTATTCTGCCATACAAATTGTAATGCTGCTGAAAAATAAGCTCTTTTCTTTTTGGTTTAGATAGATTTCATAATATTTTGTCCTGTTTGAAGTATTAACACTTCACCATGGCTCTGCTTTCAGAATCAGGTGAACTAATGGTGATCCTTGCTCATGTTTTATTTCAAGTAAGTTGTGTAGAGGCCTATTTTATATGCAATTAGAGAGCTTTTATATTAACAGGAATTTCAACTTATCTGAAGTGAGCAAAGCATTTCTCTTTTACTTTTTCCAGAAAAGTAACGGAGAAAAAAGATGTTTATAAGAACTTACTTTCAAATTAATGAAGATTAATGAAGACATGAACTTTTGGAATCTACCTCCAAAATGATAGGAGGTAGATTCCTCCTATCTACCTCCTATAGGAGGTAGATAGGAGGATAATTCAATTAATATCTACATTCTGATAAAACTGATTACAGTATGGAATTTTTGGAAATACCAACTTATGGATGACTATAACAATACCATGAAAGAAAACAATGGATTAAACCTAAAGGAATGACAATACTTCATTCTTGAGAATTGTCTGAATAAACCTAAATTGTCTTTCCAAGCTGCATCTCTGTACAGTTTTGTCAAATACCAACACTGATTTTGAGTAGATTTTTAATGGTTGATACTTATACCTGAAATATATAGCTTGTAATTAAACAAATTAGACTTCCATTTTCCAAGGTACAGGTGGCAGAATTCACTCATATAAAATACTTCATCATTACTTTTTGGATTCTGGTTTCCTGTCAAATCTGTATGAGAATATAGTATTATATTTGATTATATTTTTATGTAGTTTTCTCCCCAGATTTTGGCCATCTTTCAAAAGAAAAGTGTGAAACTTTCTACTTGACAGGGTCAAAATCATGTTGGATTACAGTAAGACCTAAAATTACATGGAAACAGGGTATATTTTGAACCTGGTCTCACTGAAAGAAAAGTAAGTTGTGAAAAAATATTGTACAGCATACTCAGTACACTAAGACCATTAGTAAGAAATTACATGTATTTTAGTCAATATCTATTGTGAGATTTATTTTTTATAAGTATTATAAATTTGAATCCTTTGTTAAGTTCACAATGAATATTAACATAAAATTTCACATTGGTTTTGACTACTGCTGGACTTTTTATTTTACAGAAGAAAGTAGACCCAGCTTTAAAGCTATGGGGTTTGTAGCTGTATAGTAGGATTACATGTCATGCCCATTATGAAAGAAAGATGTGTGAAGGGTGAATATGCGCATTGCATAGAAACAATGGCTCATCTCAACAGTGCTGTGCACCTGTTGGAATGTGCAGTGACTTCTTATTCTTCCCTGTTTGTGGAATAATGATCAGTAATTAGTTCTAAATCATTTTTCTCTTCTGTCAGCTAGGAAATAATGAAAAAATTCTTAGTTTGCATTTTAGGAGTGACTGTGTAGTCTCTCGGAGAATCTGATAATACTGTAGTATAACATTTTGCTTTTGCTGTCTTCAGTAAGTCTAAGATTTTTAAAGATTAGCACAGCCCTTCAGAAAACACATTCTACAACTGGAGTTCATTTTTAATCTCTTGATTAAAATAACAATAATGATAATCAGTGATTTGATCTGAGATGATGAAGCAGCTTGATACCATAATCTTATTACAGCTTGAAGTCTCTGTTCTTTTTGCCTCCATACACGTGTATCTTATTTCCCTTTCGATGTCCTTAAAACATAAATACATTAGCTACATAAAATGAAAGAGAAAGGGAAAACACTTTGAAAAAGTGTAATATTGTTCCAATTTTAGATATATTTTAAGTAAAACTGGAGTTTAAATGAACATCACATGCAATGTCCTGAAGAGATGAAGCTTCCATTGGAATAAAAAACATATAACTTTAAGAAATTGAACAGCTCTGATCTATCCAATCATCTGACTTTTCTGGTGTATCTGAGTATATATTAGTATCTGAAATCTTGTCAATGTGCATGGTACCCCTTATTTTACCCTACCTTCTCTGGTCGTAGTAGTGCATTTCCTTTGATAAAGGGGAAAAGTTCATCATTTTAGTTCATCTTAAATAGACTAAAATACATCCCTGGTGCCATGTTGGCAAAACTAATGCAATATTCCATCTTTAGATCACTAAGCAACACAATCTGAACACGTCAAAATTAATGACATAAAAAGATTTCAGAAGTAACCTTCACTTATGCAATTAATCAAGTCCCATTGTTCTACAATGAAGACTGAGATTGAAGACTGAACAAGAAAAAGAGGATTTAAAGTCCTGGGCAGATGCTAGTCCAAATACATTTGTTCAAGATATGAAGAAAAAAAGAAAATATGTATTTGTTT
The DNA here is from genome assembly GCF_027477595.1 of Haemorhous mexicanus. Taxonomy (NCBI): domain Eukaryota; kingdom Metazoa; phylum Chordata; class Aves; order Passeriformes; family Fringillidae; genus Haemorhous; species Haemorhous mexicanus. The sequence goes on from NC_082381.1 coordinate 12,637,633, forward strand.
GTTAAAGGAATGGCTTTTTTCTGTCATTTATATTAGAGAAATTCTTAAAATTCATCCTCTCATAAAATTATTTGTGCAATGCTGCCAAGGTCAGGATCAGCCTGGGTTAACAACCACAGACTGTTAAGTCCCAGACAAGCAAGAAAAGCTGTCTTTTTCTCCTTTCTGTACTGCCTAATGGCCAATTTCTAATTGCATGCTGAAAAACAGGTAATCAAGTAACAGTTTCCCTCAAGTCTGTGGTAAAGTTTTCATTCTGACACACTTTCTTAGTTGTATAAATTCATACACATGTAGGGCATAAATCCCAGAAAAGTTACCTAAGTATCTAAACAAGAGGGAAAAATAATAGAAACAATAATATAATGATAACATGACAATAATATAAAATGACAATAATATAAAATATTGTCATTCTTTAAGGATACTATTTAGTGACCTCGGTGTGAGTCTTCTTCAAAGTTGCAACCAGCATAGAAACTCATTATCTATTACTCAATGTAGTAGTTTTATACTTCTGATTTTCAGCAGTGTTTTGGGGAACACTGAAACAGAGGAATATAATATTTAGCAATGATCTGTAAAATGTGCTGCATATCTTTCCCAGTAATTGATCAATATTCTCACTATGAGCATCTGGTATAGCATGACTAAGAACAAGTAGTATGTTAATTAATTGAATGAAATGAATAACTAAGTTATTCAATCTCTGAACTGTAACAGAGCTAAATATTTAGTACTAAGAGCTAAGTACTTTGAAAAAAAATATATTAACACACTTCTTTTACCTTTCTGTATCTAGGGAGAATAAATCATGAGCAAAAGAATGCATAATGTTCCATGATGCCACAATAAAATTTGCTCACAGGAACCAGTGCTATTAAAAACACCACATTCTGCTGAGATTGTGGTTCAAGGCTTAATGATTAAGAGTAAGTTACCCTGAAGACTATCCAGTAATGAGGATTTGTCAATTCCCAGTTTAATAATATGTAATACTTTTAGATTGTTTCAAGAATTATTTGGGCTAAAACATTCCTTGGTATTGACATTGAGAGAAATCCATTGGAAGACTACTAAAAATAACAAGACAAAAAAGAAAAGCAGTTGAAAAAATCATCAACTTGCTGATCTTACAGAGTAAGGAGTTTGCACAGAAGCAAAATTTAGGAAAATCTAAATGTAATGAAGTCAACTTCAGGTATGCATGTCAACTTCTTCCACTTCCATTGTTTTTTTTTTTTTTTTTCTGAAATTAACTGATTTCTAAAATTTGATGTAAGAAGAAGAAATCACCCACCAACAACTATTTTTTCCTACTTTGGACTAGCTTTCATTTTCTAATAATACAGTCTAGGAAACATTTTGAATTGTGATCATTTAAATCAGATTATTTAAGTAACTTGCTCCCATGAGCTAGTGTAAAATTCAAAGGATTTAAAATCATTTAAGACACCATCACCAAACCATTATGAAAAGTCTTAATGGGGCAGCATTTTACTTGCTGAAAGTAATTGCGACATTGGTACAACATCCAAAAATAGTAAACTTGAACAAATATTTAAGTCATTGTAGTACTATGACTTGTAGCCCCAAACCTACAAGCATGAATGTATATGCCTAATTTGAAGCACTTAAATAGTTTGCTGAGGACTGCTGAACTCTTCTTGTACCTAGGATTAATTATGTATGTAATGGTTTATATGAATAAAATCACAGATTTTGTTACCGTACCCCGATAAGTCGTGTAAGCCAATGAGAATCTGAAATCAATGAGTATATAAGAAATGAAAAACCAAATCCTTCATGCAGTTAACATGGGTTCAAAGTTTGTACATCTAAATACAGTTCTGTATTCAGGTGAAAGGATGCATGGAACAATATTTAGAGCAACTTGGTTAAAAGTGTCCCAACAACTTTCATAACTCACTTCAGGTTATAAATTATTAGACTGAATTTTCAGACATGGAACAGAAGAAAATAGATTATGTCTTGTACAAAGTACTTAATGGATGCCCACAAGTGCAGAATATGTTTGACCTCATTGAAGCCATTAACATTTGGCATCTAGTCTAAGCTTCTTCAAACATAGCCTTATTACTTTATCATCAATGAGGAAAATTAAGCACCATACTAACATAGCTGTAAATATCTCACCATAATTACAAGAACAATAATAGAAATAACAAGATGCTCAGTAAGACAAGCAGACAAGAGAATTCCTTTCCATCTACAGCATTGTACAGCTGAAGCCTAGTGACTTATAATGCATCATAGGAAGAAGAAAGGGATAATTCCTTGTAAAGAAGAGGAATAAAGATTCAAATACAAGTTTTAAAAATACATAAAATGTAAAAACAGCCTGTGAATTATTTAGTAAGCAATCATGTTGACATACTGTTTATATTAACACAAAAAAGTATGCTTTTGACACAAAACATGACATGCCATTAAGAAGTCACTATCTATAACGACATCAGTAGTATGCTTAGGGAAAAATAAAATTTGAAGGAGAATAAGGGAAAAAGAAAATTTGACAGAACAACCCCAGGTACTGCTGAGAGGAACTGAAATAAATACAGTCCTGGTAGCAATTACAGTGAACGATAAGAAAGCGATTTTAAAAAGTAACCAAGAATATATATTTAATTTTAATGTTTTCTGATAAGTATATATGGTTCAAGACAGATTTCCTGGGGAAGTTCCTTACCTGAAGGCCTATCTTGGCAAAGGACATAACTTGGCAACCCAAGATGTGATGCTGAGATTCCTAAAATATGCTGTGGGGGTGGTTATATCTGTCAAATTTGTGGAGGACTTTTTGAAAATAGCCATGATCTGAATCATTAAGGATTTCAAAACTAAAGCAGCAAACCTTAAAATCAAACAGTTACTTCATAGCAGATAAAGTAAAGGAGTGAAGGTACAAGGCAGAGGATTGTACTTGCTCAATACAGGATTGGAGTGTGTCACTGCATTCTGAACAGGCTGAAAGTGACAGAGCTGAGCTGCTGGAAGCCTTTCTAGGAGGGAATTACAATAATCCTCTCCATCAAAAGGGCATGTGCTGCAGCTATTAGGTCATCACAGGATAAATAAGGGCACTGTCTGCATCAAGAACACCACTGAACAGACATTTTTCAATCTCATTCACTACAGAAATCTCCACAAAGAAGAGGGGGCTGAACTGGAGAATAAATTTTTACTGCAATTTTGTACTGCTCTCAAATCCACAAATCAGATTGTAGTGATGTATAAAAAGAGAAAGAAATCTCCTAGAGAAAACAAATACATCCTAGTAAGATTTGTGGTTTTGCTGTGGGCAAAGCAGATATAGCTGACAACTTCCCCCCTTTCACCTGGCCTATGTGAAAAGAAGAGCTACATTTGTGAAATCCTTTGTGCAAGAGTCACCCAGCTCCTTATCGCTCAAACTGAGACAAAATCTTTGATATTTAACATTCCTGCAATACCCATGAGCACTCACTTCATGACATGATTTTGGTGTCTGCCAAACTAACCTTAAATGTCAGCATTTTATCATTACTCTGACAGCCTGCACCACAAAATTGTTGGCTTCTTTCACAATCCCAGAATACTTAAGGTTGGAAAGGACCTCTGGAGATCATCTGCTTCAAGTCCCTCATGCAAGCAGGATAATTAGCATTTGATTTCCTCATACTTGGGCAAACTGAGATTTTCTTGCATTTACACATGTTGAATTGGCCTATAAACTGAAAAACATGTTGTAAGTTACAGCACACAAAACCTCCTTGTGTTCATAAATCACAAAATACTTAAATTAAAATGTCAGGGACTTTGGTTTATCAAGCTGAATTAAGGTAAAAAATTATTACATGCATTTTTAAAACATTTTTTGTAAAAGTTACATTTTGAAAGAACATAAGATAGTTCACACTATTAATGAATTAGTAGTATTAAAAGTACTAAAATTAGTATTAAAAGTATTAAAAATTAAGCACCTCTCAGCCCACAATGAACAGTAAGTAACTTTCTTAAAAGAGAAAGCTTATGTGATATAGTTCATGAAACTTCTGGTAGCATGATTATTAAAAGCAATAGCTTGTACTCCTGTAGCCTGACTGAATTTGAAAGAAAGTTCATAATGGAGTGGGGGAATAAGCTGATGAACTTCCATCAACTATAGCAATAGCCTTCATGAATAATTCAATATCTGCCCATCTCCTCTTATGTCTCAACAGACTAACAGCTGCAGCCCTCAAATGACAAGTGTTATTTTTTTTTGAAGCTTCTGAAAAAATTACTGATTATAAAATAATGTATATAATAAATTTTCTTTCCCTCCTTTTCACTTATCACCTACAGATGCTGATGAAGTTTCACAGCAAAAGCAGAAATTTTCGAATGGAATTTTTGGAGTTATGCAGCAGGTCTACAGAAAGTGATGGGAAAAGAATTCAGGTCTTCTACTAAAATTTGGCTCTTTATCTTAAAACAGACACACAATATATTCATAATACCGTGTCACTGAAGCCTCATTTAGATCAGTTTTGTGCATGTTCAAGCTTGCATAACACCTATGGCATCATGCAGACAGGAAGAAACTTTCTTGTCTGAGGTTTTAGAATCTAAAGTTTTCTGTAATGTGCTGTGTGAAAATTTCACACTTAAAGATGCCAGAAAATAGAACATGTTTGGTGAATATTCTGATGTGGAAAAGAGTTTCTCTTGCGCTAGCAAGACTTCAGTAAATGGAAGAAGGAGCTTAAGGAGATAGTAACACAAGTTTCCTTGTACAACAAAGCCTGTACCTCTAGTCCTGTTTTAGGAAGAGAAATGGCTTTCAAATAATATCTTCTCACACTTCAGTTCAGAATAGAACTATACAAATTTGCTTATATATTTTTCTATTAAGCAAGATAGGCAATGAAACCAAAACCAGATAAATTTTATTCTTTCAGAAAAAGACCTTCCACAGCCACCAGGCCTTATTGCTTAAAGATGTCTCTCGGATAAGTTTTGTATAAACAAGTTGATTATTTTTCAGTGTTATTACATAACAGTGGGTATTCAGGGAAGGAAAATATTAGTTTAATATAATGCTGAAATAGCTATAGTTGCCTGGTTTTCTGACAAGCTACTGTGTGCAGAAGTTCTGACAAACCTGAAGTAGACAAAATCTTTTTGATGATACAAACTTGCTGCTTTGCCTTCTTTTTTTTTCTTATTATTTTAAAATATAGAATATTTCTGTCCATAACCCACTTTCTGCTTATAAGAAGTGTACTCTATGCACAAGAGAAGAAAAATTCTCCGCCTTACATGCCCTATATAGACAAACATGATAAAAATTAAGGAAGTATTGAAGATTTGAAAGTGATCCTGTTGATCAGAGATTACATGTTCCTTAAACATCTGCTTTACCTTCTTGTAATTAACTGTTTCTTTTCTCAGCTCCAGAAATGCCTGGCTCTTCTCACTCAAAAAAATGTCAGGATCTTTCAGTGCTTGAATGGCCCAGTGGGTCTGATATAGGCCTCACTTTAACTGGGACACACACTGAGCACTTGAGTAAGAGCTTTCTTGCCTGGAACTTTTCTAATAACATACTGAAAAGAGAGGTTTCAGTCTATAATATCAAATGTGCATTTTCTACACAATCAGAAAGATTTATGTTACATTTTCAGCTACTTCCATTTGATAGTTTCACACTTAAGTTTTCAAACAAACTAAAGTGGAATTATAAGATGTTCAAAACAGCAAAGCTATCTGTCTATTCTTATTTTTACATTTTTTAGATAACAGAAATAAAAAACTGGAACAGTTATGGAGACAGTGTATTTGTAAGCCTAATGACAATGTTAATTAAAAAAAATTACATTGTATTAATAGCTTTGTCAATTAAGCTCAATATAAGATCATTTAGAAGTGTTACCATGAAAGAGCGGCTTTGTCATCAGTCGTATTAACAATGTCAACATGCTTAAACTTTCTGAATAATTCAGAAAAGGACCCTCAAAAATACAGTATTTTTCTTCAAAATAATACATTCATAATTAAAGCATTGTCCATATTTTTGTCAATTACATATTGTTAGAGAAACAGAGGTCGTAATATAATTGGCCAAATAATTGATTTTTGTACATACATTTTTTAGAGTTGAATACTGTGATGGGATTCAAAATTAAGCATCTGTAAGGTATCTCTTGCACTGCATAGATGCACACAGCTTCTGAGATTTAGGCAGGTGTAGCATGACAGTACACCACAGCAACTCCCTGCACTGTGTAAGAGTTAGTGGTCAGCTCTGTTTCCATCCAGACAGTCCCCTTCTCTCTTAAACTATATATAAATATAATTTTTTCTTGAGTAATGTGTTTTACCTGCATCCACAGGCAAACAGATTAAAAAATGATATGTATATTTTTATAAAGAAAAAAATTCCCCATACAAACAGTGCTTTCATCAGGGACAGTACCAGCTCAAGCTATTATTGGTGCTCTATTCATAGAGCATGGTGAAGAACCATGCTCTATGAATAATACATTTTTGAGGCCAGCTTGCATCACAAAAATAGGTTGCTTCTGCTCATGAAAAATCCACATCAAGCCTTACACAGGGAAAAAATCTGCTTTAGCCAGATAGAAAGGGTGGTTCTCCCATTGGAACCATGCTACTGGCAAGGCACTGGAAAGTATTTTCATTGGAAAAAGCCCCAACTGTTCTACTTCCTTAACAGCAAGAAAACATTGTCTTATAATATTAATTATATCTTAATTTTCCAGTGTATATTCATACATATAACTGATACCTTTAATGATGTCTTCAAGTTATTTATGCTGCTGTTGAAGTACAAGATGGAAATATATACAGGATTTACTGACCTGTTCTATATATTTGAAGATACACAGATATCTGCATACGATCACTTGAGTATCAATGTTTATTCCTGAAACATTACTGGGACACTGAAAATACTAGTCCCTATTCAGTAGTGATGAAAATAAATGGAATACAAATCTTCACGTAAATTAAAAGCTGCAGCACCTGTGAAAAAAGCAGCTCTCAGTCTATTGCTTTACTGCTAATCATTTGATCGATTCTCTTATGATTTTGTTTATTGGTTTCTTTTTTTTTAATTGAAAGTTATCAGCTATGCAAAATGGAAAAAAAACCCCTGAAACACCATCTTTATTTCATATCTTCTTATTTATTAGCTGAGATCAGTGCTAATGTTTGAAACAGAATCTGAAACTGCTTAATATTCAGAATAAAGTTCTATATAGAAAGTCTTCAGCGTTGGAATTTAGAATCTAATTTGTCCAGTTTGGATGTGTATAAATGTCATCTTTTTTATCATATAAGATTACATTTAGGATCATAAAATACCAGGCAAATGGTGTCGAGATTCTGGCGTTTAGCATTTAGATCTAAAAGCTATGTATTTTTGTACTAAGCTGCAATTAATTATATAGGTTTTAAAAATTATAATTATTGGGGGAGGGGGAGGGAAGGTTTTGCTTGGTTTTGTTTTGTTTTTTTGGTTTCGGTTTTAGTTTTGTTTTGCTTTTGGTTTTGGTTTTAATAAAGGAACCATAATCAATATGCTTAAATTAAAAAAAGTCAAGGTTGACAGGTGACACAATGAGAAAATGGTACATTCTGAAATCTTTCACTTGGTCTTTACCAAGTTTCCTGGCACTTTGGAGAAGTATCAATTCTCAGTATTAGGATATAAATTCTACTCTTTTAGAAATGTATTAAATTATCCCTTTCACTTCTCACTACCCAGACAACTAATAGGTGTGTTGCAATCTAGTCTTAAAAGGGTAATAGCTAAGTTGTAACAATATTTCTGGAGTTAAACTGAGCCTAGCAATCAAGACATAGAAGTAGTAAAAGTAATCATCTGACAACTCTATTTTCTCTGTCTGCTTTTTTACATTATGCGTGATAATTGATACACTGATGCACTATTTGTCACCTAGAAATGCCCACATTAACAAATCCCATCCTAAAATAATTTTAGAACTAATTAAAAAGTTGAAATTATTTCCAGAAACTTTGAAGGTCTAGCTTGTAATAGATCTCTCCAAAATACAAGAATACTCTTCTTAAAAAACATACAAACAAATTAAAAATATTATGATGAAAAACATGGGTTACAGTAATCTTTTAATTCAACTTGTCTATAAAATCAAGAGAAATTAGGTTTGGTATTCTTACATTTATTTTTTTGATACCAAAATATGCCAACGTATATAAAAGCACATATAAAGACTGCACTAAAAAAGACTAGATTTTTAACTCATAATACAGAGGATTTTAGATTTTTATTTTATATAGTAACTGTATATATATGGAGAAAGAACACCACATGTTTATGAACTCATTATTTTTATGAGGTCTAGTTGAAGAGAAATTTTGACAGTTTTATTTACAATTTAAGGCATACCCAGCAGCATGCAATCATAGTTTGAAAACCATACATATTTGTATAAAAACACACACACGTGCTTACATACATACATACATACATATATATATATATAATATATATGTATATATGTACATATGTATAAATATATGTACATGATCATAAGAAACAATTTTACAGAAAAACCACAAGCCTAGTTCACGTCAGTCTACCACTGTTGCATATTACCTAGTTAATGTCAGTCTACCTGTAGCATACTGCCTTTTCAACATAATAAGCTATCAATGATACAAAATCTGCAACTAGGTGAGGGACAACTATGTGAATTCAGAGATGTAAGCATATAAAGGCATTTCCCAAAATGAAATAGTCTTTAAAAATACATCCTAAAAATATAGATCAAATTTATTTAAATATATTTAATTTATGCTAATGTATATATGCAGATATTTCAAAGCCAGTCAAGACACTAGGCTCACTAAACTAGTTTTCAATTTGGGGAATTAATAAAGATTCTAGTTGTGTAAGATTTTTTTTCTTTTAGCCGTAGAATAAAAAGAATTAAAGAAGCCAGCGCCGTCAACCCATCTGAACAAAGTACAATTCAAAGGGGTATTTTAGGTCAAAATAAAAGAATTACAGGCAATATCAGCTAGTAAACCAAATTTTGTTTTTTAATAAACATGTAGAATGCCTATACATATTTAATATTAGTGTTTTCTTAATTGCTTATGCTGTAAACTTAATAACCCAGTGTGGAAATTGCTGTTGTCATCCCTGCCTTCATTGGGATAGAGATGGAAATCAGCAAAGAAGGAACACAAAATTTGAGCTGGTGATTAATTTTTTCGTTGGCAAAGACAGTGAGAACACCTTATCACCTAATAAACGGTGTTTTTCTTGTTAGATACCTTCCATAAAGCTTAATTACTTACGCCAAGTCTTCCTTTTGAACACTGGAAAGAAAGGCAAGATGTTCATAATAGTAAAAAAAATCTTCATTTCTTTCCATCTACTGTCTTGTTTATTACCCTTTTTGTTCATGCTGTTAAGGCCAAAGGTAGAGCCCTTCTTTAATGTGTATTTGCACCACATCATGCACAGGCCCTAATCTAAGACCTGTTACCAAAATATCGCAATAAGTGATAACATTGAGGTTTATAGCTTTTATTCTGTAGGCAATAAAGTAAAAAAAAAATCATTTTTTGATTTGTTTCTACTCAGCCTCTTACTGACTACAACTTTGCTTGAGAAGGAGCACATTATCCCTGTTTACAAAATCCTTTTGTATAATTTATATATATTCAGGATACTTAAGAGTGCATGTCTTTGGATGATCAGCATTATTTATAAATTGGAACATTAGTATTTTTATTATAAAATTTAAAAGAAACACTATAGTATTGTCTAAAATAGTTGGAAATACTACATTTATTCCTGAATGACCAGAACTACTGCCGCCACTTCAAACTGAGGTCTGTCAGCATTCTGTGGTGATTTCTATATGCATATAATTGACAAATTTATTTTATTACGTTTACAAAGTAAATTTATTTATTAAGTTTACAAAGTAGGAATTAAAAAAGAAAGCTAAAATGTTAAACACCCTGTTTAACCCAATGCAAAGTAGCCTGGATAAAACTCCAAGACTGAACAATAAGTAAAAAAAAAAAAAATAAATTAATTTCTTAGTTACTTAGAAAAGAGAATCCTGTATAACTGACTACAGCAGCATGTTCTGCCACATTTTTTTCATAAACTGAGCCCTGTCAATGACAGCAAAACAGATTGTGTGCATCTGCTGGGAATGAGCCAGATGACAGTGGAAGAAGCACACATGGATACCTTGGCACAACTACTAAAGAAGTAGAAGAAAAATGGACAGAAAGAAGCAGAAAGTTCTAAACTTTAATTAAAATGGATTTCTAGCAAAAGTGAAGTTCCAAGAGTCTGTTCCTTTGCTTTAAACTGTAACTGTCTAAAAGCCACTACATATTTATAGTCTGCATTTGCCTTGTTTACTCCCCATGGTACTCATATGGACACGGTTACCACAGTGCTTGGGTCACACAGAATCTGCCTCAGGGAAATAACCATTTCACTCTACAGACAGGGAATTGAAGCGTGAGCAAAGTGAAGTCGTCACCGTTCTCTAAAAGAAGTTCTGTAAGAGTTGATTCCACCCTTCCCAAATGCAAGCTGCCATCACAGACTCTAGAATATCCTTCCTCTGCTTAGTTATGCTCTCAGACAAAAGTAGCATTATACCTAAAATCAATACAAAACAAATAACCTGCTGATACTCTAGCATTACAGGACATGGGCCTCTCACATGTTGAATTAGCATAAATGGTGATTGAGTCAGCTTTGCTATTGCTGCTTTGCATCTTCTCAAGTTTCACTTCAATATATGGATTGAGAGCCCAAGATGGCCCAAAAAAGAATCAGCAAGTTACACCTGTCAGTACAGAACTGCCACCACAAAGAGTGGTAACTATGTATTCTCACACAACAGGAGAACCTGATCTTCAGTAACAGAAAAAAACCATTCTCCAGCCATTGACTCGTCATGGCACCAGAACTGCATGCTCATACTCAGGAAAGAATTCAGAAATTCTGATGAGTCTGTAAAATATATTTTCAGCTGTAAAGTAATTCACATTGTTTCCCTTTTGGTTTATTGAAGATAAACCAAATACTTGAAGGTAGACCAAATAAGCTTGCTCCTCCCTCCCTCCCTCCGTCCCTTTTTTAAGAATATGGTGTTCCAGTAAAAAGGACATACACACTCTTCTGAATTTTGTTGTGATGTTTTACACACTTTTGTCTTAAACATCAGGAATAAAATTGGACTGCCAGCTGAGTGAAGATTCATATACCATCCAATGGTCTGAGCACCTTAAGTAATCTGGAGCACCTGGAAGTCTCATGAGGCCAGCAGTCTTAGCCTTTATATATTCCATCTACAGTGATTATTTAGTACTCTGAAAGTACTTCAGAATCACATTGGAAAAACTGAATGATTTTGACTTTATGACACCCATACAGATCGTTACATAATACAATTAACATCTAGCAGACAGAAGCTGAGGTATACTCTCCTAATCTGAGAACAGCTCTAGAAAAGTATAAAATGTACCTTCACATTCCATCTCATTTCGGGATGTGTGAATGGCAAACACACACGTACACCCAAGAGTGCCTTAGAAAACTGCTTAAGTCTGTTTATAATGCTCTTGATCAAAGAAGTGGTACATCTTTATACATTCTTCCCAGGGTGGTCCAGAAGAGAAGATAAGAAGATCTTTTGAAATGTTCTATTCAAATGGTACCTTTGTTTCTAATGAGTCTGGAAAAAGAGTCAGAGCGGAACTGAGAAAAAGAGGTGGATATTAATTAACAGCATGTATCCTGTATATAAAGCAGTTTTTTTAGGAGGTCATCAAGTCAGTGAAGTTATGGTACAATACATGAACAAAGGACATAGTGTAGTATATTTATTTATGTCTTAAATACTCTTAAATAAATACATTATTATATTTTGATGTAAGTTCTCTTCATGAGAAGAGATCAGAACTTCCAAATTATAGTAAAAGAAAAGGAAAAAGCAGCATGTTTTTATAACTTATGAGCAGCTTCAAGCTCTTGGATAAATACTAGTCAAGACACAACTTTTTAACTGGAGTTAACTCTTCTTCATTAATTCAAGCATAATAATGTGGTCACGAAATCAGCTTTTGACTCACACCCACATATTCAACTGGCACATTAATTGTACAAGAAACTGGCTGAAGAGTCATGCATGCTAGGCCACAAGGTCTTTCCTAAAAGACCACCCAAACTCTGGGTGTGAAGATGAGAGAGAACATGCAAAAAAATGGTTATTTTGGAACTGCTTTTTCTCTTATAGGTTTATGAAACACTCTGAGGTAGCCTGAGAGATTTAGCACACCCTGGAGCTGTAATTCCTGTCTCAGCCAACCCATAATCAATTCATTACTCACTTACAGCATGCTCACTGTCCTCATATTCAAACATCTCTTCATATTTCTAACTCCTATCCTAGATTTCTGAGCTTCATTAGGCATGGTATGTATCTGCTCAAAAGCAAACTCAAATGAAAGAATGTGGTCACTAAAAATTGTGAAAGACTGTCATAAAGGTATTTATTATCTAGTTTTATGTATTTAGATAAATTGCAATTACAAAAGTAAAATCAAAATAACTATTTTCTTATACATTCTATTTTATAAAGTAAAATCCAACTTTTGTAACAATAAAATAGCAAAGACGGCATTGATTTGGTTGTTTAAACTAGCTATAAGTTTAAACAGAAAGCTAAATTACAGAATAGAAACATAGAAGGGCTTGCATTTTTTAGTAAGAGAGGTAAAAGAGATTGAGAGACTAACTCAATAGGTAAGGAGCTCTGGCATTCCAGCAAAAAATTACTCAATTACAGTCCTTCCTTTGATGACTAACTCATTACCTATACAAAAATGTAACGGGCTCACATTTGGAAACTGAGACTAGCTTTCTCCCACAATATTCTATACCAAACAGAATTTACCATTACCTGCTCTATGTTAAGTGTAGGAAGTATTTCCAATCAGGTTTCTCAACTCTTGAATTTCTGCCATAAAAATAAAACCAGTGTTCATAAAAAATTTATAAATTTAATTTGGGATGTGGATTCCAGTAGAAAACAGGACACAGCAAAGTAAAACCTAAATTCCCCTTTTAGAAGCTGCCCTAAGTCCTTTCTAATTTTCTGAACACATTCCAACACAAATTTAAGGTTTTAGTAAAAGTTGTTAATTTCATTCCACTCGGGCATTTCATAACAGACTTGCACAAAAAAACCCAAACAAACAAACGAAAACCAACCAACCAACCAAAAAAAAAAAAAAAAAAAAAAAAAGGAAAAAACCCAGAAGTTCACAGTTCCATTGAAAATTTACACTTGGGGGTTCTGAGTCCCTTTTATACTGTTTTTCAGCTTCTGCCCTTCATTTGCAATTTTTTTACCTTGCATGTCTTGCCTGAAATAAAGTTCATGTATCTCTTGGGAGACGATGATTACTGAATTGTACATTAAGGATAAACATACATTTTTAAAATACTCCCAATATTTTTAGGCTTTGGAATTTATGTTGAAGGATTCTCCTCCCTAGTCTCCTTGGAAATTGAAACTGATGGGTTACATTTTGTGCTGACAATTATTGCATTAAAGAAACTTCTTCAAAATTTGGAGCACACTTTGCAACTGAATGTGCCATATGCTCACCTTTTCAGAAGAAAGCCTGTATTTTAGATTTAGATAATCTAGTTTAGATCATGGTCATAGAAAAAGCTCTTGTGAACAAACATAAGAGTGAGTATTTATTTAATTAGTCTGCATATAAAAATAGAATGGAGACCAACAAATGAAAACAGAATGCTGATAATTCTTTCTTTCACATATTACCATCATCAGAATCTCACAAAACTGTACATCTTTAGATTCCTTGTGATTTTAAAGAGGTCTTTTTAATATATCCACATAGTGTTTTGAATTTATATCTATCAAAATGGGAGTTGTATTTTTAGAATGGTATTTAATTCATAGAGCAATCTTCTGATCCATTAGTGGAATAGCTTCCTCTTTCTGATCACATCTGGAAAACAGTAAAGCAAAAGGGGCGAACAAATACTTTCTTCCCAACTAGTCTCAAAATTACTTTTTATCAGAAATCTGTAAAAGTGTCCTGTTGGAGTAGTCAATGAAGTGATGGTCTCATGAGAGGTTTGCTTGTAATCATGTACATAAAAATGTGGTAGAACAGAGTGCTACTGTTTTACAGTGGTGACTTTTAGAGATTTGTAACTGAAAGCAGCTCAAGAAAATCATAATTTGTCCAAATAGGAGACAAATACTGCTCCTAAAAACAGAGCAGGATGTCTCTCTTTTTTTTTGTCATGCCTCTATTGCATGGCATATTGCTTCTTACTGTTACATATTGATTAAAAAAAAGTTAAATAAATACACACCCTGTCTCCATTGAGAAATCCTTGCACCCTCAGTGATGTGTATTACTACATTATTAGAAACATAGGGAAATAATCCTAATAACATTAAAAACATGATGCAAAAATAGTACTTTTTCTATTGCTTGCTTTTTATCTGTCATAATGATTTGCATTATGCCTGTCACCACTGTATCACCTCTCATGCAATTTTTAAAAATATGAAATTCCAGAAAAGATAGCAGCCAGTAAGGATGCTTTCTAGATTACTATTTTGCATGTCACCACTCAGTGTAATACTAAGCCTGTGACACTATCTACTGGAAGCATAACTGAACGAAATGCAAGGTTCTCAATGAGGATTTAAGTACTGGAACATGCATGGAAAATAGATTTTCATTTTGCTTTGTCAATAACAATTTTTGGAAAACCTACAAAAATATTAGTCTAACTTGTATGCTAATATCACAGGAAATGTAGAAGATCATTCTTCTCTTTCTATCTTATGAAAAATCTTTTTTATGGCAGCATCAACAATAAAATGGAAACACCAGATCCTGTTGTTTTTCCTGTGAAGATATGCAGATTTCTACCTACCAAAGCTACAGCTATAATTATGGTAAGTTTGTTTCAATTAGGTAGCTTGGCAATCATTTCATCATGTTTTAAGCGTAAACTGGAAGACTTTTTCCACTTATTTTTTCCAACTTATTTTCCACACATTGATACTCATTTTGAACATAAATTTACATTATTTCTAATTGTTAAGTACACATCACAGCATATAATGAAGAGTACTAGCCTAGTACTCTTCATTATATGATGTGATGTGTACTTAACAATTAGAAATAACACTAGTTTTTTAAATGTGTGTTCTCAAGAACATGAATGACATTTGT
Source organism: Haemorhous mexicanus (assembly GCF_027477595.1). Lineage (NCBI taxonomy): Eukaryota > Metazoa > Chordata > Aves > Passeriformes > Fringillidae > Haemorhous > Haemorhous mexicanus. The sequence goes on from NC_082381.1 coordinate 12,652,957, forward strand.
TTTAGCTTTAGTCTATGTACCTTACCAGTACGTAGACTCTTAGCAACATTTATGGTCATACTTATAATTTCTAAAATTTGTCTATGTTTGTTTTGGATAAAGTTAATAATTTTTGGATAAAGTTATGCAATTTCTGGCTCAGTATTCTGAAATAAAAAATATGTCATGAAGAAAATTATTAAGTATGCAAATTCACATATTTCATAGATTGCACTGGGGTCATAACATGGATTTTTTTTCTCATTCTTCTGCTATGCGTCCATCTCATATACATAAACAAGATGATGGGAAAACTGATGATTTCTCCAAGATTCTGTTGGCAAAATCAAATCAATTTTGTCTCATCAAATACTGTTCCAAAGATCTTTCCTTACAGCTTTACAACATATTTCAATCCACAATCAGTAGAACCACTGCCCTATGTCCGCAATAATTAAAGATTGTTCACAGCAAGATGAATTATATACACTTCAGCAGGATTTTTTAATTAAATATTCTGCAAGATTAAGGTTTTAAGTTTGACTAACATGACTAACTCTTCTTCATTGCATCCTATCTTAACAAATAGACCATATCCACATTCTTCTAACCTCCCTAAAAGCCATCCTCCTCTATTGCTGTTCTCCCACTTATCATACTCAGTATAAGCAGAAACACATTCAGGACACTGATGGACAGACATAAAGCAGTCCTTAAGACAAATCTAGAGAACATACTGTCTCCTGCTGGTTTCACAGAATATCCCCAGAATATTAGCATTTTTAAAGAAGTTGCCTATGCATTCTCATGGGATATGACCATCAAAATGGAGTTCTTGGCAGTAAAATTGTGAGGCTAAACGCCAGGCTGAAGGGGACACATGGGCCAGCACTACAGGATGGCCACAGAACTTCAGTGTCCTGTTGTTTGCCTACAATGCCCTCCCCTCCTAGCCCCCATTTTAGGGACAGCTTTTCCACCCAACTCCAATGAAAATATTTAAAACAGTGTTCATTGAGAAGTCCATTTTGAATTTTTAAATGAAAAGTGCTGCAATCAAACTTCTTACAGGGCGAATATGTCCTGAAACATTATAATTTCTCTGATAATCCAACAATACATTAACAATCCAGTTAAAAAATGCACTACTATTTCTAATATAATGTCATATTGAATTTTTTTTTACTAGGGGGAAGAATTTTATTCAAAATCACAGAAATAGCACATGCTAATCTGTTACTTGGTTTTTTATATTACTAAAATTAATGTTCCATGTGGATAATGTTCTGCAATTTGTTGACTTTTTCTGATGTGGTTTATAAACAATTTCACAAGCCCTCCTTGACCTTTGTACATACTTTTCTAACAGCTATTGATTGACAACTTAAAAGTAAATAGTGAAAATTAACTGAGCGTGGCTTCCACAAGTGCCATGCGCCCTATATCTATAAAAGCAAACATAAATAATGTTGTTTCTAATTCAGTTCACTTAGACTTTGAGATTACAGCATGAAAAATAAGAGATGGTAATATTTAAGGTGAATTCCTGCACTGGTATTTGGTTAATAATTTTTTTATAAACTTCATGTAATCAATTATACAGATGAAGAAATAAGAGTGAGATAAGACTTGTTAGATTTGAATCTAAGTTTCATATCAGCTTTATAACCTGGGAAAAGAAGGCAGGAGATCTGTATGCCATCTGTTCAGTTCTGTCCTTAATCTGTGGGCTGCCTTATGGTTAGTTTAAATGAAGGAAGCAGACACTGACTGACTTCCAGGACCAGCTGTACTGGCCAAGATCTCTGGAGCTCTCTTCACTCGAGCTCTTGCAGGCTTCCAATATTGGGGAAGGTGCCAGAAGGCAGAAATAAGTACATCTACCCTGCTGCAGCAGGTGACTGCTAAAACATCTGTTCAGGGGATTATGAATGGGGCATAGTCTATTTGACCTCACTGGTGTGATTACTGAATCCATATTGTGCCAGTGTTTTCCATATAGGACTAAAATAATTCTCAGACAATTTGTCCAGAAATTGTTCTAAATCAGATAACACAAGTGTAGGTTGTACTTTAGATCTCTGCAAATTAAATGTAGTGGTTTAAACAAAAAAACCAAACCAAAACAAAAATCAACCAACCAAACAAACAAAAAGTAAAAAGAAAGAAAGGGGGAAAAAAGCTGGGTGGGGTTCTGTTTGGCAGTATTTCAGAGTATCAGTGCTACACTGGAAATGACACAGATTCTTTTTTGCTATGCTTCCCTCTATTTTTCTTCCACATTTCCTTTCTCTTCACAATGCAAGTTGTAATGTAATATATCAGAAAATTCTATCAGAAAATATATCAGAAAATTCTAAGCATGTTAGCTTTCCTCACAGAATAACAGGTGTCGTTTGCATACTTTGAAACGCTTTCAAGATGCAAGGAAGTTTAAAGGATAGGCTTCTATGTGATATTTCCTAGGTTAAATAAATAACTGATCTTGTAAAGGTCTCTTTGCACTTTAAAACTACTGAGGGAAAAATGCTATATTAATAGGACTGATGGCAAAACACAAGCCTAAAATATGCACTTTTAAAATGTTCTAAACCCAGATGCTAATTTGCATGACCAAGATTTGCACATATAGATTTAAATCTCTGCATTCAGTCAGAATTTTTCTGTAAGTAGGCCCCTTAATTTATCATATGTGCATTGAGAAGACACAAATTTTTGTTACTCATATTAACTCTTAAACTTTGATTTTTAACTGCAAACTGACATTATATATCTTTAAAAATTCTTTAACAGAATAAGTACCAAGGAATTTCACTGCTTTTCTTCAAAGTCTTAGAATAACAGGTTTTATTTCCAATTCAGTTTTCACTAAATTGATCTCATACTTTACATAAAACTGTGGCATTAATTGTGTAAGAGTATTCTCAGTCTTGGCTGCTTCTTTATCATTTTAAGAGCATACCTGACAGATCCAACATACAGGTGAGGCCCATAGGTTTTGTTTTGTCACATTGATGCTAGATAACTTTTTGAAAATTAAACTTTTCCATAAAATAAAAGGTAAAAAATTCTACTGTTGTATGATAGAGCTGAATGTGGTTTTTTGAGGCATTCAGAAGTTATATGACCAGACTGCACTTGTAAGAAAAAGACACTGTCTTTACCACTTCAAACTCCATCTCAATGTTTTATGCAAATAAACTGTTTTTCAGAAGTAGTGATCATCTACACACACAACTAAAAGCGTAAGATGCACATTTTGTGAATTTGAAAACTGTCTTCACACAGTTTTCTTGATCATACAACAGTAAAATAATCAGAAATGGCTACAAAATATGATAACTGTTCTTTGGGGACTGTAGTGAGCGAACATGTTGTAGACCAGTTTTTAATCTTATTTAGCTGTGAGGTCCCTTAGGACATTTCAAACATTTCTATAACTGCATTTATTGCCTGTTTTGAGGGCTTACTTTTCAAAGTGTCATGCTAGCAAATGTTTAAAATCCCTGTTTGAGCCTAATAATACGTTGTTGAGAAATTCATTTAATGCACATAGGAAACAAAAGGAGAAAAAGAAAACTTACTCTATTTAACTTAAACTTTTCAAAACACAGCTAGGCAGAGCTATAGTGAAAGAAAATAAAAATGCACCTTCAGTTTCCATTAAAATGAGACATCTGAATTTATGTGAGTTTCCTGTCTGATTAAAATAACACATACAAAATTAAAAACATAAATATTAATTTTATGTACCACATAAGATGAAGAAAATGAAAGAACAATGTTTACATTTATGGTTGACTCATTAGTGTTTTATTATGTGAAACACTAGGAGGCATCAGTTGGGTAAAAAAAGAGTTCTTTTGAAATATTGTATGAAATTATCATAGAAGTTATCAGCTTGCTATTTTCATACTTCTAAATGTTAATGCTGTACATTATAACTAAATTATGCAAATATAAAAAAACCTATTCTCACTGATAAATGACATATATAATAATATAGGGGCAGCACTTAATTTCTTGGCTATTTTCAAATCAGACCACACACATCCAACACAAATAATAGATTTACAACACTGTATTAAATACAACATTATATTAAAAAAATAACAGAATAAAATAAGATTCTTTAGTTGTTGTTCAGTACTAAAATTTTTGATAAATCTGTGAAACCCTGGCACATTTTAGGCCCTCTCCTCTGCTCGTAATATGGTTAAGTGCAGTGAATTTAGTATAGTCCCAGACACTTTTTAGAGCCTAGGCACTTTTAGTAACTTTAAATTGTGATTATAGGAAAACATCTAGACAAATATTTTTTTAAAAAATCCGAGAACAATAATCTACCCCATTTTAATTGTATTTCCTGAAAGTGGTGCATTAAGAAGTTTTAATAACATTTGTGTAACAATGCTACAAGTGGCTATACTTTCACTATAAAGTCATACAAATCCAGTAATGTCAAAATTGAGTTTTCTTTGATTTGAATTACATTTAACAATGACTAAGCAACAGAGTTCTAGTTGTCTCATACAATAATCACTTAAAACTGAAGTGTGTCTTGCTATGCCAAAGCAATCAGCTTTTATTGCTGTCCAATCAAAATGACATGTGAACTGCCTAATCCTTCTTTTGTAAGGCACATAAGACTTTGTTGTCACTGTTGGTTTTGTGAATCGCCCCTATAAGCTGGTCTGATTTCCTAAAGATGACAGATCTCAGTGAATAGACAATCTCTTCTGCACCGCAATCAATGAGACAGTGGCATTAAAGTGGAGGGCTGTAGACACTAGCTTTTAATCACCTGTCCACATGTATCATTGATCATCAGTTCTAAGAAAATGACCTTAAAGCCGGTCAGAGGACTCAAATAATTACTTCTAAAAATAGTTTAAAAATTCAGTTTTTCAATTTTTCTCTTGCACCATCAGTGTTTGCTGACCAAAGTTCTTCTGAATCCATTTTGCTTCGGAAGCAGGATCCAAAATTCTATTTTCATCCTTTTCAAATATCAGAATTCTAACTCTGTTTGTTAAGCTTGAAGTTTTCTAGCTCTCAGAATTAAACGTATTATTTTTAAAATATTTTGTACCTAAGTCATTACAGAGCCTAAATGAGCATATAGCAAAATCTCTCTGCTGATATCAAATAGCAAAATTAAAAAACTTAAAATGCATAAAAAATACAAGTGTTTTGGTTATTATTCAAGATGCTGAAGCAAGGAATATAAATTCTTGGAAATTACATAACAGCTTATGTAGATTCATCTCCATCATCAGTGTTTTCAAAAAAGTACCAATACACCTTACTTGATTTTTGTAAAAATAATCACACAATTTTGAATAAATATATCAAACAGATAAAAATGGCCCTAAATGTATCAAACACCAAGCATTTTTTCTTTCAAGAGCTTAGTAACAATTAATGACTTGTTCCTTAAAGAAATGTAGAAATAACTTCAGTTGTCTCTGGAAATGAACTAAACTACCCTGATGAACAATAAATTAATCTGTTATAGAGAAAAGTAAAATTAAAAGAAATTAAGTTGGCAAAATATTCTATTCACAACTCCTGCTCAGTTCCTAAGTTTCTATATAATTACTTTTATCTACTGAATAATGAGTTACCAAAAAATTTCTTAAGCAAACTTTTGTGAAAAGCTTCAGGATGCTTAATTTCTCTTTGTCTGTAACATTATAGGCTTTTTTTTTGTTAAAAACCATTTAAGAAAGATATCTCTGGTTTTAAATATACATGTTACAGGTAGATGAAATGTTTTAAAAAAGAAAAAAAAAATCTGGATCCCATATTGGAAGAAAATTCACAATAAGGAGTTATTTGAATTAATTTTCTTATTATGGTCCAAAACTAGAAACTCAGGAACATAACTGTAAAAGACTTAATCTCCCACATTATTCATCATTTAGTACCAATTTTAATAAGGCTCCTAAACTCACATTTCCTTTTTTCTAGGTCAAATAATCTTAAGAGGATGCAGACAGTATCTGATCCTTGCATTCTTTTATAGGACATTGAAAGTGACATTCTTTACATCCCATGAAAGCTTTAGGACAGGCAAGAGATTTAGTCTCTTTGGGTCCTGATCCTGTAAACTGTTATCCCTGTAACTTGCTCATTTTCTCACAAGTGGTCTCAGCATTGACAGTGGGACTAGTTGTGTAAGAACTCCTCGTACTAAAGAACCTTTCCATGTTCAGGTCCCAGAGCTACCCTCCCATACTATGTAGAGTACATTAGTATAAATATATATGAACAGCAAGTTTTTAAAATAAAAGTACATGTACAACCAGGAACATAGACACCTGGGATCAAGGGCCATTGTCTTAAGTGATTTTTCAAGAAATTTTTCTATTACTTCCAAAAGGACAGATGTGTGAGCAGATATTTCAGCTTAGGCTCATTATGAATTATGTACTCATTAATACAGAAAGAATAATATAATGGATATTTTAAGAAAACTAATAAAGTAAGAAAGTTTTGTGGGTTTTGGGCTTAAAGTAAGGTACTTGAAATTCTGTAATAAATACAATTCACAAAATAACAAATCCCCAGAGAAATCATATTACTTATCATTTGAACTGAAAATTAGTATTTGTGCAATACAGAGGTGCTGGAGTAGTGGTTCACAGGTGGTACTATTTGCATGCCCTGTCAAGCATCCAGGGATTAGTTATTACACTCCATATAAATATCTTTACTCTTCAAACACAATAGCAGGAAAGTGCCAGTGAAAGAAATCTAGTCTGCTAAATGAGAAGTTGCTTCTAAAATAGTTTGTTTATCATTCATCTTATAGTTATTTTAAAGTAAAGATATGAAACTAGGACATATGCCATTAAGGTGATTGTCAGATAAGTGCAAGGAAAATTTTGTGTCAAAGCTATTATTTTGTGATCACCAGCAAAGTACTGGTAAAGCGCCTTTCTCTGTTTAATTCTCTGAAACTTTTAGTCTTAAATTGTCTATTACAGTGTTTATTTAAGTATGTAGTTATTTGTTAATAATAATCATTACACACAACAAAGAAAATAGAACTTTTCTATAAAAGATAACACTTAGATACCCACAATGATTCATTAAGTTTTGTTTTGTACCATGCTGCATTGCTTTTTATTATTATTATTATTGTTAGTAGTAGTAGTATGGAAATGGGAATATTAGCTTGTTTTTTATACTTGTTTTTCAGGCTGACAGAAGGTCCCACTAAGTTTTATGGGAAATAATAAGTATTCTAATTACATAATGCAACAATAATCATACAAGTCTCTCATTTACATTAAACTTTATCTTAGCCTGTAAGTGGTTGTACTGCCATTGTGTCAGCTAGTTCTGTAATTCTGATTAGCTCCTTTGTGTTAAAAAATTTAAAGATTACTCAAAGTACTGTTAAAGACCAAAGCATATTGTTCCAGAATCGGTTTGCAGACCACCCCTTTAGCTCCCACATAAATGCAAGGGGTCTTTCCATCTCAAACGTAAGTAATTCAGATGAAAGATGTACAAAGTTGAACACTTGCAAGCGTGCACTACTTAAACTCAAGACTGAAGAGCCTGCGATACAACAAAGTTTAAGAGCATTTCACTGAAACTAGATTGTTTCCCGAGTCTGACAAATCAGAGTGCAAGCACTACAAGGTCATAGCTTTTAAATCAACTAAGAGCCATCTAAATCAAATAAGCTTCCAATACTTCATAATATCAAGCACATAAATTATGTAAACTAACTTCATCAAAGTTTAAACACTTATGACACTGATAGAGACAAGTTCGCCATAATTTACTAGAGATTTAACTCCTGTTTAGCAAGCTACTTTTAAGCAACTGCACAGTCACACTCTAAAAGTCTGCAGGCAACCTCAATTCCAGTTTACATAAAATGACTGATTCATTCTTCAAACGCGGTAGGAAATGTACCTAGGGCTTTTGTACCATGCTCACTACATTTTATTCTGACGCTGAATTTCACATGTACTTACATTGTAAACAGTTAGCTGTTTGGCTGATCAGACTAGTCCTTCAGATATTTTCCTTTCATAGGAAAAAGAAAAAATCCCTTTGCTTCTTCCAGTCTTAAATATTCACCACCTGGTTCAACATGCAGCCGCCTTGAATCACACACTCAACCTTCAAAGTCAATCCAATAAGCAGCCAGAAGATGCCTGGGGTGTGTGCGCGCGTGTGCGTGTGTGTGTGTGGTGCGCGCGTGTGCGCGTGTGTGCTACGTGGAGGAGGAGAAAGTGGCTGAGCTGCTGGTCGGATTAAAAGTAACCGGACTCGTCCTGAGATCGTCCAGGAAGGAAGTGGCAGGAGGCGAATGGGAAAAGGCGAATAGCTCACAGCCTTTGTAACATCGCGGAGGAGAAGGGGGAGGCGAAAAAGGGATTCAAACTACACTCCTGATGAGGTGTCCTTTTCTACTTCTCTCTCTTCCTCCTTTTTCTTCTCTTTCTCCGTGTCTCTATTTCTCTACCTCTCCCACAATCCCAAACGAATGACTCTCTCCTCCCGAGCTGAAGAAATAATCAGTTTCAGTCTTGCAAAAAGGGGGCGGGATCAGATCCCGAAAGCGTTTTAATAAAACAAACATAGAGCAGCAGCAGCGGCAGCAGCTCTTTGCCCCTCTAGTCTAAACTAGATTGATAAATTGCTCCACTACACTACTTTAATTATGTATATGGTATGCAGAATAAATCACTGAGCATCAGCACCTCAATCAAGCACTTTTTAAATGATAATTGCATCTTGGGTGAATCAATCTTTCCATTCCTGACATTTTGCTAATTTTAGTTTTACGGTGGGGGTAATGGCATATGCCCACGCAAACCTAATGACATCCTTTATTACACAAAGCGAAGACAAGGCGGCGAGCCGGTGCGTGTTTTCCCCCTCCTGGAGAGGTACCACAGCGTGCGGAGGGAAGGCAGGAGGGCTGCGAACCTGGGAGGCGCGCACGCCTGGCGGCCGCGCATCTGCGGCCAGTCAGCGCGGCCGGTCAGGTCCCGGCTCTGGGGCAGTAACCAAGCTCGCCGTACCCGGGGATCTGCGGAACCCAGGGCTCGGAACGTCCCTGCGTGTTGCATCCCCTGCACCCCCCCGAGGCGGTACCTTCGGAGTGGCTTCACCTCCGTCGGGGAGGGGCGGGCACCGAGAGGGGGCAGCCGGCCCACGGCCTCCTGCGCAACCCAGAGGGCGCCCCACCCTGCGCCGCCTCCGGAGCCCAGTGCGGCTGCGGTCCTCCGGCAATCGCCCCCGCCCCCGAGACCTCCTGCCCAGCCTCTTGGCTGGGCTCCCTCTCCCGAGACCTGCTCCTGGCTGAGCAGCCCAACTTTCCCAACTCGTCCGGCTCCGCGTCCCGCGACGCGGGGAGTTGCTCCGGCGCAGCGCCGGCTCAGCGGTGCTTTCTCCGCCATGAGCAGCGGCCAGATCCGGGCCCGCTCGCCTCCTCGAGCAGGTCCCGGCCACGAGAAGCTGCCGGAGACGGTCTCATGTCAGACTCACCCGCAGAAATGCAGCATGGAGAGCACGCTGTGTGTGGACTGGGCTTTATTTTTTTTTTAAAGGTTCAGTTGCTTCTAAAACTGGACTGAAAGGACTGTGAGTTTGAATCCCGAGTAAACTCATGCAGCTATTTGAGTAAAACTGGATTTTGCACATACTTTTAAAATTTTTGTGCGGATACCCAACTTTTATGTTCCTTTGGGAGGAGCAGGGCAGTTTGTAAAGGCACAGGATATTATTTTTATGATAGATTAAGGTACTGAAACAGCATACGTGTTAAAACCAAAAAAAAGAAACCCCAAAACCATAAAAACAAACGGCTTAATTCAAACACAGAAATAAATATATATTTGGGTTATTTTAAAACAAGTCCTTGGTCTCATAGTCTTTTCCCCTAGAAACATCTCATTGGGCCACTGACCTACTTCCAAAGCATTTGACAGTGAATAAATACCTTTTCAGTTCAACTGTACTCTTTAAAACATGGATGCTCAAAGCGCAGTCAGAGCAAAATAAAGCTCAGGTAGTTCTAACAAGCACCCTGCAATTGCTCACAATGCAAACCCTTAGAGAATACTGAGGGTCTCATCCATGTCCTGGTCTGTTTGAATGAGAGTACACCACTCTCCGTGCAGTGACATGCTGCAAGTATACCCACACCAATAATGGCAGTGATACTGATGTGCTCAGAGCCACCAGGCAATCAGATACAAGTGAAGCACACTGTACACAGTGGTAAGAGGCACATATGCACGGTAGTGTTAGTGTTCTGAAATTCAGCCTCAGAAACACTGGGAAAGAAATACTTTTCAGCTTCAGGTCTGCTGTGAAGAACGGCAGGAAAGAAATACAGATCAGTTACACAGGTTGTACCCTTGCTATACCTCTTCCATAGACAATTTTGGTCTCCCAGTGAGGCACCCAACTATCCAGTAATATTTGTATATTCTTAGTGGCAAAAAATAGAAAATTATGTTAAGACTTGACGCATTTGTGCTCTAACTGAAAATGACTGGCATCTGCTTTACTTTGTGCAGGATGTATAAGTTTTCTGGTGTCTGGTTAGTTGGTAACACAGCCCTTCAATTGGCAAGACAGAACATGAGTACTGTCATATTTTGAAAGTAGTTATTACAGTAAGCAAATATTTCAGAAAATATTATTATGCAGCAATTTAGAACTTCAGCTACACCTCCATGTTGGCACTTGTGGTCTAATCTTTTTATAGTGGTGACCTTCACATACTGGAGCACCTTAAAGCCATGCCAAGTTTTTGTCACGAGCACAATTAATCAAATCCATGTAAAGGACATCTTGATTTTTACAACAGGATTCAGATGCCAGATGGAAAAACAGATATAAGGGGAGAGATGAGGATTTGTCACTCTTTTCAGGTTTAGACAAGGCATGAACTTATGGAGCATAATTTGAAGTGTTTGGGTGTTTTTGTTTCCCTCTTTTTGGATTTAATTTAAAAACCTGAAATAATTTCAAACAGTAAAAAACCCTTTGTTCTAATGTCTGTACATGTACTGAATCTCCACAAATGCACCCTTTTCAAATTTCTGGCACAAGAAATTTCTGTGAACAGCTTTTCTGCTGTCCACAGTCCATATATAGATCTGCTGACAATTTTTTTCCCCCAATCTACCACCTGAGGCATGCAGTGTCTTAAAACATGAGCATCGGTCATAATGTAATAATTATAAAATCAGATCTCCAAAGGTTTATTAAAGAGTGCATCCAAATATCTCTTTCCATTACAAGTGTGATTCCTTCAAGGTAACATTTCCTTTGAAGATGATTATCAAAGTATATTTTAGTTCTTTTGTGAATGCAGAATATATTTTTCCCTTAGGACAAATGAGATAGTCAGCTTACATCCTTTAATACATCCTCACTGAAAAACAGTGAGGTTACTATGAAAAAATTACTCACCTCCTTTGTGTCTTAACCCTGGTCTAGCTTGGTTTTTATCTTTTGTTTAAAGTTCTGCAAAAACCCACTTCACTCTACACCTTGCTTTCTTCCGCCACCTCCCTATTTGTAAGAGCAACACAGTATAACTCTTCTTCCCATGTCTGGCTGCTTTTAAACTTGGCCCACGCTGGGTGCAGCTCTTGAAGAGAGCTTTATGAAATTATTTTAAAGTGAGCTGGGGCGGTTGCCACAGCAACCCACCCTGAGAGAAATCGAGGCTATAGATTAATCTACCCCACAAGATTATTCAGCTGTACTGTATTTGTTCTTCATTCATTCAGAATATTCCCTCAAACCATATGCTTTTATAATGAACAAAAATATATAAACTCAGATAATTTCAAAGATAGCAGGGTTGTATTCCAGGAGCACAAATTAATTGCTTTGTAAACCTCTGCAATGAGATAACACATTCATGATTCCTTGCAAAATTGTTAAATTGCAAAAAAATATATCTGCAAGGTATGCACTGCTGACATATTAACTTAAAATAAAATGGCATGCCATTACTAAAATGGTGTTATCACCACACACATCATGCAATGATTACATAGGTGTACTTGTATGGATATAACACACTAGAGCTTTGCTCTCCAAGTTTTGCTTTGAACAAAAATCTAAATATAATAAATAGTACTTGATGATATTAAATGTAAAAAATATTAAACACTCACCACATACACCCTCTTTATTGTCAAAATCATCCGCCTCCAATGCTTTACTTAATCTTTCCCATGGTAGTTACTTCACAGTTTACAATTCGTGTTCGGCACCTTGGATGTTTAAGAGCAAAAAGTAGCATGTTATTAAAATTCAAACCTTCAATATATTTTAGGAGATTAATGAAGTAATTTCTAAAAAGAATATGAATCTTTACTGATGTGCACTTAGGCCTATCTTACTTTCAAGTAGCTTGATGTTTTCAGAAGCTGTTATAAACTCCATCTAAATCCTACCTTAGGGATGCTACACTATCAGTAAAATTACAAAAATATTGATTGCAGGCTGTACTTATCCTCCAGTTGGTATTTATACTTTGACATGCATTTTGGAAAACACAGCCATCTCATTGTTTAATAAATGCCTGTTTAAAAGGTCAGGGTGAATTATAAAGTGGTAAAATTTGGCATATTAATTTTGTTCCTTCTGTAAAGGGCTTTGGTGCTGACTCCAAACATGCATCTCCTTGAGCGTCCTTTGAGGAAGGCAACTAGGTAGCACCCACTGAAGTTTTTTTTACCCCAAATATTCATTTTTCTCTGCACACGTAGTTGCAGTGTAGAGGGGGTCCCAACCGAAACGACTTGGTTTTGAGGGGTGACCTTTCTGACCTCTGCTCCAACCCCTCGCACCTGCACACAACATTACCCGGGCTTCTCATCATTTATTTATTGACTCATAATTTCAACGTGCTGGGCTGTCCCTCCTGGTGAGGCGGTCGGGCATCACAGCAGGAGTAGGCAGAGGCCCATTCTTCCTGCTCCGCGGATCTGGCGGCGCCGGGCGGGGCAGCGAGTGCGAGGGGGTCCCGGGCCGCGCCGGCGCTGCCGGGGCTACGGCCGCCGCCCTTTCCTCGTCCCCGTTCTGACGGGAAGACGCTGGGGCGGTGCGGAGGCGGTGTAAAGCCGGACGGGCGCCGACTGACGCCAGAGCGGGTGGTCCCGGCGAGGGCGGGCGGCAGGAGCAGTGGCTGCTCTACTGCAGCTATGGCTATGTGGAACTGGCCGGGAGTAGCAAAGGGTTGGGAAGTCCCGACCAAATGAGGAGGCTGGAAGAAGAACCCTGCCCCGCGTCCCCCGGCAGAACTGCCCTCATCGGGCCCCTCCGGAGCCTGTTCAGAGGCTTTGCCCACGGCTCCGACCTTTGGAACAAGTGGGTGTCGCCACTCTGGCAGGCTCAGCGGAACCCGGGTTGCCAGTCCCGTCAGCTCAGGGCCGGGCTGGAGCAGGGACTGCTGCCCGCCAGCCGTGGTAGGGTAGGTAGTGGGGGGTCGGAGCCAGGGTCCCGGGGCTTCAGAGGGGTTTGGAGTGGCCAAACGTGTGGAGCCAGGCTCGGGAAGCTCCAGCAGCACATGACAGTCCTGCGAAGGGGACAGATCGGTGTCCGCTGGCTGGTATGGAAGCCGTGAAGTGAGTGAGATTAGATGAAGGGCTTGGAGTTCGACTAACACAGGACACTGGGCATTATCTGTTAGTTTCCAGCCTTTTGGAAAGATCTTCTTTCAATTTACCACTCCCCCTCTCCTCCCCACAACGCCTTTTTTTTTTTTTTTTTTTTTTTTTTTTTAATAGATTTTTTTATGCTCCCCTGCTGATATTTTCCAGGGCCTTTGCAGGGAAGAGATTGATTTTAGAGGGAAGAAGGCTGCCAAATGTGTTAAGTCAACAATGAAAGGGGGGTTTGTTTGTTTTGCTAAATTGATCCAGTTCTAGTAATCTGCACTGTTTCATTGTAACTAAAGGCAGTTTCTGAAACTGTAGTTTGCAAGTTGCTATTGTCCTTTAAATATCTCATAAACACCTGCTCGAAGATATTTTTTTATCCAAGAAAATTTTTAATTGTAATTTTTAAAAAAATGTTTTCAGACTAGAGTTAGGAGATAACTTCATAAACAAATTTTACATTTTCTTTCTAAATTAGACATTACTAAATTTGTCCTAAAGAGTATAAAAATAGTATTTAAAAATAGTATATATCACTTTGTTAATAACAACACAGATTGATATTGGAATTAAAACTGTGTCTACTCTTGCCTCATATGCATTTTAAAAATAAGTAATTCTTAAAGGTATGTATCTTTTTAAAAATTTTTCTTCAGAATGAGACCAAAATGGCATCTGAAGGAAGTAAATAGCTATAGAAATCCCAAATCTCCTGCTCAGTGTGGAACATGGATGCTATGGATGCTGCTCCAAAGACCCCTGAAGTCTGTTGAAATACAGTGTACTCTGACAGGCTGAGATGAGATACTATAATGGAAGCTCAGCTCCATGTCACTGACCACCAAGATCCAACTTCTGCCTCAAAATTAATCCTTGGGTTTGCTCTAAGCCCAGTTCCTGTACTAGCCACTATCTCTCTGTAAGTAATTCAAATGTGCTTATCATGGTATGCCAATGTTCCACCAAATGTATAGGGTTTATATATACAGATATGCATTTTAGGGGTAAAACTCTTGTAGCCCATGATTTTACTTAAGTGTAAATATAGGAAGAATTTAACCTACTAACCTCTTGTATAGTTTCAACTTCTTGTTGAAGTTTAAGGACTCCAAAAATGTGTCTAGACTTGCCTGAAAGAAATGCATCTAGGGCTTTGAAGATTTTTGGTGCTAGGATGAAATCGGCAAGCAAAACTTGAGTCTCAGACAAACTCAAATCTCACTAACTGTTTTCAATTCTACATCCCTTCACCAGTCTCTTCTGACATAAAGTTAATTAGGTAAAATTTCAAGCTAAATGGGATTTTTTTGCCCCCTTATGCAAAAATACAAAAATAGATCAAATATGAGCTTAGAGTGGAAATTTGGAATCAATTCCCCATCTTAATAGGGTTTAAGTTCAGGAATGTATTTGAAGAATAATTTTGGAAATGCTGTCGTTTTCATGAACTGGTGTTCCTGCCTATAATTCTGCATCTTCATATGCAGAATCATCAGATTTTTTTTTTTTTTTTCCCAAAAGCAAAGCATTTGGTGGAAGCGTAATTTACTGTGTGGTCTAATACATCTGTGATTAAAGTCTATCTAGACAGTTAAACAGCCTTCACCCAAGAAATACAGTATCTTTACTATTCAACTCGATTGCTAATATAGAAGAGCTATCTCTCACAGCTTCTAGATTTGATCCAGAGGACAATAACTTTATATTTTGTTAATTTATGCAGCTTTAGAAGTCTTAAACCTCTGTATCATTAGCTGGGTATTTCTAAAGAAGTTCCTGCCAGTGCAGTTCCTTCTACTTATCTCTAAGAGGAAAGGCTTACATAAATTGTTTCAGAATTAGCATTTAAGCAAGGAGCACCCTTTTAATTCCTTTTGCCACATTTATTTGTCCATGTGATTGCCTGCCCTGAATAAGGAGAATCTCTCTGTGATTCATTTTCATTTTGGGAAAAGCTGGTAGGGAACTAGGAAAATATTTTTTTAGGCTGCGCGTTCCTCCTCTTTTCCAGAAATGGAATTGCCTAAGGTATTGTGATATTTTCAGATATTTTGACAAAAAATGCACAACCTAAACCAAAAAATATGATTGCACTCCCTTGCTAATTGTGTGACACTCAAGCTTTTGTCTATCTTGCACTGAGTGATGATGTGATACAGAAGCAGACAGCCATAAATGGCCAGAAAAGGCTTAATTAAGTATTCTTCAGCTGCTACAAATTAGATCAGCATCTGCATCTGCGTAGACAATGAAATTCATGATAGTTTTGAGGGCCAAGAAAAGTGGGGGTTTGTTTTGGATGGACGCCTAGCCACAATTCAAGCAGAATTCAGACTCAAACATGTTCTAAGGGGGGAAAAAAAGGTTGGTCAACTTCATCTCCTGTTGCTGAAAGCCAATATGGTTTCCCATTCTGGCTTTAGATGTGTATTCCAATGTCACACATGAAAGGCATCTCGTAGAGTATTCAAAATTTGTTTTTTTCCCCCCTAAAAAATAATTCCCAGGAGTTTTCCAGATTGGACTTGGAGCTATATTTTAGATAAGCAACCAGTTTTTTGCTGTTTTCTGACCATTTGCCTCTATTTCTGATTTCATACCACTTTCTGGAACTAAAATTGGAGTAAATAATGCTCAAATGTTAATGGTCAATGATCCAACCTTTTCTAACAGAGATAAATTGAATATAGAATACAAGAGTGATAGATTAGTATCTGGAATTAGGGTATGAAGGTATTCCTGTCAAATGTTTTTATAGAGATATGTTTGCATGCATATACCAAGAACTAATAAGTTATTCTCTGGACATTTTGACAAAATGCACTGGTTTTAGGTGTTTTCAAACTCTTCTAAATTCATGGTTTTGTTTGGTGTTTGAACAGTTCCAAACACAAGCGTTGATCTATAAATAAGTCTTCAAAGTGCTGCTATTACACTAAATCTCTGTTGTAAAAAAATAATTAATACAAATATTTCATTAGATGATTTAGAGAGGACTTTTTAAAGTTGACAGCTCTTCTTGATAAGCGAAGACCTCTTAATTTCTATGACCATAAATGTAATTGCACAATAGTTGGGTCAGCTTTTAGACATGATTATGCTACTTATGTTAACCTATTTAAATCTTCCATGAGCATCCTACTCTGGGCTTTTAACTCTTCCCATGAAAGTACTTTAAAAAGTTGATATTATTGATGTTAAAAGGAAAGTAAGCCTCTGGTCATGTTTGGATTTGTACTTGGGTTTGGATGTATTTAATCTGAAATTGTTGTTACTGCCATATGATCTAGTTCGATCTTCTTTGTACACTCCTGTATGATTATGCACAGATTTAAGTTCCCATTTCTGGTCTGTTATGTTATTGCAAATTTGCACCAAGCAGAGCAGCAAAGCAATGACTTTACAGATAGGTACCCTAACATGGCTATAAAGGAGAAGAAACCTAATTACTAAATTGAAGTTCCTTCAACGGGAAACTGTTATTATTTTTAGGCAACTAAAAACCATATGAAGACAACTTCAGGGTTTTCTCTTTTTTTTTTGTTAAAAAATTCAATTAACTTCATTCAAATATGTATTGAAACTTCTTGAACTAACCTAATATATTGTTAGCCTTTTTAGTTTTAGGTTCTCAGAAACAAATAATTATGTTATAGTGACTCTCATGTTTGTCTTTACATTTTAAATCTACAGCAGTTGGAAATTCTGTGCTATAAAATCTCTTTACCTCTGGACATGACTGAATTGTTTTCTTTGCTGTTGCTCAGGTAAAGGGGCAAGAGCGGGGGAATAGGTAAATGTTTGGAAGGGGCTTAGAAAATTTTCTGTCTCCTGAGAGTGAGACTGAAGGGTCTTTTTGTAGTCTACATATTCTTGTAGGGGAAGATAAGACAATAGGAATATGGGTAGAAATAACTCAAGAGTTCTGTTGCTAGTGGGGATAAATGGCTTAGGAATTTTTGGATTAAATTGAGATACAATGAGGAGTTCCCACATCCTTTTTGCAGATTAAACCTAGCAGTTGGGAAGCTATTGAAAGAGTGCTTTTTCCCAGGAACAAAGGAAACAAGTGCTTCTTTGCCCTAAGTAGAAGCCAGTTCCCTTGTATTTCTGTGGAAGAATGCAAGCCTAAATCTCATTTCAGTGAGATTGAGGTGTAGTATTAAATGGATAATGCATTGAGTTAGTTCAAGGACACAAAATTAAATGAACAGATTTTTTTTTTTTTTTTGGCAAGGGTAGGAACAATCTCTTGATATACAAGTAGATTGTTTCACAGTCTCTTATATTTTTCTCAATGTTAACATACTCTTTTACAATTACTGCACACAACAATAATTTTTTATTACCAAGAATTCGTTCTACAATAATTTTAAATTCAGGAGATGGATTGATACTAGAGAAAGGGGAATTTGCATATAGTCATATAGGACTCTAAAAAGTAAAGGAAAATAATGAATGCTGCAGGTATCTACAGCAAAAACTATAGGCAACATCTATCCTGTATTTTAATTTTTATAATACTTAAAGAAAGTAGAGAGAAATTAAAATTATTGGGGGAGATCTTTTTTGTTTAAAAAAGCATCAAAACAGAAGATAAAATGTAGCGACCCATAGAGAGAAATGTTTGATTTTCAGGACAAAGGCTTAGCACATTGGTATCATACTATTCAGCTTTTAACATTTTTGCCCTGACAGATGTTTCAGGATACAGTGCATCAGCTACATTAACATTGGATTGCACTTGATCTGCCATAAGTACAACTTTTAAGTATGTATGTAGAACTAGTAATGCTATATAGTTATATTTATGAACAAAGCTGTAATTGCTGTGTCATTTATTCTTTAATTTTATTAATTTACTTTTATTATTTTTGCCTGGGCTGTTATTTTACATCTTCCACTAAACTTGCATATGTTAGCTTAAATTTAGATGTTTATACTTTGCAAGCTGTATTTCTTGAACTTGATTTAGAATGCAGTGCCTTTAAAATTATGCATAGAAAACATTGTGCTTTCTTGAAGATTTATTAAGTGGTATTTTCAGAGCTTGTCTCATAATGCTTAGTTGCTTTCAAAAGAACAAACCCATATCTGACGATGCAACAAATTGTCAGCACTTTAATTTAAAAGGACAACTCCCATTGGCAAACAGTTTGTGTACCTGTACACTGTGACGAGGGGTATACTTTGAGACCTGTCCTTGTTACCTAGTTTATGGTGAATCTAGAGAGCAACAGCATTTTTTAAATGAGTTAGGAGGGTGGAGCTCCAAGCAGTCATTGGGAGTGGTATGTGAGTACTTCTCCACCTGGGAATCAGCCACAGTGGGGTGCAGGGGTGGGGAGCAGCTGCAAAGCCATCCATTTGCAGCCACCATGGCAGCTCAGGGGCATAAAGCCCTCAGGAAAGGCTCCAAGTGTCTCTCTACATTGACAGAAGACTGACAAAGAGGAGAGTTCTCCTCTACTCCCAATGGTAGTCTGATCCTTTGATTTCCATGGCTACTGTCTCAGGCCAATAGCCAATTAAATTCTGAACAAAAACATTAATTAATGAAAGTCCGAGAAGAAAGTTATATACCTTTTTTAGAATAAGGTTTTGCCTACTGTACCAAGGGGGGAAAAATGATAAATTTATATGTATAAATTCACATATATATTTGTACATACACACACATTATATGCACAGGTATGTGTATACATACACATATATACACACACACACACATATATATATATATATATGTATAAAAATGCACATACACTTTAAAATAGAAGCATAAAATGGATTTTTTTCATGTTTAAAGTACTCTTGTATGAAGCTGTAATTATAGCTGTTCATTCTATTCCTCCACTGATTTTTTTTTTATCATACATCTCATTTTATCTAACTTTTATGTGCAACTTCACTGCCTTGAGTCGGAAGTGCCCAGTTTTTACCAGTGTAAGTGAAAGTAGAAAGTTATGAGATGCTTCTAAAATATGATGCAAGGGTATATGAAAACATTTGAATTAACTTTTGAAGAACACAATCCAGATTGTAAATCTCCTAAATGGAGATTTTTACCAAAGCTTTGTGGTTAAATCCCATTTTTTATTTACATGCATTATGGGAAAACAAATGTAGATATCCTCCTTGCACATCTATATCTATAAATATACTATATACTAAAACTTGGATTTACTGGAAAAGACAAACATAAGATTGAAAGCTGAGCTACACTGTAGTTAAAAAAAAAAAAGAAAAAAGTTGTAGAATAAATTGCCATAATTTAAAAAATTAACCACAGAACTCTTAGTTAATAGGGAATAGTTGGTACAAAAATAAAAGAATGTACCAGGCGTTTTAGGGGTGATTATCTTTATAACTGAAAGTTATAAATTTTCAGTGCATTAAATTAGGTTTTCCTATTTCTTAATTTCACAATATTTCATTAATAACAGAAATATTTCAGAATTTCATTAATGTGCTGAAATCTGTTGATGACAAAAATAAGAAACCAGAAAGACCAGTTAAGGGTACTCATTTAAATTTAATGGTCTACATTATCTAGTGAGTAATCTCTCTATTTTGAAACATTAAACAACCTTTTTCTAGAAAAGGAAAGCTTCTTATACTTAAATTTCATTTCACAAAATACTTTTCCCCTCAGTGCAGTGACATATAGAATTTACTTCACTGGAATTTCATTAAATTATCCAGGAGTTTGTCACATTGATTACTGTTTCCAAGCCTTGAAAAATCGATAAAGCAAAATACTGATGGACTTAGAGTGTACAGAACTGAAAGCTCTAAACTGCAGGCTGTATGTTTTTTCTTGTTTTGTGTGGCATGAGCAATGTCTAGCTAGCTCCAGGAATTGATATTATATTTACTGACTTTGCATTTAACAGTGCTTTGTTTTAATGACTGTTTAGGGGATACAAAAGAGCAGAGTTTAACAGGCATTGCTCATTTTAAAGGCAGCTCTAGTTTTGGGGGTTTTGTTTGTTCTACATTTCATACTTGATCAGAAAATATATCTTTAATATTTAGAAATTAACTTTATGCTTCAACTAGTAATGTTTTATCCTACTGGCCTTTTATTCTCACTTACAGTAGGATATCTCTGCAGAAAACAAAAATGTGATTATTTTCATATACCACATTCCAAAACTAGAAATAATGTCTTCTCCATTTTCTTGTCTCTGAAAATGAAGATAATGTATGACGACTATGCCTGATCTACCTCAGCTGAAGTAGGACCTCCCTGTCAGCTGTATGGGTCCCACACCAAGCAGCCTAGCAGAAACAAAACCAGAGATCAGCGATGTTTAACAGGGCGTTGTTATTCAGGTATTATAATTCAGCCTAATCTTAGGCTACTCATTGCTGATGTTTCATTTATTTTGATATGTGGGGAAGCTCTACTGCAGAAATAATCTAACAGTATATTGACATATGATTCCTTTTTCTCCCCCATTAGTGTCTTCTATGCTGTGCAGTGACTTGTGACTGTGGAATCTGCTTACTGAAAAAGATTCACGTGGTTAAGTTTTCTGTCTCTTTGCTCACTTAAATAAATGTTTTCAATTTAACATAACAGTTTGTAATGAGTACTGTGAAACCGTTGAAAGAATGAGTTCTTGAAATAGAAATAATAATAAAAAATGCTTTTCTCCTCTCAAAAATATTTATTTTAATATATTGTCATATTTTCCTGCATTTTTACATTAATTGAAATCTTATTGTTCTAGGAAAAAAAAAAGAATTCCTCCATCGTCTCATTTTTCAGTTGTTATGCAAATTAAGGAATACACACACAGGCATGATTTGTGGTTTTAAAACAAGGAAATATGTAAATTCACAGTATCTTTAAAAAGCACCATGTCAAGCACTTCTCTCATGGAGCCTGTAGCTTACAATTTACATTTCACTTTAGTGTAAGGCAACTGGTTTGCAAGAGAAACCCTTGATTTTCTTGTAAAATGCTCTAAACAGTGTTAATTTCACTCATTTATTACAAAGGAAACTTAGCTGATGTTCAGAAGGAATTTCTAAGCCTTAGAAAGACTGCTGAAGTTCCAAATACTGAGCAGTCTACAGACAACAAATCCTTTTGATTTGTTTGGAAATTACCAGGATAACTCATTTATTTTAAAGGATGCAGATGAAGAGTACAGAGTACACCCTCAGCCAGCGCTGTCTAGCTTCTGCTGTTCCTGCCTGTAATCCTCTATTTTCCTTCCATTAGGAATCATAGAAACAGCGGAAAGAAAGTGACTATGAGTATCCAGTCAGTTTAAAGAAACTTTTCTTGGCAACAGAAGATAAAATCAAGCACTGTATCAAGTTAAACGCAAAGCATGCTACAAACTTGCCTGTTTTCTCTTGAAGAAAGCTTTGTGAGTGTAACCATGAGCTGAATCACCCAGTGCTGCGGTAAACTGAACATTCCAGAGACATAAGAATAGTTATTTAATATTTTTTTCTATTAAAACTCACCAGTGCCCTTCTGCTTCTCCAGGAAGTTGTACCCGTCAGCACCTGCTGAGGGCTTTGTTGATCAAAAAAATCAGGTAAAAAAATTCCGGTAGAATAAAGCCAGACCAGCTGGCTTTGAAGAGGAGCCCCCCACTTTGGGTTGTGTTTGCCTCACTCACCCTCTGCTCTGCAGACCCAGGCTTTTTCTCCTTTGGATGTTGACCTGTAGGCTGTGTGATGTGTGTGCACAAGTGTCTGGCAGGCCAAGGTGCACCTGCTTCTGTCACTCCTGAGTAAATTTAGCTGTAAAGGTATCACTGACAAGCAGACCTTCGTCAGTGCTGGCAAATGAACAGAGCACTGCCATACCCCTTCAAAAGTCCTCTGCAAGTTCAAATGGAAAATATCTACTCGGTAGTCTTATCCAGTATCTAGGAATTGCTTCTTCAAGAGGAAGGAAGGCCAAGAGGCTCATGTGTGGCAAAAAATTTCTTCCTTTAAATAGATGTTAAAATTACATTATTCCAAGAAGAATCTATGAACAAGATGAGGCTGTGTTCACTTAATTGTGGCTGGAAGAAAGCTTTTTAAAAATAGGAACACAGCACACAGAAATTTCAATTCAGGTTGGCAAATTGTGCTAACTATTAAAGTTTATTATCTTTCTCTTCCATAATTCATTGTGATTTTTATCCAAAAAAGTATTAGAAAACTTAAACATATCACATAAAAGGTATTAATCTCATTCCCAAAATTAAAAAAAACATGCAGAATTGAGAGTCTGAATTTCAAAATCACATGTTTGTAGCACTTATGCTGTCATAGTCTAGGAACCAGTCCCTTTTAAAATGGGACCTAAAGCAAATGGAGGGTCTTTTGAGGGAAGTGATCAAAACTTGGTATGCTTAACTTTATTGGATATTTATAATTCATTTATAATAAGGGTATTTATAATTTATATCTCCCCCTTGCTTTTCTTTTCCTCCTTTTTCTTCCTGGAGATGGCTTCTGGTAATTGAAAGAGAAAGGTGTGATTTACACCTGTGTGTCTTCTCACAGAGTTAAAAAAAGAGTCACCGACATAGGTGCCAGGATTGGTAGCAACATACCTAGTTACTCCATTTTCCACTTGAAAACTAGGCCATAAACTCAAGCGGATTTAAAGAAAAAATTCAATAGTGTCTACTTTGCTCTAATATGCTATTTAGAAGGAGCAAAATGTTCCTTTCTAACAAATGAGGCAACAATTGCAGATCAGGAGCTCTTTGTAAGATAAACAAGGTTCCTATTTACTTACTTGTATAAACAACCACTCACCAAGCTTTATGTCTCTGCAGGGGCACCCTTTCAGATAGGAACATGGACCTTATTGGCATCATCTTGTATCCATGGAAACATTTTAAGTACTGCTTTCTCAATATGTACTTCAGTTATTCAGGGTTCAAGAGCTGAGTACCAAATAATTAAGTGTTTTTATTATTTCCTATGTGTAAGCTTAGTTCTTGGGGCTCATATCTGTCATAATAAAGATCTTGTGCTTTCATAATGTTTGATAGAATCAAATGTTTCATTTCAAGCCTCCTATCAACTCTATTCTTAGATTAAAAGTAATGCTCTTAAAGTCCTAATGAATTTAAATTCTGAAACTTCTCGTTATCCTTTACTTTTTGAAAAACAAGGATCATAGTTCACATCACCGTCAGACTTAATCACTGTTCTTATTGCATTAGTCTAGTCTTGTTTTCTATGTTTCTGAAAAAGGAATAGGAGGAAATTGGCAAGAAATCAGACTATTTTCTCTTTTTAACCATCATACCCACTCATGTGACTATGTAGTAGATCACAGAGGTTGAGGGCTTAACAATTGTCTTGAAACTGAAAAAAAGGATGAAAATAAGGGAGCTTATTCTGGGTTTTTACCCAGAAATGACTGGAAAGCAAAATAATAATTTTTCTTTTAAGATGTGTCTGCCACACTACTTAGTTAAAATATCAAAGCATAGAGATAAGAGAAATAAGGGATTTTTTTGATATTTCCATGCAGAAAAAGAAACATTGGCATGAGCTACATTTATTTTCAAAGCTATAATTCTGAAGAAGATCTTTGCAGATCAAATATAGTATTTCAATATTACCTGGGCTCAAATTCAAAACTCTTTCATAATTCCACCTATTAATTGGTACAACTGATGCATATTTTTAATGTACTGTGATTAAAATAAATGAAAATTAGTTATTGCTATCCATTAGCTAACATCTTCTATGTAATTTTAAAAAATCCTGCCCTAATTTTGTTTATAAAACCATTTTCTTCAATTTAGCCAGGCTGAAACAATGAAATACCTTGTTAATTACAACTGCTATCAGAAGAACACATTTCTGTCTGTAAAGATCCAATACTTCTCTATGAAATGCTACTGTTTTAGAGCCCTGGTTTGCTAAGTATATATCCCTGCATGTTATTTTCGTTTACCACTGTTACTGTTTTTATTTGCCACGCTGCGTCCACAGCACAGTCCCTGATGAGTGCAGATGGCACAAATGATTTCTCCACTGATTAGGCTGGAACAGTATATGTGCAGAAAATCTGTAAAACTTTGATATGTGTTAAAAATTGTTACCTTTTTGCATTCCAGATTCTCCACATCAGGTTTATACTTTAATTTATGGATATCTGTTTACAAGCGTATAATTATTTTATTTAATAAGTATGATCATAGTGTAGGCAAGTTGGAGCTGCCTGACCCCCTGTGAAAGCCTCAGTGAGTTCTCTGCCTGTGAGCTGGCCTGCTTGCTCTGCAGATTGCCACATGAGACCTAGGATTGTGATTGTTCTCAGGAACTTTTACTCTGAGCCAACTAAGCATATCAGAGAGGTGAAACTTTCAGCCTCCGGAGAAGGAAGCAACGCTCATGGCAATTTCTTCATTTCCCTTTCATCGTGTCCCTGACCTTGCTACAAGATCAAGCTTGCTGGGGTATTAAATGGGGAAGTAGAAAGAGAACCTAATCTCAACTCAGTCCTCTGTATGTTCAGCCTGAGGTTGATGAGGGACCTCTGACCTTGCTCATCATCTTGAAAAAACAAAAATTCAGCCATGTTCTTGAAGGATTGCTCAGGTGCATTGCAAAATACAGTGAAAGCTGGTGTTGACTTTGCTGTGAAATGATGAAACTAAGATTAGCCCTGTTGACTCTATGTAACTTGTAAAAATCCAATTCTTCCTAACCACAGACCTTGGGGAGAAAAAGGAATGAGGAAAATTGGTCTTGGTATCTCTTGGGCACATAAATCTTCATCTAAGTAATATGTTCTCAGCTTTATGATATTTAGTTTTTTAATCCAAGATGTCTTTTTTTTTTTTTTCCCCCTCCTAGCATTTGTTAAAGAATCACTTCCAAAATGCTAGAAAGTCAGCCTGAGCATATTGCAGATAAAATCTGTCTCCCTTCTCCATCACGCAAAATAGAGATTCAACATTTGGCCTATATTCAGTTTTTCAGGTGCTAAAAAGCTATGACAAAACAGCACAGATCGTATGATAATGGGCATATTATACAACTCTAGATCATCATATGCCTAACTTATTATATAAAGACTCATTGAATGCTTTTTGGATTTATATATAAAATACAAATAAGTAGGGGAAAAATCCAGGAAAAATTTTAAGAATATGATAAAGGAGCAGGTAGTATTTCTGTAAAGAGTGAGCTGAGTTATGTGAAGACTCTTATGGACTATCAGCAGAACAAAATGTAGACAAGGAACTCTCCAAGGAGTAAAATAACCTTCTCTCATTTTTGATCTAACAGAGCAAAAACAGGCCATAAATTCTGATCCTTCCATGCCTGAAGCATACTCAAATGAAAAGGACTGAGAAAGAAACCTAATTCACTGAAAACCAGCTAAGTTTGAGGAACTTGTACACAAGAAAATTGGTTCAAATTTGGGCTAGAAAAGGTGTGGGAGTCTGCTTCCACTGGTAGAAGCAGAGATTTTCCAATAGGGAATTACAAAGTTACAGCAGCAAGGTGATGGAATGTGAAATTCCTCATTCACAAATTTACCCAAATAAGTGCAATAAATACAGCAATAAATATACATGGACAAATTTGCTTGTGGCTTCCCCTCTATCACTGTGCAAACTCTGAAAGGACAAAGGAGGTAAATATACATTTGGCAAGTGAGAGAGAGAGCATTACATAGGTTTTCCTAATACAGAGTAGGAGCTGAGATTTTTCCCTAAAGAAAAAATATTGAAAGGTATATAAAAAGTAGAGGTAAAGAGTGAGTTTAGCTGCAGCATTCTGAACAATTTTGAGGAAAATATGTAGGGCAGGGTAAGATAGATAAGATGAGGTATCTGCCAATTTAAGTGGTTGTAAGCAATGGTGGTGACCCACATTTCACAGAAATGAACTTTATTTAGGAAAAAAGTTTCACAGTAAAATGTTGGAAATAGGTACATCCATAAGGTAGGTCCCAAGGTGCTTGTAATAGGTAGGTCCTTATGAAAAAGAATACAGTAAATGCAGTGAAGGTAGAGAAGGAGACAGAGGGAAGAGACAGTGTTTAAGTAGGAATAATTCTGTTTGTGGCTCTTTGTAGGCAGAGGCAGATGCATACTGTGCAGCAAAACCAGTCAGATTTGGCATAAATGTAGCAGGAAAAAAGATAATCCTAGAATCACAGAATACCACATTGGAAAGGACCTCAAGGATCATTTGGCCCAGCCTTGGTAAAAGCATGCCTATTAGGGTGGGAGAAAAAGAAAACTTTGGAACATGTTTCTCTGCTTTTCCAGTTTTATGCCCTAAAGTGAAAACAACTTTTCAAAGAAAGAAAATTAAAAGCACTCTAGGGGAAGAATAAACAAGTAAATGAGAGGAGAATCTGACCTTGCAGTGAGCTACTGGTTCTGCCGAAACACTGAAACAATTGTATGCACAACTGTACAAGCAAATGCTCCTATTTGTAGATTTAATTTAAAAAATGCAAACGAAACTGTGTGGAGAAGTTATTCATGTAGTCAGAAGAAGTATTTTCTGACACATGCAGGAGTGCTGGGTAGCCAGTATATTTGTGTAATTCAATATGCAGGGCATAGGGGCAGTAAAGGAGGAGATGACACTGCAGGGCCCAAGTTTGGCATCTCATGCAGAGCAGACTTTGAGTAGCTCTGTGAAGGCTGTAGCACTGCTTCAGTTACATGAAGTTCACATAGAAGATACAGACTAGGTGCACGCCTATTAGGAATGGGCTGATAATAAAGTTCATTCTAGGAACTACAAATAACTAACTCACAACAAACCTGTCATATTAGATTCTCTCACAGTCAAAATAATAAAAATGAAAATCAATTTTGAGATAGAAGTGAATGCATCTATACCACTGGAGTGAAAGCAGCTGCAGTCTGGAAGAACTGGACTATGTATAGTCCATTATTTTAAATGTGCTCCAGGATTGTGTCAACATAGAAAAGACATGAGAACTTCCCGAGGAATGTTTATTGCAGAACAATTAACACTGATTATACTTTACTTTAAAGTAATAAATAGTGACCTTTTCTGTCCAAGTGTGGTTTGTTACAGAGTGATCTGTATACATAGTATACATATATATATACATAGTATACATATAGATGCTGTATACATAGTAATTGCCGGTATAGCTGCCCAAGAATGGAAATGAAACTATGATAAGAAGTCATTCACAGATACTACCTAAAAGCAAACTGAAACCCTCAAAATGTTATGAGCTTTTAGAATGAAATCATTTTAGTGTGAATCAGCAATATGTTGTATTGTCAAATTAATTATTTGCAAAGGAATATTTATAATAAATATTGGAAAGGATCAGTGAAATAGGGGTTTCACTGAACATTCCCAGTTTCATGTAAAAATGACTCAACTCTTCGCACAAGTAATTTTTCATATTTTGCTGTTGTCTCCCAAACACATAAAATCTCCAATTTTATAAATACATTCTATTAAACAGATAAGAGATTTATTTTGCATTTGTCCCAGTGACTACAAAAGATGATTACTAATAAATGAGTAAGTGGGCCTCCTTCTTTTTTAGTGCTTTCATTCTGTATGAATGAACAGTTGATTTGAAAGCTACCATTTGAGGTAGTTCTGGGTCCAGAGACATACACAAATTGCATTGAGATTTTCATTGCTTATGAGTTCTCAAATTTCAACCATTAAAATTTAAAGTTAACATTTTGGGGTATATGCCTTGTGCCAGATTTTCTATGATGATTTAGCAGTAATTTGAAATGAGCAGAAGGAGGGCTATTCTAGATTATATCTGTTAAGGGAAGACGTAGAATTTTTTCAGCGGGGATTGCTAACACCCACAGATTTTTGGACTAATGGAAGAAGTTTAGGGATAGTCTTGGTAATGTACCTGCTGCCTGCTCAAATAGTGTGTCTGCTAAGAAGAAATTTGCCAGGAGAATACCAGATTGTGTATGTTTGTCTGAGACTTCAGTCAGAAAACTGGCACCAAAGAGGTGAAGTGATTAAAAGCTCTTGTCATGCTTATATGCATTGACCCAACTAGCTTAGAGGTGCATGGTAGATAATTATGATATTTGTGGTATTTTAAGCACTCGACTTAACATTATCACAGAATCTGAGCATTACCTAAGGTGTGTATACTTTGCATTGGGTATGGATTGATAGATTGATGTGCTGGTTGCTGTCTGCTCCCTACCTGTTTGATCAGAGTTTGTAGTACAAAAGGAGGTATATACAGGTTGTTCTTTTTTTCTTTATGCTTTTTTCCTGCTCCTTGGAATGATACAGAGAACTAACCTCACCTTGACTTTCCCTCTTTGTCCCACTCTTTCAGTTCTAAATATGACACCAAACATTGTCCAGTGCTCCATAAGCAGTAGGCAGAAAAATTTCTAGTAGTGTTCAGATATTCTGAAGAAATGAGTTTTGCAATAGTCACTTGTATATACAAAAATATAATTCTAAACCTCTGTTGCTTTTTGACATTAATGTACACTATTCATTGAGATTGAAACAAAGCTGACGCTTCTAAAAGCACTGATTTGAACAATATCCAAAATCAGTCTTAGGAATTTTGATTGACCTCTAAATGAGTGTTAAATAAATGTTACTTTGGAAAAACCCTGATCAAATGCATTAATGATAAGTTGTGAAGTAGTAGTAATAGCTGATATGGCATTAGATAACATAGATAGCATAGTTAATTGATATCACTGCCTCAAACATGTATACCTCATCAGCTGCCAAGAAGCTGGAGTGATTATGGTAGTATTAACTGCAGTTGAAATACATTAGTTAAGATGCATAAAATGGAAACAAGTGTTTGCTATGATCATTTTACTTGGTCATTCAGTGACTTTGGTAAATGTTGCTTGGCTATTAATGAATGCTTCCAGGTTTCTGATGATCTGCTCTGTTCTAGATGAGCTAGATTTTAAGGGAATACCATATGGTTTAGATGAAGACTGTAAGTAGTCCAAGGAGTCTGCAAAGGGTGGAGCAATCAGTCAGGTCCAGGGTTGACACTGATAACATAGTAAGGACCAGAAAGCAGTGGACCAGGGACAGGGCTGAGATGAGGCTACACTGTGGCTCATTAACCCATTCAGGGAACAGTGCAACGATGGCACTGGTAAAAAGTAGGAGTCTGTCTATTCAGGAAACAGCTATCCAGAGCAAACACTAGTAGTCCATTCAGAGACAACTGCACTTACAACTTATCTCCAATTAATTAAGGCCCTGGATTGAACTAAAAATGAGCTCCTGGGTCTGGGAGCATGAGTGGAGGGTAGGTCTATCAGTGTAATACAGCCTGTCAAGACACAGCCTTGATGGATTCTTCCTTTCTCTTTTCTGTATCAATGCTTGCAGACACAGACTTCACCAAATGCATCTGCCTAACTCACCTTCTTCATGGTGGTCCCAAGTAGTGATGTTGGAAGAATTCAGATTGAGATTACAAGTGGAAGTGACAAACCTGTCCTCATCTTGCAGGTATGTTCATAGAAGTACAGTATAGATCACATGTGCATACTCAGAGGAGTTTGGATTTGTTTCTGAGGGAGGAGGGACACATATTTGATGAAGAGTCCTCAGTTCATCTTATTTAAAGCATGGCAGCAACCCTCAACAACAAATTTGGAGAAAATACAATGTGTGTTGGTGAAATAGCTGCTGCACAGTTCCATTGGAGTACAAGGAGTTTTTTCCACCAAAAAGAAGATGTTAGCTTAATGAAGAACTGGGACACACAAAGGCGACAGTCTGCATCAGCCACTTCAGCACCTCCCAGCACATAAGTCCAAGCAAAACTGTTGATTCGAGGGGAAGTTTCTTTCCATTGTAACTTAAGAGGAGTGACAGTTGGATGACAAAAAGGAAGAAAAACTGGTTGAGTGTATTTTTGTTGTCATCAATGTTGAGAAGAGGGTACCACATCCAATTACAAAGCATCAAAGAAATGACTCTTTACATAGGAAACTTCTGTACCTGCAGGTGATCTTCCCATACATGGTATAATTCTGTTGTCAAGGAGATCCAAGTTTTTCATGACCTGGATACAATGCTTCTTGGCTGGCAGCCGTCTCACCAACGAAGACATGAATAAAGCAGACTTTTTTCAATTAACATCTGGAAGATTTAAAATTATACCAAGTCCTTTTTTAATTTAAAAAATTATAATCTGCATCCTGCAGCAGTCTGCAGCAGTGGGTGGATTCTCTGGCAAATTCAATATTCACAGAATCACTCAAGCCCCTGACTATTATCAAATGATGTGTCATAAACAAACATTTATTTCACTGAAGAATTATCTTCATTTAGTACTTAAATGCAGTGGCAAATAGCCTTTCAGACAGTAGAGATCATGGAACAACAATTTCTATTGGAGTATCTGGATTACTTCATTGTTCATTTAACTTGACAGCAGACTCCACTTAGATTGTATTTATGCTGAAAGTTCTTGTATTGTAGTAAAATTTTTTATCATATCTCTGCAATGGGATAGTGCCTCATTCTGCATTTCTTCTGGCTTTCTGTAGTTGAGGCTTTGTGCAGAATGAGTGCTTCAGGAAGCTGGGAAACTCATAACTCAGCAACTTTCTTTCCTGCTGTGTCAGTATGCTGTATTGTGAAGCTAATTTTCAGGATGAGTCTCTGGTGTTTCGGGTAGACTTGTGATGAGAAAGAGATATATTCTATGATTTGTCTTGAGTAAAAGAGCATGCAGATGCGAAACAGAATTCAAACACCTCCTGAAGAGCAGACAGAGCTATTAGTGTGCTAGTGGTATTCTTCATGTAGCACAAAAGGACACCAGTGAAGGTGAGAAGCTGGCAAGTACTATGAACATTTCACATTCATGGAAACACATAGCAGTCAGTAATAGATGTCATATCAATCTTTGGTAGCCTTATGTTTCTGGGGGGTTTAGATCACAACTTGTCTCTGAGAAGAGTAGGTAATACGTAATAAATCAGAAGGAAAGGCAAACTGTCCTTCTACTTCCCTTAGAGTCTTTCACGGATGTGCTGGGATCATATTAGAAGCAGAAGAGGAAGAGGGATGAAGGCATCTGATACGGGAAGGTATCTGATTTTGTCTCTACAGCACAAGATTCCATGTCCAAGGGAGAGACTCAAACACTTCTAATGGGGTGCATCAGGCACAGCATTGCCTGCTGGTCAAAGGACATTTTTATCCTGTTTTATTTCGCATGGGGGTGGTCTCACCTCGAATCCTGTGTGCAGTTTTGGGTGTCACAGTATAAGAAAGATTTAAAGCCATTGGAAAGTGTACAAAGGAGGCCTGCAAGGATGATGAAGGGTCTGGAGGGGAAGCAATATAAGGAGTGGCTGAGGTCATTTGGCCTGTTCAACCTGGAGAAGAAAAGACTGAGGGGAGACCTCACAGCAGTCTGCAAATTCCTCCTGAGGGAAAGAAGGGGAGCAGGTACAGACACCTTCACTGTTGTGATCAGTGACAGGATTTGAGTAAATGGCATGAAGCTGAGTGGGGGGAGGTTTAGGTTGGACATCAGAGAAAGGTTTTTCACCCAGAATTGGAACAGGGTCCCCAGAGAAGTGACAGCACCAAGCCTGAGTTAAAGAAGTGCTTGGATAATGCCCTTAGACCCATGATGTGATTTTTGCAGTGTCCTGTGCAGGGCCAAGATTTTGCTTACAGGTCCATTCTTTGATTCTCTGATTTTCTGATTCTCAACAGCTTTTGTTAAAGAACCAAAAATTTGAGGAACAGTGGACCTATTGAGTGGAAATGGACTTCTGGTGGTCCTTGCCTGGCTTCTGCAGAGAACTGAAACCACTAGGTATAATTTCTGTCTTCAGAAACTGAAGTGAACAAATCATCTGAAGTAGCAGCAAACACTCACATCACTAGGGCTGTCTGTAGACACAAATCTAGTGGTGAAGCATGAATCCTTGTACAGATCACGAGGAGAAGGGGAGGTCTTGGTTCCATGAGTCTGGATACCAGCTACCAGCATGACCATAGAGAATTTTTTCCTTATTGTAGGTTCACTATTTGTTCAGGCTGTGCATGGAAGTGTAAAATAAAGATTTAGTTTATTTGACCTAACAATTTTTTTTTAACCTTATAAGATCTCCATAAGATTGACATTATCCCGCAGTAGTGTCACAGTTGGCAGTCATTTAATGCCTCATCTTGTGAGGTCAGGATTCCACGCCCAACTGCATTTAGCAGGTCAGTACAGTAATTTTAAGTGTCTTCCTTTGAGATTTGTGCCATCTTCAATTATACCTTTCCACCCTACTATTTGTGTAATTTTCTTCTGTCTGAAGACTCTTTACTGTTGTTCTCTATTGCACAGCATGACAAATTACCCATTAAACCAAATCTTTTCAGCTCATAAATGCATGGTAACAGAGAGTCATGGCATTATCACATGTTGCGTATTTTATTTCTTCACAGGTCATTCAAGGGTGTCACTTTATTTTCATGCTTCTTTTTGTCATCACATGAAGATTAACAATTCTAGTGTTCTAACTTTAGGAAAAGTTAGACATACATAATAAACTCAGAGCAGTACATATACATTTCTGCCTCACTCATGACTTCCCTTGCATGGCAAAATCATATCAATAATTTTGAGTCCCTGAAGAAGCCAAAATAAGGCTTTCATCCTTATTATACAGCTGAATAACCTGGGTGTGGGCAAGAGCATTATTTGCAGCCTCAGGCCATCAACCAAATCAACTGTGATTCACCGCTCACTTTGACCGTGTGCACTAGGTTCTCTTGGGAGTTATGAAACTCTCTGGGTCTGATGCATGCTGTGTCCACAATCTGTCCTCTCCTCCCCTCTTTCTCTTTAATTCAAGATAAACACTGGTAATTGTAATATTTGTGCTGAGATACCTCCCAGGCATTGCAAAGATCTATTAGAAAAATGAACTGCTGCAGCTAAGAGTGTTGGCAGCTAATATATATATATATATATATAAAAGAGTTCTTTAGAAATTGGGATTAAGAAGACACAGGGAAATTTTGCTGTTGACAGCATCATCCAGAGCCCTCATTAACATTAAAGAGGGACAGTTTGACATGGGTAGGGTAGTTCATGAGCTCATAGATTCTGCAGCATTTGTGCTCAGCCTGAATAGAACTGCAGGAGCAAACATGGAACTGTCCTCATAACCTGTCTCAGATGTGAGATAGGATCCCTGTTCTTCTTTTCAAGGTATTTTATGGGTCACTAGGAAGAATGATTGATTTAAAGAGAGAAAACCCCTGCTTCTGTAAGACAAACCAGAGGAATTAGCACTTTGGGTAATCAGAAAGACCACTTAGGATGAAATTTGACTGGAAATAACTTCATATGCTTTCATGTAAGTATTATTGTAGTTAATAAAAGGCTGCTATTTTTATTTAATACCATTAATTTTATTATTTATTTAAGTAATGCTTGCTCCTAGAAAAGCATGAAAGAAGGATACAATAAGCTGAAAGTGTCATAGTGCCAAGAATCCCAAGATCCATTTGCAGACTCGTGTTGAGGGTTCAGTAACTTCAAGAGTGGCAGACACTGAGAGACTGGCCTTGAGAGGTGATGGAAGAGCCAGAATTCCCAATAGCTAATATAGGTCCAGATTTGGCTCCACCTCACCCTCTGCAGCATTTTACTATGCACTTTGCAGCATTTACCTATTCTTTGCCTATTCTGAGTCTTACATGTTGGGATTTTTAAAATTCCAGGTATCAGTTACCACCATGAATAACGTAATTATGTTTAGTTTTTTCAAGCAAATCTTTGCAAATTCAATGGGAAGATTAGTATAGAAATAAAAAGACATGCAGCATTTAGAATAAGCCTGACTTGTGAACCAAAGGTAAAATATTTTACTTTGTTTTTGCAACTTTTCATGAAATATCTTGAAATTTATGTAAGAGGGAGTGGAAATCTCTGGATGTTGCAGTTAATTTATCTTCTAATGTCTTTTAATCCATTTGCTTTAGAGTGTCAGGCGGAAAATACAGCTCTAGTATGTTTCTCTATGCATCTCTTTGACATAAATTTGTTGCTGCAGCTGATAATTGTTGCTGCAATTGTAAGAATTATATAAGCTTTGTCACAGAAATCACATTGTAAAAGGTTCCAAAAAACTTGACAATGTTGACAGTTGTTTTCAGCAAATGGCTGCTTTACCGTAGCACTGTCAATGTTGATGTCCTTGTGTACATTTAAAAGAGCAATGTGATTAAGGCAAGCTTGTCCATGCTAGATATGAGCCAAGTTTTCAATCTCCTCATGGCACTGAAAGATTGCTCAGCTGTTGCAGACAAGCAAGAATAGCTGGCAGATTTCTGCCATTAAAATAAAAAAATCCTTGTCTTTGGGCATGCATCTATAGGAATGTGTAACATCTGCTACTGACCTTAAGTTCTAGATAAGAACAGCTTGTATTTGTAACTCAAATTCATATACCTTGGTTTAGACGATGCACTTCCAAGGATATTACCGAAGTATTTTTTAAGAAGATATTTGTCTAGACAGGAGTCTAAAAAATGATGTACTTCAATTCATGATGTGCTTCTGTTA
The DNA here is from genome assembly GCF_027477595.1 of Haemorhous mexicanus. Classification (NCBI taxonomy): domain Eukaryota; kingdom Metazoa; phylum Chordata; class Aves; order Passeriformes; family Fringillidae; genus Haemorhous; species Haemorhous mexicanus. The sequence continues at coordinate 12,688,165 of NC_082381.1, forward strand.
ATTGTTACAGTAGTGAAAGGCCATTCTTCCCCTAGTGTCACTTTCACTGCAACTTATGTCCACCTTATGTTGCATTGAAATAATCTATATTGAATTCTATTCTGAGAATATTTCTTATTTATACATGAAAATCGATGCTGGTGTTCTATCTAGAACACCAGTCATCTTTTCCGTATATTTTTTCACTCTTAATTAGATGAAAAGAGTACAAAACTCATTTCTTTAACCTTTGTCAAGGGAAATGGGCCTGATTCAACACAGTCATGTATTCCATCCTATTGACCCTGAATTCCTTATGTAAGACCTTAAAGCCATGGGATGTAGAAGACTTGTTGCTGTGCCTGGGTGTAGAAATAGTGGGAAGAAATCCACTTCAACAGCATGATCTCATAAGAAACCTGGTGTGATTTTCTCATACAAATTAATGTAGACTTTCTTAGTCCAAACATACTCATATTCCACTTTATATCTATTAAAAACCCTTAAAAAAAAGGATTCTGGATTTCTGACAATACCCTGAGAGAGAGAAAGGCATTGATTTCAGGTTGACTCAGGGTGACCAGTTCAAGTTTTCCCAGACACTCAGAGTGATGCTCTGCACATCATGGACTATGTAGATAAGTCTATGACTCAGGGAGGTAATATGGAAAAAAGTTGTGAAGCTTTCTATAAATACTTTTTTTTCTTGACAAGCTTGTAGAGTGAAAGTGTGTGGTACTGAAGGGCAGCACTGGATAGTGTAGCATTTGATAGTGTCTAATGGCAAAACTATCTTTCCTCTTCTTGCAACCCAGCAACACATTCACTGTTTTTCAACAAAATTCTGGGGAAAAAAATGCCTCGGACAAAAGTCTTCTTCAAAAAATAAGCTCAACTCAAGCCCAGAAAATAGTCTGCTCTCTAAACAGAATGAGACTGAACTCTGATACGGACAGAAGTTGATGACAAGGTATTTGAAGAGACATAATACATCCAACGAAGGGAGGAAGGAGATAGTTTAAAGATGCACTCCTCATCTTAATTCTAATATTTCCCCGTGTTTTAAGACTTGATGCTTTAATGTAAACATTTTTGTTAAAAAAATCTTGTTATGGTAAATCATGGGCAGCATCACCTGTACCTCCTGTAATTATCATGTTTCAAATGAAATAACACCAAGTGTAACAAGAAGAGCTTTCCTCTTAAGAGAAACAAATATCAGTTTAGCATTTTGCATTGTTAGGTTAAAGGGATGTGGTGCAGGAAACGCCACATTGCAGGAAGATGTATTAATTTTTACACAGCCTGTGAAATTTAGGGTGACAATACAATTTTCTTCTCCTACTGTTTTGGATAAATATTTGTAACTCAATAGTCTGAGCTCAGAGAGCAGCAGTTTAGCTCATATTTCATTTTCAGGCTCTGTGGCTGAAAACCTAAATCTCATAAATGAAGGGCTGTAATTATCAGCTAGTAAATCTCTCTCTCTCAGCAGTTATTATGTAAAGTCAATTAGAGTGAAGAATTTTCAGTCTGGACTTATTACTAAAGGAAATCTTTCATGCAGAATTGATGAAATGGGAGAGCTTCTCCCTGTACCCCATCTGCTCCCTGCTTTTTGTGTCCCTTCACTACAGCTGCAGTCATTACCAGGCTGACTCCACTTTGAAAAGCTAAAGCCACATTCTTCAGAACAGTTGCTTGGTGTTGGTCAGATTTCTCTGTAGACTTTTTTTTTCCATTGGAGACATAGAGGCTGACACATACTTTCCAAGGACTAAGGACTTTGCATGTCTTCTGTCTCCAGAACTGTCTCTTGAATTCCAAATATTTCTCAAGTGGCTAGCAAAAGAGTATCCAGGTAATTTTCAGCCTAGTGGGACAAGCTTTGAGTTGAAAGCCAGACAGCTGTGAAAATGGATTGTAAAGTAATTATTTCATTTTATGTTATCTTCTTGTCCTTAATACATGTGTGCTTTCATTGCTACAGTTAGAGCATTCACAAGATCTGAAGAGACTATGAAATCCCGCTAACTCTAGCAATCTTTGTTTCTTAGACTGTAAATGATAATCATGATTCATGTAAAATGATTCATGTAAAAAAGCAATAATACAACTTGAAAAACATAAAAGATGAGCAATAAACTAAACCAAAAGAGCTTGTTATCTTTCCCAAAACAACACTTTTTAATTTCTGACCTAGGTTTATTTTTTCCCTTCCTTTTAGCATCCCTTACATTATATACTAAAAACAAATGCTTTCAAGGGTCAAACTTTACCTTCAAAATTACTGCCTTTCATATCCTTTATTTTCCTTTCAGGCATCTAAAAAACAAAAGTCAACATAACACTGAATAATTTGAAAAGTTAACATAATTTTTTTAATGGAAAGTCTAAGTAAATGTAATTAAAATAACATTTAAACATGTTTTTTTCCTTCAATTCTCAACTAAATATTTTAAAGAACTGAAGTTTCAGACAAATAATTTTTTTTTCTTTCTTTTCCTAACAAGACAAAGAGGAAAAAAAGACCAGCTTCAAGGGACAGGACATGAACCCATCAGGGTTCACTGTCCCCTTTCCAGCAAAATGAATAAGCTGGCCTCACAACCTTGTTTTGTTCTCTCTCCAAAACTTGCCTAGATACCACTGGAAAGATGAGGGCTGAAGATTGACACACAACAACTGTACGTACAAACATACAAGTTGATATTTAAGGCCCTTATTCTGTATGCAGGCCTGTCCAGACACAGCTCCCCTCCAGACCTCTGCTCAACTACAGTCAGTCTGCATTTTTTTTTCTCTTCATTTTCAGTATTATCATGGACTTTAATTTTCTGAATACTCAAGGCTGACTGGTTAGAAGACAAAACACTGATAACACTCGATAATGAAGAAACTCTGTGCTAAGAAGAAAAGGAAATATTTATTTTCTGGCCATAGCTGAACTAAAAGACAAAACGTTCAAGAATTTCTTACAACAACTGATAAGGGAAATTTCCCTTTGATTTTCTGCTTTCTGTACATTGAATAAACCATGTTTCCCAAACTTTGGGACAAATGTTTTAACCTATGTTGTATGAACCCTGCATTACAGACCAAGTCAAGGAAGTCACTAGATATCCTTCACAAGACTTGCTTGGATGTTCCACCTGTACAGTTCATTTTCTTTGGCTGAAGCCATAAGAACAGTGGAAAAGGAACTAAACCACTGCTGGCATTTTTGAGCCTAGTTAATGGGATTCTTTTCACCAGGAAAGTTTGGAATGTAATCTCATCTTTCAAGTTCCTTTTCCATCAGTGCTGCTCATACTTTAATGCTTAATCATAAGTATTAAAAATGTATTACATATTTTGAGCTACATTTTAGAGTTTTCTTCACACACAGTAAATAATTGAACTTCGTCAGCTGTGTGCCCCTTCTTCCAACTCTGCACAGGCACAACTAATGCAGGGTTGAACACAATCTAAATTTTTGCAGCATGAGCATCTTACCAAATACACATATAGAACAACCAGTTCCTGAACTTTTAGCAGATGATGATTTATTCAATGTAAATTTGTAAACCTATTCCCAGAAAATATTTTTTTCTGCTGAGTGGTATTTGCCCAAAAAAACCAAGGCCAGAATATGTACCTTCTGTGAGCCAGGAGAAACCTCTCTATGTATGTCTCTGAATAGTATAGACCTAATAACGATTGATTAAAAAATTGTCGGAAAAGATGGAGCTTTTCAGACTTAGCAGATTTTTACTGGTTTGCCAGTGTGGAAAAAAGGAGAATCTGAAGATTTATTTGCACAATGGAAAAAAGTTTTGCACATATTCAAGAAAGATTTAAGACACTGAAAAAAGAGATTCAGATTAAAGTGAGAAAATAAATGAATTACATGACCACTAAATCAAGGCTTTACAGACATGTCAGATGCTAGTTTACTCTTGTATGGATTTTGCAATCCTTGGACTCCTCATCTTGCTCAAAGTGGTCAGGGAAATGCAGTAAGTTTTCAGTCTGAAAGGTAGATTCTTTGGTAGCCTATAAGAAAATGCTCTTTACGGAACACCTGGAATTTGTGATTATGCGTTGGTAGTGAAAACATCAAAGCAATTGCTAGAAGAAATTCCTTTGCATCTTTAAGAGGAAGCTACATGTACATAAGTTTCATTTCCACAAATTCCTTAGAAGCTTGGAAGTATCTGGTTTTACACAAAGTTTAAAAATTTTCTTTGGCTGTCTTAATTCATTTAAATCTTGGAATGACACAGTTATAATCCATGATTGAAAAACCATGTACTTTGGAAAACAGTGTCTCAGTCCTTGTAGAATAAATCTGCCCTCCACTTCAAGACCTGTGGTGTGACTAAGTGAAAATATAAAATACAAGTTCTGCAGAGAAAACACGAGAGGTTTGTGTATGTATGGTTTTTTGTTGTATCTGTCTTTGTTTAGATAGTTGTACAATTAATTCAACTGCCTCAGAAATCGAATCATACTTAAAATGAGAATTTACTCACAACAATGTTTTTGGAAGATTTATTCCTCAAGTATCTTAATTTCTGCATGCTGATTTATAAAACCATTCCAGATCTGTTACACAGCCGAATACAATGGGTAAACTTTGTTGGTTCCAGGACCTCTGAAAATCTTGATGGTACCCTAAAAATCTGATATCCCTTGGCTGTGATCAGAGAGAGCACTAGACCTGAAGCTTTGCTTAAATCTACAATATTTGTCCTGGGAGGTGGTGAAAACATAACTGTGTTATGGACTCAGTGGGAAAACAAATGTTTGGGGGGTATGGGGTGCTTCCAGCCCTGCTGGGATGCTTGGAAGAGGGGTTTGGGTCAGAGCTGCAGAACACACCTTGGTATCAGATTTGTGCCCCATCATGCAGGTGAAGCCATGGCAACTCCAGGTTACATATCGGGATATCCAAGTCCATCAGGTGAGTGAGTTCATATGAATTTGGGAAAGAAATTTGCACATATGACAATTTTTCTGGCTGCTGTGAAGGAAGGAGAGAAGGTCACCCTGCTGCTCAGCTGGTGCCTCTTTTGTACAGCTGATCCCTGAGCAGTGATGGCGCAGATGCTGCTACTCATCTATGCCAGGGGGCTAGTGGTGGGGAAAAGAGTGCCGTGTGACTCAGAATCCCATCCACCACCCCAACCTTGGCCTGTTTTTCAGATAATCTATCCATTTATACATTGATGTATGCTTTTTTTAGCATACATCGTACATTTTTTTAGCATACATTTTTAGCTCCAGTGCATTGTTTCAAGGAATTGTATCGAAGGCAGAATTCAGACCAGAGACACAATTTCGCTAACTTCCAGGTAATGGAAGATTAAGGAAAATGAAGTACTGAATGTCTTGATCTTTGCTGAATATCTCTTTCCTGCATTTGATACTGGCCCCCTCTGCATGCAACAAAACTGACAGGGTCAATAACAAAAAGCCCTTGTTTTGCTTATATGTACTTCCTTGGTCTCTGTAAATCGTTCTTTAGCAGCAAAGCGCCATGCATACCCCCGAAGTAACAGCAACAAAATAGACTGGTTTATGTGTTAGTAGTTGAGTGGGCAATAAGTACCAGAAGTATTATAGGTGGAAGTGTAAACTTTAATCATCTGCCTCAGACCTCAGAAAGGGGTATAAGTAAATATTTTTTACTCTTTTTTCCTTTTCCCCCAAGTGTGGCAAGTTGGAACTGAAATTTTCTAAGGCTCCAAGCCTTTATTTGCTCTTTTACACTGTTGTAATAATTTTGCACATAGGCACATGTGCCTTTTCCTGAATGCTGCTGTTTTGTTCCATCATTGTTGCCTGTATGTAGAGCTTGACATGGAGGAGTGGGTGCCAGTGCACCCAGTTTCAGTAGGGAAACTAATTATATATGTTATCAAAGACATACTTTACAAAGAACAGAAATGCTTATTGAAATAGAAATGATCTTTTATTTCCATTGTCTGAAAGGTTTAATAATGATTTTTTCCTTTGTTAAAAATGGCATGTTACAAATTTGTCTTTGTTGGCAATTCAAGACCTTGTGCCCTCACTTAAGATTTCAAATCTACAGGCAACTGACAAAACTATGGAGAATCAGGTTAGCAATCGATTGGAGTAAGATAAAGAATTACACATTCTGAACCAATTTCTACTCACTAATTTCTGATATAGGTAAAAAACCCTTTCATTTGCAACTCTAAGAAGTGAGAATTTCAATGAATTTAAATTGTGTACATTGAGGTGCTTCTGAGTAATTTCTTGCAACTAGCCCAGGCCAGCTCAGAAATTCACATCCTTAAACAGATTGACTGTTTTGGCTTGTGTAATAGATACCCTGCTATCCTGGACTACTTTGTGAATGCGTGGAGATGGGTGCTTTTAAAAATGCTAATTGGTTGCTAACCATAACAAGTCAGATTTGTGTGAGGGTGGAGAAGGTAGAAGTATCGATGTAAAATAATATGGATCTACTGACATGCCTAGCACAGACCAGGGAACTAGAAAGGATGCTTTCCAAATCACCCAAGACTTGGGTTTGAGACCATTGACACAGTTTCTGACAGGAGTTTTGGCAAACAGATGCTGGAACATTTAAGATGGTTGGCTGCATCTACAGGTAAACCAGCTCTGCAGGAATGCTGTCTTGGGAATCCACATATTGCAAGGAAATCACTCTTTTTATAAGAGTATTGAATTGACTGTCATACTTTTGCTTTCTAAACAGGAAAGAAAGGTACATGGGAAGTCTAGAAAAAGGGAGTTTTGATTCAAAGTCTCAATACAACTTCCTTCTGTGTTATTACACATGCTGTATCTCATTGGATAAAATCTGGAGTCTTTTTTGTCTTCCTATTTGGAGAGAAAACACATATTGGTATCTTATGTTATTTAAGCAACATATTTGAAGTTTGGGTGAGTTATCTGCTTTCCAAAAAAAGACATCAAAACAAGGTGCATTAATTTTTAATTAGCTCTCACATAGGAAACAGTGTTAGTGACAAAGAAACATCTTTGTCTTGGACTTACTATGATATTTAGCAGACTTAATAAAGAAAGATTTAGAGACAGGCAACCCTGTTAGCCCAATGTGCTGACTTCTGCCAAACCCAACAGGTCTGTTCAGAAATATTTGCAGTTCTCCCAAGTTGGGACAGGCTGCTTGAGATCCTATAGGACACTTCAGGCAGCGTACAGAGTATTCCTGGGTTTACAGGCCCTACATGATATTTCATGCAGCTCTTGTTTCTGTTGCTGAGAGTCAAGCCACTACCTAAACAAGAAGGACTTCAATCTCACAGTATGCTGCTTTCCAGAGCGAGTGGTCATTTGCTCCAATTTCTTTTAGCCACATTAGTGCTTAGGTTTGTTGCTCAGAAAAACACATCAATTTGGAGTAATAGTGCTAGACAAGGAAGAGGCGTTGCACTGGAAATACAGAATGCATTATAATGTATTATTAAATGTGCCAGGAGGATAATATTATGTTATCTCCAGTTTCATCTGTTAAAATGTTCTCCTTACTAAAATAATAAATGTTCAAATATTAGAAGTAGTGTAGCCGAAATCCCATCTATGAAATATCTTATTTAGCTATTAGCAAGATGATATGACTTTTAAACTCCATCTCTGACCCCAATTTCTCCACTGGTGCTATTGAAAATAATATTTTTTTTCATTGCACTTACACATGTGTCAAAAAAACAAAGGGAAAAAATAGTATCAGAGAGTGATTCACATTACATTGGATTTTACTGCACCTTGGCATTGCAAAGGAATCTTTGAAATAGTTGAAAACGTCATAAGGAATAAGTCAGTTTCTAATTCACAGAAAAAGATATTCCAAGGTAAGTGAGGTAACCAAAACATTGTGGCTTAAAGAGCATTCTGAGCAATTGCTGTTTCAGCTGCCTCAATCCACAAGACACTACTAAAACAGACAGGCTGTAAAGAACACTCACAGCCTTTTTTAACTGAAAATATTAACTCTTACTGAGATGGCTGATGCAAAGAATTAATGAATAAGTACAGATTTGGTTTGCAGAATCAGAGATTTGCAACTAGGAGTGTGCAGCAATAAAAGTCAGGCTGATTTGACATCTTTAATTCAAATGTAAATACAAGACAGCTCGTCTGAAGTTGGTGAGGTTTCTTTGGATTAATATCATTGCTGCTAAAAATAGAAACTGACAGTCTATTTTTAGATAATCCAGAGCTGTTTTAGGTTGGAACCTTGCTGCCCTGTTACCTACTGCCTTCATGAAATACCTCAAGCATATTTGAAAATACATGGTTAATTTTAATACAGTTTGGAATTATCCTTTGCATGCAAATATGCCAAGGACTTCAGGAGTCTGTTTCCTGTCATACTTAATGGCTGATGGATGAAGGTCTTTTATCTCTGCAGAACCTTTAAGACAAGGCCTGTTTATGCCACAGAAATTATTTTCTTCAGACAACACTTGAAAAGCAGCATATTTTATAGAGCTAATTTCTAAACTGATGTGAGATGTGTCGATTTTGCTGATTCTTTGTCCTGGCTTCTTCAAAAGACAACAAAACCATTCCTCACCCAGAACAAAGAAGACCACAAGTGTTAGCAACAAAGCTGACAGAAATTTCTTTTTTCCTTTTCAATAGTTGTACAGCAAGGAGAAAGAAGCAAGGAGTGGTAGGGAAAGGAAACGCTCCTATTCATGGGGAATCCCACCTGCATGAATCCATTTGAGTGTACTCAGGCAGAAACAGCAGACAGGGTAACTAATCTTCCCAGGCCTAGCAATTAAGTGTAAAAAGCCTAACTTCATCCAAACAGATGATCTATATTCTGGAAATTTCCACCATGCTTCTTTCTGAAGTCCTACTTTTCTTAAAGTGCAGAGGAGCAGGATCAGTGGCTGTAAAGTCACTGAAAAACTAGGGCAATTTATTAAATCAGCATGAGTGACCCATGTCACTATCAATTTGTATCAACTATTAAACAGTGTATTTGGGTTTTTTAGTTTTTAGAGGCAGGGTTTATTGCTGGTTTGGGGTTTTTTTCTGAATTCTTTAAATTTTCCGTTGCCTGTCAGAGATCAGCTGTTGTCAGTGAAAGTTTGACATGAATGACAGTGGCTGTGGGTGGCACAGGCAACATTGGGTCTTACCTTGGTGCTACTTGTAATTTGAGGAGTCTTGAGCTTTTAACATTTTTAACATTGGTGCTTTTCACTTGGGCAGTCAGAGGGGGAGAGAAGGATAATAGGGGAAAAATTAAAACAAAATTATAAGAGGAGGCTGGAAACCAGTGAAATGTTATTAAAAAAAATTAGCAACACTGCAATCTCTAGTTTTTCAGAATACCAGACTAGATCTTCAAATGTGAGGCTGACTTCAGAATAAAGAAAAAGGAATGCCCAAATTAAAAGAGAGATAGTGGAAGAAAACTTATGATGTGTTAGTCAAAGCCAGAAATGTCTGTGTTTCATTCCATGAATTCTTTTTTTTTGTAATTTGTCTTCTGTGTTTTTCACTTGTTAGTATGATTTTTTAAATAGGAAAAAATATTTATAAGGAGCTGAGTCTTAAAGATGCTGGACCTAATTCTCTGAGGTTCGCTTTTATGTAATCCTACTAATATCCAGTGAATGGTCATAAAACTACAAGTTCTGTCAATACTGATTAGGTTAAACTTATCATATTAACTTAGATAAAATAATTCACTACATTGAGTATTTTTTTTCTTTGATTAGTGTTGCATATAATTGAACAGAAATTTTTTTATCCTCCTTGTATTCTCAAAATCTTAATTAGCTATGCTTGTATCATTTGAACATTGAAGAGAGAAAGATATTGAGTGTGTAAATGATCTTACTTTCCACAGATGAAATAAAGTGTCCTGCAAAAGTGGTATTCCCTACAGCAGAATAAAATTAAACTGTTCAGCACGTGTAGCAACTTTTTTGTGGTGTCTCTTAAAAATTTAATTTTTGAAATATTTTATGCTAATTCTTTTCTTTATATCTTAAAGTAATTTCATTAAAACCATCTAAAGTGTCACATATTGAGGAGCATCTTCAAAGCCATAGAAATTCAAGAATTCAAATCTGACATGAGGTAAGGGAGAATTAACAATATGCATGCCAAGCCTGGGGCAAAAGGTATTTTAGAAGACATAGCATATAAAGTGGGCTTTTAAACAGTATTTCCAGACATGTTTTTGTACTTCATGCATCTTGAAAAGGGAAATAAATGGGAGAAAAAAAATAAAGGTAAATAAATTGTATACTTTTCAGAAATTAATGTAAGTAAAATGGTATCCCAACTTTACATTTTTTGGGTAGTAGGTTTGCCTATGGAAGTAGATTTCCCTCCTTACATATCTGGATAAGGCATCTCCTACCAATTATGTCAGTGACAAATTTGCAATTGTTCTTGTGTTATTATCATGATAATGCTCAATGTAAGTGTTCATCATACTTGGGAATCTCAATCACAGAGAAATTGTTGATAAGCATGAGAAGAGCTATTCTCTGTTGCAGCAAACAAGAGAAGGTGATAGGGGATCAGAGGAGCTTGGCTAATCCTTTAGAGGTATGGCCACACCAGAAAAAACTTAAAAAATATTCTGCTCTGAGTGAGCCTTCCTGTTTTAGAAAACAAATCTGCCTGCTGCAGTGTGAATTCTCTTAGACAATGCCTGTGTTCCCTACCAAACTGGATCCCATCAACAGACCCAGTCATGTATACCCACCTTCTCTTTCCCTTTCTTGCCTGCCACTGCATACTGAGAGACACCTATCACCTGAACATCAAACAATTCTAGTATGGTAATGAAAGAAGCAAAGCAAGACACTAGCTGAGGTACACTCTGTACCCAATCATTTTAGCAAGTACCAACATGTTTATTTCCATATTTACCTAACACAGCATTCAAAATGTCTCAAAAGGAGAAAAGTTGTCTTCTTTCAGCTAATCTCTTCCTCCATGTGGTAGTCATGCTTCTCTCAGTTTAGAAGGTGTTAAGTTCAGCAGCTGGACCCCAGCATGGTCTTGGTTTTGCATTTATGTTTGCAGTGGTGATCCTTGTGGGGCTGTCACTGAATGTTCCATCTTGCCTTGTTTCTGGAGGAAATGCTGTCAGAAAAACCAGGTATTACAGATGTGAAAGAGTGAGTAGAGAAAGATGAAATAATTACCAGAGAAATTGATTTTTGTTTGTTTAGATAGAAAAATACCCAAAAGCTAACTTCAGAGTTTGTTTTCCTGGGTGACACCCTCTGCCTGTGAGTGGGAAAAAGGAAGACGTGTGGTACTCTAGCTCTTGCAGGTTTGGCTGAACAAACTTCATGGAGCCAAACACTCCCTTATGTCTCCTGAAGGCACAGGGCATGGGCATGGCCTGTATCCTTCCATCTTGGTCCATCACTGCTGCCAGGACATGAAGGGGCTGGCCCATTCAGACCCAAATTCAGGATCCAAAAAGCCCCATGCTGGCCTGCTGGAATGGCTAAAAGCAATGAGCATCAAATATACACTAGGAATGGAAGAAAATTCAAACTTTCAGCTGTTGTTCTGTCCATTTTAATAATTTTACAGTGTCTCATTTGGACAATGTTGCCCTAAAGAAAGCAGTTTGGACTGCTTTTAACAGTCAGGTCTCCTATGATCTGCTAGTTTTCTAGGCCTGTGTCACTACCGCTTCAAGCTACTTTGTGAAAAACAAAACCTCCTTTTCCTCCTTTACACTGGCTTGGCATATGACAAAAAATCCCCAAACAACAAAAGACATACTGCTAGTAATTGTGACCTACAATTGGAGTTGGTACCAGGAACTGAAAGCATGGTTTCTTTAAGTTATGACATGCTTCACCTAGCCTAATTCCACAGCAGTGACCCTACAGGGTCTTTTCTGAAAAAAATTAAAAAAAAAAAAAAGGGGGGGGGGGGGGAATGAAGGGAAGGAACCCAAAGTCAAAGTTTTAAGCATCAAATTACTAAACAACAGAAATGCTATTTTCTGTCTTAGATGCTTAAGAAGGATTCATGAAAGACATGAATATTAAGCCAAACATTTGGTTGACTGAGCTGCAGTAGGCTGCAAGAATGTAAACCTTTTTCAATGACTTCAGCTCCTAATTTAAATCTAGGATTTTTAGCAGTGAGCAAGAGACTTTATTTGGCAAAAAAAATCTGCTGTCTTTACTTAGTTACCCAGCACATTCAAAACAATACTCCTTTATTTAAAAAAAAAAAAAAAAGTCTGGTTTATTCACAGCATGTGTAGAACTTGGACCTTCCACCTTCTCTTCCAATATGTCTAATGTGCTCGACAGTGCCTGTACTTCATTTTCAGCAAATTAAATTTATGCCTCACAGGAATTGTAGTTTGGTCATGGCACTGCTCCTAGGTATGGGTGGGGTTTGTTTTTTCAACCAGGTCTTGCTTAGCCACATGGGTACGTGCTGTCACACCACACAACAAAAACTTCTCTATAATAACTGGTTTAAGTAGCCATCCACCTCATGAAAGGGAATCCCATTTAATTTACTTTGTGTTTACCATGCTTCCTTCAAACTGTACTGCTGACACAGACAAGTATTTCTACAACTTTTATTTTAAACTCTTTATTTAAAGTTGGGACCTCAGTAACACTTGTAGTTCGATTTATAGTGTGTGTTTAATACCAAGGTACTAAAAACTTAGTATTTCAGCAAGGAGGAAGCAGTCAATGAACTTGTACACTTAGGAGTCTATTCTCTGACTGGATATGATGGGTGTACACATTACTGATAAAGGAGCCAGGCCTGTGATGCTGAATGTATACATCTGTGTTTATTCAACTATGCTTGATCAAAACCTGTAAAGATTATCTGCAGGAAAATAAAAACAAAAAATGAAATGGACAAAAAATAGAAAAGAAGACTTTTTCTCTTTTTCTCTTTCTTTTACCACTGAAAACATGTGCTTCAAAAGGGGCTTTCAAAAAAAATCTTCAAAACTAGCAGGAGAAAAACATCTTCCACTTTCTAGTAAAAGCTTTCAGGCTTGTTGTAGGGTAGAATGAAGCATTATTTTGGCAATAAATAAAAAAATCTTCATATAGATATGAAGCACTTGTTCTCAATGTCCATTTTCCATGGCTAGCAGAATGACCAGCAGCATGTATGAAGTGCAGATTTATTTATGTCTACAGGAACAAAAGCATGAAGGCAAAGCTTAGTAAAAAAAATTGGTTTGTGTTTTTGTATTAACCAATGTATTGTTTGTTGTCTTTCTCCCCTTTCAAAAGCAGTACATCAAAATTTTGATTTAGAAAGCCACTGGTGTATACATCTCAGCACTCCCTGCACTAATTAATGGAAAAAATAATGAAGGAAAAGTATTGGTTAAGGATTTGGGTTTTTTTTAGTCTTCTTGAAAGTTACAAAAAAAATAAAATTGCTAGGCAAACTCATGACCCTCTCCTTCTCTTGAGACTTCAAAACTCAATTTTTACAACAGACTTGTAAAATAACAGAGATATGGGTGAAATGACATGACCACTCTTTACTCAGAACTTCAGTTAATCAGCAGTAGATTGATCAAGCACTCTTGATTGTCCATCCCTGTAGCTTCTAGGGTTCTACCCTTTTAAAAGTTTATACTCTTAATGATATTTACTACAAAAAATTCTGGATAAATTTGATTAGTTTTAATGCAAGATCAGTTTAAAACTTGACGAAAAGGTGGAAGGAGAAAGCCAACCTCTTTTCTCTCTTCGTTGATACCATAGAAAATGTATTTAGAGAAAGAAATCAATTTTAAAATAAGATAATAAAAAGTGATAGACAGTACAATACATGCCAACATACACATATATATATATATATATATATATATGTATATGTATATGTATATATATACACACACATACATATACATGAGCTAATCTTAAAACCTCATTGTTCACCCCACTCTGTTCTCCATATTCAAATAACTGTCCTTAATGCCTTTTCTTTATGCAAAGCAGTAGAAAATGGACACAAAACCCCAAAACTTGTTAAAGCTGTCTTTTCAAAAGGTCAAATATTTTAGGCTAATGAGTAGGAAGAGAAAGTAAACCTGGAAAACACAGTATGATCTTTATAGAACAGGCTCTAGAGCAGGGTGATCACACAGACAATGCAGTGCTGGTGGATCATGCCAAAAATGCTGTAAGACAATAGTTTTATTCAGACTGGGAGCATGCAGAGAACTGAAGCAGGGCCTCTGTCATCTGTTCTGTTTGCACCCCAACAACTGCATCTCTTTCAGGGTAGGTGGAGGGGAGAATAGGTAATTTTTTTTCCTGAAGAGCATAATTACATAATTACAAATGGCAGTACAGTTCTCTTACTGAAAAGTTAATGAAGGGAAAACAGCATGAAATAATTAATAGCTCAAAACAAGTTTAAAATATTCATGGTGGTAATATACTCAATTGATAATCCTACATATAGGGCCTTTTCATTGCCTGTCTTCCATGTCTCTACAGAGGAGTAAAGTAATATTAACCAAAACACCAATTAGATACCTTTTAGGAGTTTTCTACAGGACATTCCTGTCTTGCTAGTGCTTGCCCCACTTGGATGCTACAAAGCCATGCAGCTGATTTTTGTTTTCAAGTAACTTTGAAAATACTAATACTTAGCAGAAGTGCAAATCCTTTATTTATTATGAGCTCTCCTCTTTTTGCTGAATGTAATATTATTGTCGGATATATTGCAAAGATGGAAAGACAAAGAGAGTGTCATCTGGATGGTAAGTTTTTCTCCTTCAAATTACCTTTCCAGTTTAATTATTAATATCAATTTCCTTGTGCTGCCTGTGAAGCTGTGCATTTACGAAACATCACTAGGGTGAAATCTTATTGCCAGAGCTGTGAGTAGAGTTTCAAGAGGCTGCAGGCAAGTGCAGGTGGTCAGCTCTAAAACAGTGTAATTATCAAGCACTTTACCTCATTTATAAGTGGTACAAGAAAGCCATTATGGCAACAAATCACTCAGCCCTTGCGGCCATGAAGTGGGGAGGACACTGCCAAGCAGGTTTGCAGGAAATTAATTGTGAGCTGACAGGCAATTTGTTATAAGCAGTGTGAAAAGGTGACTTTTCCCTTTCTTTTACCTCTTTTACCTCCCCCCCCCCCCCCCCCCCCCTTCTTTTGGTAGGAATTATTTCAGCAAAAGTGTTACTATAAATTGATTCATAACAACAGTACAGGAATTTCTGTGAAGGTGTATGTGTGTATTGATGGTATTTTAATCTATTTTCCATTCACTCTTCTTCAGGTAGTGTTGAACTGCAAATGTGAAATAACAATTGTGCCTGTAACAAACCCGCATTCCTCAAAATGGTTTCAGTGGTGACTATAGAGGACTTTTAGTTGGGCTGTCCTGCAGAAATGGGCCAGAGATGGCTTGTGTCAAAAATAATAGGAAGAAGAATTTTCCATGTTTGCTTGCATTGTACAGTGTGATACAGTACACAATTAAGGATGCTGGCCTAAATTGTGACCTGGGCTTTTCCCAAGAAAGTCAGAACACAATGCAGTCAAAAGGTCTTTTTAGAGCATAAAGTAAAGGCAAACATTCAAGCAGAGCTGTTTACAAAGAAATATTTTCTAGTAGAGACTAAATTATTTGGTTTTCAGAATGACAAAAATATTCCCCAAACAAAACCACCAAAATCAAGCTGAAAAAAAAACCCAGAGAAACCAATTCTTACTTTGAATTTTATTTTTTGAGAATATTGTAAGATTTTTTCCTTAAATTTTGTGTTTATTTAAAAGCTAATAAAGCCAGATAAGAGTATTAGAATATGCCATGACAGAATAAAAATTAAACAATTTCTATGTAGACTTTCAATTGCTAAATTATTTTATGTCAAAAGCTAGAAAATTAATGCTTTTGAATATTGTGCATTGGAATTTTCTTATCTGTTAATTTTTTAGAAGCTCTATACTTAAGAGCACCATAGTAAGAAAACCTTATGCTGATTTTTCATTAGACTTAATCCTCTGAGACCTTCACTGAAAACATTTCCTCTGGGAGCAGAGAGACTAGAAATCAATTCTGATAATATCAGAAAAAACTTAAAGATCAAAACTCCTTAGAAAGTATGTGATTAATAAATAAAGAGGTCTTTATTCCTTGTATAGCCTTTTTAACATCTTTTCTACTTTTTTGTGCTCTGAACAAATATTTTTGTCTTGCAAATGTTAATGTCTTGAAAGATTTTGTAAAAATGTGTCTGAAATTTTTCACTGTGAATTATTTGAGTATTTAAGCTAGTACTATTCAAAGTAGAATGTGAGAAGTTCAAAGTAATTGATGATATTGAGATATTGAGGCATCTTTGCCTATAACTTGTTGTTTGAGCATATATGTCCAGGCTACCTCAAGTCTCTGTTGAGGGCTGAATCTGAATGTCATTTATTTCCCCCCACCAAAATAAGCCCAAAATTTATGATGATGAAAAAAACACTCTAAGCACAAGTCCAGCTATAGTTCCAGTCCAGTGGTTTACCAAGGAAGAAATCTGTTCTACTTGGTTGATGTCCCCTCACCCTGCAGCTGACTGCTCCAACACCAGCAAAGTCCACCCAAACATTTTGATTTAATATACTACAATCTTTAAACAGGGTTAGGTTGCCCTAATTATATGGTTAAGAATTCTATCACAAGTCACAGACCACATTGATGTTCCTGAAAGGGGCCAACAGAAGTGTCATTCTTTGTCATCCACTGCAGCTGTCCTTTAAGAGTATACAGGAAGCACCGAAGCATTGCTACATCTGAGTGCAGTTGCGCTAGAAGAAAAAAAACTTATAAAAATAAATCGATGTTACATAAAATTAAAGCATGGATTCACCATCTTTTGTGTCCTTTAGAATGTGTCCTTCCACCCTACCATGTGCATTTAGTCTGCAAGAATGGCCAGAAAAGGCCTGTCAACTTCGAAGTTGTCTGGGGAATGCTCAGTAATGTGTCTCAGCCTGTGTGCATATCCCATATCCTGGACACAATGTGAGTGGTGATCAGCTCTTCTGATGCCAGGTTGGCAAAAATGCAGAAAGAATAATTGTCACTTATCTCACTCTCTCAATTTTTTTTTTTTTTTTTTTTTTTGCTTCACTTTTAACACCAGTTTGCTTGAAGGGAGAACAAGATATGGTCTGCTTGAGGAACTCCAGTTAGTAATGAGGTTCAAGGTGTGGTAACTGGAGCCATGAGAAACTCTGCTGGGATGGAGCATCACTGAGCAGAGAAGCATGCAGGATGTGGCTTCCTAGCTGCGTGGGACTAGCTCATTGAAATCCCAATGCAGTTGTTCCAGAAAGTGCAATTGGATTCATAGGGAAAATAACCAAGATGTTTGCAACCAAGGTAATAGGAAAAGTAACAATGGATATATCATGCCATGTATCAATGTGTTTGCTCTGGGCCTGGCCATGGCTTAGTGGGATAGCTGGGAATCTACAAGGGCTGGCTCTGAGGCATCACACAGCACAAACCCACTCACCCTTGTCCAAACATTGTTTGCAGGTTAACTTTGCAAACCTAAATGTCACCAGCCAAAACACTTTACTGTTTGCAAAGGCAAATGGTATCCTTTTTAAACTTAAATATTTCAGGCATAAAGAAATGAGAATGTATATGAGGTGAGTGCACAAGGAGTACAGGAGAGGTAGGAAGGAGCAACAGAAAGGTGCTTTTGGGAGACAAAAAGGAAGAAAAAAGGAAAATATTTTGAAAATGAAGGTTGTCCCCTCCAAGGGGTGGAGAGTTGATCTGAGAGATGAGCATATCTTCAAAATTATTCATAAGATTTAAAATGGCCTTATATGAAAGACAGAAGCTACGAAAAGACCTTAAAGGGAATTACAGTTGCCATACAAAATTTTATTTTAATGGAATTTTGTCTTGATTGGATCAGAGATGACCTGAATTTTAAACCTTGTTGTAGCTTAGTTTCGTATAGTCTCCTAAATGGAAAGGGCTATTAGTATCCAATATTTTTCTACTCTGTTTGAAGATATAAGCTGTGTGGGGTGAGATAATGCCATAATTAACCAAAATTCATAATGCTAACAGTTATACCAGCAATTCAACACCAGAATGGCTTCTAAATCATACAACATTAATACTTTCCAATCCATTGCATTAAATACAACATTTCGGGACATCCTTTTGCTGTCCTTCTCATCTGAACATCTCAAAACAAAGTTTTATTAATAAGGAATGAAAGAACATTCACAACTTTTCTGTGATACACAGAAGTAAATACTGTCAAGAAAATTTATGTAAATGACAAAAAAAAAAAAAAAAAATGAGATTTGGAATCATTCAGAATCACAGTTCTTTGCTGTTAATTCCATTTTTAGACCTTGACACAAGTGAGGCTCTCATGTGATCTCAGAGAGAGGGTTAAGTAATATTTTTTCACGTATTCAGCACATAAAAATAAGTACCCAGTGCAATTTTCCAGAGTTATATACAGGGAATTAGTATTTTCTGGGCAGCAAATTCTTACCAGGGGCAGGACAATGTTAGCACTTTCATCTGAAAATCACTGTTGTCCAGTAGGCATTTTATGTTTGAATCATTTGAGTCAGAGGCAGTGGCAACCATACAAGAAGGAAAAAAAGAAAAATAACAAGCCATTTTCTTGGTTAGAAGCATTAGCACCAAAGAAAAAAGAAATTTGCCACTTTACAACTCATCCCACAATTTTAAAAGACTTGGAAAGAGTGTACAGCCTTGGTTATATTGATATTCTCAGACTATAGAGTAGAAAGCTGAATGCTATTCCATCACGATGTGAAAATGAGCCAACACTGGTTTATGATTCATAACAAAAAGCTTTTGGAGACCCCATGCAGAAGTACAAGCAGGATAGGATTGAGTGAGGGCAGCATGTTTCACCTCAGGCTGATGCACCTATAACAGAGCCCTTGGTCTTCATATTTATATTTAGGGTAGTTCTTCTGAAGCTGAACACTGCTGGTTGATGTGGCCCAGAGCCATGACATTATTTTAGGACTCTTCACACAATTAGGACTCTTCACACTGGTTATATTCTCATGTGCAGGCATGATTTTTGGTGGGTTGTCTACTCTAAAGTCAGTTGTGAGCCAGATATTACCTCCAAGAGAAGTGGAAAGCATGTCATTTGCTGTTTCTTGGTGGTCTTTGTGGGCTTGACACCCAGAAGAATGCACCAAGTGGTTGTGTAGAATCACCATGTCCTTTTGGAGGAGGCAGGAGGTAGCAAGTGTTAAGTGGTGAGGCAGTATGGCTGAAGAGCACATGACTCTCCACAGAAGAAGGCTGGTCAAAATGGCTTCTGAACAAAGGTGTGGAGATGTGACAGTACTAAACACAGCATGCAAGAAAAAAAACTCCATGAACACATATGTCCAGATGACAAACTTGATGCCTATCATGGGCTGCAGATGAAGCTTCAGATGCCATATTTCTGCTTTTTTTGTTGGCTTCCTCCATGATCTGGGTTATACTGTACCACAGTGATTAGCCTGATGTCCCAATTTAGCTTTCCCATGAGGCGTGAATAGTTTAACTCTGATGCACAGTCCATTTTCACTGATGTTTAATCTATATTTCATCATGCTGGGAGAAAGTAGTCTTTGAGCAGTTCTGAGGACAAGCTGTAAAGAGGATAGGCACATTTCCTCATTGTTTTGTCAACATGTGTGATGGTGTTCCTCTTTCATAAACTGTCAATCCAATTTGTTGACAATTTGTCTCTGAGTAAGTATTTAAGAAGTTTGCTGTGTTTTTTTTAGTTCAGAGGTTACTTCCTGTCTCTGGTACTGCGAGGGATGTTTGAGCCTGATTGGTGGCTATATGGTAGGTGCATAGAAGCAGTAATTTAGAAAAGACCAACCCTTCCATAATTTTCCTTTTCACATGTGTGGAAAGAAAAGGAGAAAGATTTACCTCTCATTTCCTTTGTACTAGTATCAATACAGAGAACCCCAGGGAGGCATTTAAAAGGTAATGGTCAATAGCATGTACCATGAGATTGACAGGACAAACACAACATTCAGACCTTCCTATGGTTAAAATATTGCTGTTCCTGGACATCTGGAACACCAAAACTAAAGACTTTTTAAAGCCCATAATACATTGTAAGTTCCCATAGCAAATCCACTGCAACAGAACAGGAAGTATTACTATGAACCTTTTCACTGATCACCTTTGTTTTTTTCATGAGAAAATATGGGCTGCTAATATACATTATTCAAACTTCTTGCAGTCCTTAGTTTACCCAGTTAGAGTGACTTGGGTACTGCATATGTCTGCTGGCCCGCAGAAAGCCTCCTGGCAGGTGGTGTGGCTGTGTTTTCCCTTAAGAATTCCATAGAAACATGTGCTGTGTAATGTAATCCTTCACTGTTTCCTTTCTGACCCTACAAATTGCCATTGTGAAGAAAAGAAATAAGTTGCTATTAATATAGTCTAAAGCTACTTATTTATTATTTAGTGGTTAATTTATATACTAACTGGCTTAAAAGGGAGAAATACTATTTCAATGGAAACAAGTTCTGGTCTGATAAATGAAGGAAGTCACCCATTTCCAACTTGCATGAATAATTTCATAAACATCTCTCTCAAAATTACAGAGATTTCAGGAGTTCTGGCATGTATACAAAGCCACTGACAGAGTGAAGGTTAGCCTTAGGGTGAGACTTGAACCTAGGGGGAATGGAAATATTTAACCATTGTTTAGGTCATGAAAAAAGATCAAGCTCTCTTTCAGCTCTTGGATATCTGTGCCTGTGTGCACAACAACTGCATACCTCATAAGCCCATGCCCCCTCCCTCTGCCCCAAGCTACAGCAGTGCAGGCAGTTCCCAGACATTGATTCCTGATATGTTGGCAGTGCTTCACTTTGAAATTTACATTTCTTTTGGGAGCAGGTTTCACTCATCTGGGAAAGACTATTCTCTGCTTCTCTCTTCTACATCTGAGTATATATCCATCCTATATCCTGTACGGCTCTGACATATGAAGCTGATTTTAAGAGCCACTCTTTTTTCAAATGCCCATACAATTATAGTGTCATATTTAACTTAAATCTTTGGAACAGGAATGATAAAAAAACGAATAATAGTGAAAATTTTCATGTGGATATTTGTATCTGAATCTTTGGGAAATCCAGCAGTGTGTTAGGGTTTTGCTTTCCTAGGTTTGTAAAATTCTGCTTCTCTATTTGCTTTAACAGGAAGTAACATATGTACAATAGCTACAAGAACAGTGTAAGATGTGATATTGTCCCTGTTCAGGGCTTACTTCAGTTGATCTTGTCCTTATTACAAGACCAATGCTTACACTATACAAGGAAGAGTGCACAAAGGTTAAGTGCCACATTTCCAGGAATGCCCTCCTCCTCTCAGCTGTTTGGGTTCTGTCATGGTCAATCTTAGGCCTTCCATCTCTTTAAAGTATATTAAGGAAGCATTTAATTAAAATACTGCTATTTATTTGTGACAATTTGCTTTCAAAATGAATTTGAAAATAGTTGGATTAGATTTTATTGTTTTTGGAGATTCTGCCTAATGGCATTGCATCCCTAACCTGTGCTTCCACATACTTTGGCATCACTTTGTTTAAGATCTGGTAACACAAAAATGACATTGCTTGATAGATAACTAGAAAAGGGGAGCTGGACTAGAGCACAGCACCATGTAGAAAATACTTCTGTGCACTGTGGCAGTGTTGTATACTGTGATGCGAAGGTAAAGTACATTCATGTCATATAGTTGTAGAAGAAGAGAGTAGGACACAAAATAGATTGAGTGGCTTCACAAATTTGGGTATGTAAAATAAGGCATGAGCAAAAGCTTCATGCCAGTTTCAAAGGTTCTGTGTCCAGTCACATATCAGTCAGTGCTTGCAAAGTGAATGATTGAGAGCAGAAATTGATGAGTGCCTTGAAAACCTAAACAGAACTCCAAGCTGTGACAAGCAGTGACAAGCAGCTTCTATGCCCTGACAGCATTTTCCTTAGACTATCTGAGATTTATTTGTGCAATCTCTGCTACTTCCTCTTGTACTTTGAGGACTTGAAGGAAAGTGCAGGCAAAGCAGTGCAGGCAAAGAAGTGAAAGCATTGCCAAATAAAATCTCACAGGATTGGATGTGGGAGAAGATCTTGACTCTATCTGCCACTTGGCCTCAATTTTGCATAGCCAGATGAAATTGTCATCCTGTGTGTGCACTCAGAGCTTGGATCAAATACAGTGTTTGTACTTGAGCACTGGTACAGACCATGGTGGACAGCTTTTGTTTTGTTTTAGCTTTTTCTGATTTGGTTTTGTTTGTTTTGAGTCTGTTCATCTGTTTCTTTAATTTTAATCATAGAAATAAATTATTTTCTCCAAAATCTTGTTAGAGCTAGAACATCAGCAAACACTGCCCACTTAGTTCCTGACAAGCAAGTAGCAACCATGTGTATCCCCAAGAGGGTATATCCATTCTTCTTGCTTAACCTTTTTTTTGTGAGGGTCTGTAAAATGTTGACATTTGCAAAGTTAACTTAGGACTGTTAAAAAGCAAGAGGTATATTATCAACCTTACAGTTCTTTTTGGAATCAGATTACAATTTCCTGATTCAAAGTCTTTATTGAGAATAACTTCATTGATTTCAGTGGTTCTGAGTCTGCCAGCACTGTTCAGGCTTCACAAGCATATTTGAATCAGACCCATCATGACCCTACCTTTTCAGCAGATCAACCTGCTAGAGGAGCTTTGTACTTTTAGTTTTACCAAGCTCTTCCAGCATCCCTGGATATACTGGGGAAAAAAAACCATTCAGGCATTTTTTGTTACAGCATCCTTTCTCCCTCAGGAGAATTTGGACGCTGTAATATATTTCCCTCTCTGTTCCTTATATAAAACACGGTTTGTATCTTCTCCCAGAATTAACAAAACAAAAATAAAAAGGCTCCTCACAATTGTTGATGAGTTGAATCTTCCAGGCTTTGATCCCTCTCCAAAGGTCTGTAGTTTGGCTTCATTTTCTTCAATTTCACAAAACTATTTACGTTTATCCATTAGCTTTTTTTCTCAGTTGCCAATGTCTTTTCCTTCACAAGTTCTTCTATCAACTTGATTATTAGGTGCTCTCTTTTCTGCATATTTTGGCTACCTCATTTCCTCAGTGTCCATTCATTAGAACCAGACTCTGTGCAAAAATACCTCTGCCATTTTGTACATGTTTTCTATCTCTCTCTTACCTAATTTCCATTTTTCCCCCTGTACCTATCACTCCTTGCTTTTAATGCTGTTTTTGGGAAAGTTGTCCTCCTCTAAGTGAAGATGTCTTTTCTTTAATTCTCCCCCCCCCTTACCTTTTTTACTTTTCACTCTTATTATAATAATTGTGATTTACTTTTGTGTTCCCATAACAAATAGCAAAATTTGATTTCATTAGACATTTGGAATTCATGTCAAAATCAAAACTGACTTCTCAAATTGATACTGGTTTAGAAGACACTTCCTAATTTTTAAAATGAGAATGGATGCAGCAACAATACCTCTCAGGGTATTTTCTTCAGTAAAATGAGGCAAATATTTTCAGTTAAATGTTTTTGTCACAGAAGAATAAATTTTGGGCCAAACCAGAGAATTTGCTTACAACAGTAAGTGTGAATTATGAATTATGAATTATTCCCAAAAGTTGAGGACAGAAACTGCTTGTATTGTGGAAGCTGAGTTCACTTCTCTTGATTAATGCCAGGCAACAGTGATCACATGCATGGGTTTGCTGAAGCAGTTGTATCTCATGTATTAATCATTCCAGTTTTTCAGTGCAATATTTTAAGAGAAACACAGCACTCTAAAAATCTGTCAGTTGTTTGAAAACTGGTGTCCGAAGTTCCTGACTTTGCACTCTTGGATAGAGATCAACATCCTCCAAATTGCTTTACCAATAGCGAACAACCCTCTCAGTGCTGACCGGCGCATTCATGGCACTTGGATGGAGTATCAGCAGTGCTGCCACCATGTTCTTATGCTGTCCATGCTACTGTTACCCTTACATCTGGTGGTTACTGCTGTCAATTTATCTCAGTAACTTTTCAGGTACTTTCTTGAGCAACTTAGTATCTCTATGAGAGTCGCCCCACAGTGGGACAACTGCAACTGTATCTCACAAAGTGTCACAGCTCTTAATTGTGTGGTCTCCAAAGTGCTTGGAGGTTCCTTGAAAAAGGGATTTCAATATGCAAAATACTGCAGCAAAATAAAGTAATCTAGATAGCAGAGGTCAGTCCTGTCTGCCTACATTAACCTAATAGTCTGTGCTTTTCCTCTTTCCTTCACCATTTGCCAAAACAGATAGGGTTTGTTTTTCCCTTGATCCCATGGATTTGACAGTGAAAGATTATTCTCAGTTTGCCATCCTGAACCTTCCCACTTTCCTGGTCATATGACCCCTGGCATGAGGAAAATCTGTAATTGTGGACAGATGCCTTTTTGAGGATTGTCCAGATACTGCAGGAGAGGTGGGAAAGTACCACACAGAAACCATGTACTTCCCAGAGCAGCAGCTGAGGCCTGGAGATGGCTAGTGAGAAATAAATGTGTGAAGAGCAATGATTTTTCAAAAGCTATGTCTTCAGATTTCCACAAGATACTCTAAAGAGTCTATTTTTTTCTCAAAGGGGTAAATATTTCAGTACTTATTTTGAATATTTCAGTGCCTCTTTTGAATATACTTTTGTGGGAATGGTGATACTTCTGTGCTCAATCTTAAAAAAAATTGGAAAACCGCTGAAAATGGGTTTTGTCAATAATGAATAGAACTCACTCAGGATCCAGCAATGGGTTGTATGTACATTAGAGGTACCGAGTACATATACAAGTCTAGGGGTAAAAACAGGCTCAATAACTGTCAAAACCAGTCAGCCCTGCTATTCTCCATATCCCAAAGCTCTTAGCATACTTTGCAGTGGAATAAAATCAAGTGATGTCTTCTAGGTACATAGAAGATGCAACATCAAAGCAAATTGAGGAGGCAGTGAGACCCATTTACTCAAAGTAGTGCTGTCGCAGTGAGGGTGGCTGTGACAAACCTCTCTGGTTCCCTGATTTCAGGGTGAGGGTGGTGAAAATGAAAAGGAGCGGGTTTGATGGAGATGCCCCAAAAGAAGTTTAATAAAGGGTGAACAATAACAAATGTGGATTTGTTATTTTTCACCCTTTATTAAAGTTCTTTTCACCAAGAAGAAGAGCACAGTAAGAGGGGCAGGATCCACAGACCAGAAACAAAGGAGAAGCAACAATATATACACTTGGGGATGGAACATTCTAGAACTATAACCGTATAGAGGAAACACCACAGGCTTGTGGGGGAACTCTCAGGCTCACCCCAAGTTAAGAAAATTATTCCCAGGGCTTGAAACTAACTGGGTTTTTCAGAGTAAAATCCAGCTGACTCCAAGTCACAGCTGAGCCAATTCCCTCATAGAGCCAGCTTGAATATTAGAGGTGAATGTTCCTATCATATACTGTTTTGCAGGACTTGTCTTCATCTCCTAGATGACTCCCCGGTGCAGCGATCACCCTCATTTGCTGAAATCTGCAAATTTCATGGAAGACTGCTCCAGCATTTCTTCCATGACACTGATAAATCTGGTTGGTCAACAGGACACGTCTCACATGTATCTGGAGTAGCAGTCACCATTGATACTACCGGTGATATTAGAACATCATGTTATTTGCTTTAAAGAGCAGAAACAAACTCTAAGATCTTGGAGAGACTGGCAGACTAGAGATTGCATAGAGAAAATTATAGCAATGTTCATGAGATATGAAGTGATTCTCCTCAGGATACAGTCCATTCACTGAGATGCACTTAATGACTAACATTTGCAACTCTTGAAATTTATTGTTTCAGTCAGGTCTTGATCATTAGCGTATCTGACTAAAAACAAGGGACTGAATTTTGAATTTTTTTTTAGCAGTTTCATGGAAGAAATAATAACTAATTCATAGCATCATACTTCTTAAAGAGTCCTCCAAATTTCTTTAGCAAACCTGTGAATAGAGAAATTAGAGTTGTTAGAAGCAAATAATCAAACTTCTGGTAAAGACTACTTTGATAATGTTATTGACATCTAAAGGATAATGTCAGCAGAGTTGGTGCCTTCAGCGATAAACTCTGGCAAGTTGGTGTGTGACCTGATGTGCATCACATAAAACGGTTGCTCTTGGTGGGTGACTTTACAAGTTTTGAGAGCAATTCGAAAAGTGGGATGTTAGACACTTGCAATATTGCTTGATCTGCCCTGGATACTACTCCTGCCACACATGCAGAATCTGTAATCAAATTGAATGGTTCTGAGAACTTTTCAAAAGCTCTAACAACAGCAGCCAATTCTGCAACTTGAGGTGAGCCTTCCACCTCAGCAATGTCCATGTCCCACTGCTGGGTTTGAGGATCTTTCCAAGTCATAACAGACTTGTGAGACCTCCCAGATGCATCTGTAAAGACAGTCAGAGCCTTTTTTAAAGGTGTCCTACTTAGAGCACTTCTCAATTTCAGAGTGAATTGAACATCTTGTTGGAACATTTTGTGGGCAGGCCTCTGGACAGAAATTTGTCCTGAGTAGGAATCCAGGGCAAACTACAACACTACATTTTCTTGAAACAATTGTTCCAATATTTGCATAGTGTTTTGGCCTGATTTTAACTCAATTGGAATGTGAACGCACTTAAAGTCGCATCCTGCTAGCTCCCTGATCCGGGTCCTTGCTTTCCAGATCAGTTCTGCTACCAGCTCTTGAGGCTTTGTCATTCTCTTGGACCTTTTGTGACTGAGGAAAACCCATTCTATGATCAAGAGAGGGTCCCTCTGGTCTTGGTCTTCTTTTGGTGTATCCTTTGCCTTAGGTGTTTTTTCTTCCTCCCAATGGAAAATGATTCCATGGAGGTACGGCAACTTACCTAAGATGATAAATTTGAATGGCAGGTTAGGCTGACATCGGTGGGCCTATCTTGTGGACATTGCAACCTGAACCTTTTCTAGAGTTTCTGTGCCTCTGGGGTAACAGACCTAGGAGCACCCAGGCCCTCTCCCCCTTTCAATAAATCGAAAAGAGGGGCAAGGTCTTAGTTCGTCAGACCTAGCCATGGCCTTACCCAGTTTAAAGACCCAGACAACTTGTGGACATCCGCAAGGGTCTTGATCTTTGGATTGATTTCTAGGATTGATTTCTTGATTTCTTTTTTGAGGAACAATGGTCCTATTTCCAATTTTTAGGCCCAAATATTTCCAAGATGGTGTCTTTTGAATTTTCTGTTCTTGGAGCTTGAACCCTGCAACAATCAATGCATCGATCATTAGGTCAAGCGTGTGTGTGAGTAAATCATCATTGGGGGCACACACAAGGATATCATCCATATAATGATAGATGATGGCCTTTTCTGCGGCTGCACGCACTGGGGAAAGCAGGGAAGAGACATACTGTTGGCAGATTGCTGGCGAGACCTTTAGTCCTTGAGGAAGAACTGTCCAATGGTACTTTTTCATAGGGGCTTCAATGTTGATGGTAGGGGCCAAAAATGCGAAACGCAGCGCGTCGTCAGGGTGTAAGGGAATTTGGAAAAACAATCTTTATATCAATAACAGCTAATTTCCAATCTTGGGGAAGCATAGTGGGTGATGGCATACCAGGCTGGGGAGAACCCATATCTTCAATGACATCATTAATTTGTCGGAGGTCGTGGAGGAGCGGCCATCTTTTTTTGTCAGCTTTCTGAATGACAAACATGGGAGAGTTTCATGGGGACATCGTCTCCACAATGTGACCCTTTTCTAATTGCTCTTCCACTAGCTCCTCGAGCACCTTTATTTTTTGTTTACTGAGCAGCCAACTAGTTCATCTGTTTTCCACTTCAGCTTATGGGCGGGGAGCTGTTCAATGACCTCTGTACAAAAATCCTGTGGAGAGTCTGGAATATCAATTGTGACACCCCACTGGGCTATTAGATCTCTCCCTAACAATGGTTCCGAATAATCTAACACAAACGGATGGATATTTGCCAATTGTCCGCTTCGTCCCTCAAATTGAATGACGTTCTTGGATCGTCTTGCCAATTGCAGACCTCCTACACCTTGAACGTGACCGGTAACGTCTTGCAAAGGCCACTGTGCTGGCCAGTCTTGCACATGGATTACTGTGCAGTCTGCACCCGTGTCTACAAGCATTTCAATGCGTTTAGACTCCTCACCCTCACTGACATTGCACCAGATTTTGGGTTTATCTTTCCCAATAACTTGGACCCAGGCGACTGTTGGCCCTTGTTTCTTGGTGCCTTCAGGTAATCATGGCACAGGGATAGCTTGAGCAACAATTTGT
The DNA here is from genome assembly GCF_027477595.1 of Haemorhous mexicanus. NCBI lineage: Eukaryota > Metazoa > Chordata > Aves > Passeriformes > Fringillidae > Haemorhous > Haemorhous mexicanus. Next base: position 12,716,542 of record NC_082381.1, read on the forward strand.
CCTTTGGGAAGAAACAGGGGTGGGTGAAAACAGTGCAGCCCGAGAACTGAATTGCTCAGGATCTGATGTTGTTATTCCTGAAGCAATTTCAATCTCTTGTAGTGTGTGTTTGGTGTCCCCAATGATGATGTACTTACAGCGAATTCAGTGCCAGGTACCCTCATGCTCTAGATTGACAGAGACAAAATGCCAGTTAGTGTCTTTCAGGTGGAGTGATTCTGTCAGCTGCAACCTGTAAGGCTCATTGACAGAAGATGTGGTTAACACGGGTTCACTTAAATCATAACAAAGGTTATTTTGTTTCACTTGCAACAATGGACCAGCAGACGTGGTCTTTGAAGCATCTGCTTCTCTTACAGAAATAGTAACATTACCGCACGCTTGGTTTATTTTGTTTCCCTCATTCCCATGGCCTGCTCTTTTCGTGTCTGTGCGCCTGGACGGCTGGCACTCCCTTGTCAGTTTTTTTGTTGTTGTTGACTCTCCGGGAGTGCTTGTAGTTCTCCTCCCCTGCTATTTCTAAATTCATCAAATTGCCTTTTCAGGGGGCACTGGCTACTCCAGTGCCCAAGGATGTTGCAAAGCAGGCATGGCTTTGTGGGGTCAACCATTGCTGGTCTTCGCTGCTGCCCAGGGTGCTGCTGTTCTGAGGGAATGGGTGCAGGGCTGGCAACGGTGACACGCTGAGAGAGTCTTGGCAGCAGCCTTGATCTGGTGTCTTCAGCAACACTCATCAGAGGCACTTTCCTGTTACAGACTAGAAGCATATCTTTTAGTGTAGGGGGGGATTCTAGGGGAAGACTCAAAATTGCCGCTCGACACTGTTAATTTGTATTTGCAAATGCCATTTCCTCTAAAACCTCTTCCCTTGCATTTTCTTTTTTAACTTGTATTTCAATAGCCCTAGTTAACCTTTCTACAAATTTCAAAAAAGGCTCTGATGGTAGCTGCTTGATCTTACTAGAAGGCTCAAAAGGCCCCTCGGGTTGGAGGGAAAAGAATGCTTTTTCAGCTGCATCTTTGACTTTCTCGAGTGTTTCTACAGGAATTACAGTCGCTTGGATTGAGGGTAAAGACCATTGGCCCTCACCGGAGAGATACTGAATGGTAATTGGCATGCCATTGGTATCTTTCGCTGTGTTTGGATCAGCCTGCAAGCCTGGGAGAGGTTCTTTTAGCAGTTGTTTCCATGCTAATTCCCATAATTTGAATTCTGTAGAGGTCATGAGGCATGAAAAAAGCTGTTTTAAATCATGTGGGACTACTACAGTCTTACTCAGTTCAGAATTTAAAAGGCCACGGAAATATGGACTGTGTGGGCCATATTCTTTATGAGATTTACAGATTTCCTTAATCAATTGTCGTCCAAAAGAGCTCCAACTAGCAGTTGGGGCTGCTCCCCATTGTGTTGCACGCTGATATGTAACAGGAGCGAATGACAAAGTGGGACCCTGAACTGGGTCTGCAATTTCTTGCCCTGAATCATTTGAATTAGGATCAGTGGGAGCACGGATACAGCTGTGGGGAGAAGCAGTGGGCATGCCCCCACCGTGGGAACCCGGGGGGGGGGGTGGGGAAACAATGGGCACAGGGGGCGTAGACAGGGGGCTGACAGGGGGCGGGGACACCGTGGGAACAGGGGGCGGGGATGCCTGGTGACATCACATTGGCAGACGCCCCCCTGGGAGGAGTAAAGAGGTGGAGCTGAGGGTACCGCGGATAAGGGGAGGGGAGGGGAGGTATCACGAGGAGCAGGAAGGAAGGGGGATGGGGAAGGAATTTTGGGATACTTAGAGGGATCTTGGGAAGAAGACGACCAGTTATGGGAAGGTGCTATGTGGCATCCTCCATCTTGTTGACCCCCTAGGGACTGGGGGCCATTTTGGGGATCACTGCTCTCCAAAAAGCAAACACGTGCTCTGGTACTCAGAGCAGGGGACTCAGGGTTTTGAGAGAGATTCCACGCAGTCTGGCCAGGACTTTGTGGGGAGAGGGAGTTAGGCATTTTACTAAGTTTAGGAGTAAGAGGTTTAGAAGTGGGAGGGGGAGAGACAGAGAGAGCAGAGGTACATTGCTTGTATTTTGGCTTTTTCTCTAATTCCTTTTGTTTGAGCAAAGCTGTTCGAACTTGTAAACTCCAGAACACAAATTTAGCTGAAGATATGTCTCCAGACTGTCCCAAGGTTATCAATTCATTTCCTACTATATCCAAAAATCAATATCATGGACTTCTTCAGGAGAAATTTGTGGGAAGTGTAGAAAAAGCCACCTTATAAACGGTTTTTATTTTCCTTTAGAGAACTTAACATTACCACTGACTAAAATTCCAACAATATGATAATACATTCCTTTTTGTGCTGTGCTTAAATTTGAGCCCATTTTAGATGTAAAAGGCACAATACACAAAGTCCCGCTGACTGAAAACAAAGCCAAATCAACTACCGATTTCTAACAAAACTACAGATAAGAAATGATAACGAGCAGACATTAGCCTTTCACAATGCAGCTGAGTACACTGCTTTTAACGTTGCCGTGGCAGCAGCTCTGAATCGGGAACTGCCCTGCCGCTGCGCAGGGTAGACAAAGCCTCACCCACCAGCTCCACGTGGTGAAGCCAAAACTTGGGCGGCCCTGCGCCGCATGTAGCGAGCCGAGAAAGCACCCCCCGTGCGCCGTGCTGCGAGCCACCCCCCCGCACCGAGAGAGAGCAGCCCCCCCCACACCACGTGTAGAGCGCTCCCCCGCACTACACCGAGAGAGAGCAGCCCTCCCTGCCCTGCCATGTGTAGAGAGCTCCCCCGCACCACACCAAGAGAGAGCAGCCCCCCCCCCCCCCCCAACCCGTGCCACGAGAGCCGAGCACGCTGCAGTGCCGAGCCGGGGGGAAGGGCAGGGAAAGCTTTCCCGCTCCTCAACTGGCGCCGCGAATTATAAAAGTGGCAAAGACATGCTGCAGTGAGCTATGTCTAACAGGATATCGCTCCCGCTCTGCAGGGCTGTGCAGCCTAAATGCAAAAGAGAAAAGGAACAGTTCTCACAGCAGAGACTGTTTTAAAAGGGGAACAGTACTCACGGCAGAGACTGTTTTAAAAGGGGAACAGTACTCACGGCAGAGACTGTGTTAAAAGGTTCTACCCCCTCTAAAGAGCAGAAATACTCACCGAAATCAAAGTAGTTGCTGTCAAGGTCAGGCAGGATGTCTCTTCACGGGAAAAGGACCCCCACGAGCATGAGGGGGCTCCCCTATTCTCCCCTGGAAAATTGCTCACCAGAAAGGAGCTTCGCTTCTCAGGGGCTCCGAAAAGTCTTCAAGACTTTTTGTGGGTTTAGTCCCAAAGTCTCTACTGAGATCAATGCAGCCAAAGCTCGTTGAGTGGGTGCTCAGCTGCCTTGAAGCTTTTCCGACTTTCTGAGATTACTTCTTGGGGCTGCAAGTTCGATGAGCCTCACGTTTGGGTGCCAAATATTATCCAAAGGTATCAGCTGTGGTTTTTCACCTCAGAGATGCTGTTCGCTGGCTGGCAGTTAGGCACTCAGAATGAGTCCAAGCAAAGTAGAAACTCAGTTTACCTCTAGTGGAAAAGGTTCAGGCAATCGTGAAGAGAAAAAGAGCAGGTTCTGTCGGAGGGTTAAATCCAGAGTTTATTCCAGGGTGACAGAGTTCTGAATCTCGGTAACTACTCCAACAGAACTGACCGCATGGCTTCAGTGCCTTTTAAGCCCACAGGGAGGTGGGAGGGAGAGGATAGGTGAGCCACCAACCAGGTGGGTGGGGGAGGGTCTGAAGGGACAATGACACCTGGACAGGCCAATGACCCCAGGTCTGAGAAGCATCTTTTGAACTTCTGCCAATCACACGATGCCCTTGCTGGAATGTGGAACTTGACAGACAGCACTTAGAAAGAGGGCAAGGGGGCAGGGGGAAGGGAAGGAAGAAGTTGGCACAATATCCTATCCCTATATCCGGAGGGACAGGATATAGCTTCACACCACAACACAGAGTGTTCTGTGAGACAGATTTCTCCAGAAACATTATCAGCCACAAACAGTACCAAGTTCCTGCACTGGAGCTCATTGATGCTAATGTTTGAAGGCTTTCAAGGAAAGACACAGGAAAGTGGATTTAACTCAGCATTGACTGTGCTTTCCCTTGTTTTGCTTTGATAAACTCCACCTCACCTCCCCTTCACTACACCCCCCCCCAACCCCCCCTCTTCCCACAGCTCCCCTTACCAGGCTGCTTACATAGCCACATGGTTTGTCCCTGCGAGGGTAATCTTTTGTTGCTCCTACTTGAACTTTGCGAACCAGTTAAAAGCTAGCTAAGGATGCTGTATAAATCTGTTGGAGATTGGGTTTTTCTTTTCTTTCCTCATTGCTTGTGGAAGTATTTCCCTTTGAGTTACTAAGAAGCACTAATGCCCGTGTGCTTGAGATAGCAGGGAGGGGGAACACCTCTATTTTTTTTTGGGAGTTTCTCTAGGGTGGGAGGACAACGCAGAGATACTGCGAGAATAGAGGCAGGTAAAAAGTTGAGGGCTAGGGAGTTGGAGTCTCTCTCTCTGCTGAGCTTTGGAGGACAATGGTCAGACCATTGAGGAAAAAGGAATTCACTGCTGAAATAAACAGGGCAGGAGATCTTTCTCCTTTTTGATGCCTTTATTAAAATTGATTAGCTCAAGGTTGGGAGGCCTGACAGGTCCCCCGTCGCAGCCCCCTGGAGTGACTCGTAGGAGGAGGCAAATGCAGCTTTGTCCATCAGGGGGCAGAGCTGGGGTCCATTCTCACAAGAGCTGGCAGGGGTATACACCTCTGGATCCTGATTTTGAGTTTTCAGTCTTGGGTCCTGGCTCCAACCAACATCTTCTTAAGTTGTGGTGAGAGGCCATTAAGGTTTTCAGAGTCTCTGCTGGCTCCGGACTTCGCCCCTAATGTCCAGACACTGTTTTGATCCCTAAATTCTATATTGGCTAGCTGGTTTAGGGGTTTATTAATTGCGTTTAGTGGGGGGGCTTGCCCCATTGCATCTTGGCTCTAAACTTATTTTGCATACCAACTCCTGGTTCCCTCCCCTCCACCGTTTTGGGGGGGAATGCCATCCTCCCACCTGGCCACAAGCAGGGTGATGCTGATACAGTAGAGTGAATTCTCAACCATAGATGGCTCACGACCTGATACCTAACAGGTGATTACAACATGCAGCCAACAAAAGCACTCATCTATGCCAGAAATGATTAAACTTGTAATTCTACAAGGTTTTTGTAAAGGTTCTACAACCTTTACAAAAAATGGGTAACCCTTTTATTTGTTCATAACAGCTGCCACCACCATAACCCAACAGAGAACCTTTCCTCTGCTGCTGGGCCCCACATCCCCCTGCCCTGCCAGGATTCCAGCTATTGCCATGGAGTTTCTGATACATCTTGTCAACCACCCTGCGACTTATGCTCATTCTTGCCATTCCAGCTTGCTGCTTGCAAGAATCCTGCAGGGGCACTGGGATCGAATACCCCAGGAGTTTCTGAAGCAAAGCCTCTCTTCCATCCCTTCCTGTCTGGGCCAAGCTGCCATTGCAGCGTGCTCCCCGAGCCTGCACCGGAGCGCCCCCTGCAGCCCCGGGGGAATCACCGCACCTGCCCTGCCCACCGGGAGCCACCAGCGCCCCTGCCGGCCGTGACTGGAACTGCACCAAAGGGGAAAGTGTCTGGGCCAAGAAGGCTGGGACTGGGTTCCTGGTTCTGGTTGTTATCACTGCCATTCTTGTTGTTTGTTTGCCTTGTTATACATACTAGCAAATAACTGTTATTCCTATTCCCATGTCTTTGCCTGAGAATCCCTTAATTTCAAAATTTAAATAATTCTGAGAGAGGGGGTTTGCATTCTCCATTCCAAGAGAGGCTTCCACCTTCCCTAGCAGACATCTGTCTTGTAAGCCAAGACAAAATCATAAGATGGTGTCAGCAAGTTCTAGGTTAATGCTTTCCTTTAAGCAAAATAATGTGTAATAATATACAATAAAACAAAAAAAAAAGTTTTCCACTACTTTTGAATGTACAGAAAGTTCACAAATATTACTCTTGTTCAAAGTTTTGTACATCATTACACTTATTTTGAAAGCAAATTTTGGAAACTTTCCTATTAAACTCTTAACGGTCACTTCTAAAACAAATTACTCAAATATTCCTGTAGAGATAGCATAGTCTCTGTGATACTGTGTAGCACTAATTTAATTCTATCATGTCTCTGTGCAAGTGTAGTAAACCCACTCCTGGAGGACTGCATTCTCTCCATATCACTGTGTGCCTCTGCATTTCAGCTCTGTTCTAACTGTCAGACATCCAGAAACCCCAGCATCCAGACATTTTTGGAAAAACAGGAATGTTTCTCAGCTTTTGGGAGAGAGAATGAAATTAGAGGTAAGAAAATCTGGATGATATAATACAACAAACACAGACTGACTCTTACTGTTGTTGACAAATATTGAACGTACACATCCACCTTTTGAATATATTCAGCTACCTGTGAGATAACTCAATAGCTTCTAAGAGCTGCAGTTAAGTTCTATGTTATTAAAAAAACCTAACAGCTTTTATATCTAGTCTTTGGGTTTTTTCCTATTTTTAGAAAATTAGGCAATTGATGGATTTCCTAAAGGAATACTAACAAACCTGAAAATATATGCCTAAATATTTCCGTCAAGTAACAGCTAGTTCTTACCCTCTATCAATATTATGTTCTGCAATTAAAATTATAATGTGCTATTATTAAAATTATATATTAAATAGGTTCTACTTATTATATATATTAATAGGTCCATGTTGTGTTGTGCTGGATGGTTCTGTTTCCCCCCCAGCTTGTCCTCAGTTTGTGTATTGGACAGTTCTGTTTCCCCCTCAGTTTGCCATGGTTCGGGCTGGACTCATTCCACCCTCCTCCTCAGTGCCTGTCATCCCAGCTCCTCCCACAACCCCAAGTATCTTTCTTTTGACCCCTCCCTCTTGCCCTGTCTGTCACTCAGTGCTCCCTCCCTTCCCTCTAGAAACTTCTAGCTGGAGAGTTGAGTGATTGGCTCAGGGGCCAGGGTCCCGCCCTCAGTGTACTCCTATTGGTTTACCCTCAATGTCAATCCCATGTATGCCACTCCCTTCTTGCTCCTCATTTGTCCAGAGGTTGTCTCCTCCCCTGTTTCCCTTGCACTTTATAAACTGTTGCAATCCTGTATTTGGGGCTTCAGCCCTGGGATTCCCCTCATCTTCATTAGAGGCTGCTTTTACCCTCGACTGGAGTCACACTCTTCTCATTCTGTTGGATTGCTGCCACGAGCCCCATCCGTGACAGGGAGCTGTTTTCCACTATAACGTGGAGCAGTTCTCCCTAGGCGCCCTCCCAGGTAACCAGACCCAGGAGAGTGCCCCAGCTGCAAGCAGTGCTGTTGGCTTGCCGGGCGGCTGGAAGGGACGAGCCTTCCTTTGGCAACTCGCTGCTTCAGGTCCACTTAGAGAATATAGCTTTTCAACAGTCCCACTGAATAAAGCAACTGAAGACTATTTTGTGGAAAACTGCAAAGACCCATCCTACCTGCAGGAAAACACACCTCCACTCTCCATGTGGAGGAAATACTTGACTGACTTTGCAAAAAACAAACATTTAAATGCAGCTTCTTAGAAAGCCAGTATCACTGTGACTGTCTACCTTGGAGGCTTTGTGTTTTCTCTGTGTTAGTGAAGCTCCTCTGCATAAGTCCTTTTATTTTCTGGTAGGCTAGTTTACGCTGACCCTTCAAATGTCAAAACCCTTGCCTTGCCTTGCCTTGCCTTGCTGGAGCTTCCCTTCCTGGAACTCCCTTTCCCTTTCCCTTTCCCTTTCCCTTTCCCTTTCCCTTTCCCTTTCCCTTTCCCTTTCCCTTTCCCTTTCCCTTTCCCTTTCCCTTTCCCTTTCCCTTTCCCTTTCCCTTTCCCTCTTCTATCCCTGGACACTGCATATGTGAGGTGGGGCCACCTTTCACCTTCAGAGAATTTTGCAATAGGAGGGCGGTGGAAATCAAACAAACCTTCAGAATTGCAAGGGCAGTAAGTGCCCACAAAACTAGTACCTGGATACAGAACTAGATGAATGGCTAGTTTCATCCCAGACAGCCCATCAACAGCCTAACCACAGGTCAGACCTACTCCAATGTTGCTTATACTGTCCTCTGACATTCACCAAGAAGCCATGTTTCTGCCCAAGGAATTTCCTCCACAGGGATTGCCTTTAAAGAGGGAGGCAAAAGTGAGCCTCCTAAAGATAAATGCACATGTATGCCACCTAATGAGAGATTGATTAAAAAAAAAGTGATAAATCAAGCTTTTGTTGTTGATTGTATAATCATGGGGAAATGGGAGTTGGACTTCCACCTTATTTCATATCAGCCTGATTTTTCCTACAATTGAGGAGAAAAAAAAAATAAAAGAAAATATAACTGTTTGGTTTTTTAGTGTGAATTCCTTCAGGTGGGCTTCTGCTAATTCACTCCCTGCCCATTCAGCTGCCAGTATAAGTATTCAAAACATCACTTTTTTAGGCTTGCTTCCAGCAGTTGAATGACTGTTTATTGTTCTTCATTTTGTATTGCTGGTGTAAGACAGAGGATTCAGGTACTTTTGGCAATCAGTGACATATATTATGCTTGTTTTGAATGCACATACAAGCTAGAGATTGTTTGATTCAAAATAATGGTTAATGAGAAAAAAAAAACACCTCAGCTCCAAAGCACTTGCAGTCTGAGGTAACAGACAATACACATGACAATTTAATAAAAATTTTATCATAAGTTTTTTGATTCAATCAATTTAGATTCCAAAGACAATTTAGGCTCTGAAGACTTGAACAGGCAACTAAAGGGCAGCTGCTGAGAGTTAGATGGGCAGGTGAATTCACCCATGTATAAACAAACACGGAAAAGCTTAAAGGTCTTTATGGCAAAGTTTGGGTTCAACACCTCTTTCAGGTTTTAAGTTACTTCCTGATTTCTTAATGTGAATAAAAGTGAATTCCAGTAAAAAATCCAAAAAGCCCCAACTGAATATATCTGGTTCCTTTCCCTTTGATTTCAGCTTTCCTACCTACCTATGCTTCTGTCTGTTAAATGAAGATTATTGGGTTTATAATAGGAAAAAATGTGATTTCCAGCTGTTGATCTGATTTCTTGTTAACAGAATTTTGACTACAAGACAGTCGTAGGAACTTGATCAAGGTATAGTTTTAAGAAACGAGCACAAAAGGAAAAAAATTGCTAATGATGAAGATATTGAATTGTGTATGTCCAAAGTGTTCAGGCAGATTCTTTAGGATGTTTTCTGGAGGGACACCAAATAAAAAAGTGCTGATAAAATTATAAGGACTTGTGCCATTAGTTCTGCCCTAAATTCTGCAGAGAAAATGAGGGGTGTGAGTACCTCACACTTTTTTATTGTTAGCTGTCACTAATTGTGCAGGAATATCTTTGATTCACATATGACTGTATTTTCCAATCAGCTAAGATATGTGTTATGCTCCTGAAAAATATCTTTTCTACTTACTGACTAGAACACAGTCAGGTCTTTTTTTGCCTCAGCACAAAGTGAAATTCTATATAATCCCCACATTATGGCTCCTGTTCCCTCTAGTTTAATCTACAATACTTGGAATTTGTTATACAACAAGAAACACTTAAGAATTGTCGTTTTTAAAAATTTCTTTTTGTGTTTGTAGCGTCACAAGCATTGTGGCTCCAGTTCAAGCCGACTGCAGCCTGGAAAATGAAATATAAGCTAAAAATTATATAAAAATGGAAATTTTTTATCCTTAATCTTCTGTAAGGTTTTTACAATCTGCAGCAAAGCTATATGAAGCTGAAAGAGACTATGACTGAAAATTGAGGAGTTTTGCAGCAAACTCCTGGCTATGCCTATGAGTCCTGTTCATGAGAGGACCTTTGCAAGCAGACCTAGCCCAGAGACCACCCAGGGGCCTACCAGAAAGCCTGCAGAAGCTTTAATGACAGGATGGCTTGTACTGAAGGAAAGGATGGTAGGTTAGTGTCACCAAGAAGGATGAGGACAAGAATGGCTCAATAGATAAAGGTGACCGTTTAAAATATTGGCAATCTAGATTGTAGTATTTCTCCTGCTGTTGGTTTCGGGGGAAGTCCTGGGCATATCTCTAACTCTGTGGTGAAGGTGGTTGACCATGTAATGGGGAGAACAGACCCATGGAGAATGACAGCAAGGATATTTGCAAGAAAAGGAAGGAAGTATGTGGGATAAGACTATCCCATACCAGATAATATGGCTTCCAGGGAGGGTCAGCATGACTAATGCTCTGCCTCTAGGCAGATCCATCAGGAAAACTAGACAGCTCCCAGATCAGCCTCTTCAGGACTTCCATGAGCTTCTGGGAGGCCAAGACCAGGCAGAACATACTTTCTTATTAGTAACTTGCATGCCAGTGGCATGTATGCAAAGTGGAAGAATTACCTCTCCCTTTGCTTTCAATTATGAAAATTCTGTAAATTATACAGGCTATATGTCAGGGCTGAATAGAGGCATAGAAAATTTGCAAATATGCATTGATAAATAATCATGCTACCAAAATAATTTGTATTTGTAACACATCTAATACTCTTAAATGTTACTGTGGGTGAATCTGAAAGACAGAAGTAGTATTTTTATGCTAATATGCTATAAAATGTCGTAGGAAAAGAAGCAAGTCCCTCTGCAGTGCATGTTTATTTTCCTTGATATGATTAAGAAGATTCTCATGTTACAATTCATGTTGTATTTGTAAAATGATGTCTGTTAGAATAGCACTACTATAATACATTACAATCTGAAGTTGCTTGAGCAGCAGAATGCCACTAATACAGTGCTTCACAATGGTCCATTTAAATGCTTCACAATGCTTCATGATGGAGGAGTTTAGAAAGTAGCTTTCATGTATAGTACTTTAAAGGACTGCTACAAGCCATGTTTGTAGTGCTTTTGGAAAAGCGGGATAATACTGAGGGGACAACTCACCAGTGAGCTTCCTGTCACTGAGCAATCATATTGCATTTCCAGAAAATCCAGGTGGGAACATTTTAAAGGAAATTTTGAATACTTCTCCTTTTGCCCAGAAATAGCTTAGCTATTTTAGGGATATTTTCCATTGGCCTGAAGCACATTTCAGTTGCTATAGCTTGATGGAGAGTGGCATATTGTATGTTACGTTGAACTGAGAAAATGACTATGTTGCATCTTGTCTGCATTTGGCACTGAAGGGATGCTGAGATGCTCATATTTCCTCATACTTGTGCCAATTTGTATGCAACACAGATATACCATAAATAAAATGTAGGGTATTGGATCCATCCTGCCCTCATTTAACCTTTCAACACCTTGATGGCATTTGATTTCTTTGTAGGAGACTGGAATCAGTCCCAGTGTGCCCCAGCCACAGGATTTATGGTGCTTTAAACTAAGGCACTGTTGGTACTGTGCAAAGACTTCCTATAGTAGCTTTAATGAAAAATGTCAGTAATGTAACCTGCACTCCGCATGGGTTTGAGAAACAGGCCGACCAGTGCAGAGATACAGTTCCAAGTTGCTGTGGTTTGACACTGGCCAAATGCCAGGTGTCAAGTCTTTCAACTCAAAAAGTCTTTTGCTCACTCTCTTCTGCTATAGCTGGGCAGAGGAGAGGGGAAAAAAAATAATGAAGGGCTCATGAGTTGAGATAAGGACTGGGAGAAAAGCGCTCTAAAGGCAAAACAGGTCCAAATTAAAAGGCAGAAGTTAAATTTATTATTAACAGAGTCAGAGGTGGATAATGAGAAGTACAATAAGCCTTTAAAACACCTTTTTTCCCCCCAGCTCCTCCTTCCTTCCCAGTGACAGTGCAGGGAGGCAAGGTGTGGGGGGTTTGTTCAGTTTGTTACTTGGGATTTCTTTTGTTCACCCAGGGAGAGGAGTCTTTCCTCTGCTATGCCGTGGGGTCCCTCCCATGGAAAAACAATCTTCCCAAAACTGTTGTGGCATGGCTCACTCATCCACGGGGTGCAGTCTTTTAAGGATAGGCTGCCTTAGTTTGGAAGTAAGGGCCTTTTCTCTCTATTTCTGGAAGCAGGTGGTCTTTTTGTCTTGATTTGGGCCTCCACTAAATGACAGCTTTCTTTGGTATCTACCCACTTCAGCCTGAGCAATTTTCCCATGGGCTGTGAGTGGAACTCTGCATCCCCTAGAGACTTCATGCATTACAAGGGAACAGTTTGTTTCACCATTACCCTCACCACAGCCTGCAGAGAAATCTTGGCTCTGATGCTTGGAGCACTTCCTCCCCCTCCTCCACAGACCTTGGTGTCATCAAGGTGTTCTCCCTCACATGTCCTCACTCCCTTTTCCTTGATTAGAAGAAAAAACCTGTAGGTATGACTGACAACAAATTCCACTAATTCAAAGATTATTTCAAGATCCCACAGTGCCAAGAGCTCAATCTTGTCTAAGTCCCATGAGTTTGCCATGTTTTTGCTACCAGCCAGGAGGCCCCTGCCACCATCATGTGGACCGTGGTGGCTGCCGCGGTACCGGAGCTATTTAATGCCTCTCTCAATGCGGGGCACTGGGAAGGGGAAGCCACTGCTGCCCCTGCCCTTCTGCCCATGGCATGGCTCCCTAGGGGCGTCCAGACAGGCAAGGCTTGCCACAGGCTGTGCTGGGATGGCCCTAGCGGCAGTGCCTTGCCATCCCCAAAAAACATGTCCAGGTGTTGCTTTGATTTTCTTGTTAAATACATCACTGCAGAGGCATTACCAACCTCTCTAACTGGGCAAGCAACATGTCCATCTTCAGAGCCATCAGCAATTGGCTGTGTTGCTTGTAGCAGCTTCTCGCAGAAAGTACCTCTGTGGCCTTCCCTCCCCGCTATCAGCAAACCAGGCTGTGCCAATCCAAGACACATGTTTAGGAGGTGCCTTTGCCCTGAGGAGCACCATAACTGTGAGGGGGCATCTTCACCCATTTCTCTTTATTCCTATCACACACTGCTGGGGCGTGATCAGATTCAGTTTCTTCTACTCATCATGAGACTAGATAGATGGGCAGATGAGCTGCATGACAAGAGCAAAATGGGTTCCAGGGAATCAGCTGCAAAATTTCTTTTTGCTGCTTTCCTCCTGAAATATCTGGGGAGAAAAATTAAGTTCTTAGGCACTCTGTTTTAATCTATATTACTTGTACAATTAGTGTAACATAAGTCAGCTTTATATCACTGACTGAAATGTGGACAATTAAACAATTTTCTTTGGAGATACAGAAATTGCAGTGATTTCCCAGAATGAAATTGCTGTGACTTTCCCGATCCAGTGTGTGAGGAAGAGGACTCCGCACTCAGTAGCCATCTATCTTGCACTGCTTGATGCAGACCACCAGGATGAATTTGCACAGGGATTACATTATTATTTACCATCACAACTGACACTGATAGAGTGACAGGGGTCTCACAAGATAATTTTTGACACATGAGGGGTCTCACAAGATAATTTTGTAACTCAGTCACTAGAAACGGGAGATTTTAGTTTTTAAATTTGCAGTTATTTTCAACCTTTAGGAATATACTTCTTTATTGCCTCAGAAAATGCTACATCTCTCATGTAAAGATCTGAACAATAAGCAAATAAAAGATTTTCTGATTTAAATTGAAAAGATCAGCCACAGTTTGCTTGACAAGCTGAATGGCACATTGAAGTAACTTCTGATTTATTTATTTTAGGATATCTGTTTCTATCACAATAATTTTCTTTAGCCCTTGAAAATGAGTTGAGGATGGAATTTGGTTTTGTGTGTTACTTAGTTGAAATAGCAAATTAAAGTTTTTCAAAAGCTGTTCTAAACTATTTTTCAAGCGAATTAGTTCATTTAGGCTGTTGAAAGATAACTTTTTAAACAGCTCTTAGAAAGAGTTTTTAATGACAAATTGAAGGCCTGACCATGAATCCAGGACAGGACTTGAGTCAGGATGAAACATCAGTGAATTGATATTTAATCCTGTAGTTTCAGCTGGTGGTGAATCAAGTAGCACCTCATTAGGAGTAATCCTTTCCACCATGAAATGAAGCTGCAATAACTATTTCATGCCCTCACATAGTTCCCATCACTGCCTGATGTGTAATCTGATGCTGTACATATCTTAAAAAAAAATGAAGACACAAACCACATTTTTCTTTTTATTTCCTGTCTGTTCAAATGCAGGTTGTAACATGCAGGATTATCACAGCTCATAACCATGACACTTAATTACATTTCATGAGTCAAATTTAGAATTTGAATGTCACTCAAGTAGTTTGTGCACACTTTATGACCTAGATTTAATCCAGAAAACCTGAAGAAAACAGATAATTTAATTTTATAATCAGTTCACCAGATATAGGCTGTGCAGCATGGAAATATTTTGAACATTTTCTATGTTTTTTTAATGAAGTGTTACTACAATGAGAGGTGGATGTTACAGCTTAGCTGTTGCTGAACATAGCAGTGGCTGCTGTGCTCTGTAAAGAACATTATGCGCTGGCTCCCAATGAAGCTCCAGGACTACAGCCAAGGATGGCCTGCAGCAAGAAGGGGACTGTGATGGTTTTCCCTTTCTGGTTTTTATTTTGCCTGTGCAGTGGATAAACACCTCAAAAAATTTGTAATTAAAATTTCAATATTATTAGGGGACCAAAAAATTGAGACTGGATATTTTTTCTTTCTGTCTTTGCAGATGTATAAACTGTGGGCTTGTGTCTCACAGGAGTTCCATGAGTGGGGTTCTATGAGCTCTATAAGGGGACCTGCTGGAGTCTTTCTCCAACAGGATGTGTTTGCTTCTCATGCTGTTACCTCCTCCCTGCAAGGTAATCTTCTCCACTGATGATATTTTGTGGAGACACAAGATTTATGTGTGCCATGAAGATGCAGACCAAGTTCTTCCTATTAGTGTGGAGCATCTAAAGTTATGGGGAACATGTCAACAGTAAAACAAATGTGCATCAGATCCCCAGGGGACTTGTGTGCAGTGTTCCCTCCAAATATCTGAGAACCAGAAGTATTGTTATTCAAGTGTTTCTGAAGCAAAGGAAACAACAGAATGTGTCCATAAATCTTTGCTCATGAGCATGTGAAGCTGTAGAACTCAGACTTTATGTCTGAATGATACCTGACACAGGTGGATAAAACTGGAGTATTTGGATCTTCACTTCCCAGGTATTCCTTGTAAATGGAAAATCATGCATTTTCCCACGGAAAAAAATGTGTACTTGTTGGTGTTTTACTTTCTCAGGTGTTTTTTTCCCCCCCAATAACAAAATCACCAATAGAAGGACTCTGTGTGGTTTCAGAAACTTGGAAGTAAAATAAGTACTCTATTGATCAGGTCCATACACAGTTTTTAGGAGCTGCTACTGTGTGAATTGAAAACAACAGAGTCCTACGATGTTGGCATCCCAAGGCCTCTTAGACCTGGAGCCAGCTAGCATGTAACACCAGAGATTAGAAATTGATTTTGTTTGGAGGGAATTATTTTAAAATTATTTGATAAAACAGAAAGATGTGTTTTAAAATAGCTGAAGTAAATGCTTTTATTCTGGGAAAGAAGAGATATCTTTTGTTTGAGTGGCAATGGCTCAATACTTCATGCTTTGCTCTTATTATGACTATATGCATTTAAAGTCAGATAATAGATATACAGAAGTTAAAAAAAAAAAGTAAAGAAACAAAAGTAAAAAGAAGAAAACCTTGTATTCCCCAGGACATTGATTCATTTATATGATTATGAGTAGGAGCTCATATATATTTATACTTTAAATCAATGCAGAGTGAAACAACCTACAACTGACTTGAAAAGATGGAATCAGTGGTGTTAAGCTTTCCTGGGAGATGATGAGAACTTTTGGCTTTTAGCAACATCTCTAAGAACTGACTATGCCTTGTGGCTCATCCACATTGAGCCCTAGAGAATTAAGGAAATTTTCCATTCTTTCTTAAATTTAATCATGCTTTCCCCCACAGTCCTATGCACATGCCACAGCCCTCAGGGAGGGGCAAACAACACATGATAGTGTTCATATGTCTCAAGGAGTTTGATGTTTCAGAGTCTGGTGCCCTTTCCAACTGTCCAGTCTCTTATTATACCAGAAGTAGGATGTAAAGAAGGAAAAGAAACTTCTTCAGCAGCTGGATTTAAACTTAGATTTTTTACCTGACCCAGAATTTCCTGTCCTTTGTTTTGCACCTTTTAGTACCTCTGAAATAGCCATTGGTTTGGTCCTGCTTTGTGAAAATTACTATGTCTAGCAGTAGTACTTAAATTCTTAACTAGAACAAGGTCATCCCCATAACTGTTGGGAGCCATTATTGTCTTTCCATACATATTTCTTTAACTTATTTTTAACAGAATGACTATTGGGAATTCTTATAATTCTTCTGAAGATTGAACTCTGCTCTAGAAATCTAATAGTTCAGTCAGTGTTTGGTCTTTTGAAACTATGTTAAATACATCTAAAACTGTAATTTCATAAAACTGTGTCCTCTTTATGCAGCTTAGATCCTGATAGAGGAGTCCTCAACAACACAGGTATTTGCAGTCCATGCTGAAAAGTGTTATTACTTTATTAATATGGCAAAACTAAAAATAAGTACTTGATTTCTTTTTATCCTGTGCTGAAATCAAATAATGTCACATAATGTCAACATTTCACATAATGTCAACAGTTTTCTAACTTAGATGTATTTGGATTTCAGCCAAGGATCTGTATTTTTGCTGCCAGAATTAGAGGAGCATTAGAAGAACATATCAAAAGTATTTCAATACTCCACAACATTCTCATTAAAAGAACAGAGCCCTTGGCAATTTTAATTTTGCTTTTTTTTTTAAAATTATTAATTAGCTTATATTGTAGTAGGCTTATTTGTTTTAAAGACATTACTGAGTCTCTCTTTGTCACATCTAGCCAGATACATTTGGGCTGTTGCAAAGTGGTGATAGCCAGTTGGACTCCATAGTTATCCATGCATAGGGATGTAAAACACTTTAGATATGCTATTACTGTGCTAACCAATGCACAGTAAGTCTGTTGGCAAATGGCTCTATGCAGTGGGATTCTGTATTATGCAGCAGTCTGTAGCAACCAACTCTAATGTGAGATAGCTGCACAATTGCAGGGATTATTTCTTTTCCCCTTATAAGGATTTCAAAACCTTTCTATTTTCCAAAGCTGAATACACAAGTATCCTCAGCAGTATCTTCACAGTGGAATCAGTCACCAACTTTACTGGAAGCAGAGTGATACTCAGAACTTCAAATGATTTTGGTCTAATGCTTTCAGAATGCCCCTGTATACACAAAAAATGATAAGTTCATTTTATACAGCTAGGAACTGAGGCAAAAATTATAAATAGAATTTGTTTAAGCATTCAAAAATAGAATTTTTCAGGTTTGTTAATCCAAGGAATTCTACAGCTTAGGTTGCATCTTTAAAAGTGATTTCATAGGTTTTGGCTATCACAGTAAAATTCACAGAAACAAATTTTTGAATCCTTGGTATCTGGTACTTTCAATTTATGCCCATGATTAAATAATTTACTGATTACTCTTTATGGTATCCTCAGAGCATTCAAAGCAGGTAAGAACAATTTTTGGATGGTATTTAATACATTTAAATTCATGGCTTTCTGATGCTATAAGAAAACTCTTTGGTGTTGTATGCCAGATCCATATAAAGTTCATGATTAAAACAGCAAAATACATCTTCTAAGCATAGCAATTAATAGAAGCTGGTTGTCACAAAGAGGAATCTGAATTTGTAAGAAATAGCTAAAAGAATAGTCACAACTTTGTTCTGATGTTACAGAAATTGGTTATGTCCACATCTGCTCCGTGAGTTTAGGGGAAAGTTGGTTGCTTTACACTGGGCAGTACATGAAAGAAACAACTAGATTCTCAGGAGATTCAGTAACAAAATTTGATTTGCACTTACTTTTACTTTAGAACATTCAGGCAGAATAAGGTATTCAGCAAATTTTAAAATGTAGCCATTTTGTTAGAAATACATCATTATAAAGAATAAAATTAACACTTAAAAACCTGTAAAGGCAGAAAAGAAAGAAAAGAAAGAAAGAAAAGAAAGAGAGAAAGAAAGAAAAAAAGAAAGAAAGAAGGAAAGAAAGAAAGAAAGAAAGAGAGAAAGAAAGAAAAAAAGAAAGAAAGAAGGAAAGAAAGAAGGAAAACAAAGAAAGAAAGAAAGAAAGAAAGAAAGAAAGAAAGAAAGAAAGAAAGAGAAAGAAAGAAAAAGAAAGAAAATATAAAAGGTAAGAGTAGAAAGATATCACCACTTGTGGACTCAGTGACAAAATGTTGGTCAAAGTGATGGTCACAGTCTTGATCTGTTTGGGATAGAGGAAACACAAGAAACACAAACTTTAATGAATTAATATATGCTCAGGCTCTGTGGGATTGCCCAGGTACATTCCCTGGGACAGGGTTTAACACTGTGGATCATGGCACATTCTGGGCTGTTTGATGGTTCATGAACCATTCTAACACATGACAGCTGCCTCTCATGTCAGTGTAGTTGAGTCAATTTTACTCCATCTGAAGGGATGAATACCCTCAAGCCTACCTAGAATGTCCTGATATGTTCTCCAGAGGAAGTTTTCCCACCTGAGCCTGTGGAAGGGAGGACAGTGGCAGGATGAAAAGCATTATTGCATCTCTCAGGATCTACATGTTGGTCTCTCCCCTTACCTGGCTCAAACCCAGCTTGTAGCCTTGTAGTGGGTAGGTGTGCATTCCCCTTGCACCTGCATGGTTGCTTTGTGCATGATCAGCAAAACACCCACTGCTTTTGGAAATGCTGTTTTGAGTCTTTAAATATTAATATTCCAGTCTCTCACAAGGAAGAAGGCAGTAAAAGATATATTCTCAGTGTTTTTTTTGCACAGTATGATTATGAACAATCCTCCTGAAAAAAAAAAAAAAAAAAAAAAAAAAGAAAAAAGAAAGAAGTGAATACTTCTGTCTCTGTAACATTTAATTTCTTAAAAAACCCATTTTGTTTATGCTGTAGTGGTAAACTTACAGAGTGCAATCAGAATGGAGATATTCCTCAAAAGCTCAAATGCAGAAGTGGCAGGTGGTTCTATGTGCATGTTCTAGATAAATAATAAAATTAAATATGAATTATTTCAGGAAATTTGTGGTTTCTTAGTCTCAAGCAATAATTTCAGAACATTTCTATTATGTTCATGTACAGTAGTGGCTTTAGGATCTGGACTGCTAGTTACAAGGATGTTATCTTTGAATCACCAGCAGCTGCAGGAATATCTGAGGGAGCCTTGGCCACATACAGAAAGGATTCTGTAACCTGTTTGCAGACACTGATTTCCTATCACTAGTGGAGAGCAGGTAAAAGCTAGATATGCCTCTGCTCAGAGCCAGGGTGGCCTCTCTTGTAATCTGGAGTTCTGATGTTGATATAAAACATACGAGCCCCATGTTATTTGATTTCATTATTCTTTATGATTTCAACTTCTTCCCATAACACACAAGACTAATTTATAGTACCCTTCAGGCACTCCAATATTTCTTATACCTTCACAAGAATTTCTTGACTGGTGTCCTTGGTCTTCAGTTTTCAGTCCAGCAATTCAATGTATAGGGTGATATCTTCATGCTCTCTGTATTATTGCTTCAGTACAACCCTGCACCACCACGGGGGTTGAATGAATACAAGATAAGAAATGCAATGTGACAGTTTCAAAGGAAATGACAGAGTAGTTTAATTAGTCCCTCTGTGTGTGCTGATTGATTCCTAGAGAAGTTGTTGTTCTAGTGGAAGCAGATGTAGATGGTAGTGTCAGAGCCAGAATTATTTCACGTGTTTTTATTGATAGCTCCAAAAAGTCTAAAAGAGCAAGGCATTTGAGGATCAGACAGAAAACAGAGAGATTGCCTAGTTCAGGAATTAGCTGCATATTTTTTTTGTTTTTCTAATACACTATGTGTAGTACTTCTGAGAAGAAGAATGAAGCTGCAACATTACCAGATTGGACTGAAGAGTCAAAGCTGTATTTGATCTCTATTGGATGGCTCACCCAGCTATATGAAGAATTCATATGACCTCATCCACCATGGATATTGAAATATTGAACATCTACAGCATCCAAACCAAAATATGATATTGTTATTTACCGTTTAAATGGACATAAGGATCTACAGAAAAAAAGTGATAGCATCCATAATCCAGGGCTTTTATTTGGAAAGCATGAGAAACTAGATTTTTGCAGCTGCTGCAGCAGCATGGAGGGGCGACCTGAATGAAGTTGTAATGCAGCTCAGTGATGCTCCCAAGAAGGAGCAAATGAACCTAACAGCTCATCACTAATGAAAAGAGATTCCTTATGTATCAATATTACCAGCTCAGGCATAGGTTGACAAGCAGGCAATAAACAAAGATACCAATAAACAAAGAATCAATTATGTTGTTTTCCCTTGGTTTTCCAAATACATAAAGAAGGACAGTCTGGAATTGCATGTTCATGGTACCTGAGACATTTCTGCTGGTGAAAATAACAGGTTTCTCACCAAGAATATTAACCAGTGTTGCTTATGGGCCCCCCTGGGTGACTGATGGAGTCAGGAGTCATGATCTCCTAGTTCTGTCCATAGAGAAACACTGGCATTCTTGCTGTCAGTGACTTAATGCCTGGTTCTGACCCTTAAATACTGTGTCAGAATAGAACAGCTTCCATAAGAAAAGTGATTACTGGTGGCCTGCACAAGAAATGATCTCTTGAAAATTTCAAGTGCCACTTATTTTGAGCTCTTCTTTCAAAAGCAGAATAAGTTTTGACACATGTCCTTTCGAGTATTCATATTCATTTTCTGCACTGGGCTTGCTTTGCTGACTTATCTCTTTTTAGCTGTGGAGTAAGACATAATGATTCTTTTACATTCAGTCTTTCATATCACTGACCAGGAGTTGCTGCTGAAAAAATGGAGAATAAAACTGAGTGGCAGGATGCACCATTCTTGGTAAATGCCCCAACTCCTGTCTGAAAGTTAGAACTGCTCACTTTCCTCTTTATTGTGACACTGCTCAGGCAGATAGGAGTTTCATCCTGGCTGTTTACAGTGCACGACTCTCTCCAAAAGGCATCAGCTGCAAACAGTAATTTGCAGTACAGGGAATGCACAACTCTCTGTGCGTTTATTGTCTAAAATTTGGGCGAAATCAGCAGCGGGTGATTGCCAAGTTTGAGCTTTGCATATTCTTGATGCATGTGCATAAATGAATATAATTCCTTTCTTCTTTTTTTTTTTTGGCAGATGGCCACTGTGTACAAGCCTTAGAGATATGATTCATATCAAAAGCTTTTCTTGGAATCCATGTTATGCAGCAGGCCAGCCCATGACAGTGAACAACAGTGAAAGTTTACACAGAGACTTCATGTGTGTGATACATGTCTTGTATTTTCATCCTGTTCCTAACAGATCCCCCTTTGATCTGTTCATTACTCTTGTTCATGCTGAAAGGTTACAGCTTTCCTATACAGAAGCTAGAAGATAGAATGAAAGGTTTTATTGCCTCAGCATGTTGGATTTCCAGACTCTCACAAAGAGAATGAAGGAAACAGACCAGATGCTCAGTCAGATATGACAGCTTCAGTATCTCCGTGTTTCCAACAGAACTGTCTTCTCAGGGCAAATAGTCAAACCCCATGCACCATTACACACTTCATAGCTTTTCCCATCTTGCAGTGTAGTTTTCTCTGTCATTGTAGAGGGATGGAAAACATATTTTCTCCAAGGTTAGCAAGTCACAGACACATGTGTGTCACAGGCCTAATGATAGTGCTAGATAGAGAAGAAACCATGGCTGACAGTACAGAACGACCTCAGAATCAGTTGTTTTGCTTGGTGGCAAAGATTTTTCAGGGTAGTTTTTAAAAATAGAGAGAATATACACTCTTGCCTCCAAATCATTTCATGTATTCCTGATTTCATAAGGTGTCCTTACTGTGAAGATATTACAGAAGTTACAGTTGGTCAGGGGGTTATTTTTTTCCTTCAGAAAATGGTAGGAGCAAATGGCAAAATTTATTTTCTTTTTCTTTTTATAATTTACCAGTGATCCTGCTATAATACAACTGTTTACTTCTTCGCTCTTGTCTTGATTTCAGATATGTTTAAATAACTTAGGATCTGATGAAGGCTCTGAAAACTGAAAAATTGTAAAAGGAAATCAATATATTTAATGGAAAATTTCTGCTAACTCCTTTTATGTACCTGGGCTTGGTACTTTGTATTTTCTCATTTCACAAGAAGACAAGTTGTCTTTTCCATAAGAATTCTCTGAAAATAAGGACAAATGCTGTGCACTTACATCATCAAGCCATTCATCTAAAACAGATGCATTTGCTTACTTTGATAGGGCTTGACTGCAAGTTTGCATCGCATCTTCATTCCATCAACCTCCAGAACAGAGAATATCAAGAAAACAGTCCTGTGAACATTTATTTTTTGGCATTCACTAACTTAATATATAGAACTGGAAATCTGTTAGGACAATACACTGATCTTATGAAGAAATGATTTGCCAAATCTCTGTAGAGTAGAGGAAATACCAAAAAATTTTAAACTGTTAAAAGTAATTTACTCATCTAAAAGCATTTGAAAATTGTGAATGGAAAGGATCAATAGTAATATGTAGAAAAACAAAACAAAATCAGCTACTGTCTATTTGAGTAAAACCTATCCACTGGTAGATTTTCTTAAGTGAAACGAAATGGCATGAGTCCAAACAAACTGTGAAAGGATTAAAGTGTTTCTCAATATGGGAGTGGCAATATTATTCATGCAGACTGCTTTTTCTTGAACGGACTGGAGTTTAATTTCTCTGCTCACATTCAGGGCCTGATTCCAAACATCCCCCTGCCAGTGTAAAATCTTTATTATCTTCAACTCACAGAACCTATTAAAGCAGAGAATGATTGAAAAAGATTGTTTTATTTTGGGACTAGGTCCATGCATTCACTCTGTATAGTTGATACCTCTTGCTTGAACTAAATTCCCATCAATAGTGTTGCAAATCCACCCTTGTTTAAGATGTCTATAAATTATACCCCTCATGGACGTTTGAGATCAGGAAATGTCCTGGGTTGTCTAATATACTTGGTGCTGGCCAGATCATGTTCTTGTCTCACAGCTGATAGGGACAGCTTTCCCTACCCTTCATGTAAGTTGTATTCATGCAGGATTTCGTTATGGCATTCTTCTCCTTGTGCTGGGAAACTTATTAGGAATAAGTTTGTGTTCTGCATGGTTGTCTATGGAACTGGGTAAATAATTAATTTCTGACTGATACAGAACTAGGGAAAAACTCAAGAAATAAGTGAAAACAAAAGTGAGGTTTTCTCTTTTTTTTTTAAGCAAAATTTTTTTTTGTTGGCTACCCTCATTAACAATTTGCTTTAATGCTAAATATTTTAACATGTAGTAATTTTCTTTAGACCGTTTTGAATTCACAGTGATGTATATCCCAATTCAAGGGCGATATAACAAAACATACTGTGCTTCTCAGAAACACTACCTCTAGGTTGAGAAGATGCTGAAATAATTTTTTTAAACTCTACCTCTCATTTTTGACAGGAAATCCTGAAATGTTCGGCATTTAAATTTTTTTCAGTTTCTTTCATTATAAATATTGTGATTTTTTTCCTTGTTCCTTTGCCATGAAGGCAATGTTGAACTGGATCAAAGGAAAGAATGAGCACAGGCTTGTGATAAGTTTACAAATCATATTTTCTCCCTACCTTCCTGCAAATGGCTGAAAACCACAATTAAATGTAAAGCTTTTGTGAAGTAAAAGTTTATTTTAGTTGCTGATAAGGCAAAAAGTTCACCACTAAGGCAGACGATCATGATGTCAACAGCAGTTCTTGACAAAGTTGCAAAACAGCATTGCTATTTTTGGGTTCCCATTCAGAACTATGAATGATTGATTGCATTCCATATTGCTCTTCATTTTTATAAATTATTATAAAATTATGTATTAAAGGAATGAGGTCTAAATTTAGATGAAAGGGAAAGATGCAGTCTGTTTGAAAATCTAGATTCGGATAGTCTCTCAAGATCTGAATTTTTATGGGCTGCTGCTCCCAGTGACTGTTTCAGTGGCTGACCCATGTTCACCTCAGTTTTCCACCAGTGGTCATCTCTGTGCAGCTGTTCATTATTGCCTTGACTACATTAACTATTTCTGATTATGTTAGAACTTTAAAATATGTATTCAGCCAGTACTGTATAACAGAGAAATTTAGAATTGTTAAGAATTGCTACTGTTCGAAAACAGTCTTGCAGCCTCTTGGCAGATACTAATTTTTAAAAGATAAGACTTACATGAAAAAAAATTGTAATTTTTTTTAAAATTTGACGAACATTTTTCCCATCAATTAAGTATAATGATGGAAAATATGTTTAAAATACAGTTTAGCCTTGCAAACCTCCTTATAAATGCTAAACAGCGGATAGAAAGGTGACATTTCAGATGCTTAGGAGCCTGAATATCAAAACTCTTCTCCCAGAACTCTATTTTTTGGTACTACAAAAAGAATACCTGATGTGACAGGTATTTTTCGCCACACTCAAAGAGCTGTCACAAGGTTTTAGGTCAAAGATATGTCTCCACAAAGGAGACTATCAGTTGAACAGTTTCTTTGTAGAAATTCTTTTGTGAGTTCATGATGAGTTATGAAGAATGGGACTTACAAAGAAGTTTATGAGGAGTCCAGTGCTCTGAGGTAGTGAAAAGAGCTTCTGCCTGTCTTTTCTTCATCTTGCGCTCTGTTAAAAACAGGTGTCAGGGCAGGTGACCCGAATCTGTAGAACTTCACGAAGACAAACCTCATGGCATTAATGACTTTCCATTCTGTTGGGGACCAAAAACTTGTACTTGGCATGTGTGTTTCACTCTTTCCATTAGACAGTATGAAAAAACTGTCTTTATCTGGCAGTTTCTGCATGCACAGGATTTTCCTCCCACCTTCTGTTGGTCCTTCTGATGTAGGTCTGCAAATGTTCTCATTGGTCAACAACTGTGTCAGAATATCCTTGCTGAATTTGCTAGACTTGCAGTCTTTGAGCAAGCAAGAATACAGCTATCAGGAGAGATTTTAAATTAAAGTCTTCCTGCAATTTTGAACCCTTCTCTTCAAAAATTTCTCAATCCACTCACCCCTAGGTCTGACCCTAGATTTCATAGTTAGATTTTCTATCCCTCTCATAATCGAGTAGAAATGTTGAGCAGTGGCATTACACATTTGCACTGACAGACCTCAAAGATCTTGGAAGAAGTAGCGGAAAGAGAATCAGAGAAGCAGCCAAAATCCAGGTCTTGCATGTCTTGACCATCAGGGCTTTCCAGCTGAAGTGAACTTTGAGGTGGATCAAATCTCCTTCATGCTGCAGCAATGTCCATAAGGAGTTGATGTCTTTATCAGGAATTGCAGTTTTCTTTGAGGTACTCCATCTTTTCCTGTTCCCTGTGAATGGAGAAGAATGTCTCTACTCATCAAGCTGATGGATTACTCTACTATCCTCTGCATTGCCTCCAAAAGTCCAAATAGGACAAAATTGCTTTTTTCAGCACTGCTAGGTTACCCTATTGCAGAGTTGAATTATCTTCTCCCTTACCTTCAGGGGAACAGTGCCTGAAGAAACAAAATGCTGTAAAATCTACTACATTCAGATCTCCTATTTGCCAAAAAGAAAGTTTGGTTCTGCATTCTGCATGGACACAGGCAGTCTCACACTCAGCAATGTCGATACATCTGCACATCTTTACCACCAATGTATGGAGCATAAATTCCTCCACTTCTGAATCCCAAAGGCGTCCTGGTTCAGGGCAAATTTGGGCGAGAACTCCCAAAGGGCTCCTCTAGGAATGCGGATTCAATCGGCCCCTCCCCCAACCAGTCCAGGAGAAAATACCTTCCTGGAGAAAAAGTGGAAAAAACTGTTTATTAAACAATAAAACCTAAACAATATTAAACAATAAAACCCCTTGCTGCTCCAAAAGAGATGACAAACCCAGCAAGTCCCCTCCCCAGGTTGCAGTTCAGCTCACCCAGTCATCAGTCCCTCCTGCACTGGAAATGCCACCGCCCAGGCCCGGCCCAGTGGGCTACAGGTGCGAGCTGCTGGTGCTCTGCTGGGTGTTCAGTCCAGAGCAGGGTTAAACAGGTCCAAGAAAAGGGGAAAAGAAAAGAAACCCACAGTCCAGGGAACTTCGCCTCAGCTAGCTAAAACTAACTAAAAGCAAAGGAGAGCTCTGTCCCACTGTCTGTCCATCTGCAGACAACACAGTCCAGGAGCAGGAATGAGGGGGAGTGAGTGCAGTGTCTGAAAACAAACTGCACGTTCTTCTCTCCCCTCTTCACTCTCTGGAACAAATCTTTAAGTTGCAAAACTTATTATCCAGCATAAGCAGAACAAGACGATAGGGGATAAAAGCATCATATAGTCAACCTAGGACAAAAGACAAAACAGGAAGCTAAATTAATTCTTGTCATAACCCATCCTCGACGACACAAGCAACATTCCCACTGGCTTGGTGGAGGTGGCCACTATCATCATGGG
Organism: Haemorhous mexicanus; assembly: GCF_027477595.1. NCBI lineage: Eukaryota > Metazoa > Chordata > Aves > Passeriformes > Fringillidae > Haemorhous > Haemorhous mexicanus. Next base: position 12,743,206 of record NC_082381.1, read on the forward strand.
AGCAGCAGTTTGCTACTTGTGCAAGAGTAGATTGCTGAAATTATCTGGGACATATTATTTACAAACTGCTTTTTTACCATGTACTTTATTGACTGCATTAACCAGAAGCATTTTAAGGAGTTTTCCAGTTACTAGACACTGGGCTATGAAGCTTTGAAAATTAAGGTCATGACTGCAAAGGGCCATTGACTGAAGAAAAAATAAACTTCATGACAAAGAACTTGAATTCTGCATGCTAAAATATTCACAGCACCTACAAGTTTTCCTGCTACTCTGCAGCAGCTGAAATACAGCTTCATTTGCCAGTGAGTCAGGCCTATAAAAATGGTAATTGTGAAGTGCAGTTGCTAACTGTATCAAGAGAGAAGGGATTTTATATGTAATGGAGATTCTTTTTAATGATAAATTATCTAGCTCCTGGCTACCATGAATGAGCTCTATTAACTGCCAATAAATTGTTCATTGTTAAATCTAGTTCACTCTTCTTAATTAGGCCAAGAGGGTTTTTTTCTCTTTAAATCTTTCTCTGGCTTTAATTTGGAAATATGCTTGAAATCCTAATGATCCTAACAGCTGCACCAGGCACTACTGTAGAGTCACTTAAGGACCGATGTTACACAACAGAAGTCTGGAAAGATCTGAAAACCTATGCATTATACAAATCAGGGTTTAAAACACACAGTTAATAGAAGTGCCTGGTTACAGCTGCAGCTAAATTCTGAGCATGCTCCTATTAGCAGCTTAAAAAACCCAACAGCACACCCTAACCTTGCAGGAACTAGAAAAGATGCATACAGTTACTTGATTACCTGAAAAGGATTAAAAGGTATGCTGTAAAAAAAAAAAGAAAAAAAAGAGTAGGAAAATATTAAGCATATGAGCTAACTGCTGCTTAGGGAGCTCCTGGTGACCACTGTACTGCAGCAAAATGTTAAGTATTATAGAGAAAGAGAGAGAAATTAATAGAAAGGCTGATGTTACCACTCTGTAAACTTCTTCAGGGACCATTCCTAGAGATGAAATAGATTCCACCTAAAGTAAAATGCCAATGCAAAATTTTCATTAACTTTCAATTGTCAATTCGTCACTACACAGAGAGACAACATAAGTCCTAGCTTAGGCCAACAGGTATCCTTGGTGTTCCACCAGCACAATGGTATTAATAGCCATTCTAAACAAGGATCGAAATAAGACATTTTCTATAAAAGATAATTAAGATTTGGAGGTGTTTGACCTCCATTGCTGGAGATGTGTTTTTCCTTTCTACCTTCAGTCGTACATGTGAAATAAAAGGATTACTGCACCTGACTTTTATAAATGCTTTACCACCCACTTTGAATTGCCAACTGGCTCTCTGGCTACCATTTAAGGTTTGAATTTAATCAGTCAGCACTTTTCATACTCCTGCAAGATGTGAATCTTCCCTTAGGGCAGACAGAATGCTGGACTTGAGTAGCAGGAGTTGTGACTGCAGGGAATCCCAGTTGTCAGAGCAGGAGTTAAGTCAAACTCATATGACTTTTCCCATAGGATACAGTTAGCAAATATTCCTGACAGAGGCTTAAATGCAAGAAGAGACCAGATGTGTTAGAGATAAAATGTGTTTGTGTAGACTGAAATACGGCCTTCCTCTATCTGCTGAGCAATTAGGAGCAGTTTAGACAATTGTATTCCTGCCTCGCACCCCTCCTGCTTTGACCACAGCACATTTCTGGGTGTTTCAAGGCATTGAACATGTATGCTCCAGAGTGAGAGTTAGTGTAGGAAAAGGTAAAAAAAAGGCTGTAGATATGAAATATTATTAAAAACATCAGCTCCATGGTAACAAATTTCTGTAGCAGAACAAATGTTTATTTTGATCTGAATAGGTTTTGAAAATTTCCAACAGCTACATAAAAGCACTCAATTTTAACTATTTGTTTTGATATCAGTATTTTATGTCAATTTCTACAAACATATCTCTTTCAATAAAAATATATTTTTGCAAAAGAAATAATAATTTTTACTCCTCTATTTTAGGGGGCAATAAGGTGGGATATATGAATTCAGGTGGATCAAAATAAGTATTTTCTCCAACAGGATTCCTATTATAAAGTTTTAATTGGAGTGAAATATCTCAGTGTAATTTTATCTGATCTGGTAGATATTTGTAGAAAAGAATTCTTCAGATATGATGCAATTATTTAAAATTATTTATATTTATCATACGTACAAGACATTCAGTCTCTTTGAGTAGTAGAGTTATTAATACTTCCTTTTTGCCTTCCTTGCTCTGTCCAGAGCTCTTTCACACTTCCTCCCAAAAAAACCACATTCAAAACCTTGTTTTAAGTGATCAATTTAAACCAGATAGCAGCAGAAGTCATCTTTTTCCTCTGTTCCCTGCAAAAGCCAGGTGCCCTAAACCTCTTATTACTTCCCAGCACAGTGTTGTCTCAGTGGATTACAGCATTACAGCTGACTCAATAATCAATAACTGGCCTTCTCACTTCAGAAATATTCTCAGATATATCAGATGGGATATATTCTATGGAATATTAAGCATATTGGAAAAGTGCCTACAAATCAGAGAGCAACTGGCTTGGGAGACCAATGCAGATTGATTAACTTCTTACCTCCACTTTCTCTTACCATTTACATGGTATTTATGTTCCTAGTTTCTTAGTATGCACAATGTATTTCAATTTTGTAATCAAAATAGAACACTGGATGGTCAGTGATTGTTTAATTGACATTTAAGTTCAGAACTAAAGATCAGCACAAAACCACATGTGTCAGTGATTCAACTGGGCAAATCTAGCTGTGAATTAGGTTATATGCATCCTAAATTTAATCAATTGATTTATTGTTTCTCCCACTGCCTTCCAAGGTTTTGATAAGGTTTAATGACTTGCATGCTGCCAATTAAGACTACAATAAAGATAATTTTATATTTTTCTTCAGACATTTTATAGCCAAAAATGTGATAAAGCACGGACTTTAAAATTTGAATTTTGAGTTGCCATTGTACTCCCTCTTTCAGGCAGTTCATACAGCTGAACATGGGTTTAAGGGGAAATTTCTGTGGGTCCAATGGAAATTTTTGCCAACTCAGGAAAAAAAAAAAAATGTGTGTGTTTTAGTGTGTTTTAGTGTGGTAAACAACTTCAAGTCCTGTCCAATCTAATAAATCCTCAGGACAAACAGTTTTACTCAGAATCTTTCAGATTAGTCCCTTGAATTGTAATAAAATTGTGTTTATTTTGTTTCTATTTCCTTCCTTCCTGCAGCAACGGATTGGTCTTCCAAAATATTTGTTATAGAGCTCATAAATAGTTAAACTTCTGCTATTCAAGAATATGGTTGTGAGAGAAGGCTAAATTTTTAGATTTCCTTGTCATAAAATATCCTGTCAACCTTTCATCTTTTAATTTAAATGTATCTAAGTATTAGATGTATCTAATTAAATGTATCTAAGGATTAATCTCAGGACCTCCATGAATAATTAGTGCACAATATTAACTGACAAAGAAATCAGACCGATGTTATGACTTGCTGTAATTAAATACTGCTGCATTAAATAGGTTCTGACCATTTCCCTCCCACCCCACAAAGCATTTTTAAGCAGAAAAAAACCCAAAGAAACAGTCTGAAGAACAGTCCAGGCTTTGTTCCTTCTTACTCTTCACATGTCTGGAGAGGGGGACTACCTCTGAAATTCAACATCTTTAGCCCAAGAAGTTATCTGCCATTCCATCCTGCTAATTCCCAGTCTGTGACTAGCATTTTTCTCTGAACAAGACACTCTCAGCTCATAGAAATGGGAAAAATAATGAAAAAGAGAGTATTGAGCCTAGAAACTCATTTGTATCTAGTAGTGTCGGCAGATTTGTTTGTGAAAGCTGAGACAAATCTGAGATGGTAGTGTTTGGCTTTTGCCTTCCCAGAAGAGTCTGCAAGCCCACATCTCACCAAACTGAAGCATTCCTCAGGAAGGGTTTTTTACTCTACTGACATTTCCAGTCAAATTGCAGTGACAGAATTCAGTGTTCCTGAGGCTCTGGATTCACCCAGTGAATGGTTGAACAGAGAGAGATGAAGAAGCCTATGAGTATTTTTATGGGCATCTTACAAGTCTACTTCATCATCTCTGCCTGTGGGATAAAATATGGTATTGAAACACAGACCTACAGAACAAAAACTGTTCTCATCCAACAAAGCATGACTATCATTTGGCCAAATCTGTGCCTGGAATTAAGGTGCTGGAGACATGCAGTTGGTCCTCTGTGAAGGCAAATTTTTGGAAAGGCGTGCTTAGAAATAAAGAAGAATGAAAAGTTTTTTTCTAGCTCTTATGAAAAAGACTAAGGCAGAAAGCCATGGTGGGGGGTGAGGGGGGAAAAAAAAGCAATGTAAGGGTTATTTTTCACACTAGCGATGCCTAGCCCTGTATAATGTCTTGCCCATAGAATTATCTCAGCAAGTGTGGAAGCTATTGGCAGGTCTGCGCTATAGAGCTGCAAATGTAGGAGAGCAGATTAACTGTTAACTCCGGTCAGTCTGGAGGAGAAGGGAAAAAAGGAAATGCAGAGAAAAATAAAAATATGGTTAGCCTGTAGAGTCCCTGGGACCACCCCTTCCCCTCATCCAACACTTACCCTTTTCTCCTGAATGAACTGTGAAAAGTCCTGGAGCTATTATAGAGCTACAAAGAAATAAGGAACTGTTACCAGATGGGACCTCTTTTCTCCATCTCTCTCCAGCCCAAACAATCTGCTGCAGAATTTAGAAGAGAAGGGTGGAGAATCTAATAGTGTCTCAGAGTCGGAAAGATGGCTCTGGCTCGAGCACTGCCAGCCTGTTCTGGAGGAGGATTATTATTATTCTGTGTGCCAAAGGATATGGCTATTTTTCTCTCTCACTCACTCTTTGCAACAAACATTTGGCTACTATTAGCCAGCTGGCAAATGTAAATGAAACATCACGTATCACTCTAGTAGGGAGAGTGCCATCCATGTTTTGCCAGTCATGCAGTGGTCTGACTGCCAGTGCACAGCTCAGCATGTGCTTCGCATCTCCTCCTTTATCTGGAAGCATGGATGAGAGTGGCAGGGAAACTTGCTAGGCAGAGATAAAGTCTGTGGCACAGTTGCAAGACGTCATACAGGAGAATCAGGCCAAAATCTATCTAATAAAAGATGGTGGACTGGCTGTATGCTCCTAAAAATTCATGTCACATTGCTTATTTTTCCAAACTTCCTTCTCTACAGTTACAGAGAATAAAATGCAGAAATTGTATATGGAGAGGATGATGTTTATACCTGAAGTAGAAATAGACTTTTGAGAGTTGGTATAAACAAGTGTATATGAAAGCATTCTCTGCTGTCAGTTACACCCATGTAGTTTCAGCCTGCAATACTGCCTAGGTGTAACAGAGAGAAGGAACTGACATCACACTATTGTTATCCTCCTCCTTTTCTCCAGCTTGATGCTCTTACTGCCTCTCTGCATTTCTGTTTTTGTTTTCAATTTCTGATTTTTTATTTTCTCCTTTTCACTGTCATTTCAAAGATTGATGAACTAATATTTTTCCTTCACATTAAACCTTTTCTTCTTAATTAACAAATAATGTAATAATACCATACAATAGGAGACACATTGATTTCATTGTCAGGCAATATCCTAATGACCTGTGTTTAACTGTATGGTTGCCTGACAAGACAAGTATTTCAATACTCATAATTGTGTCCTAGCAAATTAACATTCAGAACTTGACTATTTCCTTTTTGAACAAACAATGCCATGTGGTATTAGAAACTTTTTCCCAAAGATTTTACAGCAAAACTAAGGAGCTATTTAAATATACCAGTTAACATTACTAATGTACAGTACATTTCTAGGGTAAGGATGATGGATAGTTGCATACAGTGAAATGTTTTAAAAATGGTTGGAAAACTGCAACTGGAAAATGCAAGTGTTCAAAATCAAAAAAATAAACCACACCTACTGACAGTACTATTTGCACATTTCAAAACAGTACTTAGAAATTGTTCTTTTATTGTTTTTTAAGGATTTTTTTACTCTGTTGGGATTTTTTTTGGTTTTTGTTGTTGTCGTGGGTTTTTGTTCTATGGGTTTTTTTCTGGGTTTTTTTGGTGTGTTTTTTAACAAGGCAGTAGCCAATGCAATCTTCTCAAAAGTTTTTTAAGGCTAGAATGTATGTAGTCCTGAAAGATCTCATTCCAAATGATGGAGGACAGGAGCTTGATAGAAAAAAAGAATTTATGATGAGCAAAAATGTCAGTGTTTCCAGGGGTGTGGGTTTTTTTCCCCTCTATTTTTTCTTTTTTATGAAAGCAAACCATTGTCAATGAAAGACAAAGAGAATGAATTTAAATACTCAGATCCAGAATGGTTCAATAAACCCTAGAAACCATCATAATTATATTTGCCAGAGTTAATTTAATTTTGTTAGTTTAAAATTGACAGATAAATGATGTTATGTAGTATTTCTCTGACACTGGTGGGGAAAGTGGTCTATTTTCCTTGATTTTCAGCAGAGAGACTACAGAAACAATAAAAATCACCAAAAGGATACCACATGGCCTGCTAATGGTGGCATTGTACTATTCTAGGTGCAGTGGGAGCTTTTTCCTGACTTATGATGAAGATCATACTATTGAGAAAAGTCTCTTGTTTCACTTCTAATTATCTAGGAGGAAACCAGAGTGTGAGCTGTTTGCCAAGAATCACAGCGATTCTCTTCCAAGATAGGATAATCTCCAGGTCCCCAGAATTTTGACTAATTGCAAGTGTGAAAATGGATAACTATTTTTGTTTTTCTTCTCAGAAAAAGATTAATCAAAAAATTGCTGACCATTTGCAGGGGAGATTTATCTTAAAAGCAAATAGTAATCAATCTTCTTGACAAATTAGGTGGGTTATTGAAAATATCAGTTGGTATAATTTGTTGTAGTACTATTTGGATTAGAACCCATATAGTGCTTGGTGCCCTTCATTTTCATTGGCTTCTGGGGCTGGGTGACAATTAAGGGGTGTATTTCTGCTGAATTTAATAAGGTTTGGACCATGATGCAAAAAGCCTCAGAAATAATAGACAGTGGAAGTCCAATAAAATCAAAGAATTCACTTAGCTGGGTGCCCATTTAACCTGATATATTTATATTGAGCAATTTGACAGCAGTGAAGTATGTGCAGCTGAGCCATACACTGTCATTTTTCACTGAGAATTCCCAGGGACTTTGTGAGATGGCCTTAATAAGTGCATTTCAGATTCAAAGGCATCCCCTGCATTATTCTTTTGGATTCCAACAGATACAGCAAATAGATTCTTGTTTGTGGTGGAAAGGTCTTGACTCAATAAATTGTTAATGGAAAGGTATCTTATTTATAGAAAGACCCCTTGTGACTTCTCTTATCAAACTCCAGTAACCACATTTCAAGAAAGAATATAAAGTTTTGAACTCAGTAGATAGCTTTCAAGGGACTCATCTGTAATTTTCACATTCAAGATGTGAAAATTTGTTATTTTAAAAATATATATTTAAATATTTTCTGATATTCTCTTATACTAAATTCCATATCAGTTAACCAAGGAAAATTGGTCCAAAGCCTTCACTCTGTATTTTATTTTCAAGTAGTATTTGAAGTTCTGAGCAGACAAGAGATTTTTTCTAGCTGAAAAAATCATGGTCAAAACATTTGACATTTGCAAAAAGTGATCTCCCCATGAGCATAATCCATTAGCTATCACCTGTGACAGCAGGAGCCAAAAATTGTCAAGCCATCTATCACTCAGAATTGTTTCCAGTGATAAAGTAACATGTAACTTTCAAGGAACATTGGGTCTTTTGTTTGTTAAACGGTTTGAATTTCAGGAAAATCACATTATTCATTTTAGGGGAGAGTGCAAATCAGTATACAAGACACATGAAGTCTCTTGCCTGGAATACTAGTGGTCCACCGCAGTTAGCAGCCTGGCACATCTGAGATACACCAGTCATTCTCTACTTAATTTCCTTCCTTCTTATTGTATCAATTTTTATGTCACTTTATTAAAAACACTTTGTTATTATAAACTTCTGAGTTAAAAATGGTTCCTGATTTTAGAGCACAGAAGCAGCCACTTTGGCAATAAGTGAATATTGAGTTTGGGCTGACTTGACTGTTTCAGTGCCTATGCTTCAAATCAGCTCTGTGACAAACAACTGAATCTTCTCTATTGAGACACACTAGAACCATTTTATTAGAGCTTAACCTTGTCAGGAAAAAGAGTGGTGGAAATATCCAGTTTCTGACACTAGACTTGCAAACAAAAGGAATCACACTGTAGAAAAAAAAAGAAAGGCTGACGGTTCCCATCTCCCAAATTCTTGTATTATTTCATACCTTTTTAAAATGAGTAGCTGGATTAATACAATATTTGCCTTGTTTGAAATTTTTATCCTTTCACAAAACATTTGTCATTCTTGTTTCTACATGGAAGTATAATAGTCATTAAAAAACAACTTTCAATGTTGTTAAATAACGAACTAAAATAGATCAGCCGAAAAATCCCATTTTCTTTTAGTTTTGAGTGAACACCTAATTTTCAAATAAATTTTTAAAAAATTTAGATACCTTAAAAAAACCCCCAAAACCACCAACACCCAGAAAAACCAAGCAACCAAGCAACCAAGAAATCAACCAACTAACCAACCAGAAAAAAACAAGAGAACCACGCCTTACCCCCTCCCCTGCCCCGCCCCATCCTGTATGCCTACCTTTCATTGATGCTTCTGTGTGTGGCATTGAAGATGCCCAAAGCCACAGCAGGTGGTAAGGGCTGAGGAAAGTGCAGAAGAGTTCTGTTAAAGGTGCTGTTGAAGAACCTTGCTTCTCTTCATAGCCTGAGTGGAGAGGAAATGTCTTTTGGCATCCGGTATTAGAGGAGTGATATGAAGATTGTGGAAGAATGCCCTGAGCATGTTAGAGAAACAGGGAGGCAAAGCAGTGACATGAAAGAGAATGGATTTGTTTCCTAAAAAGACAGAAATGTTTCTCTCTTCATCACTTTTTCTTGCTGTAGAAGAATCCCCCAAATTCCACACTAGATTCAACTGAGGACTCAATAGTTGCAAAAAACTAAAATGACATTACACATCTTATCTTTTTGGGAGCTGAGCTCAAGATATTTGTTCTCTTAGGCAAGGAATTGCTCACCTTTAATTGCCTCAAGTTGGACACCTGAAAACTGGAGCCCTCCTGCTGATTAATAAGTGTAGAAAAAATTGTCTCTGCTTTCTAAGTATGCTTGCAGAGAGCAAACATCAGGTAGAGGTATTGCACTAAAGAGGACATGTTTTCAGATTTTCACCTGGTATTTTTCACTCAATCTGGAAGTGTTTTAATTGCTCTGTCAGTGACTTAGTTGAATACCAGAATGCTTATGGATGGTAACATTAAAGAGAATAACAATGAGGTAGGGACTTGACATCATGCACCAAGATCGCATTTCTCATTAATGTTGCCACAGAGAGACAAATTTGTCTTGCTGGATAAACGGTGGTGGGTACTAGAGAAAATATTTCTATATTTGAAAATGTATGGTGAACAGAATGATTGACAATTATGAGAGAAGGAAAAATAGATATTGCCTTATGTTTCAGATTTTTGCTTGAGTTATATAGTTCGGAGTTCAAATAGATGGTTTTTGAGAACCAAACCTGTGTTTGGTTTTCACCCTTGGAAAGTGAAGAAGATTCCAATGACATACAGACAATGTACACTAGTAGTAGGAATCCTGAAATTCATAGGGTGGAGGCCTAAACCTTGGTCTAATTTTATTAATGCTATGAAAATCTCTGATAGCCTAAATACTAAAGATTGTCAACAACTATTTCATTGCTATTCTAACATATTTACAAAAATATGTTTAAAAACCCAATAAAAACATGCCTAGATATATTAAAAAAAATCATCCTATATTTTAATGCTAGTGCCACAGTGTCCATGGTATGTCATACCAGATTCTGATAAGAAAGTACTGAGGATTTGGTGCACTGAGATATCTTGTCTTCGCAAATAGAAGAGTTAAACAAAGTTGGACTTTGTTAATTTTAGCTCCACGGGATGCACAAAGAGGAAAGCCAAACCAAAACATCAAACAAAACATCCCCAAAACAATGTTCCTCAGGTTTAAATGGAACTGACTGGCAAAATACAATTTATTAACTGGTAGCTATCAAAAGCAATGATCAGAGCAGGCGCCTGAAATCTCAAATGAATTTTGAATCTCTGTGAGCCAGAGAACATTAGGGAATGGATTGTCTGTCTGACTACCTTTACTACAGACAGGTATGAGTTCAGTGCAAAGGTAAGATTTAGCTCAAAAAGCTGTCCCATGTGGTTTTGCTGTTTGCCTTCATCCTTTGTACAGAGAGACACTGGCTGTTTTGAGCTGTGGCATTAAAAACCTTTGCTGATAAAAGCCTTGCAGTCAAGAATTTTTGCACAGAGAGGTATATTAGCTCTGTGCAAAAATTAAAAGGAAATTATCACTAGGTCTCTTAGCATGTTTAATATAAATTCAGGAAAAATATTATCATTGTAAAGTCCACCTAACTACCAGCTCTCCGTCAACTACGTGTCACAGTAAGTATTCACTTTCTTTTTCAGAGCTCTATTCCTCATCCACACTCTTTCAATCCTAAAGTGAGCTCATCTGTAAGTTGCAACCAGATCCCAGGATTCACTGAAAATCCCCTATCCACTATTTTGGAGAATTCAATCTGGTCTCTGGTAGCTAAACTATCCCTGCAATCTTCTATGATTGGCATGTTTGGAGGTACATACCTACCTAGTTATGGTGCTGATGAGGCTATCTGCTTTGGGACTGTTTAAATTTTTGTGGACTGAGACATGATCTGCAAAGACCTGAAAGACCCAGTGCAGTCTGAGTGCCCACCCCATTGTCTTGACAAGTGCTGTGGACATGGTGGTGTACATCTTGTATTTGACACAAACTACTTTCATGGACATTAAAGCAAGAAAAATGAAATTTAGCCTCCTATGCTGCACTGAAAAAGTTAATTTCATTAATTGAAATATTACAGCTGTAGTTCTGAAGAGAGAGCAGCCATCAAACAAGAGCAACGCATTCAAAATGCAAGAGATGATTTAAGACAAAAAGCAGCTGTTTGTCATACAGATCAGCTTAATCTTACTATAGGTGAATGATATTGTAACTTGTTTTAACAAAATGTGAGTGAACCTTTTCAACATGATGAAGCCGTCTAATGTTATATACATTTTTTAGGGTGAACCTTGTGAATTCTTAGCAGAGAAACAAAGTTTTATTCATCTCTCACAAATACCAATTATTGCATACGTTATAGTCATAATATTTTTTACCTTCAGCACCAACTTGATGATAGTTTATGGTCATGCTTTAAAATCTCAAAGATTAACTCATGTGGTCTGAGTAGATGATTTTTAGTTTAGAAAGTGTGATTGTGGTCCAAATTATCAGGCAGAAGGTGTCTTAGCTGTTTAATCAAGGTAGATATATACTTCATCTTTACTTTTTGTGCAAAAGCTAAGTTTCTTAATCTCCATGCTCCATTTCCATGTATTGGTAAAAGAAGAATAAACAGAACATTGCCACTTGGTGTGTTAGTCTGGGTGATCAAAATCAGAGGAGGTATTAGAAAATCATCCTTCCAAATATTGCTGCTTTGAATAAAATACTATTAAAAAAACTGGTAGGGCTTTTGACTAGTATACCAGCAGTCATATAAAAATTTACATCAGTTTATGAAAACCAAGTGTAAGGTTTTCACGATGGAGCTGGATACACTGTGAACTGAATGGATATGTGTGATGGAATGGAAACATGATGGTACTTTTAAGCCATCTCATCACAAGTTCGCAAGGTTTGGCAAAACTGTGAGATCTCACATTGTATCTAGTCAGTGCTGATGAGTGCAGGTAACTTTCTGAGGGCTGGATCTATCTGGTTAGGATGGAGTGATGAGATGCCTAATAAATACTTTTCACAATCATACCACCGAGCACCCGTTCTCCTGTTCTCTTATTTCTTAAAATGATTTCTATTCTTTGTGTTTGCAGTGAGAAAAATACAGGTATAAAGGATTATGTTAGATTTTCAGTGAGGGAGAGTGAGCAGTTTAAGCCAATAGATTCAAAAGACAAGTGTGTTTTACTGATTTTTGAATTCTTATTTCCTATGAATACAATATATGTTGACCATATGTGCTTTTGGTTTTACCTGCATTTCTTCTCATCCATATATCATCACTTTCAACACAGGATATAGCATGACTGGCAGACAATCTGGAACCAATCTGTTTATCTTTAAAACATTACTGAAAAGTTTTAAAAGTTGCAAGGTCCTGAACTGGAAAAAAAACCTTGGAAGTAACAACAAAGAATTGGAAAGACAGACAGTAACTTCAGAGTCTTCTATCAAGACCTTGTTGAGCAAAAAGCATCTATGCCATCTCTCAGAAAACCATTTTAGTGGAATAGTCTTCCTCATTTATTAATGCAACCAGGAATCAACCATGTAGTTTTTAATTAGCATTGTAATTTTCAAGAAGTGAAAGATGGTTGCTTTATAGACTTCATATGCAGCTCAGAAGGGGCTCCAGACATAACTGCATTTGTTTATAATATACTGCTATTCTTTTAAGAGGGTACAACTAAGATACAGCATGTACTTGAAGACCTTGTGCTGCATAGCTAGAAAAATTTTATCAAAAGCCATGAATTCAATGTACTGTGATTTTGTTCACTGATGCTTTTTTCAGCATTAGAAAACAGGCTGTAGGTGGTTTGCAAATAACCACTCTAGGAGAAATCTTCCACATGTATATTGATAAGAATAATTTAAATATTCCAAAATAGATAAAAGCTCATTGAGGGGCAAATATAGAGCAAATCCTCTGTGTTTTTTTGTTTTGCATAACAGTCATATTTGATATTCAACTCCAATATTTTGAATTCCTTTGTCTCTGATACTCAAGGATCACACAAATGCTTTACTAATATCAGTGGACTAAATCTCAAAATATTTCTGAAACTAGGACTCATATATTCCTGTAATTTCTTACTACAGTTCATAACTTTCTTATATTCATATTATCCTATCCTATCTAGAATTGAAAAATTCTGCCTGGAAATGTATATGTTTTTAATCTTTTACATATTTAATTGTTGACTAAGAGGCAAAATCTTGCTGCCTTTCATCAACCACAACAAGATTATGGATTAGCATCAGCAGAAGCATTCCTATCAGCATCATTATTATATTATCCAAAGAGGACATGGAATCATAGATCATCCCAAGTTGGAAGGGACCCATAATGATCACTGAGTTAATGCCAGATTATATTTGCATTGCTAAGATAATACTGCTCTGATTTTGACAGCTGTGGAGTGCTTATTAATTTCTAGAGGAAAGACAATATAACTGAGGGCTGAATTAGGTGACAGGCACCCAAATCGATGAAATACTGCTTTCCAGCTCATAGATACCCCAATTTTTAGATACTAAACACAAAAAAAATTAAAAAGGAGCACAGTCTTTAGTGCCTATTTTGAAGACTTTGCTTATAATATCTATCAAAATTTTGTTTTCTCTCCTGTTTATGAATATTTAATCCTCTCCTACCACAATTTACAAAAGTTGACAGGCTTATTAAAAAATCCATTGCCAAAGGGTAAAAACAAAGAAAGGTGTTGTAAGATGTGGATTACCCTGTTTTTTGCCATTGAGGCATGCTGATCATTTTATTGATGAAGAGAATAAGCAAAGGTTTCAGATTTGGTTTATGCTTCCAAATTGTCCATCATTATTCAGAGTATCCTAAAGGACTTGTATAATCTAAGTCAGTGGCAACAAAAAATGGACTCAGGGAAGGTTTCCAGGATGACTGTCATGAATATTTAAAGTTCTTCAAGTTCACAGTAAGTTTAGCACTCAAGGTCTAATATCCAAGGTCTCGCTGTGGCTAACAAAGTGCAGGCATCATTTCTGTCTAGATCTCCTGGCTGCCTCTTTGGTATTCACTCTAAACATGTGGCTCAGTCCTGTGAAGTGCTGACTATTTTCTTCTCCCCTAGAAGTTGAAAGCAAACTGTTTTAAGTGCCCATCAGCTCTGAGGATCAAGCCCACAAGGAATGCTATTGTTTGAAGACTGAATTGTGGTAAGTCCTGCTTTTGTACCATGAGTTCATTACTATATAAATTCACATTTACCCACAATTCCTGCTGAAATATATTTTGAACAGCAAGTCTCCGCATTTTATTTGTTGTCTGGTACTGGTTTAGAGATACTTTGTTTTTGTTTAGGTTTTGGTCATCACCATAGGGCATGGCCTTACTTTCACTAGATAGGGAAGTAAAGCTGATGCAAGGACACTATGCATTAAAAATCAATTGAATCAGCTAAGACTCTGTTTCTTAAGAATCTATCCCTAAACAAGTACACTGAAATTTTAAAATTCTATATTATTTTTATTTTCCATATAAAATTGAGATTCCTAGTCTTTAATTTTCTTTCACTGTTATTAGTATAATGTTTGTAGGTTGTTTACTGTCCACTAGCAATAGTGTTCACTCCATCTCCTGTTTCAGCAGGGAATCTAAATACAAGTCTTCCTCTATGTGCAGGGTACTTCCTGTTTTTAAAAGGTGAAATCCCTTCCTGAATGCTGATCCAAAATTCGTGGGAATATTTTTTCATTTATTTATCCAGTTTCCCTTGAAGCACAAGGAGGATAATGTTATCTATTAAAAAAAAAAAAAAAGGCATAAGAAACCAAAACAATCTTTTTCTTCTAAAATCAAACTTACAAAAACTTCCATGGAAGGGTGTAAAACCTACAGTGTTTGCTCAAAAGAAATTTCTAATCACTTAGGTAAACATGGAAGGTAGATTGGGTAAATACATACCCAAGTTAGGTCAAATATTGAGGTTTTTAAAAAGAATATTTATTGAGTTAAATATATTTATGCATACACATACATGCATATTGGTACCTGAAGATTATATATTTATATATATATCCAACCTCAGAGCTATAGCAGCTCTTTGGTGAAAAAGTTGACGAATCCAATTTAAAAATCTAATTGAGCAAATCGAAACAACAGCAACAACAAAAACCAAAATCTGATAAAAACCTGAGATCCCTTCATAAATTTGATGGAATCTCAACATTTTCAAGTCATTCATTTGGATAATGCCAACTTAGAAATAAGTTGGTACTATTTAAGCAGTTGCTTCCTATGTGATGAGTTTATTATATAAACATTGCCTTAAAATCCATGACTACCTGGCACATGAATACCTGGCAAAATCTTGCTTGTCATATACTTTCTTGGATGATAAATTTTAAGAAAATAAACTTTTAAAAAAATTGACTGAATTATTTCCATGTAGGAAAAAACTAAAGTAGTTTAAAAAAGTGAAATAAATCTTTCAGGTGATATTTACAATTTTCTTATGGACACTGAAAACCTACTATACGTTATTATTCATCCATCCTGTTTAAAATACCTGTATTGGCAGACAAACCTCAGTGAGCATTTCAGGAGGATATTTTAATTTCTGAACTCTAAAAACAGAGTTATTAAAGAACATTGAAGAAATACTAAATATATATTCTGACACATGGCATAGATTAGAAAACTTCTGAAGGAGTATTAAAAATCAAATTCAAATAAAGATATATAAAAAAGGTACATATAATACCTTTAGTACATTTAGATAGATATTAAGCTACCATTGATTACAGGGAAAAAATGTCTTTCAGTTTTGAATTTTCTCAGTATTTGTAGGCAGTTCTATTAAATGTTACTGACAACAGTTTTTACCTAAAATGAGTAAATTAAAATGTAGAGAAAACAATGTCATTGCCACTTCAGACAGCTGTGTATATGAGCAACTGGAGAGACAAGTGAGAAAGCAGATATCACATTTTTGGTGTTTAGAAGCAGAGAGCTGCTAGTATTTTTTAATTATGATTTGTTGTTTCTTTTATCCCAGTAAGATTTTTATTTCATGGCTAGGCTCCCTGTTTCCACCTAAGCTTCCTCTGGGAGCACAGACTGCTGAGTCCACATCTAGAGACATAAATGCAAGAATTTAAATAATTTTTTTTTAAAATCATTTTGGTTGGAGCGTGCCATAGCAGATAAAAAACCACAGTGCAGCTGCCTGGTTGAAAACCCTCTAGCTGAGCAGTGATAAAATTTATCACAGGGACACACATGGGAATGAGCAGTTTTGCAAAGCAGCCTGTGGCGAAACGTGCAACAGCTAAATATGTAAAGGGATGATAGAGCTTGACAATGAAATTGTGGCAAAAAGGGCTAAAAATGTGTTAGGAAAAGTTTCTCATGGGTCTTGAATTTATTTTCTGAGATATTTTGTACACAGAGCCAGAGCAGAGAGTGGGGTGCCACATACTTGAACCCTCCCAAAGAGCTTGCATTCCCACTGTTCTAGCAACACACCTTGAGCAGGAGTGGAAACAGAACAGCAAAACTGGTACTAGCACTCAAAACAATCTGATGCTGTCACTTAACTTTTCAGTTTTTTCTTCCTGCTGTAATTATTTATTTTTAAAGTGCTTTGGAAGTTAAAAAGGAGGGAGATATTTTAGAGTACATGTGACCCAAGTCAGAATGTCACCAAAACCCCTGATCCCGAAAGGTCGTCAGGTGTTTTAATAAATGCAGAAAAGCTCTATAATAAGCAAAATGCAATGGAACTTTGTTCATTAAAGGAATATATATGTTTAAGGTTTCTCTTTTTATCTGCAGTTACTCTCGTGCTAATTGTGGCTTGAGAGTGTAAAATCAACATGCAGATACCTGACTCTATGTGGGTATTTTTAGCTCAGTTGTCCAAGGGTCTGGAAGCTGTAAAAAAAAAAGAGTAAAAAAAAAAACCCTAAAGTCAAAGTGAAACATCCTTTCTTTTTAAAGAAAATCTGGATTAAAGGAGCTGTTGAGAACAATGAAGAGCTAGAGGGTTGAGCAACAGCAAAAGGGTTTGTGAGAAATCAGGCATAGAATAGGGGTAATTGGTGACTAACACAGATTTTGCTCATATATGTATCTGACACTCCTGAACGTCTGCTAATTCACTCTGAAGGACATGTTCTGCTTTCTCCTTTGCTGACATTTACAAGCAACATAAATGAAAATGGTAGTATTTTACACCTGTGTTGCACATGTGTGAATGGCTGTAGGAAGAATACCACAGCTGCAAATCAGGTCCAGAGAGTTTACATGAGAAGAAGCAGAAGCTTCATAAAAGAGCATAAGCTAAATCCTCTTGCCAATCTGGACAAAGAAAAGAGCCGGAATAAGAGAGGAAAAGGTCAAAGGAAGTATGTGAGAGAGAAGAGAGAGAGAGAGAGAGGAAAAAAATGGAACAAGGCTCATAACAAAAAAAGGACAGGAAAAAGTTGTTGTTGTGGTTTGGTTTTTTTGGGTTGTTGTTGTTATTGTTGGTGGGTTTTTTTGTAATAAAACCATCCACAAGCAAAAAGCAGAGATTAGTAACAAGGAAAATGGACAAGAACACGAGAAACAGAAAAGGATATTCTCCTTCCCTGACAAACAAATCAGGCCCACACCAACCCACACTCTAACAAAGGCTATAAGAGATTGGAAAAAAAGGAAATAAATTCAAAACACACTTTTCAGGTAGGTTATTGCAGGAAAGTTTTATGAAGCGATCAGACAAAATGACTTCCAGAGTAAAAAAATCACACTGAAACCAAGTCTCAGATTTTGCTTCATGATAATCCTGCGTGCACCAAACATGTTTTTGAAATCCTTGTCCTTTTGGCGCCGTTTCATGACAGTGCAGCCATTCTTGCATTACATGAGGTATTTGTTTAGCATCCTCTGAGCTGACAAGGGGCACCTAGGCTCTGTCCCAAATAATCAGAGAGGCACAAGAGTGGAAGCTCTGATTAACATTACAGAACTGGTGTGTCATAATTAGCAGCAGGGGAACAGCTGCTTGCATGCCAGTTCTGCATGGCATGCTGTCCTTTCTCTCCAGTGCAGTTCCCATCTCACTTCTAATGTGCAAAAGGAGAGATTATTCACCAGGGTGGTAGACACATTTCTGTACTCAAGAACATTTTGACATCATTTCTGTACTCAAGAACATTATGACATCATTACTCTTCTGTCTAGTTGGCAAGGGTGGGTTATGTGTATGTAAGTATTTTGCAAGGTTTTAAATAAAATTTAAAGAGAGAAAGAGATAGAGAAGAAGCTTTACTGGGGTTACCATTGCTATGGTAATGGTTACCAAAGCTACTGGCAATGTTAACACTGCAATGGTTTACTGGTAAAAATACTTTAAAAATCCCTTTTAAATTTTTTTAACGTGTACAGAAAAGTGGAACACAAAATGGGATCCTTAGACTGTAATATAAATTGTCTAATAAATTTTCTAATTGTGTCTATGAAACACATAGTTGATCAAATGAAGTTCAAAATGTAGCCTGTGCCTGTAGTGGTTGTACTGTACTGTATACCTGGCTACATACCTGGGGTAAATGTCTGAAAGGAAGAGAAAGACAGTGGTAGTGGGTACAGTATGGAGGCTTTTCAGAAAGAATGTTTGACAGATAGTCTTATTAGTTACAAGCAGCAAAGATATAATTGACTTATGTAGGTTATCCTTAAATATTCATACTATGTATTCTGCTTGGGCCTCATATATTTAATGTCTTTTCTCCTGTCTCGGCTGAGATATCAGAACACAGTAGAAAACAGGAATACTCGTCTCTGACAGGGATTTATGCCTTGGAAACCAACTTGATGTCTTTACTGTCGTAACAAACTCCAATGAAATAGCTCAAACAGAGCTGAAATAATTTTGAGGTCTTGTGCCCTGGATCTCTGAAAAGGTGCAAGTCAAGACAGAGTTATATTAATACACCATGTTTCCTTTCCCTACTCATGTAAAATACCTTTTTTTAGCTAAGCAAAGTTAAGAAAGCAAGCCTTAAAAGGGATTATTTCAGTATTAATTAATAATTATTGCTTGCTCTGCGGAATTAAAACAGGTATTTAAAAAGAGGAAGAAAGTGTTTATGACTTCTTCATGTCATCAAAAAAATGTGGTCTGCCTGATGTTGCTCTGTGATCAGGAGTAGTAGAAATAACTTTAATAAAATTAGGAAGTCAAATTGGTATGATACATTAAAAAATTATGTGATGCATGTTTCATATGCATGGTTCTGCCATTTATCAGAAAGATATCTGCATGTCTTACTCAAAGCATTATTACTGATTTGAGAGCTAGAGCATAGCTTTTGTTTCTTTTGTTCGTCCCGACAATGACTATTGTTGCTTTTACACAATCTGCTTATATTGTTACTTTACCCAGATCAGGCAGAATTTTATAATTGTCAAAGGTCCCACAGTGATAGCTGATTTTATTTCAATGCTAGTGGCTTTTATTAAATTAATTAAACTAGCCACTTTTTTCTCTCACATTTTTTCAGGGTCACATTTTGTCCTAACTTGAGTAGGTGTAGAAAAGAGGACAAAGGTTCAAATCATAAGATCCCTTTGGCATCAAGGAAATTTTAAATAAAGAACACTTAAGTGATTGAAGGGAGTACTGTATTAAGTGGGACTCAGAAAATAAAAATAAATTATCATTTCCCTGTTGGTTTTTAACACAGTTAAAGCTGAATTGAGTTTAGACTTCAGCTGCAATTCCAAACTATCCAGAAATTCAATACCCTCAAAGAAGAGAACAGAACTGGAAAATGGGAAGGAGTTTGCTTTAAGAAGGAAACAAATATGTTGTCTTTACTTCCCTTAGCAGACCTTGTAAGCTTCTTATAAGTTTCTCGTAAATTTCTTGGAACTTGTATGGTTCCTAAGGGGCAGTTTCAGCCTTGTCTGCTCAGTGAAACATAACTGGATGCAACCTGATTTGTGTCTGTGTGCTCCCAGTAAATGCATTGCCCTATGCCTCCTGAACCTCAGGTTTGTGATGATAGGAGGGCTGAGGGCTCAATCCCCAATTCACTGAGTTACTGGATTTATTGCTGGAAAAGTACTTCCTGGACCAATATATATGGTTAGGGCATGCAGCCACCTTAGGAGATGGGTAAAAATGTCTGTCTGGAAAATAGCTGAGTTTTCAGACTCCTCCACTCCTACTGAAAGGGTTTGCAGAATCCCCCAATGGTTGAGAATGCTCCTCTGATTAGAAGCACATACTTACTCATTGCAGTTTATATACATTTGCTCTTGTGCCAACAATGTCCTTCTCTAGCAGTTGTTCATTACTGCTTATGTATTTATAGACTGCAGTCACACCCCTCCTCAAGTTTTGCTAGAGCCTTTTCATTCCCTCTCAGGAACCAGGCTCCTGGTTTCTCCCTCTGCTGTGGCAGGAAGCCTCTGACCTTGTGCCAGCCCTGGTGAACGTTTCAGCTGGCTGGTCACAGCCATGAAGGCTATTTCAAATGTATTTTCATGGGTGCTTTACATGCTGGACAGCATGTTTTGATTTTTTACAGGAATATCTCACCTACCAGGTTTTTTGTGTTTTGGTTATTTTTTTTTTTTAGCAGTCTTTCTCCTTCTCATTACTTCCAACAGATAAATTCCAACTGATAGCAGAAATCCCTCTTTTAGCCTCCACATTCATGCTGTTGCACTTTGCGCTATTAAATTTCATCACAGTTCTTTATTTAGTTCTTCATTCTTCAAGCTCATCCAGTTTTTTCTCTGAGTAATGCATCACAAAAGTCCTGGCATGCTGCCCTACTTACTGTTAAAGCAGGCAGACCTATGTGTTTTTCTCACCACGGGTTACAAGCTGAACCTCATCTGCTTGTCTCATACCTCTACAGCCTGGTAATGTTCTGCTTTGGACCATGCTCCATGAACAGAATAATTCTGGGAACTGTACTACATTATTTTCTCTGAGGACAGCCTTTTCATTTGCAGTTTTTTTTAGTTTGAGAACAAAAGATATCAGACTGAGGGAGTGAATAGCATATGAAGGACAATCATTTTCAGGTGTGAAGCCACCCTGAGGATTTTTTCTTTTGAAGCCTCCTACTTTCCTACATGGATGTCAGTATCATAAAATCCAGATATTGCTGGCTTCTTTTACAGCTCTTGTCCCAAATGGAAGTCAGGCTGAAAAGGAACAGAACTCTGGGAACTAAAAACAGTATCAGGGAATCATCCAGCAGCAACACCAAGTTTCCCTATTAGCAGGGGTCATGTTTATTTCCTCAAAATTAACCCCATTCCACCTTCCTTACACATGTGCAGAAGGGCATGTCCTTGCCTGGATGAAGTCATGGATGCTTTGGTCTTAAAGGAGCTGAGGCAGCTTGCTTCACTGGAGGACCTGAAGACCAGAAAAATTGTTGTTGCTCCTTCTTCAGGTCCTAGAGTGAATTAAAAAAACATGTATGAAGATAAATTGGGTTTTAGGATTCTTCTCATGGTCATATATGGTGGCAAGTTAATACTCATTTGACTAGCTTAGACCTGTATGTTATACTAATAGGATTTCTTTTTGAAATAACCACAAGACTGAATTTACTGCATCTATAATTTCTGGCTTGAGGGTAACTATCACAACACCTGTCTTTCTTTTGAATCACTACATGTGTTTTTAAATTAATATAATCACTACATGTGTTTTTATA
The DNA here is from genome assembly GCF_027477595.1 of Haemorhous mexicanus. Classification (NCBI taxonomy): domain Eukaryota; kingdom Metazoa; phylum Chordata; class Aves; order Passeriformes; family Fringillidae; genus Haemorhous; species Haemorhous mexicanus. The sequence continues at coordinate 12,764,930 of NC_082381.1, forward strand.
TTAATATAATTTCCTTGGCCTCTCTAACTGAAACACCACATTGCAAGCATAGGTCTATCTGCAAAAATTTTTAGTGGAGGGTGCATGACAAGTAGGAGGGTTCAAACAAGTTTCAATAACCTATTGTTGTGAAAATATATGCTCTAATCTTCCATAAAATGATCTCCAATGATTTTTTTTTTAACCAGAGCTGAATTTGTTCCAGCTCCCTTGCTCCATTACTTGTACATTTGGTTTCATATTTTCATGTTATAAACTCCACATTTCTAAATGTTTTGCCATGGAATCACTTGAGGAATGCCTTGTGCTTCCAGACAGGATTGTATTCTTTAATACTCTCTATCTTCTGGGCTTTCTTCCACTGTAATATTAGTTGCTGTGCAGGAGCTGTGCCCTGGCTCCTGAAATAATTTACCATTAATAGGGTAAAGCATGTAATAAATAAACCTCCAATTTGTGCAATAACTAACTTTTGAGACTATCATTAAATCCTTTCAAAGCAGAGTAGGTTTCCATTTTGCACATTTCTTCAGATTTTGATTTGAACTGAAATGTTTCTTTAGGCTATTCTGCAGCTGTGCTCACTTTCCGGATAGTGATACTGATAGTCATTCAAATCCGTCTTGTGCTATTGTAACCTGCTGCTAGCCCATTAGTTGCAGTCTGTGGGAGGAGAAGAAGACAAATTGTGTCACTACTTCTTATCAAAGGACCACACAGTATTTTGCCACTTTGTGATGGATAATTATCTTGAGAAGTGACAGGTGTGAGAATGGAAATTTAGAAGGAAACAATGCAGGAGCTCAGTAGCATTTTGTTATTGACACTTGGAAGATAATATCACAGTGTTAATCAATCTCTTGGGTTGTTTTTAACCCCTATTCTTTTTGTCTTTCAGATGCAGTTTTTCTCATCAGATTGACATGGCAGGAAAAAGGGTCAAGCAGATAACAGACATTTTTCCCTTGGATACAAATGGGCACAAAATGTCAAACACCATGAAAAGTTTCGTTTGGCAACTTTTTTTTTAACTTTTAGAAAATGGGTCAGGCATTGGAAAAAGTAGAGTTTGAATATCTGAAATTATTTACAACTAGACATCCTGTCTTAGAAACAGTCTTTTTTCAATTTTATTGTCAGCAGGCTTTTTTTATAACTATATTTCAACAATTTAACTTGCTGTAGCCCATCTCTTATTATTTCCTTCTTAGATATAAGCTAAAGTGATGAAAAAAAAAAAAATACCCTGGAAGTTAAATGATCTCATTTACTTAGATCTGCTCAAAGCCACATGGTTTAAGGAAATGCAGATCCATGACAATATCTGCTGGTATTTCATGCTAGATTTGGTTCTTTTATGGCCTTCAGAAAACTGAATAATAGCACAAAACTCACTGTTTTCAAAAAGGTTAGAAGTGGTGTTCAATATGTTTGGGAAGCACAAAAAAAATGACAGGACTTTATATGTGAGCTGAGGTTCATGTTAAATCTGGTAAGAGCTAGAATTTAGTTCAAAGAGGCATCACTGAACATGAGAGTCCTGCTGTACTTGCATGAAAGGAGAGGCTTGGGTACAAAGAGTTCACAGTTGAAATAGCAAAGATGAGAAAGGATGAGGGTGCTATTGTTATTTACTTAAATGTGCAAAATTATATAAACAATAGTGACTGTGTCGGGGCCTCCAGGGAGTCTGAAGGAACTGAAGACCAACCTCTAAGACCACAAGCTCACATCTGATCTACAGGGCATTGGTAATTAATCCTTATTTTGGATGTATCTGATTTATCTCTTTGTCTTGTCCTGTCCTTATAAACCATTTTTTAATGCAAATGTTCCTGATGATGGTAAAGGGAAGCCTGATGATGGTAAAGGAACCACTTCCAGTAGTTCCACAATAAAGGACCAGCTTGCTTATACTTATTTACTTTATTTTGACAAAGTAAAAATTTGATGTATATTTTTTTGGTGAACTAAATTACATGTTTTTGGACACAAAACAAAACAAAATATGTAGTAATTAATTTTAGGTAAGCCTGAGGGTTGAGTGTCCTGCTCATGGATTGTTCTAAAACATGCTGAAACATCCAGCAAAGCCTGCATACATGGATGCCCTAGCAACCATCCTGACATGATTTCAGATGGGGTCAAGGAGCTATATGGTAAATAGGATGTTCTATGCTGCTCTTCAACGCTTGCACTGTGGCACAACAGGTTGGTGAGTTGATGTAAAGGCACATTTGTTCCCTAATTCAGGTTTCCAAGGTCTAGCTAGAAGGAACAGACCCTGGATACATTTTACCCTCATCTGCTTACTTCTCTGGAAAAAATTTACAAATGTTTTGTCATATACCTTCTGCATGGCTATGCTTTGCAAGGCAGAGTTATGGTGAACACCATATCAACTTCTTCTGTCTGACAGACATTCACATAAACTCCTTCCATCTCCACTGTGGGAAATGTTAGGGATGGCAAATGATACACTACAGTTCTACAAGGTCTCTATCAAGTTTCTACATTAGTTTGCTTTCATCACTTTCCCCTTGTCTTCTGAGTGGAAGTAGCCATCAATGAAATCTCAGAGAGGTCTCATTGGATATGAAGTTCCTGTCAGGCAGAGCTGCAGGAATATTTATCACGTGATCTTCATTTATGAGATTTGAGAAACTTGTTGCTGTCCATCCAAATCACATTCAGGTTCTGTGAAAGGAACAGTAATCAATCAACAACAGTACCATAGGAAATAAAGAATTCTTATGCAAAAGCATTAACTAGCAACTCCTCACACAACACTTGCTCTTTAGTAATACCAGCTGACGACCCAGTTCAGCACAACACCACTGACATCTGTTCCCATGTCACTATGGCTTTTCCAAGCAGAAAGGCAGAAAGGTAGTTTGTGTGCTTTATAACTCCCACATGTCTGACAATGTTATTTCATAACCTTGTGCTCCTGGTTTTGCACCCCATGCACCTAAACCTTGGCTCTTGAATGCTCGTCTGCCTTCCACCTCCATAACAGCTGAAAGGCACAAATGCCCAACAGCAGCTGGGATTCGGGGAAAAAAACAGCAGTAAAATAACATACATCTAGAATGTAGGAGACACATAGGTTTCTGAAAGCTTGAGTGGTAAGTTTTAGACATCCATGATGGACAGAATTTGATATTTCACAAACAATTACCTAGTGTTGGTCAAAAATAGGAAGTATATCAGGAAGATATTTAAGATGCTCCTGTCACTAGGACTGATGATCTAGGTTCACATTTATTGTTGTTAGTATAGTTGGAGACTTTCTGTGAAATACTGTAATGTTGCAGCACAGCTTCTTGAAGGTATTTTAAAACTGCTGAAATTCAGCTTTTTTTCAGATGGAACAGACGAAAAATCTTTTCACTGATTATGTCATTGTTCAAAACAGAGCAAAGGTTGCATTAAAGCAGAAATTACCAGGCTGCAGTATATATATTAATCATTATATCTGAAATACTTCCAAGTGATACTCAGAAACTGCTTTGTGTTGTTTTTGTGCCACTTATTCACAGCCTATGGCAAACAAAGGCAAAGCCGGGGGACTCCAGCATTAATATGGCTTCCTTGTGCAAAGAGAATGAAATACTTAAATATCATTAAAGACTTAAACTTTACTATCCTACTTTTAAAATAGGGATTATTTTATAACATTTCTGCTGGTTACAATTATATAAATGACTGCTCTGTTCAGTACATATTATGGTGGGCCTTGATTTTGACTAGGTCTTGATGGCTACTGTAATACAAACAAACAATAATAATAGCTTAAGAAAAACTGAAAAGGAGAACAGAATGGCTTTTATGCTTAGAAAAAGATTATGTCAATTGATCTAGATTTCAGAAAGCATGAGATGAGAAGACAAGTGTAACTTTTTATTGTGAAAAAGTAGAAATCTGTTAGCCTTTGATTTAGTTTAGCACACTGTTAAGTACAAAAAGAGTCAGGAGAACATAATATATCAGTGTAGTTGCTAATACTCTTTGGAAAAAGCAAGTAAGGAACAAAAAGAACAGGCATGAGAGAATTTTTATCTAATAAAATCCTTTGCTCAGTCTCAAGCAATGTTCTATCTAATAAAATTATTTTCTCCCCCATTAAGCAGAACAGGGATCAGATGAAATAAAATAATTTGCAGATGAATTATGAATATGTCCTGTCATGCATGCTCTCCTAACAGCATGTCTCTCTGGCCTGTTGAAATACTTGTATCATATGGAGAGACCTGAAAACTGCCATGAACATTTTGGTCCACTGCCAAGAAAAACTATTTATCAAGGGCACACACTGTGCTGATACATACCACAAGAACAGATTTTTAACTGGGAACGAACATTAGGAGAAGACCCTTTCCCTAGTGTATTAAGACAGACTGGGATGCTGTGCTCTCTTCTTCAGAACCTTCATGAAGAAGCTTGAAATCTATCTTAGTAATGTGGTTCTGTTAAATACCTTATCAGGGTGCATATAAGATTCAAAGTCATTAATATCACAAGTCTCCCAAGAAGAGTACCATGCTGTTATTGAATTCTATGGATGTAGAATTAAGGTGCAGGAAGTTATGTGGATAGTCTGTAGGTGGCTGTAGGTGGTAGGATGTCCTGGCATGCCTGGAAGGGCAGGTGTGGAATGATTGGCTGTATTATGTCATATTCTTTCTCCATGTATTGGAGAAAGAATATGACATATACGTCTTATTAAATACATGGGCCTCCAAAATATAGGCCCATGTATTTAACAAGAAGTACCGGCTTTGCTGCAGGGCTGCTTTTGACTGAGAACCAGCCCATAACTGTCTCAGCACACATTCCTCAAGGTAATTTCTGGACTACTTACTCATCTAATTAGGCATGAGTTTTGAGAAAGCACTTTTTTTCCATTGCACCTATATGAAATAATGGGTCATGAAAAAACTTCATTTCCTTTGGCAGTCAAACTAACACCATCAAAGAAGTTCAGGGAGAGGGAGCTGAAAGATGCCATTAAGAATTTCAGACAGATTTTGTTTGAGTTGGGGAGGGTTACTATCATTACATGTTGGTGTGCTCCAAAGATCAGTTAGATCGAATGCTCTGCTCAGCAGCCAGTAAATATATTACTTAATATCAGGGGAAATAGAAAAAAAAAAAAAAGAAAAGAAAAAAAAAGATAAAAAGGTAACACAATTAAATTTTTAATGACGAAAAGGCGAGTGACAGCAATACAGTCTGCAAGTGCCATGCAGGGGGGCTGGGATAATTTACTGTGATAGGATTAAATTACAGTTCTCTTACTTTTGGGGAGGTTTAAGTCTTCAACTTTAATATTTCTTTGCTGCATTAGCTGAATTTGCATTTGTCATTGGCTTGTACAATGAAATTTTCACAGGACTTGACATTTTGAGTCCTAATGTAGAGTTTGGTCCAACTGCTTTTGAAGTCAACAAGAAGATTGTCACAAAATTCAGTGAGAAGTTGCATCAGGCTTTATAATTGCTGCATCGTCTCATAATCTCACAGCTGATAACAACCATTTAGAAGTATAGTATAAAAACTGTGATACTGCTGGGATGAGTTCAGTCAGAAACAGAACCCCTCCACATTTAATATAATTTTAACAATTTAAACGGATTTTAGAATTAGGTGCTGTCTTTGCACAGTAGTATCAGATGACTCTTCCCAAAATTTACTGAGAAGTCTCTATATTTGCTCTCTGATCTGCCTGAATCCTTAAATATGCTTTTGTTTCTTTAACTTGAAATTAAAGAATGAAATTTCCCTCTCTCTCTGTCACAAAAGGAAACTAATTTCTGCAAAATGGTTGCTTTTCCAGTGCTTTGTTAAAATGGCCACTGCTAGGATCAGGTCTAGAATCATGGCAATTGCAAATACTAAGCCTTTTCCCACTACATTTCACAGTTTGTATATGATCAACTACACTGTGTTCTCTCTCTGCAGATGCTCAGATTGCTGGCAGGAACAAATTGAGGGCAAATCCTTTCAAAATTAATTGAGTCTTTGCAACTGTTCTGTGAATGAGTATTTATTATGATTATAAACTAGAGGGGAATGGTTTTGCTGGGATTGAGGGGTCCCCAGGACTCAGGTCAGGGGGTGTTTTGGCTGATCTGACAACACAGGTTTAGACTGACCTAAATGGGAGGCATGTTGTTCACATGCAATCATGTTCCTTTGTGTCCTTCAAGTAAACTTGCAAATATCAGCCCAAAGAGGTCTTAAAGCTGATTAAGGACAAAAGATAAAGGAAGTGGTCTCAGAAGTGTCGAGGTGACTCACAATACTGATCATTTACCCATTGAGCTTGCACATGAGAAAATGGTGCATGCCTGAAACTGTTTTTTCCTTCCAATGAGCATACTAAAATCCTTAAACACTTCATCCAAAACTGCTGTCTACCCATAATGTGAAGAACTTCCCCAAAAGTCACAATTTGCTCTTTGAGCCAGATGCAAATGAAATGACATTGAGTATCAGTGTAGCTCTTTTTTTGTGGATGAGGAAAAAGTTTGCAATCATTCTTCCACAAAAGGTGCTTGGCAGAAGTACACGTCAGACATTGGGTACCAGGAGGAGACCCACAAGTAACAAGTGTTGTAATGAAAAACATTTGTATTGCCATTATTATTCACCAGCTCTGCTTCTTTTGCAGTTGTTGCCTGTCTCAGAGCTGCAAAGCAAATTTGAAAAGATGGTTTTCACTCTTTTTTGGGGGTTCTTTGTAGAACAGCAGGTGATCAGGGTACAACCAAAAGCACTGATCTAGTTTCTTCATGTTATTGTAATGATCTTCACCTTATTATTTTTTGGTATTTTTCTTCTTTTTATTTTTTTAAATGTTGTCCCATATAATAGATTATATCCTGTGCTGATGCTACATACTGCCTGTATGTGTATGATCTTTGTTACCTATATTGGCTTCTCTTCCAGACTCTATATAAAGCTTCAGAACTCATACATGGAGAACAACAGAATACTCCTCCCTATCACACCACAGTAGTAATCTAACTCAATGAAATCTTGGAGCATAGGCTAAACCAGAGAACAATTTCTGCCTCACTGATGTGGTTTGCATGAGACACAGAGCCCGAGGAGAGAATTATATCCTTGTAATGCAGTGATCCATTACTTTGTATACTGAGTGAATCAATTGACTTGTTTATGACATGCCTTGTGTTTGGGGAATCTGAAATTCTGATTCACTTCAAGTCCTTTCAATTACAATATCTTAATTGAAAACAGGTGCTTTAATATTCAACTTGAGAGTTTTATAAGCTAGGCAGATATTTTATTTGCGTATTTTTCTGTTGCTTACAGCCAAACCTTGACAGTAAATTTTTCAGAAGGCTATTTTATCTTACAGAAACTTAGGGCAATTCACATTCCCAAAACTTTTTCATTTGCAGATTATACATTGTACTCTACCTTATTTTTTATGCTTTAAAAGTTTTATCTAGTAAGGAAATGAAGGTATAATATCAGCCTCTGATGCTCAAAAATACATACATAAATTTTTGGTCAATTTGAAGGAGTGTTGTTATTAGACAGTGTTTTACGTTGGGACTTCTTCTGACATTGTATAGCTAGGCTAGCTGTGGAAAGGCTGGACATTCCTAAAGCTCTTCTACTTGCTTACTGCATTTTGAAGAAGTGAATCTCCTGAAATTTTCAAGAAGCCAGTTGAAGGAAACCAGTTAAACAAAACTGGGTGGCACTGAACCAAATATGGGTGCATTTCTAGATATCAGACTTTTGACAATGATTCATCTTTTCTCTATAATATTCCCATAGAGAAACTCTAAAAATCTAATTAAGAACAAAAATATTTATGCCAGACTAGCAGCAGTTGTGAAGAAAGATTCACTCAGACATTGGTAGAAGAAAGGTCATTTCTAAATAACCTGAAAAGAAATCTACCCCTGAAAAGAAATATACCCCTAGCCCACAAAAAAAAACCCTATCAGACCCATAGGCATTAGAGACACCAACAGCTATTAACACATCCACTCCACACCACTGCAGGATAAAAATATAGTCAAATATAAATCCTTTAATATGCACATGCTAAAAAGCTCTGAGCCCTTTCTTTGGAATGTTTTCCTGAGGCCTGGCTGAGTCTTCCTTATTCTCAGGCATTAGTTGTTGTTTCTTGTTCTAATCCATGCAAAGGTACCTTGGATATAGGTCCTCAGCAGCCTGCAATATCTCTTATCTTCTTCTTCTTCTTCTTTGTCCCACATTACTGCATTCCATTGTTCTTCCTGTTTCAATCAGTCATGCAAGAGGTCTCTCAACACATTTTTCCCATATCTTAGTTTGCAAGTCAACTGTGAGCTATTACTTAACCCCACTTCCTAATCACCTTATTATTTTTCTTACCACTTAGATGCCTGTGTTTCAGATGAAGGCTGAAGAGGGGGAATAGTGCTGAATCTCACAGCCCTGCTGTTCAACAGAGAACACAGAACTCTTTATGACCCCTTCTTTAGTAAGTAATTAACCACCAAAGCCATGGACAATTTTTCTGATCTGTGAACACCATTGAATTCACCAATGTTTTCTAGTGATTGGTTGCACAACACTGAATCATATCACAGAACAGAATTGTAGAATCATTGACGTTGGAAAAGTCCTCCAAGATCATCAAGTCCAAAATATAGCCAAACAGCACCATACCCACTAAACTGTATCACAACCTATCATGTCTACTATCTTTTGAACACATCCAGGGACAGTGAATCTTCTACTCCTCTACTTCCATGGGGAGCATGTTCCAATGCTTATCCACTATTTCAGGAAAGAAATTTTTCCTAATATCTAATCTGAACATGCTCTGTTGCAACTTTCCTCTTGTCCATTGGTGGTTGTCTGGGAAAAGAGGCTGAGCCCCACCTGGCCACAATCTTTTTTCAGGTAGTTGTAGAAAGCAAACAGGTCTCCCTTTAGGCTTCTTTTCTTCAGTCTAAACACTACCAGCTCCCTCAGCTGCTCCTCACCAGACTTGTGCTCCAGACACTTCCCCAGCTGTATTACCTTTCTCTGGGCAACTATTCCTCTTTCCACAGAGGCTAGATGCAGAACAGAACTACTTTCTTTTTCTTTAGTATCTCTTACATTTCTGAATAAAAATAGGCCATAAAATAATATGTAACTTGGTGTTCTCTTCATCTCCTAGTCTTTTAAGTACCACTAATTTCCACTTTTTACTATCTTGATGAATAGTACGCACACACGCACACACACACGCACACATACATAGACACACACAGACACACACACGGACACTAACTGGTGCTTGGAAGCTGAGTTTTGCAACTCAGGCATTAGTACTTTGCGCTGAAATACTCTCCTGAATCAGAGCTGGAGTACTTAACAACGTGAAGTAAACTGGATGGACATTTTATTGTTTCCACTTGTTTTCCACTATTTTATCTCTGTTTATTAGGAACATTTTTTTTGGATAATTTTGAAATAATACCCTCTTATTTAACCCCAAACCAGAAACACACATCTTGAATCACCCAGTGGGCTTTTCACTGGGAGATACAGGAGTGGACATCAGCTACATTTTTGAAGCAGTTTTGTATGGTTGTGGGTGCTTGATTTGCAAGATTGCACCCACAGCTCATCATGCCATGTCCAACAGCAAGGACACATTCCAGAAGAGCATGGGTGAGACATTGCTCCTTCCTGCTGAGCACCTTTTTTCCTGCTTTATAGAGAAGAATGGCATTTCTCAGATGACACTCATCAGAAGGTCATAGAGCTCAGAATTTTCTGACTATTTTTCTTCTTCTCTGTAGCTCTACAGGAATAACCTCACACACTGTGGCTGGAAATCAGCCAGCAGAGTTATTTTAAAGTTTGTTTTTATGATCTGGCTAAATTTCTAACTAAAAGAAACCATTTAAAAAAGGACCGTTCTAAGTCAAAGGCCAGTTCTTCATGAGTCTACAACAAAATTGTATGCAATTGTCTTGGCTCATGGCAAATTTGGGAGAGAACCCCCTAAAAGAGTTCATTTAGAAAAGCAGATTTCATTGGCCCCTCCCCCCAGCTGGTTTGGGAAAAATGCCTCCTTGGAGAAAAGTGGAAAAAATTGTTCATTAAGCAATAAAACCTAAACAATATTAAACAATAAAACCTCTCGCTGCTCCAAAGGAGAGGACAAACTCAGAAAAGACCCATCCCTGGGTTGCAGCTTGGCTCGCTCAGTCTGTTATCAGTCCCTCCTGTGCTGGAAATGCTGTGGCCCAGGCGCAGCCCGGTGGACCACGGATGCGAGCTGCCAGTGCTCTTCTGGGTGTTCAGTGCAGAGAAGGTTTAAATAGGTCTAAAGAAAAAGGGAAAAAAAATCCCACAGTCAAGGGAACTTCTCTGCCTCAGCTAGCTAAAATAACTAAGAGCAAAGGAGAGCTCTGTCCTGCTGTCTGTCCATCCGCAGACAACACAGTCCAGGAGCAGGAATGCAGAGGAGTGAGTGCAGTGTCTGAAGACAAAGTGCGCGTTCTTCTCTCCCCCCTCTTCACTCTCTGAAACAAGTCTTAAAGGTGCAAAACTTATTATCCAGCATAAACAGAGCAGATGACTGAGGATAAAAGCAACATATAGTCAACCCAGGACATTCCACTCCTTTCCCCATATCGTCTGCTTACTACTAAAACTAATATATATTCTAACTCTACAAACACATATATTATATACCCAATATACAGCTATACACAGATAATGGCAGCAACATTCAGCAGTGATATTTACACTAGCAGTGATATTTACACTAGCAGTGATATTTACACCCCACAATCAGATCTCCCTGAGGTACACATCGTGTTCTTCCATCTCTTTGCATTATCCACCATGTGCAACCTGGTCCCTGAGCAAAGACAACCCCACGAATGGGTTTGTCTGTACTCGAGGCAGAATTGATCCAAACTGTCTTCCCTAACAAACCTCTGACATGTACCACTGGGACTTTGTCTCCATCTACTCTATGCAGAGGCTCAGATTGGGCAGGGCCCACTCGGTTAGTAGAGCCTCGGGTGTTAACTAACCAGGTGGCGTTTGCCAGATGCTGCTCCAAATTTTTGAAAGATCCCCCACCTAACGCTTTCAAAGTGGTTTTCAACAGTCCATTGTACCTCTCTACCTCTCTACTTTCCCTGCAGCTGGTGCATGGTAGGGGATATGGTAGACCCACTCAATGCCATGCTCTCTAGCCCAGGTGTTGATAACGCTGTTCTTGAAATGAGTCCCATTGTCTGACTCAATCCTCTCAGGGGTTCCATGTCTCCACAGCACTTGCTTTTCAAGGCCCAGGATGGTGTTTCGGGCAGTGGCATGAGACACAGGGTGGGTTTCCAGCCATCCCGTGGTGGCTTCTACCATGGTCAGCACGTAGCGCTTGCCTTGGCGTGTTTGGGGCAGTGTGATGTAGTCGATCTGCCAGGCCTCCCCATACTTGTACTTTGGACCACTGCCCACTATACCACAGGGGCTTCACTCGCTTGGCCTTCTTGATGGCAGCACACGTCTCACAGTCATGGATAACCTGAGAAATACTGTCCATGGTTAGATCCACCCCTCGGTCTCGTGCCCACTTATAGGTGGCATCTCTACCCTGATGGCCTGAGGCATCATGGGCCGATTGATCTAGGAATAATCTTCCCTAGTGTTGCCAATCGACATCTATCTTTGACACCCCTATCTTTACAACTTGTTCAACCTGCTGATTGTTTTGGTGCTTCTCATTGGCTCTACTCTTGGGGGCATGGACATTTATGTGGTGGACTTTCACTGGTACCCTCCCTACCCTGGTAGCAATGTCTTTCCACTCATCAGTATCTCAAACTGGTTTTCCTTTATGCTGTCAATTAGCCTCTTTCCACCTCTCCAGCCATCCCCACAGAGCATTGGTTACCATCCATGAATCAGTGTAGAGGTAGAGCTTTGTCCACTTCTCTCTTTCAGCAATGTTCAGGACCAGCTGAGCAGCTTTGAGTTCAGCAAGTTGGCTTGATCTACCCTCTCCTTCAGTAGCTTCTGCAACCTGTTGTGTGGAGTTCCATGAGGCTGCTTTCTACTTTCGTTTCATTCCCACAATGCAACAAGAACTATCAGTAAAAAGAGCATATTGCATTTCTTCCGCTGGCAGTTGGTTATACGGTGGCACTTCTTCAGCACGTGTCACTTGCTCTTCTTTGTCAGTGAGACAAAAGTTTTCACCCTCCGGACAGTTTGTATTTATTCCAGAATCCCAGTGTGATTCAGTTTTCCGATACGGGCGCACTGTGTGATGAGAGCAATCCATTTGCTCCATGTGGCATTACTGGTGTGGTGGGTAGAGGGAACATTTGCTTTGAACTTCTACCCTAGCACTGGTAGTCAGGGTGCCAGGAGGAGTTGTGCTTCAGTGCCTATTACCTCTGAGGCAGCTTGGACTCCATAGACTGCTAAAATTTCCTTCTCGGTTGGGGTATAGTTGGCTTCAGACCCTCTGTAGCTTCGACTCCAAAATCCTAGAAGTCAGCTTCGAGTCTCACCAGGCACCTTCTGCCAAAGGTTCCAGGACAAACCATGGCTGCAGAGGAGAGCACGTTCTTCACATCTGGTCCTTTCCTGACTGAGCCAAGGGCTACGGCATGAGCGATCTCCTGCTTGATCTGGGCAAAGCCTTGTTGCTGTTCAGGGCTCCAGTGGAAAGTGTTCTTCTTCTGGGTGAACAGGTAGAGAGGGATCACAACCTGGCTGTACTTAGAAACGTGCATTCTCTAGAAACCTCTGGTGCTTAGGAAAGCTTGTGTTTTCTTCTTGCTGGATGGTGGAGATATTGCTGTGATCTTGATGACATCGATGGGAATCTGATGCCATCCATCTTGCCACTTTACTCCCAGAAACTGGATCTCTTGAGCAGGTCCCTTGACTTTGCTCTTCTTGATGGCGAAGCCAGCTTTCAGGAGAATCTAGATGATTTTCTCTCTTTTCTCAAACACTTCTGCTTTTCTGGAGCCACACCCTTTTCTAGTGTAGCCTGGATCAGTCCATGGCAGACAGTGGTGCTGTGTTTCCACCCATGGGGCAGTCAGTCCCAGGAGTACTGCATGCCTCTCTAGGTGAAGGCAATCTGAGGCCTGCATTCTGCTGCCAGAGGAATGGAGAAAAATGCATTAGCAATGTCAATAGTGGCGTACCACTTTGTTGCCTTGGACTCCAGCTTGTACTGGAGTTCAGTGAGTCGGTTTTGCTGACTACGCCTTGGCTCTCTGGCTCACAGATAATTTTGTGGATGGGGATCAGGGCTTTTTTTTTTTTTTTTTTATTTGTTTGGTACTGTTGGTGGTGCACTGTTGTATTGTATTTGCTGGGAATGCCCCAATGAAGGCAGAAATGATGCATCTGACTCCATGTTCTCAGAAGGCTGATTTATTACTTTATAATACTCTATAATATTAAAGAATACTCTACTCTACTCTACTCTACTCTACTCTACTCTACTCTACTCTACTCTACTCTACTCTACTCTACTAAAGAACACAGAAAGGATACTTACTGAATGCTAAAATGATAATAATGAAATCTTGTGACTCTTTTCAGAGTCCTGACACAGCTTGGCACCAATTGGCCAAAGAGTCAAAACAACTCACACCAGAATCTAATCAGACAATCACCTTTGGGTAAACAATCTTCAGACACATTCCAAACAGGAGAAGCAAATGAGATAAGAATTGTTTTCCTTTTCTCTGAGGCTTCTCAGCTTCCCAGGAAAAAAATCCTGAGCGAAGGGATTTTTTCAAAGAATGTGAATGCCACACTGTTGAGGTGGCAATTGGCATTTGTTGCTCTTCTACCTTCAGGAGTTTTACTGCAGATGGGTTTTCTGACAGTCCAGGCAAGGTGTTAAATTACTGGACACCCTCTGTCTGTACAGCAGCTATTCCAAATGCTCATCTGAGTCTCTTCGGGTCTTTGAAATACCCACTTTGGAGGAAGTCTATGCCTAAAATGCATGGGGCCTCTGGGCCCGTCACAATAGTGTGCTTCTTCTATTCATTTCCAGTCAGGCTTACATCAGCTTCTACCAAAGTAAAATCCTGTGGTCCCCCTGTCACACCAGCAATAGAAACAGATTCTGCCCCCATGTCTTGATGGGATTAATGTGCACTGCACACCAGTGTTGACTAAAGCTTTTTATTCTTGTGGTTCAGATATGCCAGGCCAACGAATCTACACAGCCCAAAAAACATGGTTGTCCCTAGTCTCTCTACCTGGCTAGAGGCAGGGCCCCTCTAAGCCTGGTTGTCCTTCTTTCCCTGGGCATGTGGAGGTTCCTTCAAGGGGATCTAAAATATTGTCATCATCATCATATATGACAGTTCAGTTACCGGCCACTGGAGCTGCTTTCCCTTTTGGTGGAAATTCCTCTCTGAGCCTTTCCTTCCTTCAATTCATGCACTCATTGTGCCAGAGCAGCAGTAGATTTTCCAGCCCATCTCTTCATGTTTTCTCCACAATCATGCAGGAAGAACCACAGCTCAGCTTGTGGGGTTCCTTCCTTCCCCATCTGAGGAACTTTTGCGTTGGATACCAGAACTTCTGATCTGTACTGCTGAGATTTGGAAAAAACCCTCTTTAATCTCTTCCCTCAGTGTCTTGTGATTCTCCTCTATCTTATCTTCTATTTTCTTCAGACATGTTTCCACCCCTGTGATTCTGGCATGTGTTGGGCCATCTACAGCATCTGCATATGCTTGGGGCTTCTTTGCCATATCAAGAACAGTCTTCTCAGTGTCATCCTGTTTCATTATTGCGTAAGCATAAGCCTATTCTTGTGGCACAAGTCGTACAAGCTTTCGCCACATCATGGATGTACATGTACCAAATCTGGATTTATAGTGTTTATGTCATCTGAGAAGATAATCTCTCCCACTGCCATTTCCCTCAAGCATTGAATTCCTTGTTCTATGGTCTTCCACTGAGTTTGCTGCATATAGAGATCATCTGCACACAGGTATCTTAGTTCTACACTTCCCAGGACCTATGCCCAGAGGCTGTGAGGGTTAGAACCTCTCATCATTCCTTGGTCAATGACAGGATCATGTGACAGGGATCCCAAATGCTTTGCTTCACTACTGTCCAAAATTGTAGCTTCACCTGCAGCATCCCAAAGACAGGCTAACCAACTAATAATAGATTCATCAGATCTTAGGCCATGAAGGTCCTTCAGAGAATAGGACTCAATAGTGGCTTCTGATCTTGTGTCAGTTGCATTAACTTAGGCTTTTATATCAGTAATTGGTGCTGAGGGTCCTTCCCCCGGATCCTCATTGTCGGTCACTGGCAGATTGGTTTTGCTCGTGTGCTTCTTTTCCTCGGCAACTGCCAGTGGCTTAGGCTTACTGTCTGGTTTAGCTACAACCTAAGTAGCTGGGGTGTGGGCTGCAGCCTGAGTGACTGGGGTAGCTGCTGATTTATCTCCCTGCCTGCCTGCCTCTGTCTGCTGCCTTACAGTATCTAGCAGTGTGCAATAATTATAGGCCAGGGCCCAGCTCATTGCAATGAGCCTTTTCTCCTTAAAGTCATCATGGCACTTCTCTTTCAGGTATTTCCCTACCTCAGATGGGTTCTGAATTTTTTCACGTGGAAAATCCTAGTCTACAGGATCTGAAAATTCCTTCAGGGTTTGGCCCATATTTTCCCATTCTCCACACCACTCAGGATTTTCCATGCCTGAGTCTACTTCTGGGTTAGGGGTCTCACCAGCTCCTCTGGATATGTCAGCCCTCACTCTAGAGAAGCTGCAGACCATATAGAGGAAGTTTACCAGACTAAATATCAGAAAGATGGTCTCTTTAATATTAAGGAGAAACTGAACATTCTCAAAAAGTGATATAACAGATTCAAAGGAGAAGAAGGAAAGGAAAGGTTGGAAAGCCTCATCCCCTGCTCCTCCTCTAACAAACCGGGTGCAATTACTAATAAATTCCCAAAACATACTACTGGAACTGGGACGCAGGGTAGGATAAAGAAACCATAAACCATGCATATCTTGAACAGACTCCAGTATCATTGTAAACGCCCTAAATCACTATCATCAAGACCAGCACAACAGCTATTCCAATCCATGCCCTTCTACTGTAAAAACTATGTGTTAGGGACAATAATCTTAGTGACCAGAAAGGTATTAAAACCTCAAAAAAGCCTAGACACCAGAATCACATGAAGGCCTCCACCCTAAGAGACATTACAAATTCAAGCAACATGTCCACTGACTGCTTTAGCCAACCACAGAGCAAGCACAACCAACATGCAATCAATAAAGGTTTTTTGTACTTACTCAGGCAACACATTGGGCACCACTAGATGTATTTGTCTTGGTTCAAGGCAAATTTGGGAGAGAACCAGGTAGTTCAGGGCAAATTTGGGAGAGAACCAAGACAGCAATAAAAATAGATAGCACCCTGTTCCATGTTAAATAGAATAAAAGAAACAACAGCATTTACAGTACATTAAAAGGAAAATGCCTTCTCCCACCCATAATAAAAAGTTTGTGCTCAGGGTTACTTCCTAATAGGTGTTATTTTATCTATTTTAATAAAGGTATTTTAATGCCTGTGTTCCATGCCAGACAATATTGTCATTTTTTTCCACTGATTGGCTTAACAAAATGCTTGAGCGGGGGGCACAAGCACTCCTCAAATACTGCTGCTTCATGCCAAACACAACTAACGCGCAGAAGAAGGAAGCCAGAGAAAGCAGCCACTGCCCCTAATTACAAACAGATGACTTCCTGTCCAGAGAAGAATGGGGAAGTTTTAAGGATGGAAAAAGGTCAGGAAGCCATCTGGGTCAGCCAGTCTCTGGCTTTGAACTGCCATTTATACTACCCTCACCCACCCCTAAATCCTCACACACAGACTATTTTTGTTCTCCAAATAGTTGCTCAATGTGTGCTGAAAACTATTTATACTCTTTTAGATTGCCTCTGTCCTTAGTGCTTTTTGGCATACAGACTGGTTATCTTTGCTATGTTAGAGACCAAACCTCCTGTGAATGGGGAGCTCTTTCATTCCTATACAAGTCAGCAAGAGCCTCTGAAAAAAATGAAACTTATTGCAGGAGAGTTATATATTTCCATGGATCTTTTTATTCTGATTTCTGAAGTATTTTCTTCAACAAATATCATTGCAAACTCCTCTCATGGATGAGGAACAAAACAGGAAACCTGATGTAAAGCAGAGATACTGCATTCCAGTCACCCTCTTTCTTGGGCAAGACAAACTGGAGTGTCCTGGGCTGCATATGACTGATTTCCTCAATATCAGCCCACTTTGCATTCATATTGATTTTTACACTGAATCTTGGATCCAGCTTGGCTAGGAACATGAAGCTAACAAAATAGAGGCATAAATTTCTTATGGATTTGCCCAAAACCAACAAACAGACCCATGGCCACATAGAGCACAAGTTTATTTTATAAATCCTCTTGCAGCTTCACTCTTTGTTGCTCTGATACTGCATATGGTCCCTGTGATTTGGGGTTTGGCAGCAAATACATTGCACAGGCTGATGATGTATGTTAGCCTCTGTATATATTTCTAAGCATTTTCTTAGAATTAGAAGGTGATTTTGCTCAGACAAATTAAAAATCCTCTAGAAGGAAAAAGGCAATGCCTGTGGTATCTATCAACTGTTTTAGCAAACTGCATGGTAAATTAATTTTTTTCTTTGCATATTTCTTGTGTTTGACCACTAGAATTTGAAACTTCACTGTGTCATTATGACTGAAGGCCGGAAGATCAAACTATAATTATCCCTAGTGCTAAAAAGGCAGAAAAAAATATGCTCTCTGACCTTTTCAGGCCATGCTGCAGAGACAAATTTGCTAAACTTCCTTAAGATCTGAACTCTAATATTCTTCCACATAGTTGTAATTTGCACAAACCTTTGTTCTGTCTGATCAGGATGGTAGTCAAAAGGAGTCATTAGTGTAACCCAAACTTATGGGTCATAGATTACTGATTTTCTTGCAGGAATTACTGCGAAACACTCTTCAACCTACATCTGACCAAGGGTCAGATTGTTTGACCATAACAGCCTCCCTGGTTCAAAATCAGTGTTCTGACGGTATTTAGGCAATAGAGTTAACAGCAGCCAAATTACCAAAGGCTAGCATAGCATTCGCTGCAGAACCAGAACTAGTTTTACCCTAAAACAGTACATAAATCAAGGATATCTATCTATCTATCTATCTATCTATCTATCTATCTATCTATCTATCTATCTATCTATCTATCTATCTATCTATCTATCCAAAAGGTTTTCAGTTATTTTCACACTGAAAATTCTCTCTCCCTTTATAAAAAGCTCTGAAAGGAAGGCAAAAATATTTTAAGCATCAAAGAGACTCTAATCAATAGGGGTGCCAGCATATTCACTTAGTGATAGTCCTGTCATGAGCTGTTTTCTGGGCTAGGACACTAAACATAGTAGGAGTCAGCAAAAAAAAAGAACACAGCAAAAATCCAAATCTGTTATATGTTGAATCTATTAATCCATAGCACAATTTCTTCTGAATCATACTTACTTAGACATTCAGGTCATAAATTATTTATTGGTTGTGGTCAAATGATTGTTGGCACTTATGTAATTATCTTTTGTGTGAAAGGTTGCATAGTTTACAGAGACATTTCAATAGCAACTGAAGATCTATGACTTCCTTTAATATTACTGAGAAGAAATGGCAGCTAATTGTAGAGTTGTTATATATTTGCTCTTGAAAAGTGGCAAAGCTAAAAGGATTACTTCAATTTCCACTTATTTTTGAAAGAGTACTTATTTCGTGCAAAGTCATAATAACTTGCATAGGTCTTTTGTGTTGGGCATTCAGAAATAGGAAAAAAACCAAAAAACAAAGAAGCTTGCAAAAGTAATCCCTGTAACATTACAGACCTCTTAGAAGTTTTTCAGTGAAAAGGAGGCCATAAGTTTGTCATGCTCTGTAATATTATCAATTATTTGGGCTGGACTCTAAATGTAAATTTTCTACAGAATGACTACAATTGGGCAGTCTTTAACATCCTCAAATGGGCCTCTTTTCCTTGAAGTCTGACCCTGAAGATTGAATAGACTTGGCATAAAATGCAAACTGGTGCTAATGGGCACCAGAGATGTGGAGATGGTGGAGGCTTCCAAAACTGCTGTTGGGATTTACTGTCTTACAGACATATAAATTTATAACACTCCTTTCCCACTTCTAATCACGAGTTTGAGTGAATGTATGGATATTAAACCAGTTGATGCTTTTAAAAACTTATTTCCAATTATGAATATAAAAAAGGCATAATTTTTAGAGACTTAATTTCTTGTTTTCTTTCAAGAGAATGCTGGAACTTTGATTTAGTTCAGTGAGACAAATGTTGAGATCTTTGATGCATGTCTTACATTCCTTTTTTTCCTGAAAGGATGAAAGAGTAACAAAAAAAAAGAATTTACTGAAATTTGCTAGCAACATGGAATGAAGGTGATTATATTCATAGTCTAAATAACAGCAATCAGATTAAGACTCTTTCTCTCTTATAGAGACCTCATAGCATATAAAGAAGTTATAATTGAAAAGGAGGTAGTAATGTGACTCACTTTCATGGTATGGTAAATGGAAATGCAAAGTTTAAATCACCACACACGGATAATAAACAGGCAACAGCAAATTTCAGGTAAAAGACTTTCATTAAAAATAGTGCTCAAATCCTTCACAAACCTTCACACTGTTGCAAGACAAGGAGAAAGGATAGAATCTGACAAACATTTGGGGAGTCCCCCAGCCTGAACCACAGCCTGATTCCAATTTTGGCCAGTTCATGGAATTCAGTGGGAGTAAAGCCCTAGTTCGGCTGCCTTCTGAAATAATACTTCCAGATGCCTGTGAGCTCTCAAAGAAAGTGGCCTTGGAGTCAATATAAGGATAAAATATAAACTAGAACAGAAATATGAGTTAGGTATATGAATTCCTATATGTAGAGAGAGAATATGCTTTTCCACTTCAGATTTTAGGGAGAATCTCCTAATTCCATCAGAGCTGACTCATAACATGATGTGCCATGTTATGGTGAGACACAGGTACCTCTTCAAAGAAGGCAGCTCACTTGCTGCCTGACTATAATTTGTTGAGTTAGAAATCTAAGAGGTAAACTCTTCTTGTAGTTAGATGGTACAGTTTTTTAAGACTTTTTTTAACAAGATTATATAAGATTCTTGGTTAAAGAGCTTGATTTTTCTGAAAAAGTTCAAAATCCATAGATATATATGTAATTTCTTGGAAACAATTCAACATACTTTGAAAATACATTTAATACCAAAATATGTGTGCCATGTGTCTTTTAATGTATAATAGATTTAATATACTTTACACAAAATTGTTCAATTAATTTGGATACATTTTCTGAGAAATAACTTTTTGTATGTATGGGAATAGATTAAATAATGCAATGAATGTGGCAGTTCAGTCCGACCTTTGTAATTAATTAGGAAGGTTCCCTCTTCTTTTTTCAGGAGAAAGAAAAGTTGTTTTATGAGTATGTTTAAACAGTTTGCAATGATAAAACCACTCCTCAGAGTCTGTGTGAATATTGTGGTGCATCCAGCAATGGATTTGCTGTCAAAGGGGAATTTAAAGGAACAGAAATTTTCTTTGCTACCACTTGCTCTTAAGAGCAGAATGACTCATGTAACTGGCTTAACCAGTTTTGTAAATCTTCATGAATGGAATGATTTGGGAACATTTATTACACAAAATCACAGATTCATAGAATAGGCAGAGTTGGAAAGAATCCAAAAGGCTCACTGAGTCCAGCTTCTGGCCCTGCACAGTATCATTGCCAAGAGTCATATCATGTGCCTGAGAGAATTGTCCAAATTCTGCTTGAACTCTGTCAGGTTTGGGGCTGTGACCACTGCTCTGTTCCAGTGCACAAATGTCCTATAGATGAAGAACCTTTTTCTAACATCCAGCCTAATCTTCCCCTGACACAATTTCAGGCCATTCTCTTGGGTCATTGGTTGACAAAGAGAAAAGATCAGTGCCTGCCTCTCCTCTTCCCCTTACAAGGAAGTTCCAGATTGTCATATCTCACAAGTTCCTGATTGTGATGATATCTCTCCTCAGTCTCCTCCAGGCTAAACAGACCAAGTAACCTCAGCTGCTCTCTCATAGAGTTTCCTCTCAAGACTCTTCACCATCATTGTCCTCCTTTGGACATTCTCTAAGAGCTTAATGTCTTTCCTATATTGCAGCGCCCAAAACTGCACACAATACTCAAGGTGAGGCTGCCTCAGTCCTGAGCAGAGCGGAACAATTTTCTTCACATCAATATGTACTTTCCTTATGTTTGGACAGACTGTTACCTATGAGTGCCTAAAAGATTTGAGAAAGAGTTCTGTCTTCTCTTTTCTCCAACTGAAAATGTCATTAACTGAATGAACAGAATCCAATAGTGCTCCTTTCCTGAAAGCTTCTTTCTAAAGGGAATCCTTGTATTTGCAGGGCTCCCAGATGAAGGAAGGAATGATGAATCTGACTCCATGTTCTTGGAAGGCTAATTTATTATTTTATACTATATTATATTAAAGAATACTAAACTAAACTATACTAAACTATACTAAAAAATACAGAAAGGATAGAGACAGAAGGCTAAAAGATAATAATGAAAAATTTGTGACTCTTTCCAGAGCCTTGACACAGCTTGGCCGTGATTGGCAAGTAAGTCAAAACACTGACACCAGAAACCAATAAAACAACCACCTGTTGAATAAACAATCTCAAAACACATTCCAAAGCAGCAAAACACAGGAGAAGCAAATGAGATAATATTGTTTTCCTTTTTCTCTGAGGCTTCTCAGCTTCCCAGGAGAAGACTCCTGGGCAAGGAGATTTTTCAGAAAATATGATGGTGACAGGGAATCCCACTAGCTTCTGAAAAAAAGGCATCTTGGTGAGAACATGGAGAGAGCACAGCTGGAAAATGCTGTAGTATCAGCTGAATTCTGCTTTAGAGCTCATTTTCACCAGTGACTGAACAGGATATTCTGATTAGTGGAGCTAAATAAAATGAATCACCTAGGCCAAAGAGAAGGAAAATAGTTTCCTATGAAAAAAAACCCCATATAATTAAAAAAGTCTTTTTTTTTAGATCATCAATAAAGCTTCATAATAAGGAGGAAAAATGGGAAATATTAAGTTAAACAGAATAAATGTAGAGCCTGTTTGGATTTAAAGAAGCCAGAGAAGGAAAGGTCAGATTATTAGAATAGCCACCAAATACTATCTTCTGTGGATTGTTTGAGAAAACAATCAGAATGACCACCTGCACCATTCAATTGAAGTCGCAGGAATTTTACAAATTAAAATGAAAAATATAATTTTGGAGTTTTCCAAATTTTTTTTTATTTTGAGGAAAGAAGTGGCTTGTCTTCTAGAAAGGAAATAAAATTTTCAAAAAATGTGCAAAATTTTAACATGGGAAAAAAAATAAATCTGTGCCCATAAGTACTTTCAAAACATTTTTCATGTTTGTCCAAATATCTTGGAACGAAACCTAGAAGTATTGCTCAGCTTCATTCTACACTGCTGTGCAAATGTTATCACCCGTTTTCATTTGGCATTTTCCCAAGAAAAGACACATAATCCTCTGAACACATTTGACTGAAAATGGAGAGGAAGCTGTAGTTCAAAGCTAATTATGTCTTGCTAGATCTTCTTTTCTCAGTTATTCATGTCTGCTAACACATGCTACTGCTTAGCAGTCCTCACTGTTCTCGGCCTTCAGCAGAGCCATCCACATCTCTTCCTGCCGTTAACTCACACCATAAAAATACACACAAGCAGAAAACAGCAGTTAAAAAGTTTAAGCTTTCTTTTTGCACAAATCAATCAGTAATGACTGGCATAACTGGCAGCATAAAATATGTTTTTCATTCCAGTCTTTGAGATGAAAACTCTTTTCTTCAGAAACTTCCAGCTTTAGGGGACTAGAGAGGTCAAATTAGATTAGAAAGGTCAAATTGATTAAAGGGTTTGTTAAAGTCTAGTTCAGATGCAATGGATGCTTTCTCCAGACTGGTCCAGATTGGTTTGGGTGGTTGATCTGGTGGTCAGAATACCATAGCCCTGGAAGAAAACCATGTGTTTGTGGGTGATCACATTTTTCTGTTGTAGTTTGAAAGTTGTATTGACTTACATTTCCAGTAAACTAAACCAGCTTCTGAGTCTGGAATAACATGGTACCATTATATGTAATTCAGTTACTACCCACAACATAGTGTCCGTGTGGGGGAGGTAGGGAATACTGATGATAATGTGGCCCACTCAATAAATGAAGTGGGATCCTGGCAGAAAAGGCAGATTCACAGAACATCTTCTTTGCATCAGTGTTCATTGACAAGAATAGCCCCCAGCGTACTTTAACCCCAAGGATAAAAGAGTGTCTGAAGGAAGTGTTTTTGCATTGGTCAAGCAGGATTGTGCTTGAGAACATCCAGGCAAACATGACATCCACAAGTCCATGGGCCCTGATGAGATGCATCAACAAGTGCTGATAGAGCTGATGGGCACCATAACCAGACCACTCAGGATCTTTGAAATCTCATGGTAGTCAGGAGAGGTGCCTGAGGACTGTAAGACAACAAATGCTATACCTGACTTTAAAAAGTGCCGGGGGCTGTCTTTTTAGCTGGTCAGAGTGACCCCGACTAAAGTTCGAAAGTTTCTTTTCCCAGCCCGGTGCTTGAAGAAGAAGTCAGGGCTCTTCATTTTTTCGGTCTCAAGATTGTTTATTGCATCTTATCTATAAAGTTCTTTCTCCCTGTCCGGCCGAGATCCGTTTGGCAGGACAGCCAGAGGCACTCCCCCCTCCTCCAGGGCGGTGTTATCTTTATATACTACAAACTACGTGTACAATATTTACAGTTATTTTCCAATACCTATCATCTATATTAGACAGTGAGTTTCTACTTTAGACCAATCTAAAAGTGCCAACATCACCAGACAAGATGGAGGTAGAGAAGAAGAAGAAGAAAGGCTAGACACGCCCAAATCCCTCCATCTTGTCACCAGAAACCCCTATACCAAAAATCCTAAAACCTACATTTAGACTCTGTAATTATTTATTCTTACACTATTTACACTATTGTGGCTTTTATCTCTTTCTATAAAGGTGACAAGTTATTCCGTGGTTCATAATCAAACCCACTGGTGTTCTGGGCTGTGTGCCAGGGTCTCCGAGCCCCTTGGCAAGGGTCCCAGGAAACTCTGGACTCCCAAAGGGATGTCCTGAGTTCCGACAAAAAAGGACAAAAAGAAGGGCCCAAGGGACTAGAAGTCAGTCTCACCTCCGTGCCTGGAACACTTCATTTGGGAGGTCATCTTTGTGCACATGGATGACAAGAGGTGATTAGGAGCAGTCAGCAAGGATTCACTAATGATACATATTTGTTGACTGACCTGAATGCCTTCAACAATGAGAAAACTATCTGGATGGATGAAGGGAGAGCAGTGGATATTTTCTGCCCTGACTTTTTAAAGTCTTTCAACATTTTCCCTCAGAACATCCATATAGGCAAATTCAGGAAGTGTGGACTGGATGAGTGGTCAGTCAGGTGAATTGAGCTGGATGGCAGATGCCAGAGGGTTGTGGAGCAAGGTCTAGTTGGAGGCCTGTTATTAATGGTGTCCCCCAGGGTTCAGTACTGGGGCCACTATTTAACTTACTCATCAATGACTTGGAGGAAGGGGCAGGTCCCTCCTCAGCAAGTTAACTGGTGACAAAAGCTGAGAGGGGTGGCTGATACCCCAGAGAGTTGCGCAGCCCCTTGGAAGGATCTTAACTGGTTGGAGAGATGGAAGGCCAAAGGAATGCTGGAATGTATTAGGAGAAGCATTACCAGCAGATCCAGGGAGGTGATCCTGCCTCTCTAACCTTGGTGAGGACCCATTTGGGGTACTGTGAGCAGTTCTAGGTCCCTGAGTACAAAAGAGACATGGAGCTGCTGGGGCAAGTCCAAGGGAGGGCTGTGAGGATTACTGGAGGAGTGAAGAATCTCTCTTATAAGGAAAGGCTGAGGGAGGTGGACCAGTTCAGTCTCAAGAAGAAGCAACTGAGAGGAGACTTATCAATGTCTATAAGTTTCTGAAGGGAGGATGTCAAGAGGATGCTGCCAGGCTTGGCTCAGTGGTTCCAATAATAAGACAAGAGACAATAGGCAGAAACTGATGCATAGGAAGTTCCACATGAATATGAGGAAGAACTTTACTGCACAGGTGATCACATACTGGAGCTGATTGCCCAGAGAGAGTGAGTCTACCTCAGTGGAGATATTCCAGAACAATCTGGACACAAGTCTGTGGCATGAGCTGGAAAACGGCCCTGCTTGAACAGGAGATTAGATCAGATGAGCTTCTGGGGTTCCATCCAACCTGACCCATTCTCTGATTCTGCAATTCAGTGATTCAGTGACTGTGAACTTTCCTTGGTGTGTAAATACCTCTAGTGCTCATGAATGGTTTGTATTTAAGGCATCACTGTGTTCAAACTACTCACAACAGGGTGTGCAATACAGGCATATGTCAACACATGTCTGCACTTTACCAGCGTACATTTCCCTTGTGCTTGTCAGCTTTCTTTGGTACACCTGACTGCTGTTTACTGAGCAGGCACCATCATTCTCATGCCTGGTTAATCACTCAATTTGAATCTGTGAATGTTTATAAGTAATCTCTTTTCCTCATAATTAAGCAAGTTGCAGACTCTCAGCAATCATGCGGTAGATCTCCAAAACCTTCTGTAACAGTGCTGTATTGCCATGGCTTTGAGGTACATATCCATACCACTCTGGATGGCATGCTTATAAATTCACGGTATTTTTCAGTTTTTAGCATCTCCCCTTATTCGTAAAGCCTAAACATTTATGGAATCACAAGTTAAATAAATACTCCTTAAACATTATGTTGTAATACATGTCGGGCAAAAATAGCTGATACTTGAATAGCACATCAAAGATGTACGCTTATAGGCATACGTTATTCATCAAATGATTATTTGATGACGATAGTAAAATAAGGAAAGCTAACTGTGAAATTAGAAGGCTGTAAGTTATTAGAAATATACCTACCCCTGCCTTTCTTCCTATTAAAATGGGTTTTGGGGCCAAGTCCTTGGTTAAGGAAGAGAAGATAGCAATGAATTTTAGTAAAGATGCATTCATCTGCATATCAGACAAATTGCAAGAAAATTATTTCATTCTTACAATGACTTTTTTCCATAAATCTCCATTTTCTTCTTTAGTCCACTGAGATACTATTTTAATTATTCTGCCCTTGGCCATTACTGATTCATCAAACAATGCCTAACCAGCCTTAAGGATGATGAAAGTTTGTGACTTAAGTAGGATATACTACAGCCTAATTCAAAAGTCAATCCTACTGAAGAGAAAGATTTCAGTTACCTTCAATGAATGGGGCATGTGATAGGAAATAAAAACGGACTTGAAAATCCCCACTGTGATCTTCACACTGTGCTATGCTTTCTAGGCTCCACCTAAGCAATCAAATTGTAAGATTGTAAGATCCCTGTGGGGTCAGGGAACTTTTTGCAGTAGCCAGTCCTCAACCTTAAGCTTCTTATTTATGAGGAAAAAGGTGCATTGTGAGACCCTCTCAACCCACCAAGGGCAGCTGTGAGCAGCAAAACGGGCTTGGAGAGCAAATGCCTTGCAACAAGTGCACCTACAACACCCTTTACCACATTCCTCACTCAGTCTGTTTCATTAGGACTTATACTTTTGCAGCAAAATATTTTAAGCCAACTGTTTCTTGCACTGAACAGAAATTCACCTTTTGACTATGAACATTTATTCTTGGTGGACTAAATCTGTCTTCCCATCACAGCATCTTCTGGAAATAACAAACTGAAAATAGTGTGGTCTAAAATACTGATGGTCCTGAAGCCTCAGTAGACTCTAATAGTAAATAGCTCACAAAATATTTTCTCTTGTTTGGTTACTTGCCGCTTTAATTTGAACTCTGTCCTTGAATGCAGGTTTCTGGGTTTTTTTGCCGATACCTGTGTTTCAGGAAAAGTTCAGAGTATTTGAAACAAGAGAACTGGTTTTTATGTGGTAACTAATTTTGTATGGATTACATTTTCAGCTCCTTCTCAGAATCCCATTAATGGCTTTTGTAGGGTTGATCTGGTAAAACCTATTAAGAGTTCAAGATGCCTAAATGCATACATGTAACCTTTATTGTCTTAAAGGATTCTTTTACCTTCCTGTGTCACAAAGGCAGTTTGAGTCCCAACTTTCTCTGTGCTAGGTAGAAATGGTATTTTTCACTTTAGAGGAATAAAGAGAGAAAGCTGTAAGCAGTGAATGCTGGGAAATGAACATGTTTCTGAGTGCACATAGCTGAAGCCTTTTAATTGAACTGACCCACAAAAAGGAAAGGATGAAAAGATGCTTTTATTGAAGATAATAGCTCAGTCATTCAAAAGTCAAGGACCAGTACAGTTTATAGCATTTCCATGTTAGTATATGGATTCAGTTATGGAGTGTGCCTTTGGATATCTGTGTAGGCTCCTGCTGTTCACTTCCCCATCAGCAACTACCCAGTTTCAGCCTGAGTCCTCTTCCAACTGGAGATGCAATCATATCCTTTGTAATGTATAGGCATACAAAAGTATCACCACAAGAATAAAAAAATCTTGCTACAAATTACGGCAACATCCCTAAACTTGTGCTTGAATTAATGCCAGTGTAGCCATGAAGACATGGAACTCTTTACCCAGCGATTCCTGCAAGCTTTGAAGCTGGCCTTCATGTTGTCCCCTGGTATATCCTGAGCCTGCATTTACCCTCACAATCTATACAACCTGCTGGTGTGGTTAGGAATACAATGTTAAGATTATAACATAGAAACAGAGGAGGAAGGATGAGATCCATTCCTGAGTGAAGCACACACAGGTATTTCGTTGCTGGTTTAGTCTTCTGAGAATTGTAACACTGGAATCCATTTAGTATGGCATAAAAATCTCTTCAATGACAAGCCCTCAATTCGTGCTTTCCCGATAAACAATTGAAGCTGATAGTTGGAAAATACTGGTGTTTATATTTCTCATCAAAGCGAGCAGAGTGGTGTAAATGTTGAAAACATGACCTGGATCTCTGGTCTGCAAGCTATCAACTCCAACTCAAGTAAGAAGTTCCCAGGCCTTATCTCTGTATGGAAGAAGAATTCCTGTGTCAAGAAAGTCTCAATCTATGATAGCAAATGGCATTTCTTGACTGTGCTGGCTGTCCTCAAATCTTATGTGTGTGAAAATTAAAGACCTGTTTGAAGTGACACCCCTTCAAACATGTTGGGATGCTAAATCACCTTCAGCAAAAATATTCTCAAAGAGTGCTGTAATTTCCTTGAAATATAAAGATAGAGCTGAGGAAGGTATAATTTAATAAGCCAATGATGGCTTCTATTACAAGAGAGAAAAATAATTTGTTGCCTTCTTATACGCTTTTGCGCATTGGCAGCTGAAAAAAGACAGAAAAGCCAAATAAAAAAATAGAAAGAAAGAAATAAATAGAAAGAACAAAATTAAAGAAATATTTGAAATTTGGGAATAAAGATGAATCTCAGAATAAATTTCTAGAAAAACAATTATTTTGGAACAGCCTGAGGGCTGCTCCTACTCATGTTATCTGGATTAAATCTCCCTGACTTGAGATCCTGAAGCACAGTACCGCTTTCTTTCTGTCCCAGCTTAACCTGAACAAGGCTGTGATCAACAGAAGTCTCAGGATGTGCTGCTGTTCTCTCAAAATTAGCAAACCCCAAATTAGCATAATTTCTTCAATCCCAGACTTCACACAATGATTACTCTTCAAAACAAAATGGGTATAATGGATTGACATCCTCATTTTTGCTCTCATATTATCTTTCTACTAACCATGATAAACACCAGGGAGAATTTAAATTTTAAGTACTCTTTAGTAACTAGAATATTAAATGATCTTAATAATATTCTTTGCATGTGATTATTTTCCCTAATTCCTCCTTTTTCCCCCTAAGTCTTCTAATTTCCAGATTTAAGATGATTCTATTCCAGACCTGAATTATTTAAACATTTTTTACAGCATTTGCTGTCTTTTTTTCTTTTTTCTTAAAATTTATTGTTAATGTGATTTTTAATAACATATAGTTATTTAAAAATATTATGTTTTAAATGTCTTGTGTCTCTCAACTAAATTGTATTATTGGTTAATGGTAGTAGAAACAGTGAGGTCAACTTCAAATCAACAGAAATAACAAAACCTGTTCTGGTGTGAAGCTCTGCTTCCTCCTTCCCCCCCCCCCCTCCCCGCCCTTCCTAATTGCTGTCTGTAAAGTTCCACATTCCAGCTAGGGCATCGTGTGATTGGCAGAAGTTCAAAAGGTGCTTTTCAGACCTGGAGTCATTGGCCTGTCCAGGTGTCATTGTCCCCTGAAACCCTCCCTCTCCCACCTGGTTGGTGGCTCAGCTATCCTCTCCCTCCCACCTCCCTGTGAGTTTAAAAGGTGCTGGAACCATGCGGTCAGGGTCTGTCGGAGCTGTACTGAGATTCAGAACTGTGTCACCTTGGAATAAACTCTGGATTTAACTCTCCGGCAGAACTCGCTCTTTTTCTCTTCACCATTACCTGAACTTTTTCCACTAGAGGTAAACTGAGTTTCTACTTTGCATGGGCCCATTCCGAGTGCCTGGCTGCAACTGCCTGTGAGCTAAAGGTGTCTCTGAGGAGAAATATCCCCAGCAGTCATCTCTAGCACAGTGCAATCAATAAAAACCAGTTTGACTTCAGACAAACTCTGACTTTGCCTCCTAGACTGCAAGATGAAAAAAATGTCTCTCCAGAGGAGTCCTCTGTCAAGATTGTCAAAGGTAATGCTAATTCTTCTAGTATTGTGAAGCAATATATTGTTTTAAAACAAAAACCTCCTCCTTGCGTCAAAATATCTTTACTTTTGTTATGTGATTTTTTGAATACATACAGGCTTTCATTGGATTCCTTTGTATACCTTAAACTTTTCACTGTCTTCAGCAGGTGGTGCAGATATTATTTTAGTGGTAATGAAAGGTACCTGATTCATTGATGCAGTATTTGTGTTAATGCAGGTCTATCTACTCCACTGTTACTTGGAGTGTACAGGCAGGTTTTTTGGATACCAAAAATGTTTCAGATCCTCAGTAAGTATTTTCTAGGATTTGACATGGGAGTCTGCTGTGTTTTTGTAAATCCTATACCAACAAACCAGCCAACCAAACAATCAATGTGCACATAAAGAGCTATTTGAATAGCAGATGGCAAGATGGAAAATAGCTGTTCCCCTCTTTGTGGGTAACACTTGCATTCTTCATTGCTTCTTGCTGCCTGCATAATGGTGGCCTTTGGGAGAATGTCTAAGTAAACTAAGTCAGTCTCTTGTCTATTTTTATCAGTAATAATTGTGATGATTTCACAAGAAACATGGTACTCAGAGCGTCCAGTAAACACCAAGATTTCATGTGTAAACTTTGGGTTTTATTAAAGCATTCATAGCACAAGTGTGGGAGATCAGCGTGCACAAATATCGCGATGTCACGGGCAAGCAGGGACCCTTCCCTCTTCAACGTTACTTTACCGTTGGCCCCTGCTATAAAAACCCCTACCCAATGGTTAATAAACGCCATTTACTGTCAACCATATTGGTGTGTGCGAGTAACTGGACCGAGTGGCAAAAGGGGTTGCTGCCGTGCCGTTCCCGACCCAGGACGCCGCGCCTCAAGCGGGAGGCAACACACAAGAAATATTTCACAATAGCCAACTTTCTTATAATGGCTTAATGTAATATCCTTCACTAATTGCGTCTTTAATGTGACAGGTGAATGGCAAGTGATTTGATGCATATCTATAATTCCTTGAGGTACATTATTCAGTTGAAATTGGCAGAAGAATCTCATGGTATGGTTTGTCTTTCTTACTGGATAAAGCCATTTTACAAACAACTTTGATGCTCAGATTCCTGAGCATATTTTCCTGACTTTGTGGAATCCTCTGAACCATTCCTCCTCAGGGAAGTCCTCAGGGCATTGCCTTGGAAAGACATACCATTGAGTTCTCCTCACCTAAGCAAACAGAAAAGACTCCCCAGTGGAGCCTTGCATACACCCCAATTCCTTTCCCCATACATTGCAAATTCTAGTGGTTTCTCCTTTCCCCGTTTCCTCATTGGTTGTGGTACGCCTGGTGGCCAGCCCTGTCTTCCCTGTAGGCTAATGGCCTTTGCCCTTCCCTTGGTACCGTCCCGGACCATCCCATACTTAACCTTGTGCAGAGCACATGGTCTTGTCTTTTGTCCCTGATTTCTCTTTGACGTACTTGCTGAAACAGAATTATACAAAAGGCCCTTCTGCCTCTCTTTGGTGAACTAGCCATAGTGAGTGTGGACTTGACTGCTTTCCCTGAATGCTTATTCAAATGGCTTTTCAACAGGACATGCTTATTGGGAAATAGTTGTAGGTAGCAGCGACCACTATCTAAACCCCACACTGCTACATGACTTCACACATCTTTTTTCTGGAATAAATATGACTATCATATAGCATACATTCAAAAGCACAAAAGCCCACATTACACCCATAGTTTAACCCATGTAAAACCAATGTTCAACCCATAAGAACCCATAGTTGCTACCATTTACTTGTGCTTGTATAATGCAAAGTATACTTTCTGGCTGGGCCTTTCCAAAGCCCATCAAATCACTTGAATTCACTTAGTTAACTGCAGATTCACTGTTTGGAATATCACTGTTATCTGCAAGATCGTGATACAATCATAATAATTTGAATAATTTTTTGGATACCACTTCAACCACAAAAGTGGCCAGCCCACTAAGCTCTGTTTAGAAAATAGGGTGAAATGATGCTATCAGATAAATACTGGATTTTAGCTGAGGACAACATGATGTTTCCAACCCAGTCTGGCACTGCTGTTTTATTAGTGCAAGTAATGATTCATTTGTAAACATTGAAGTTGCTTATTGCACAGATAACAATAACGTTAGTCTTCTTCATTGCTTTCCAGTCAAATTTAAATTCTGATTTTAAAGTCTCATGCTACTTGATTTATAGTAACTGATTTAGAATAAGGTTTCTGTCTGAGAAAAATTTAAACATGATGATTAGTTTAACGTAGAGTTAAATTATATTTTTACTGCATTACTATATATGGAAAACAAGTATGTTACATCTGGCTATAATTTTTTCCGCCAGTTTTTTTTTTCCCTTACATTTCC
Organism: Haemorhous mexicanus; assembly: GCF_027477595.1. Taxonomy (NCBI): domain Eukaryota; kingdom Metazoa; phylum Chordata; class Aves; order Passeriformes; family Fringillidae; genus Haemorhous; species Haemorhous mexicanus. The sequence continues at coordinate 12,797,304 of NC_082381.1, forward strand.
TGTCAGTACTGTGTCTACTATACACACAAAATAGATAGATATACAGAAGGTTGAATCAATAGACAAAAGGATTATTTGAATCACATTTGGACTTCAGTTTTCGCAGAGGAAAAGAGGATTTCTGCAAATTTGAGATTGGTATTCCCTCTATATATAAAGACAATAGTCTTTGGAGGATAGTCTTTGGAGGATTCTTTTGGGGGAAAAGGTGGTAAATATAATTTTATGTAACAAAACCAAAAGATTATCTATACAATGCAAGAGATGTAGGAAAGGAAAAAAATCCCATAAAATATCAATCTGGTGGAAAACAAAAACAGAAAATAAAGGAAAAGAAAAATGAAAGACAGGAATTTTGCAGGACTTAAAATATTCCTTAGTATTTTAATGAACTGTTCAGAGTTTTAGAGAACAAAGTGTTGCAGAGGTGTAGTCGACTGGGAACAAGATAGGCTGAGGTTACACTTCAGCATGAAAGGCTAGGAGTGAGACAACTGCAGTGGAATTACCTAATTTCTAAACTGAAAATTATTTTGCATTATTTCTTCTGTTTCAGGCAATCCTTCAGAAATATAAAAATACCTAAAAAAAGAGCTATTTTTCATGAAAGTGATTTAAATTTTTAAAGCAATAAGAAAAATAGTTGATAATAAAGATCCCTTTAGGAATAGTAATAAGCAGCCTCATTTTATTTCTGTGTTGTTTGTTCATTTTTCTTTTTTTTTTTTTTGCTTTTAAATTTTGTCTTTAAATTAGATCGCAGTCTAGTCTTTGCTAAGAATAAAAAGTGTATCAAATTCCCCAAAGTAAAATGTTGATTAAATCTTCCTGATGATTAGTGGCTTTGTTGTCCCCCATCATCTGTACTGTAAATTCTACAAGCCCTAGGGACAGCAAATAATAGGCTTTCTTTAGCAACCCATGCAAAACAGCAGTACAAAAAGTCAATTAAATCCCCAGTTCCTTATTTTGCTTAGACTACTAGAACATATCTATACTTCCTAGCACATGATAAAAAAAATTAGTCTTTCTCAGGTACGAAGGAAAAGAACTAAAGAAGACCCTAGAAATATACACTGTCACTAAATTCTCTCATGTCATTTGACCACAAAACAACATGAACTAAAATGAAAAGCATGGCACAGCTACTGAAACACAAGAAGAACAATAACACAAATTCTGCAGTGCTCTACACTGGATATTCAGGAAAATATAGCACTATATTGGAGAAGATGCCCTTTGGTTTTTTTTTTTTTTTTACTTCCTCCTGTCATTGAAGTAGAAGACTAGATGAAAAAGAATAGTTTGTTTTTACAGAAAAAAAAATCAACATTTTTACTTTAAAAGGCCAAATAGTTCAGCAGTTCGGCATGTCCTTTGCAAAGCAAAGGAGAAAGTCATCCTCTTGTAGCTGTTTAAACTGAAGGGTCAGATGACTGATAGAGTGCATTGTCTGGAGACTTACACAGTTCAAGTTAATGCTATCAAACCCTTTAATTACACCAATATACAGCTGATAAGAGGCCCTAATGGCCCTTTCATATCTGTATGGTAACTAGGATGTGCACCATATATGGGTGTAAGATTGATAATTATATTACTTTGTTCTGATAACTCGACTTCCTGTCAAATGATGCATTGCAGAAGCTTCTTCCAGCTTCTCACCTCTTTTCCTTTTGTGTTTCACATTGCTAAGTAAAGTTCCAGATATCTAGCAGTGTATATAAACATGAAAATATAACAAAGTCTACATGGTATTAACAGAAAAATATGGTTTACCGAAACATGATTTTCAGCAACATATTAACCCTTAATCCTGTGTCAGCATACCTGCTGGATTGCCTAGCCTTTTGTTTCATTTTTTCCAATTACTAACTTCAGTACAGAAACTAATATTTCTAATAATTTTATCAGAACCAAGTTGTGACTGCAATACTGTAGCATTAACTTTGCTGTTTACGCTGGTCATGCAGTTTCTCAGTGAAGGGAACTGTTTCTACACATGCCCATACCTATAGCTATACATATACCTATACTTATACACATATCTTTACTTCCATCAATTATTGTTTAGATTAATTTTCTTATCTGGGAAAAAAGTGGAACGAATAAGGGTTGGACTACAGTATGAACATAAAGTTTACATAAATATCATCTCCTATTAGCATTTATAGGATGTACAACTGATGAGCAGGAGCGCTGTACCCCACTGGGAATATTCCTGTTGGGTTTCCACCGGAGCAGGGAGTTTCACTCATAAACAGAAAAAACTGTGGGTTTTGAGAAGTGGAGATGTGTTACAAAGCAGAGTGACAGAGTCCTCAGGTAGGTGCAAATGGGAGATGATTTACTGAAAAAACAAGGCCTTTTTAAGCAGTTAGGCCTTTATCAGTTACATAGTTTCAAAACTTAACAAACATAATCCAACCAACTACCATACACCATGATGTAAGCATATAATGGTTATACAACATATTTTTCTACCTCTAATTCAGCTGAGTCACTTTCCTATTGTCCTTTTCTACTTAGCAGGCCAGAGCTATGATTTTACAAGGGTAACAAGGCCCTTATTTTGTAAGGTTTTACCTATACACAACAGAGATACTTCTCTGAATGTCATATATGTCATTGCTGACATGTATGTGCTTCTGGAAGAGAGAAAACCAATTCTATAGGAAACAGTAGTGACACTTCCCATTGCACTTCACCCACAAAATCAGGGTGAAGACATCATGCTCTGCACTTTTTGACTTCAGTCCATCAAAGAACATTTAGTATCTGCTTTCAATGAAGTTTTTTTTACTTTAATGATCAATACCAGTGTCCTTAAAGTTAAATGTGTGCTGAAGTGTTCCTCTGGCTAGGATCTTTGGACAACGAAAATGCAGATCTGGCACACTAAGTTGTTGTCATTGTGAGAAATGCAACAATTTAGAGGAATTATCTCTGTAAAGCAATGTGAAATGGAAGATCTCATCTCCTGCCAAACAACTGTAAGGCTTCTCACTCTTTGGGGAAGTAGCATGCAAATTTCCTGGGATGCACATGTAAAGTGGATTATTATTGTATTAAAAACTACTTTCCCCCAAACATTTGTTTCTCATCTGGCATCAAACAAAGTTTAATTGCAAATTGTTTTATGCCATTTTCAAAAAGATGCACAGGAGGTTCCTAAACTTCCCTTGTATATATATCACATTATATCTCAGTAGGGTTCATGGTTGTACCACCGGCTCATTACTGGGAACACTTACCCTAACGTCTCTGCAACAAATTTTAGCACTAGGGTCCTTCTGACAATGCAGTTGCAATCTTCATTACAATCTTTTTTGTAAGCCATTTCCAGGGGATTATGTTAAGAGAAGAAATATGTGAATTTCAATATTTTGTTTGATTTAAGAACATACAACCCAATATTTTGCTATTTCTACATAATCAGAAAGAGCAGTAAAGTTGTCAGGTCAAAATCTGAATTACGATTTGTTACCAGCTGTTCACAAAACTGAACAGCAGGAGCATAACACCAGATTATTTATATGGCTAAAATATCAGCTTTCATGGGCTGGCTGCCTCCTTCATGAGGATTTTCTAGTGCTAATAGAAGAGGGGTATAGGCTTTGTATCTCTAGGACAGTTTTGGATACTATATATGTTAATAATTCCAGGATTTATGTATGTTTAGCCCAATTACAATGTATTGCCAGGATTATTTGTTTGTCTGTAGGCCAAAACAAGTGAGTTTAAATCCCACAGGAGGTTTTGGGCTCAGATCCAAACTAATACTGCAGTGTAATACCAGGAGAGCTGCACTGCTAGAAGGCATATGGCTTGGGGAAGGTGTTGAATCAAGGTATCACCTGCATGGCTCTGGTGGTCAACCAAGTGGCAGTTAAGGACTTCCAAGCTCTTTTCAGGAGAGTGAGATGTTTTTCTGGATCCATGGACACTTCATCAGATTGACATGACTCCCTGAAACATCAGTTCTGTTTCATACACATCTGGTAGAAAAAATGCAGCATTATAGTGCAACCAAAGGCTATTATAATGCACATGCATGTGTTGAGAATGAACATGACACTTTTCTTCATATTCCAGTTTCTCACAAGTGGGAGCCTGCCTGGATCTTTTCTTTCTTTCCCCTTCCCAGAGCCAGAGGTATAGCAGAAGTACAGACAGGCAAATGCTGAATCCAAACCCTATTCTGAATGTGTTTATATGGAGCACGCAATCTCTGCCTACTCTCCAACTGAGTGCAGACAGTAGTGCAAAGTCTAAGGAACTCTGGATCTGTTTCCATTTATTTTCTCACCACAGCTGGGGTGATCATCCAGGCCATATCTGTTCTTTACCCTTGTGGCATGTAGTGCTGCTGTGACTACTCTGGCAGTGGTGGCTGAGATTTGGGCTTTGATGAGCATATTCGTGTGCAGTTACCCTTTTGAAAAATTTTCTTGAAGAAGAGAAACACAGCAGATAATTATATCTCAGACATTTGTATCTGGGACAAAGACTCTTATCCAGCCCAAATGCTTGCTCCTTGCCAAACTCCAAATTCTTGTTTTCAAAACAGGTTTTAAAACTTTTCTGAATGCTCTTAAGTATTTTTCATAATGGGAAGAATTTTAAAAAAGGAAGTGTAGGAGCTGGGACTGGCTGCCGCAAAACAAAACCTATTTCTCACCAGCTCATTCCAGACAAATTATTCCTCTGTCTCCAAATGAAAACTTCTATGGAAAATCTTGAAAATTCCTGTGGAAAGTGAATGCAGCTTGTTCATACAGCTTGGAGAAATCAAAACAAAAACCAGGGTAACACTACATTTTATTTATCTTGAAGGAGATGTACTTCTTTGAGCTCCTTTGTAGATACCTCAAGATGTTTTATAAGAATATTGTTTTTTGAGAGAGATTGCATCCTGGAACAGCTTCCTTGTTGACCACTCCTGCAGCTGTTGCCATCCATTGCGATTGCCATGGCAGTTGTGGAGTTGCTGGCACAGAATCTGGAGTATTTGTGGAGTTTTGAAGGGTTTTCAGCACATGGTAGCCACTCAAAAACAGTTTCCAATCTAGCTTGCTCTATACAGCTACCAATTGCTTCATGAGCTAATCTACAAATTAGTGCTGTGTCCAGAAAGCACCACAAAACCCCTTCTAGCAATTTCTTCTGCTGATCTTGTATTTTCTGCAATTTTTCTGGATGATCCTATCTTCAACACAATTTGTACACTCCCACAAATAGATAATGTATCAGATCATCACTATTAGAGAAAAAAAATTGCCAAGGTTCTCTGCAATTAGTTTTTTTCTTCTGTGTGTCACATTATCTGCATTATCTGTAACCCTTACTACCCCTTATTCACCAGACTTAACTGCATGGGCCATGCATTTGTTTTTTTCTCTCCCTCCCACCTACTTGATACTGAAGCTGTTACCCACCACCCTTCCTAAAGTGAGGACTAAGAGTCTGCTGTTCTGTGATCAGCTGGTAGGGATCAGAGGAAAAATGAAATAGTCCTCTGGGTAGAAGCTATTTGGGTCATCCCATCTCAGAGATGCTGTATGAATTAAAGTTCTATATTTGCCGTTGTGTGTAAAAATTCTTGGTGGCATAAGAGAAACATATTGTTAATTAATTGCAGTCTGAAACACATGTCAATCAAATGTGTTTGCGGCTAGTAATCTTCATGCTAATCACTTTCTCAAACAACAGCCCAGTCCATCTGAATTATGTCTAAATTAATCTAAGCAAATCTGTACATCTTCTTTTAACATAGAGTAGTAGTAGTAGCTTGTGTTCGTTTGTATACAGACAGATAGACTGCCTTAGACAACTAAAGAATCATTCGAGATTTTTCTCTAACTTAATCACAGGTTTCAGTTTCGAAAAATTGTTAATGACTTCTCTGCCATTTGTCGGGTTTTTTTAAATTTCGTGTATGTTTGTACATGCCTGGAAGATGAAATATACAAAATTAACTTTAAATGGTGTGATCATTACAGTACTCTTTGACTGGAAAGGCTATTGGAGATCTTTCAGAATAGTGAAATTTATTGTTCTGTGAGCTCTGACATATTTCAGCATAGAAATACCAGACTTTCAAAAGTGATCATCTTGCTATTAATGATTTATGCACTCCTAACTCTTTGAACTCAAAATGATCTGTGAATGAGCCACTGCCCAAAGTGCAAGTTCTTAACTAGACTTTACTAAAGCTAAAAAACCTGCTGCATGCAGGGTTTAGCCCTGAAATAACTGATGACTATGGCACCAGCTTGTTGATATGCTGAGAAACATCTGTAGTTAAATGACCTGGACATGATCCCTAATATTACTTTAAGTAAATAAATGTAGTACTTCTGGAAGAAAAGTTACAAATTTTTCTGTAGAGGTCATCCATACCTTATGACACATCCATTTAGAGCCTCCCTTTCATTGAAATTGTCTCCAATGAAGTAGAGCTCCTACAGTGCTATTGAAAAGTGACCTCTGCATCTATAAAGAGTGAAACAAATCAAATCAGATCTCTTTAAAAATAATGAATACAGGCAAAGAGAACACAGAAATTTGGGCAGAGCTCTATTTAGCTTTTCAATTATAACTAAAGTTAACCTAGTTAACCTAGGTTAACCTAAAGTTAACCTAGGTCTCATTTTCTATATCTAGACAGGCTTGTGGATTTACAAATTAGTCTCTGAAGACACCACACTCAGCATTCACCTGAAGTTAAATATTCTTCACTTGAGGATCCAGTTTATCTAAACTAGAAAGACAAATTTTATTTGATTTCAGGATCAATATGGCAGAAATCCCAGAGCTCTCCATATGGTATGAACATATGTGTTCATTGAGCTACACTCTCTTATTCCAACTCCACGAGGAAAAAAAACTGCCTTTTCCCCATTTGCTCACTCCAGGATTAAGCCAAAGTCTACGAAAGCCTTTAGAAATATTTTCACTGATTTTCAGCAAGCTCTGGATGGTGCCTTCCAGCTTCCAATCAGTTCTGTCATCATTACTATAATGACCAGCCACAGCTTGATATTCCTCCCATTGATGTGTTCAGGAGATGGCTATTCCAGCTTGTCCAGACAATAGAAGTGGATTTCTAGAGCATTTTTCAACTTACAGACCTTCTTTCTCATAGTAACAAATACTGGAAGGGGATAATTTATTTGAAAATCAATGTGCAATTTTGTTGTAGCTTTTTTCTGGCATGCTTGGCATGATTCAAACAGAGGAAGATTCTCTGTTCTTACAGATGAATGACACACATTGTCCGGGATGCCAGCAGTTGTGCATGTAACACAGCACACTATGCAGGACTGGTACCACAGTTTTGGTCTCCCCCCATGCCTGTATGCAGCAGAAGCATTGCTATGGAACAGGTTAGGCCCTGTAAAGTTATTACTTTACTCTAACTCTTTTCTCCCTCATCTATATTTGCTAATACTGAATAAAGATGGCTAAAACACAGGTTTTGTTCATGATGTAGAGGAAAGGGTTTCTGTACCTGGAGGAAAAATTTTAAAGAACACTCACTCCTGGTCTTTTAGACTTGAGTTGCAAGTTCAACATCAAGAGCTTCTGCAAGAACACAGCAACCCTGATGGTCTGTGCTTAGTGCAGTCTTCCTTCACCCACAAAGAGAAGAATCTTTCATCTGTCTTTTATATCTAGACTATATGTAAATATATTTTGACAACTCAGTAGATGGAACATTTCTCTAAGCAATGCACCCAAACTTAATGAATTCTCTTTTTTTTTTTTTCTGTTTAAACAGGTGATTGTAGTGAGTCATCCTCCACAGTCCTTTCCAAAGATGTAGTATTTAGTCCCAGTACAAAAGTAAACCAAGAAATTTAATCTTTTTCTATAAATTTCTTCCTGGCTTAACAGTGATATCTGTAAAAGTTGCCTCTTTCCCCAGAAAAAAATGTCCAAAATTTTCAGTTTTCCTTTGTAGAGACACTTTGCTATATCAATAATTTGACTTGCAGCTGCACGGCAAGTGATGGCTATCTATGCAGTTACTGAGGCAGCTCACAACACCACATTGTAATAAGAGGAAATATCCCTATAGCATTTACAGAAATTTTACTAAGGTGGTTGAATACTTTTAAATGGAAAAAGAATTTCCAGAAGAAAATGGTCGGAATCTGAATGTGAATAAATACATTTTTTTTTCTATGGTGTGTGTTCTAAAGATGCCATACCTGGGCTTTGGATTTCTCTCTCTCTCTCTCTCTATCTCGCTCTTTTTTTCCTTTTTTTTTTTTTTTTTTTTTTTTTTTTAAAGTAAAAAATGTAATATTTCACTTTTGGAATAATTCCTGAGTTTTGGAAACAAATTATTAAAACTGAGCATATGGAGGTCTTAAAGTAGAACCTTATGGGAAGGGGGAGAAAAAAACCAGTTGATCAAGGCTGTTCTGCAACATCTTAAACTCAAACAAAATATTGCAAAATCCTGATGAAATAAGATTTTTGTTTCTATCCACAATTTTCAAGTTTATTTAATTAAATAAGTGAAGATTACATACGAACTAAAGTCTTCCAATTTCAAAAAACCCACCCATTTTTATGCTGCTTGCAGCTCTTTATGTGTTGTTTCTATCTTATTATATATGGAGGATTTAGCACTTTTTTGAGATATTCAGAGAAGTCTACAATGATAGTCATAGATAAATTTGTTTAATTTATGTATATTACCTTCCCATAAGACTGAACATAGGGCGTTGAATTTTAATAGTCAAATAGCTGTCTCTCTGTATGAACCTTATGTTTGCCAATAAGAGACAACAATTAATTCTGTGTACTGTGAGCTAGGCCTTGAGTCTAGGTCCTCAAGCTGTTTAGGCACACTTAGGTCCCAGTGTCCTTTGGAGAGAGCTGCACTCTAACCTATGCTCTAGATCTTTTTTTTTTCAAGGTATGAATATGCACTGATCAAATGCTGTGTGATAGGATTGATATTACTTAAGCACAGGCAAAAAACCAATAGCCTCTAATGTCTGAATAAACACCTTCCTCCCCCTGAATTTATGAAGTCTGTGTCTCCTAAGTAAATGTTGACTGCTTTCATTACAAGCTTTTCTATTCCAAGTTAGCATCTTGAAATCAACCATTGAGTTCTTAACACAGTTTGTTCTGTCTGTGCTTTAGTAGGATCACGTATGATTTACTAAGCTTGAACAGTGGTTGCACTGAATAACGTTTCTAAGGAAAAAAAAGGAAAAGTGAAGTAAATGGGCAAAAAGTTAAACTTTGGCCTTTAAAGTCTCATTTTTCCTCCACATGCAAATTCTTAGATGATGCAATGTATAATACATTTAAACCTTTGAACACCAACTCCATCAGTGATTCTGATCTATGATGGAAAGCTCTGTCCTGAACTGCTATTATCAGACAACAGTGGCAAAATAATCGTGTAAGAGACAGAAACACTACAGGCTCTGTAAAGTGTATGACTCCAACTGCCTTGTGAGGGGAAGAGTAGGAGTAGCCACTGATCTCTTCTGTGTAGTGATGAATGAGAGAACCCAAGAGAATGGCCTGAATTTCTGTCAAGAGAAGTTTAGATTGGATATTAAAAAAAGGTTTTTCACCCAAGAAGAACAGACTCCCCAGGGAAATGCTCACAAAACCAAGACTGAAAGAGTTCAAGAAATGTTTGGACATCACTCTGGGGCACATATTATGATTCTTGGGGTCTCCAGTACAGGTCCAGCAGAGGGACTCAATGATCTGTGTGGGTCCTTCCCACTGAGCTTATTCTGTGGTGTGATTTATTTGATCTAGAGAAGCTTGGATAAATAAAATGCTCAGAAAAAGCATCTAGAAAAGCTTTATATCCTATTAGAGATGGAAGAGTCCTGAATTCTTTGTTCACTTGATTTCCGTGTGAAGTCCATCTCCACTTAAGACAACAGGGACAGGTGGGAGAGGGCCTCCTTCCAACATGTGCTTTAAATAAGCATTGGTTTTATTCTATCCGTGACAGTTACAACAATGTTTTAGTCATGTATATCCCATTTTTTTAACAAAAAATGTTAATAAGAAAGAAAGAAACTTACAGATCAGTGTGTCAGTATTTGATTATTCACCTATACTCATTTAGGTAACTGAGTCAAGTCTTCACAGCATTTTTAAGGGTTTGGTTTTCAGTTACACAACCATCAGTTTGCAAGCCTTAGATAAATTTGTGTTATGAATTTGTAATCCTGGAAAAAATCAGATGTGCACATACATTTATGTTGTGGGGCATAAATGCAATTTCTTCCCCTCCCCAACAGTTCTTTGTGCCATCTTTCCAATTTTAATTGATATCATGGAAATCAAAGAAAGACCACAGTGAATCAGCAGTGTTGACAGTGTGCCAAGGTGTTTAGAAAATAGGCCTAGCTAGGGAAGAAGAACATGTCAAAATACATTTGGAACACATTGGAATATGTTATGAAAAAAAATGTGTTTACCTTTTTGAATGACGGTGTTGGGTAGTGCTGGCAACGCTTACAAGGAGGAGGGAGTGGGTGACGGAGCCCTAGAATGGACCACATTCCTGGCTTTTTATGCAAGATACAAATACTCAGAGAAGGAATATGACACAATATGACAAATCACTTCTCTAATTCATTGGACTTGTCAAACAAATTAACTTCTCTGGTGGTAACAGTGGTGGAAACATTAGTATTATCAAAATGCTGGTGGCTGCCTAAGTTCTGCTATCACATAGTTTAACCAGGCTTAGACAAGTTTAGATATCTGAGTGCAAAAAATACTGGAAGATAGTGACATTTGTTATGAAGAAAAACATGTGATCTCCGGTAGCAGTGAACTAAGACATTTAGTGTGGTGAGCAAAAAGACATCTTAGGCACATACTTACACATCTGAATGACAGGCAAAGGAAGCTCCCTGTCCTGGGTTGGCTGTATGATGCTTTTATCCCCAATCATCTGTTCTGCTTATGCTGGATAATAAGTTTTGTATCTTTAAGACTTGTTCCAAAGAGTGAAGGGGGGAGAGAAGAATGTGCAGTTTGTTTTCAGACACTGCACTCATTCCTCCACATTCCTGCTCCTGGACTGTGTTGTCAGCAGCATGGCAGACACCGGGACAGAGCTCTCCTTTGCTTTTAGTTAGTTTTAGCTAGCTGAGGCAGAGAAGTTCCCTTGACTGTGGGATTTTTGTCCCTTTTCTTTGGACCTGTTTAAACCTGCTCTGGACTGAACACCCAGAAGGGCACCGGCAGCTTGCACCTGTGGCCCACCGGGCCAGGCCTGGGCCGTGGCATTTCCAGCACAGGAGGGACTGATAAGAGATTGAGTGTGCTGAGCTACAGCCCACGAAGGGGACTTTCTGAGTTTGTCATCTCTTTTGGAATGGCAAATGGCTTTATTGTTTAATATTGTTTACTATTTATTGCTCAATAAACAGTTTTTTTCCACTTTTCTCCAAGGAGCTATTTTTCCTGAATTGGTTGGGGGAGGGGCCGATTGAATCTGCTTTCTAGAGGAACCTCTTCGGGGGTTCTGTCCCAAATTTACCCTGAACCAGATCAAATACATTATTGGCACCAGACAGGTGGCCTACCAATAATCACCTGATCCACTGGTAACTTGTGGCGGTAGCTGTGGCTGGGTTGTATTAGGATCGTTTTCATGGCTGCTCTTTGGTTTTCTCTGTGTTAAATTCCAGCCGCAGGGCCACTCTGCACAGGATGCACGGGTCTTTGGTCTCAGCCGCACTGTGGGGAGAGGAGCTGATGGCAAAGGTCTTAAAAGCTGCGGCCAGCCCGGCTCCAGCCAGGGCCCCGCAACCTCCCCTCCCTTCCTGTCGGCCAGCTGCTGGAGCAGGCAGGCTTCCCACAATGGGGCCAGCCCCACAGTACTCTCTCAATTGCCTGGCAGCCAGTGGAGGGGACGGCAGGCTCCCCAGTCCGGCCCAGCCTCGCCAAAACAAGGCTGCTGGGGGGCCGGCGGGTGGCCCAGAGTGGGGAAGGGACCCGGCCCAGGGCAGGGCTGCCCGGCCCGGCCTAGCCGGGGCTTGTCACCGCTTTGCCGACCGGAAAAGGAAGAGAAAGCTCCCAGGTTTCTTTCATCTTCCTCCTTTTTAACGCCTTTATTAAAGTGATCAGCAAAAAACAGGGCCTTTGGCAGGGCTGCAGACTCCTACCACCACTCCTAGCACTGACTCCAGACAGCAGAAATGGTAGCTGAGTCCGCTAAAGGACAGTGCCAGAAGTCCTGCCCGGTCAAAAATAATGCGCATGTAAGCAGAATTTCTGGTGGAAGATTTCTGTCCAGGGGCTCCTTGGTCTGACTGGCATCGTTTGAAGTTGGGGCGAGGAGTGACCGAGGTTCTCAGTGTCTCAGCTGGCTTCAGACCTCGGCCCTGCTGTCCAGACACCACCCTGACCTCTCAATTCTGCTTTAGCTCGTCTCTTTTGGGGTATTTTCCAGGATTTGATGAAGGTCCTGTCCCAGTGCAGTCTGGGTTTTGAGATAAATTTGCATGTCTCCTGAGATGCAAATTCCCCCTCTCTCTCCCCACCGTCCGGGGGGGGGTTGCCATACTCTTGGCAGCAGGCAAGTGTGGTGCTGAAAAACAAGATTTCTCCACAATAGAGAGTTAAACGGCGATATTCAACGATACTCCACAGGTGATTACAACATTTAACTAACAGAAGAACTCTTGGCCAGCGATCAGTTCCCAGCTCAACTCCAAACTCTGCAGCTCCTTCTCTTAAAAAAAAAAAAAAAAAACAAAAAAAACAGGTAACTTTTTTTACTCATGACATTTAACATGTGTCTTTCACAGAGGCATGTCCAGCTTTTCAGTGGTTCAACAGACTGACAGTTACACAAAAAGCTTTTTACTTTACTTCCCTAAATTTCCTCCCATTCCAAACCACGTCACTCCCCCACTCCACCACTCTCCCACCTCCCTGCTATCCCCCAACGCCCCAAAACCCAACAAACAAAGGAAAGAAACATACTGAAATACTTCCCATAGGAATACCATTACAATTTTTGCTCCAGTAGTAAGGTGTTACTAGAAGCACCTGAGACTGTACTGTACAGTCCTTTACAACTGTAAAGGCTTTGCTTGATTTTAGGACTACTCCTTTGACATGAACCACTTGCCATATTTTTTTCCCACCATCAATATTTGATACTATCAGAGAAAGAAGAGTTAATAAAAATCTGTGCTTCAGTCTGTCATTAAATAACCCTCAATGTCAGCCATTTTATAATCCAGTTAGCCTTTTCCTACCTTGAATAAGCATTAAAAACATCTGTTAAATTTTGTGGATTTTCTTCAATTTTCCTGCAGTATCCTTCACTGGCATAATTTGTCTAGACTGAATCTTGTTTTAAGAGCTCTTAACCTTTTAATAAACTTTTTCTCATTATTGTCCTCTGCCCCTAATTCATCATCTGTCATATTTTGTAATCTGATCCACTATTTGGAGAGAGGAGCACACTGGAAAACATACACTGGTTGAAAATAGCTATGCTAAATAAAATCCATTTTTTCTGTCAACACTGATACATAATATTACTTACCTCTCTCTCTGCTACAGCTATATTATCCCCATTGCAATTTTTCCCTTGTTCTATATATATAGAGATAATGGAAATCATTATATTTTAAAATATTTTGGCATTTACATCAGATTCATCTATTTTTTACATTATTTACTCCTGCATCTTGATCCATAGATTTCTAATAAGGAGTTGTGGGATTTGGCCAGATTTAAGAGATCAGTCATAAAATGTATGTCCCTTTCTGAACTTCAAAAACATACAGAGTTGCTAAATACTGCTTTATTGCACACTGCTATGACCTCAAAAGTCATACTTGGATGTCACCAGCTTCTGTCATCCAAGCTGAGAACACAGAAGGTGAATCTCATTCTTGCAGTATCAGACAAGAAATATACCAACTGTTGTTTTTCTGAGAAGAAAAATTGAGCAAATGCCTTCACGCAGACTTAAATATAAATTTCTTTGTGAGCAATGACAGCAAAAGATATTGCTTTGATCCAAGGAACAGACCAAGACATGAAAATGTGACTGATACAGGTGATGAAGAAAGAAAAGAGTGAACCTATTTTCAACAATGGAATATGGGAAGTGAAATAAGGGGCAGGGGATTTTCCTTCCTTTAATGCCTTTATTATAAAGATCAGCCCACAGTAGCATTTTGGTAGTTTGAGGGAGTTCTGCCACCACTCCCAGCAATGACTAAGAAGAGAAAGATTTGCAGCTATGTCATCTAGAGGCCAGAGCAGGTAGTCCTGCCCTAGCAAAAATAGCGGGTGTGTATCCACGGTTCTCAGTGTAGGGGATCAGTCCAGGGGGTCCTGAGTCCGACTGGCATCATTTACAGTTGGGCCGAGGAGTGACCAAGGTTTTCAAGCATCTCTGCCGGCTTCAGACCTCGGCCTTGATGTCCAGACACCACCCTGACTTCTCAATTCTGCTTTGGCTCGTCTCTTTTAGGATATTTTCCAGGATTTGGTGAAGGTCCTGTCCCAGTGCAGTCTGGGTTTTGAGATAAATTTGCATGTCTCCTGAGATGCAAATATCTCCCTCTCCCCACCGTCCGAGGGGAGGTTGTCATCCTCTTGGCAACAGGCTAGGGTGGTTCTGAAAAACAAGAATTCTCCGCAATAGAGAGTTACACCGAGGTACTTCAAGGATACTCAAGGGGTGATTCCAACATTTCACTAACAAAGAACTCTTGGCCAGCGATCAATTCCTAGCTCAACTGAAAACTCCTCTGCAGCCCCTTCTCTTAAAAAAAAGGTAACTTTTTTGTTCATAACAGGAAGTACCACGACATTTTGTGCTGCCCTTTCTAGTGTCCCAAGTTTCTTTAATTGAATTTATTTCATTAAATTTAAATTTGGGCACAAGCAACTAAAATCTGGGACCAACAGGGGTAATGCAGGAATTATTTGTTCTGGTCTCCACAGCCAGCCCTTTCTGTCTCTGACAAACCACTAAGGGCATTTAAATACTGGAATACAAATAACCAAAATAAGTAATGATATAATTATTTTACACAAATTAAAATGTTGCTTTCCCCCTTAGAGCAACCTTAAAATAGGACGATTAATTGGTTAAATTTTAATGGAACAATCAAAGAGCACTTGCTTCCCCAGCATGGGGTACCCTCAGTGGGCATTTACAGGGTTAGGAATGCTTTGTCTCTGCTCTGACCTGATTGGTGTGAAGTCCCTTGATGGTTTGTAATGTTTGCTAAATTGGCAACAGCCTGTACTTGGATAAACCTTATTAGCCAAAAATAATAGACAGTTTGGTTGCCAGTTTTAATGCTCATGTGTTTCAGCAGTTTTTTTTTTTTTTCTTTTTATGTCCGTGTTTTGGAGGTTAATTTCTGTTATCATCATCTTAAACTAGCTCTTATTCTTATCAGTTATATTTAGTGGCAGATTGCAAGCTTTACTCATTATCTTGTTAAATCAGTAGGTGAAAGCCTTTCAAGGCATTTCTTTTTAAACTTTATTAATGTTAATATGCCAGATGGGACAAATTAAAATGGTTCTGTTTTTCATGCTGCCACTACGCACAATTTTACCACATTGTTTGCTGTTTAAGGGAGGCTGTGAAAATGATAGGTACAGAGCTTATATAATAAAAGTCTAGAACATGGTACTAAAACCTATCTGGAAAATTTTGGGCATTTTTTTGAGTTAAATGAATACATTAAAAAAATTCAGTTCTGTGTATGCAGCTGGTTTGATCTTATTATACCTTCATTCAAGGCTGTCTTGATGAGAACAGTGTGGCAATTTACTTTTCTTTACTCATATCGGGGGTCAAAAGAAAGCTTCAACACTTTTATCATCACCTGTTATTGATGCTATTGCCCTTGTAATCTCTGTGGCATTATGTGTGGATCCCAGTAGTCCCACAGACCACACAGACAATGAACCTTTCCACAGTCCCCTGGGTTGGGTCCCTAAGAAACACACCTTTAAATCTGCCTTTAGAAGTCATCAGTGTGTTATTCGACGTTCCTTAACCGGTAGCCTTGTATAATTTTGTTGATTGGTAAGGCACTTTGGGGACAAAACTCTTTGTTGTGTAGGTTTGCTTAGTACACAACCACTGATGAAAGACATAAATAGTAGTGCTTTTTATAACAACATACAGTTAAATAAAAACAAAATCAAGTAATTGATAGGCAGATATCTTCTTTTTCAGTCCTGCTGAAATGTCGTCATGGGACAAAAGGCTCCTTTTTCTGATTTCAGTGAGATTCAGCTTTTATAACAAGGGATCTTTTATTCCAACAGCAGAATGACAGAGTCTTCATATTTGTGCTTCCACCTATTATGATTTGTTAAATTCTTTTTATGATGAAATGTCCAGGAGTCCAGTGGGGCTTCCTTAATTTGCACGGAGAGCCCAAGAATTTCTTTACACACTCCAGTGGTAATATCTGCTATTAGACAATAAAATTAGACCCAGATATTGTCAAATCTGAATGTTACAGCTGTTTGGATATCCCCTGTTAATAGTCAGTTCATTATATTTCCTGCACATTTCACTTTGAGATGACTAAGTTGAGAAGACAACACATTAAATGAATGTAGTCAAAATCTGTAGAGAAAAGAGCCCTTTCTTTGAGGGAAGAGTGGAGAGTGTCTAGGAAATAGCCTTTCTTCTAATTTTATCATAAATCTAATTCTAATATTAACACCAATTCAGTTTCTGTATCTCTCAATACCAGCTAAAAGGATTTTAGTTTTTTCTACTTCAGGCCGCATACTAAATCTGATGTGCAAGAAAATCACTTAGAGTAAATATAATACAAAATTGAAGGAGTACTGAAATACACTTAGCTATTAGAATTCAAATAGGCAATGTTAGGATTTGCCCATTTAAAACATATCTACATATTATGAATTGCTGTAAACAATTTTTATATTTTTTAACAAAATATAGTATAGTATAGTATAGTATTGTTTAATTTATGTTGTGGCAATTTCAAGGCTGTTTTTCCCTATAGTGTTCTTTGTGAGCAACAGTAGGAAAAAACCCCTCAAAACTGCTACACATATTATCACTGGAGATAAATGATGTGCATATAAATGCCTATGCCTATATGATGTATGAATATATATATGTGTGTGTTTATGTGCATGTGTGCACATGTAATTATATATATATTGTCTAGTTATCTACATCCTCTTCCTTTTGTATGGGAAGGATATTGACTAAACATAGGATGCAAATCAAGGTTGAGGGAAACCACAAATATAACAGGATGACTGGAGTTTAAATAGGAGAGATGGTAAATGTGAAAGATCCTATGCTGGATTTGTGTTTGCCACATGCTTCAGGACTGCAGATGGAAGCATGAAAAGCAGACTAGAAAAGCAAAAGGTCCCATCCTAAAAAGGTCTGCCATACTTTCCTGCACTCCATTAACCACAGGACATTGCGGCTTTCCCTGTATAGCATGTTCTTTATGGAAGAAGGTGTGCAAAAAGGGAAAAAAATCCATCTCAGGAATAATTTCAGATTCTGTACCGTTAATGAATAAGTGAACACTCCATTAGAACTGCTCTGAATGAAACAAAAATTAATTTCTTTAATATTTCCCCCAAAACCTTTTCCTCAAAACATTTCATTAATTTTCAGGAGAAGGTTTCTGTCTTAATTTCTTTCTACTTTTTTTATTCCGTATTAATTTGTTTCCATTAGAAACGGGAGGAGAACTAGTAAAGTATCACAATTTTTTTTATGGTCGAGCAAGCTTCAAAGATTTAGAAATAATTACAATTACATATGAATTCTTGTGAAACTCCATCAGATCTGATTAATATCGAAGTATTTATCTGAGGAAATGGAATTTATAGAACTTGTGAAATTTACTTGCCAGAGCCAGGTAAACAGTTCTAAATTTAACTCTAGTTTATGTTCTACGGAAGAAAGCTCTGGACATGTTGCCACAAACTTAAGAAACAAGATAAAATGTAAAACTTTTATTATGGTGCTGATTGTTATCATGAATACATAATATATGAACACTTTAACATAATTTAACTTGCCTGTTTCAAAAGTAGAGACTCCAAAATTATTTTGAAAGATGAGCTATCATTTTGATTTTGCACATTGTATTATTTAGCTTATATGTAAAATACGAAAATGTTTCAGATTGAGCACAGACCACTACTTCAGGTATTGGAGTGTTTGTATATTAAATATATATTACACCTGACACTGAAAATAGACCTAGATGCATAGAAATTTCAGTCAGCAACAACTGTCTAATTTGCCTAGAGGTGATGGTGTTTTACCACATAATCCATTCCCAAAACATACAGGAGATATGGTGAATAGATTTCAAAATGTATTTTGACTCAGAAACATCACATGACAGCGAGCATTTCATTTGTTGTACCTATTATCAAATAACTGGAAAAGAAAATGCATCTTCTGCTCAGAACAGATTTTGGTGACAGGCGTCTTGTCATGTCTTTACTAGATTGAAAAGCTCTTCCTGACATTTTTTTGTATGGACTTTGCTCTTTAACCTTCTGTTTCTTTAGATGGATATACTGAGCTTCTTCAGCCTTTCTTCATGGGCATGGTTATGTACGTTCATTTCTAAATGACAGCAGCATAGAAATGAATGTTTCTTCTAGGAATCCTCCTACTAAGGCAGAGACATCGCAAAATTCAGCGCCTTGGCGGCTTGACTGCTATGACAGTACAGATGATTAGTTTTTTGCTGGCTGAGAAGATCTATCTTAATTAAGATAAAAATAGTAAATTGCCTAAATATTGAGCACATGTAGAAGAATATATAAGTCATTGACTAATATATGCTTTTGAAAGCCTAGATTAATGTTTAAAATGTTTCTTCAATTAAAATAAGCACAAAAACTTGAACTTATAAATAATATGATTAGGATGTGCCTTTGTTTTATTTTTTCTGCCTTTAGTCACTACTTTTTTTTTTTTTTAATATTGTGGTTGTTCTTTATTCATCATGGGCATGCTTTGTTTGGCAAGTTTTCTCACAAATACAATTATGTAATTATATGATGCCCAGCACATGGCTTGAGAAGACAGTGTTTGAGAGGACAGGGAGAAGGTGCTGTACAGGGTTGACATGAAGACATCTCTGCAAAGGCTTGGGGAGGGAGATTGCCTCTGGGAAGTGTTACTCTCAAGATATTACTACAGGCCATAATGTGAGGAACTAGCTTTAACTGGCTTTAATCTTTTGGCTTTAACAACCTTGGGCTGTGCCTTTCCCTCTCGTCACCTGATCCTTCACCAATATTAAAGGTAGAGAAGTTATCAAATGGTGTATGATTCAACCAAACTCAAAGCCTGGAGTCTGGGCTTTGTAGTGCTGTTATAATATGAATGATAAGCAAACAGTAAATCAGTGGGAGGAGTAAGAATAGCTAATGCCTTAAGCAGTGAGAGAAACTTGGGAGGTAGATGGAGATGGATGGAGTGATGAGAAGAGTTAATACTACAAGCATTCAGCCTTTCTCATAATTTTCGCATGTCCACTAAAAATATATCAAACAAATGGCTTCTAACTATACTTGGAAGTGTGTGTGAGGGACAGGCTTGCATTTTTTAGGAGTATATCACTTCTAAGACTGTGTAAGTGTTAGTTCTCAGCAAGTTGTTTCCCTTTTTCATAAAGCCCACAGATGATGCCCTAAACTTGGGAGGTGAATAGAATCCTACCTAGTATTTTTTGCACAGGAACTCACCAAAAACATATGGGGAATCAGAATAGTCTTCTTTCTTCTTTTCTGTATTCATGTAAGGTAAACCAAAGCATTGCCCTCAATGTCTGTGATGACGCAGTCGTTCTGCAAGCCCTAGTCTGTCTGAAGCTGTGTGCATTTTTTTCGGGTTTCATTTCACAGAGTTGTGAGTTTCATATGAACTAAGAAACTCAAAGCAAAAGTCAGCTGGAACTTTTTTTTTTGGTTTATGGTGGAAGGTATGCGAAACCAGAGACCGATGTAATTTTCACTCAAAATTAAGTTGTTCTAGGTTTGAAATAAATTTAGCTTAGATTTAACACCCAGGTTCTATAGAACTTTTTGGTGAACCTAATTTGAGGGGTTTTTTTAAACCTAGGACACTCAGTTGATGATATTAATATCTATACAAGACTAAAATTCACTCATATAGAATTTTTTTAATATGGCTGCTAAGCATAACAATACATATGTGAGAAATTTTTTTGGTACATAGAGAAAAAAACCAACATCTATTCTAAATATGTTTGCACTAGCTTATTTTGTTCATGTTGAGGAACTGATATATTTCAGTTGTTTGGAACTCTACTCCATAATGCACATCCTTAATCTGTATGCAAAAAAATCCAGAAGGAACCCCTAATTTCATTGTCTTATTTTCCATAAATGAGTTTTAAGACATGATTGTGGTATGAATCACTGCTGAGGTGCCTGCTTTCAATATGTACTGAGCGGAAATCAAACAAAATTTTTTTGTGCTACTGCTTCTTTGGTAAATTTGAAAGGACACTGAAACTGGTATTAAGGGTATTAGTTAGGAAGCCATTTTCCTCAGAACTTTTTTTACTTTTTTCACTTTTTTAACTTTACCACTACTTTATAGGAAAAAACCCTTTTCATAAATAGATTTTCTACTTTGATCTGAATCTACTGATGCTCTTGGTGATATCTATCTTATTTTATACCAATACAAATTTCAGGAGAATTAAATTTCAAGCCATTATACATAGAAATGCAACAGGGAGATAAAATCTGCACATAATATACATAGTGTACCTTTAATCGGACTTTAATTATTTAATAGGACTTTAACTGTAACACTGGAAAAAAGATTTAAATACAGACATCTATGCATTTATGACCTCCTGGATACCTTTTTCTGTCTTTTCTTATGCCTCAATTTAGTAAGAATCTTATTTACAAAAGACCTTTAAGAAACACTTTTTATACCTTTATCTCAGCATGCTCTGAGGTACAAAAATAAATAAAATATATAGAATGACCAGTTTTTAAAGAATCAGATTCAAAGCAAAACATTGTAACAAAGCATTTTCTTCCTTGACTATATTCTTCAGAAAAAAATCATTGTTGACATATTTCTATCTGCAATTCAGTGTTTTAATGAGTTTAGCAACTCTGAAATACCTGAGCAATATTAGGCACAGATGGCACTGTGCACTGAACACTGGAATTTTAGAGGAAAATGGAATGGATGAAGGATCACGTATTAAAGACTCATTCTGAGTTTCATAATACCTTGCAGTGAAACTCAAATGGTAACATCCAGATGTTACAAACATGTTTGAATGTGCTAGCAACCTGAAGTACTCTGAGAGTAGTCTACTGCCCAGTGTGTTCTCCACATTCACAGCCCCAGTGGCATCCAGAATCTCAGAGATCCTTTTCATAATGGCAAAAACATTTGGCTTGTACAATGTAGTTAAGGAGAAAAGACAAGACAAAGGCCAAAAATCAATGCCTCCCCCAAAATAAACCAACAAAAAACCACCAAGCTTACAATCTAAACAACCCCCAAAACCCCAAACTAACAATCCAAGCAACCCAAGCCAAAATAAGAGAAAAAGAAAATAGGGTATGCCAACACCAATGAAGGTATTGTGAGAGTGCTGCTAGTGAAGAGAGATTATTTCAGGGCCCCACAATCCATGCTGACAAAGACTTGAAGCATGTGGAAGCAGTGCATTGATATCTGACAGAAAGTGCACTCTCCGACCACTATTTTGCCAATAATTGGTGCCGATTGGCAGAATAAGCTGAGCAAAATCGGGCAGATCCTCTGGGTGCACAAGCATATGTGTATCAGAATGACAGGCTCCAATAAACCCTAAATAATCAATATACACTAATGCTTAATTATCTCATTCTGCTGAGGTAGTGTGAGAGATATATCAAGAAACCGCCTTCCCCATGCATTCATTAGGAATTCAGATTTAGTAGCTGTTGGTGATGTTAGGATAATTAGCAACAAGAAAAAATGGAAGAAATGTTGGTTGCTATAGCAACCTGTTCATCATGATCTACAGCATTAACTCCCAGATTAATTTACAAGTTTCCAGGTAGATATATGCTTGGCTGACTGGGGTACACAGAGACACCACCTTATTTGCTTTTATTAGGGCTTAATCATCAACATTAGAGCTTTCAAAATATGTGTGCTATCACTGTCAATCATAGAAGAGCTAGATAATTTTAGGGCCAAATCCACCAGCACAGTCTCTTTGCACCTCCATCTGAGGTGGATTCCCTCCCTCTGAAGGGAAGGAGAAGAAAGAATAATATTCCTCCAGACACCCTATGAAGACACTGCAGAGTCCCTGGAACTGAGATCACTCCTATGAGCTGTCTGTGTGGTAAAAGTCATATTCTC
Organism: Haemorhous mexicanus; assembly: GCF_027477595.1. Classification (NCBI taxonomy): domain Eukaryota; kingdom Metazoa; phylum Chordata; class Aves; order Passeriformes; family Fringillidae; genus Haemorhous; species Haemorhous mexicanus. The sequence goes on from NC_082381.1 coordinate 12,819,751, forward strand.
CCTCTGTAGAGAGCCAGACCCATATCCTTGACTCTTAATGATAATTTTCCTTAGAGAACCCTTGGTAAAAGAACCCTGTCCATGAAAAAGCTTTTGGTGGTGTACAGTGGTACATGATGCACAAGTGAGGATACCTGTCTTGCTGGGGTTATACACTTTGAGTAATCCAAGACCCCATAAAACTGCCAGCCTATTGAAGAAGTACATCATATTTGGTAAAACAGTGAAGTAGACATTTGAAGCACTGGAGGTGGTGGGACAAGGAGCTAACATCATGCCATGATGAAATGTGCAAAAAACCCAAAGGAAACATGAAGAGAGGAGAATCAGTGCACACTGGATAACTAAAGCAGAGCTGTCCCTCCAAAGTAGAATTTGATAATGATTTTTAATAAATAATAAAAAATTTTATAGACATACTGTAAATAATACAGGCAAAAATTAACTGGTGGAGTCTGTCACTACTTTTTTCCTCCTAGTGAGGAAAACCTTCGCATTCTAGCCTCTTGTTACTGCTTTACAGAAAAAATATCCAGCTTTCATGCTGCAAAGTCTTGTGTAGTTTTCCTCAGAACTGATATCGTTTGGCTACTTTGGGTACTAGCTGCATGTTGCATCAACAGCCTTGCCTCCCAAATATACACATGTGTTTCTGCTGCTGGTCCAGACCATTGCTTCCCCTGGGGCCCTGCAGTTGTTTGTGCAGCTATATGGTGAGATATATTGTGGAACTGGTACAGCTGCAGACCTGTGCAGAGCTTCTCAGAGCTGGGGGCTAGAAGATCACACATGAAGCCTCGGAAGCTTTGGGTAGGATAACATAATGGAGTTGATCTACAACATGTGTTGGAGTCAAAACTCTTCTTCTTGACCCCTTTAGTCCTCACTTCCACTTGTCCATCCACAGGAGTTAAGTACAGACCTTCCTTTCAGGATCTTTTTTCTGACACTCTCCTAGGAAGTACAAAGCTCTAGTCAACTAAAGGCATCAGAGAATATTTTCAACAAGCCAGGAAAGATACAGAAAATGTAAAAGGAAAGAGACTCATGGACAAGTGAAGAATAAAATTAGTGGGTAGTAGAATAGGTAGGTAAATAGCATCTAATTAAAGAGAAAAAAATGAGAAAAAAGAGATTATGTTTCTGAGTCATCTTTATCTTACAAAGCACATGGCTCACTCTGTGCTTACCCCAAAGCTGCTAACACCTATCCTGCAATTTCACCATGTTGAAATAAAGAAAATTTTTGCCTTTTAATTTTGCCAACAGCCTTGTGATTTAAAGAAGAATGGCACCATGGGACAAGAAAAACCAACCAACCAAAAGCCAGCAAACAACTACAAAAAGCAGATCTGATAATCTGCCATCATAGTAATGTAGGACCTCCAAGCCACCTATTGCATATTCCCACCTGAGCTGCTGAAAAAAATGCCGAGGAAAAAACACCTTTGTAGAAAAATGTAAACATGTCTGTCTGTCCAGCATAAGAAGTTTAATGTATTATACTGGCCACAGTTTACTTTATCAGTCCATATACAGTGTAATATTGACTGGGTCTATTTTTTTCTGGCTATTCTGAAGTAAATAAATCAAGACTTAACATATGTCCTAAACTGCTATAGTTTATTTATAAGAAGAAAGACAGGCCATCAAACTATCTACAGGAATTTTAAAAATTCATCAGAGAATAAAAGTCTTAACACAATAATCAGTTCAAAATAATATGCTTTGCATTTAAAGTAAACAATGGCTATTATACAAAGATTTTGATTTTTGGTTTTTCTTTTCCTGCCCTTTGCAATTTTATTTCCTTATTCCAAAGCTTTGCTCATGACATTATGCCCACTCCATAAACAGAATCTGTTTTTCTAATTCATTTTTTTGAAAAAATACAGTTTCGAAAAAATACAGAATCGAAAAATTCGATTTCAAGTCTTTGCGTCTAAAGTTTTCCAAACCTTTTACTATTTTTAAATGGATTTTCAAATTAGATTTTAAAAATGAGGAATGATTAAAAATATATATATAACTAAAAAGTAATGTGTTCTGATATGGAAAATTAAAACAAAATGGATCCAACTCCCAGAAAGGCAAGGAGTGTGTCTCAAACCCTAGTTTTAAACTGAGTCAAGTTCATATTACAAAAGTGGGTTTTATACTTTCTGTTTAATTAATAGTAGACTCTAGTTCACAAGACACACTCATCCCATTAAGTGGGAAACAATTTACTTAGTTCTTTTTTTAGCATTTCATAAACATTGGACCAATTTCATCTTTGGGGTAGCTTTATTGAAAGGAATGAATAAAGCCAAATATCTAATTAACTGTTAAACTTTGGCAAGTATTCAAATATTTGGCAAGAAAATATATTTTCATCAAACAGTGCTGTGCATAAAATGAATTACAGAATTATGTACTGAATTTCCCTTTTTATGCCAATAAAACTTTTAAAAATAATTTAGCTCTAAAAAAGTTTTATTTTTGGGGGAAGAGATGACACAGACACTGGGTAAAAATATATTTGTGACATCTGGTCAAAGGGACCTGCCTCATTATGGCTTTGACATCTCTGTCAGAAAAACAATTGCTAAGTCCTTTGATAGAATATTTCTGTGCAATGAGATCAATTTATCTGCAAGTACACCACTGATTTGAATCCAACCCCTATAAAAGTCAGTAAAAAGATTTCTTCCCTCATGGCAGAGATGACTACAAACAGAACAAACCTCTACCACAATATTTAGAAATACAGCTCCACACAACTGAAGAGTGGCAATAGAATATCTGTACATACTTAATGACTGAAAGGCTATAAAAGTTATGTACATAGTGAAGATGGTTTGGCTGGACTATGTTATATCACTGCATGGTGAACCACTGTCTTTCCTGAAAGAAACTTCTTTCTTCTTTCAGCATGTCTACCACTACCCTTCAAGATCAACATTTCGAATCAGACTTCACAGGCACACCAAAAAAGCTGTTCTGAACTATGAGACTGTGCATGAGAACAGCAAACTGAGCCATGGGGAAATTCTTGAAAAGTTGTTGTTCCTCCACTATACAAAACCTGCAATTATTATTGAAAACAGATAAAATATGGACAAAGATATTTGTGTTTCCTGAGATCTGACCTGCTGAACAGCTGACTTCCTTAAAAAAGTAAATGAAATACTAAATACTGTAATATAAACCCCTTTATATTTATCTGTACTAATAAATCTTTTGCTCTCGGGCAGACTACAGATTCTGTGGTCCTTTTTTTAAAGGACTGGGGAAAAGAAGACACATAAATTCAAAAATATTAGAAGAGGTTTTCCTCCTTAAAACATCTGACATAATATTTGACAATATTTATTCCCCATGTCACTCTTTTCAAAAATTTTTTTTTGGTGATTATATAGGAACACACTCATAGTATATTGCCTTATATTAATTTTATATTATATTGAGGTCTTTATTGTGGACAATATTCAATTATTTTCAAATATTTTTTCCTGTGCTTGAAAATAATCTCATACTGCTCAAAAGACTGACTCACTTATGGATGAGATGGTAGAATCCATGTACTGGAAATAAGTTTGGCTTCCAAGGGGCCTTCCACTGGACTCATCATGTCTAGCAAAGAAAACCTTCTTGTACAGCAGGCAGGTATTTTATTTCCAGTCACAAGAAAGGAATACTTTGGGTTATAGAAAATATCTATTGCTGATAGTTATATGAGATTTGCATCTGTTCTGCCATACAGTAAGAAATCATTCCGAAGGATCGCTATTGACAAACACCTGCTATTATTTCCAAGGGTTTTTTGCAACTCTTCAGTAGGGAAGAGACTGAAAATGTCTGCTTGCTTTTGCCTGTAGTACACGTGCAGAGGATGTGTGTGCAGAGGATCCAAAACAGTGAAGTGAATTTTGTGTTCATTTCTTGGGAATGGTCTTCTGTCCTCTACTAGTCCCATATATCTACTGAAAAGCAGGGAGAGAGCTGTACATCTCCTCAACTTTTAGGACAGGCATTATGCTTCTTCACCAAGCACAAGTAAAATAAGGTTAGGGGGCCACAGCAGGTGCTAGGATTGCACAGGCATCTCTTCAACACTCAGTCACTGGACAAGTCATTGTGGGAGCTGTGGGTGAGATGAGATTATTATACCAAAGATGCAAGCGTGATATGCTTTTATCATCCCTGGAAAGTGATGTTGCTGGACTGTGGCTCCGAAAACCTTCACAGAAGTCATAGATTAGAGGATGAGTTCCTGTGATGTCATTTTAGTAGGTTTTTGTCTCCCCAGCTATTACTCGCCATAAAACAGTTGATTTTTTTTTTTTTACTGTCTCCTAGGACATATTAATTTGAGCTGGCTCAATATTTTTTCTTTATGTAATGTAGATTCCAAAGTAATGCAAAATTTAACAGCAATATTTTTGCAGTAGTAATTTAGCATATAGATTAAAATTTTGAGTGTACATGTTGCAACTATGATATCTTTAAAATATGTTGCACAAAAGTAACTGATAATGATTTAAACATCACAAACTATGTTGGTGATGCACAGAGACAAAACTAAAGTAGAAAAAGAGCTCCAAATCCCTAATAGAAGAAAACAAAATAGAAATTAGTAGGTTAGATCCTATGGATCCTAAAAACTAGGTTCTTGTGTCAAGTCTGCTGAGGAGCCATACATCCTGTATTTCAGTATTTTCTCACAGAATTAAAAATAATATGCTCAGTTAAATTTCTCCCTGCCCCTTGGGCTGAACTGTGTGTCTGTGCTGTGAATTTCATGTAAGGCTCTCTACCTGGTCCTGCCACTGAAAAGCACAGCAGTAGCTACTTTGCTGTTAGCAAAGTGGAATTTGAATGGCAAGTGTCGTTTGGGATGGATGAGAACAAAATTGCAGCAGTCTACAAATTATGTATCATTTTGAGACACACTGTGTTTCTAATCGGTGCTTCAGGCAGCAGAATAAATGGCTCATTGTTTCTTCACCTTCCTTTGTTGATTTTGTTTCTTTGTCGTTAGGACCAGCACCCATGACCAAATTTGCTTTTTATTCAGTTGAATTGGGCAAGTATCCACCTCACAAATGAACACTTTTTAAAATTCAGTTTACATAATGCATTTTGTGTATGACAAGTGATTAAGCATTTGAGTCTAGTTCTGAGTTCTTTGTTCAGTCATCTAAGTGCTAATAATTAAGGTGTTTGTCTGCAAAGAGACAGTTTCTTGCTCAACCATACCTCAATTTTTCTTCTTCCTGGCTGAAATCTTAATTCCGTCTTTACAATATTAGAAGTTTTAGCTAATGGCATACAGTACATGGAGACTCTGTCTCACAGAGTAATTTGGAAAATAATAAGAGGTAAGAAAAGTAGAATGTTTTCTAGGGTACATAATGTACATTTTGTCAGCATGGAATGTACCGGGCAAGTTGCAGGTCTGCATAAAGAAGTAAAAGAGAGGATTTATTGTATGGCAAAAAGAAGCCATGAAGGAGAGTCTTACCTTTCAGAAGCTTAGAGATGGTGCATGAATGCTGGTCTGTAACAGGGATCCATCCACACAGCCTTCATACATAAAAAGTACTATGACAGGAAAGCAAGCTCTCTGCCTGAAAATGCATTTCAGATACTAAAATCATGTCAGCCAGGGTAAGAAGGTAAAGTTAAGGTAATGACTGGATCAACAATCACAATGTTAAGTGATTTTTTTAATGAGCCTATACATCGGTTACTTCAGCTACCAGTCTAGTTAATATTTGTTCAACAAATGATTGATTTTAGGAAATGCTCAAGTCCAGTCTAGTTAATATTTGTTCAACAAATGATTGATTTTAGGAAATGCTCAGGTCCAGAGGTAGAAACATGATCTAAAACCATGCAGAGAGGGACAGAGAAAAACTTTGATGTGCTTGATGCTGGGATGGTATCTTGGTTACAGATGCGTAAGCTTATCTATTTAAAAGAGTCTTAAAAGAGCTTATCTATTTTAAAAGAATAAATTATGCTGAATCTCATCCACCTTTTCCTTACTCATCATCTGATTTCCCTTTAAAAGCTAATTATCCTTGCTAATTATTTTTGAATTCATAGATTGTATCAAAGTCATTGAACTTACTACTTTTAAATTTGTTTACGTGGGTATCGCTGCTTAGGCCTGAAACAGCAGAAGCCGCCCCCTTGCTCCCCAGGAAGCTCTGCTTGGCTGGTTTCCACCCTTGCAGTTGCAAGGATGGAGAGACAAGTGAGAAACTCTCCTTTTCTTTGCTAATTCCACATAAAGGTCTGCCCACAGTGGCAGACCCTGGCCTTCATTGGTGTTGCAAAGACTCTTGATATGCTCCTGCAACAAGGGCTGCTCCCAGTTGGTGCAACTCACCCTGCTGTACTTGGTGTCTTCCTGACACATATTTAGCATCCAAAAGAGAGCTGGGCAGAAAACTAGACAGGATCAGTCATCATGTTTGTAAACAGTCAATACATCTCTTGGAGGAGCAATGTCACAGCTGGTGTCATGTCATCCCTTTGAGTGAATGTGTTTTGCTGATTTTCCTATTTACCTACTTCAGACTTCTTATAAAATGGATGATGGAAGAAGTCTTCTTTTCATGGAGAAGGCTAGACTGATGCAATCCCAGCTCCCAGTAGTGGCATGCAGATAGCAAGGCTGCCCTAGAGCTAAATACAGAAGGCCCAAACTCTCTCTGTCTCTTGGTGAATTGCAGGCACAGAGTGCACAACCTTTGCTTTCACTCTCTTCATTGAGCAGTCAGCTGTGACAGCCTGGCTTATGTTTCATTACACCTTAGTGAACTAGGAACCACCACCATGTAGAAACAAAACAGAGGTTGTAACCTGATTGTGCAAAAAAGTAACAGAAATACATGTTTTATGAAAATCAGTGTGTACAAAGATAATGCTTTGAAAAGTGGACACAATGATCCCAAAGGCAACAGCATGGTCATTTGCTCTCAAAGTCTGTCTGAATTTGTACTTTATAGCTGGTACGTTAAGAGATGCTTTTTTGTATTCTCAGTCAAAAATTACTAAATACTGAACATGTGTTCTAAATTTGGGATTTTTTGCTATACATTTATACTATTATTTCTTTTTACTAAATATTTCCATACTAAAAAAACACCCTACTATAATAGATATATGCTTAATTGTCCGGGACTATTGCATAGCCCAGAGCTGCAAAACTGACAGAATATTGATGCTGGTGATTAGCCAAAAACCAAACCTGTTCTGAGGTTCAGGACCTCAGAGTCTTGCAGGTGAGGAAAATCAGGATTATTGTGGTCTGATGAAGCAGGCACAATTTCCTTTGTCTTTCCCAGAGCCAGGTATCATTTTGGGAAGTGGAGGGTTGGCTTCCCTGTCCCTTGACTCCTGCCTCACCATCCCAATTATTTGGGAACATGATACCTGGAGTAAGGAAGCAAAAGCACTGAGAATGACTTTTGCCCCACTCTTGAATCTCTCTCAGAACCACATGGATACTTCCTAGCTGAAAGAGGCTTTACTTGGTAGGTAGAAAAGACACCTGACTGTACATTGTTTTTTTCTTTCTGTTCTTTGAAGGGTTGTGATCATACTTTGCCTGGGACTATGCCAATAACATCCTAAATCATTCCTTACCCTCCTTTCCTGTCAGACACATCAATATTTTTAAACAGCTGATGTGAAGCATGCCAGTCAGTATGTGGGGAAAGAGCCTAATTTTTTCATTTGAGTTAAGGACCTGATCAAAAAATAAAAAGACGCAAACAGCTAATTCTCATTTGATATAAACAGGATTTAGTGTAAAAGTGGAGTTGGACTCCTCAGTATCTGTCTCTGGGACTAAGTGACTTCAGACATACCCACCAGGAAAACAACAAAAAACCCCAGTGTAGTGTTTGCAAAAATTGCTAGCATTTAGAAAAATGAGGAATAGTAATGATGCTGTGATACACACAGAAAGGCCAAATTGAATGGATAGAAACCTGAAAACGTTTCAATTAAAGAGAAATTCTTCAGGGCATAAAGATGGGCGTAAGGGCAAATACACAGAAATAAGGACTTGCCTTCCAGAATATGATTTCATGTTACCAAATCCTTCATGAAAGGAAAAAAAACACCCCACCATTCTAAAATTAGGAGGTTGATTTGAAACTAATTCTGTTAGTCTCAGAAACAAGATATCTTTCTCTGCAAGTAAGTTCCTTTTAAGAAGGATTATAAATGAGAGCAGATACTATTGTATGGAAGAAGAAGAGGAACTATGCCAGAGACAGAAGAAATGCTATATTGATCCCGCTCCCATTAGAGCCAGTAAGAATTTTACCATTGATTCCAGTGGGAGCAAGGTCTTCAAGTGCAGCAAGAGGAATCCCTTGAAAGTAGAGAAGAAAGGCACAAAAGTTTTTGATTGCCAAGGCCAAACATTAAGCTGGAAGACCTTTATAGCCAAAGGCTCTAAGAATATTTATTTGATGCCAGTTTTGAACTGCAGGCAGCTGTTCTGGTCAGCTGGGGCTGACATACTTGCCATCCTCAGGTTCATTCAGATGTAGCCCCAAGGCATATATTTTCTTGCATGAGACTCTTCAGTTGTTGAAAATTGTCCCAGAGGAGAGCCACTGGAATGTCTCAGTCATTGCCCTCAGTGCCCACTGCTAGTGACATTTATTTGGGCTGGCCTACTTTATTGCTCCCTTACTATTTCCCATTAAACTTTCTGCCTTCTCCATTTTTTTACAACTCGGTGGTAAGGCAATCTGGGTAGCAGTTACTTATTTTTCCCTCTACTCACTACAGTTTGCTGAGCTTTTTCTGGTAAGTTGGCTGGGGCAGGTCTATTCTATACTTCTAATTCAACAGAACACAGAAATACTGCAGCAAACTATTTATGATAACTTCAGTGCATAAATATTAATATCAATAGCATGGATCACCTAAAGGTAAATTAAGAGCTGATGTAAACTTTTACATAAAGTCAGTTTTGTCTTCCAGGTTCAAAATGGTTTTTTCATCTTTTTTTCCCACACTTGCCTTCATTTATGTGTCTCAGAATGACTCCGAATTGCCATCAAACTGGCAGAGAATGATCTTAAAATATAGATCATAATGCAAAAAAAAAAAAAAAAATTAATTCACATGAAATTTTCAGCTGGTGTTTGGAAAAGAAACCAACTGAGATTGCTCAGGGAAGTTACCTTTCTTGGATTTGAATAGAATATATGAATAAAGTTTGTACTACAGAATTTACACTCCAAAACTAAAAAATGGCAAATTTAAGTCAAACAAAATACATACATTTGGGCACTCTTTCTTTATTTATACTGGCAAGTTAACAAAGTGAAAATGGACAGGGAGACTTATTTACCATCCTGGTGTTTTAGATTACTGTGCAATGTTTTTACACAATGTTTTTGATATCTGTTTACCATTTCTAGGCTAAAATGAATGACAGCCATGTCATAATGTGATGGGACAATGGCAGCTATTTTCCATCCAAGTTTGACTGTCACAAGTGTCTCTATAAATGCCCCACAACATGATGGGGCATTTTAATGAATTGAACTAATATAATATAATTTTAGATATTATAATTTTAGAGTACTTTATTTAAGCAGAGGGTACCAACTAATTTCATCTTTCAAGCAGGCACATTATGTATACAACAAAAAAAAAGCTGTTGTCAAACTTTGTGAAGCCTTATTCTTTGTATGTTAAACTCTGTTCATCCTAAGAATAGAACACTAATCATTTCTGCTTGCAGAGACTCTTGAGGAGTCTCTGCAAACAAAAGAAAGGCAAAATATCTGGTAAATTCTTCTGCTAAGTTCACTCAGGATTGGTTTTCCATGTTTAGGACAGGACGTATCTTTCAATGCAGTCAGAGATTTCTCAAGAGTCAACGAATTAAGTGTTAGTGTTATTATGATTGATAACACAATCACTTCAGAAATTGTAGGCAAAAACCAGGAGCATCCTAATTAGAGGAGGCTCTGCCTTTTCATTACTGGTGGGGGTTCTCCAGTCCCAGCATCGCCAGCCAGGAATGGGAGGGGATTGTCCTGCTCTGCTCTGAAGCAGAGTGGCCTCACCTTGAGTGCAGGGGGCAGTTTTGAGTGTTACAGTAAAAAAAGATATTCCACTATTAGAGAGTGTCCAAAGGAAGGACACAAGGATGATGAAGGGTTTGAAGAGGAAACCAAATGAGGAGTAGCTCAGGTCACTTGGTCTGCTCAGCCTAAAGAAGAGGAGTCTGAGGGGAGACCTTATTGCAGTCCACTACTTCCTTGTAAGGGGAAGAGAAGGGACAGATACTGATCTCTTCACTCTCATTACCAGATACAGGACTTGAGGAAATGGTCTGAAGCTTAGTTGGGGGAGTATTAGGTTGGACTTCAGAAAAAGGTTTTTCACTCAAAGGATGGTTGGGCACTGGAGCAGGCTCCCCAGGGAAGTGCAAGCAGCAAGCCTGATAGATTTCCAGAAGCATTTTGACAATATTCTTGGGCACATATTGTGATTCTTGGGTGTCCTGTGCAGGGCCAGGAGTTGGACTTCGATGATCCTTGTGAGCCCCTTTAAAGTCAGCATATTGTATGACAGCACTATGATTCTAAGAAAAATTCTTTCTTTTTTTGAGTTCAAAGACCACATTTATAAGGACTCTCAATATATCAAACCAGTGGGTTTTTCCCTCCTTCCCAGCACTCAGCATCCGTTGTAATGAATGAGTATGAAATGCAACCTGAATTCATGAAGCAGAATTCTCACAGGCCTGAGCCAGGTCATGTGGCAAAATGACCTAAAACACATGGAATCAATGTCTTCCGGTCTACTGCTACCTATTCCAAGCCATTTCATTCCCCTCTGCATTATTTCCCTTCTGAGAAACATAGAGAATGATTCTCCTTCCTTTCTCCTCCTTGACCCACTTTCCCTCGTCTCTCTAAACTCTTAAGAGCTTCCAGTAACAAGGATGTGCTCTCTGTTTTCCAGTTTTAAATATTGTCCTTATTATAATGCTTTTGATGGAATTAATTTTACTTCAGTTTTTTTATTACATATTTTAATTTATTTATTACATATTTTAATTATTACATTTATTTATTACATAATTACACTACTTTTGCATAAATACTGCTGTTTATGGCTACTAATGGTAAGACTGACTTTTCAGAATCTGGTTCACTGTTCTGTTCTCATAATCTAAAGTTTAGAGAAAAGAGAGCACATAATACCTTTGTGCCTTTAGCTTACAAATAAGCCAATCAAATATTTTGAAATAATAATACTAAATATTGCTAATAAGCCTGAATATATAAAATGTTTTCCCACTGTGAAAGTCTTTTTCTGTACAATAAAACATTAAATAAAAAAAAAAACCTCAACAAAAATATTTTTAATATAAACAATCTCGTTAAAACAAAAATAACAAAACTCCCTAGAATCCTTAAGTCAACCACACTGAAGCCCTAAACGCATTGAAAAGATAAATGTCCAGAAGCTTGGAGTCAAGGACTGAACCAAAGACTCTTGAAGCAATTGGAAATATTTTTGCAGAACAAAACACTAGCTAGTGTCCTCCTGGGTGATGGCTCTGCTCTGTTGTGGAAAGTTCCTATCAGGCGTAACACATTCAACTCTCACCAGATTTTGGGGCTATGGGCATCATAGCAGCTATAGGCTCTCATAGTCACTGATTAAAGGCTCTGAGCATCCCCACTGGGCATAGAAATCTTTATTTTTCCAGACTTTTAATGAGTGAGCTGTCTCTTCTGCAAAATCAGACTGGGATCATAGTGAGAGGGAACTTTGCTAGAAGTCAGAAAATAGTCATGAGACATCCATGCAGTCAAATAATAGGATGAGGGAGCAGCAAGATAATTCACTCATTGTGCCTAAAGCTGGGAAAAGCAAAAAGGGAATTAAATGCAGTAAGGAACAAAAGTGAAGTTTAGTCAGCCTTAGACTTGGACGGTAAAAGTTCTTTAAATTGTTTACCATCTTCAGTTAGAAGGATTTGGCATAACTATTTCACTACCATCACAGCCACTGCCACAAACCAGTGTATCCTTCACATGGCCCATCTCAGTACTGCTTTTTGCACCAAGAGCCACGAGCTGAATTTGCTGAAACACGGCTTATACTTAAGAAGAAAATAGCTGGTTTTGTTAGGAAAACAGACTAGTATTTACACAAAGCTCCTAAAGTTGGGAGGTTATTTTGTACATGGATTTTAGTGATAGAATAGGATACAAGGAAAAGCCGTTCTTAAAATTATACATGCAGTGGAGAGGTATAGCTTGAAAGGATTTAACTGGCAGAAGATAAATCACAACCATTATAAGGAGGTTTAATAATTCATGCTGGAGCTTAAATGCAATATTTGCTCAAAGGAAGGCGCAGAAGCAATACCATGATTAACTTTCTTGATTTGTTTCAAAAGTCTTTTGAGGAGTTGAGTTGTGTCTACTAGATCTATAAGTCTTTGGAAATCTCCCAGAAACAGAAAGGACTTTCTAGTTTGAAGCTTATCTATCCACTAACTAATCATCTCATAAACCTTACAAAATATCAGCAAATATGATTTTGTTTCAGGATGTCTGGATGATTAGACGGTGTTGGTTTCGGTAGGATTATTTAAAAATTATTATTTCCACTGGCCTGTTATTTGTTACCAAAAGTTTGATAAAATAAAAAAACTCCTTAACAGCAGTGTAACATTAAGAAGCAGACAGTCTTTATTCAGCCAAATGCATGAGAGAATAGCTCTTCCTAAATCTGTGCATGCCGAATACAGTTTCTGTATATGTTCTGTATTCTACGTACACATGTTCATTGATTGTCCCAGACAAAACATACATAATTTCCCCAAAATCATGAACACTTTCTGTACCCTTAATGCATGGGTTTTTCTGTCCTGGGGGTCTCTCTTGGAATCCGTAATGGCCATAGACCCCAGTGTTACAGCTGACATACTCAAGTTGGCAGGACGTTGAGGCTCATGAACTTCCAGTTCTTCTTACACAATGAGAGCTGTGCAGTTTTGTAGACCAGTGATTTTGGAGAACAAGCATTTTGTTATCTCACCAGGTGCAGGTAATTTATCATCTCGTAACATTTCTCCCTTTGAGGCTTGTGAAGCTTGTCTTCCTTGCAAACCTTCATAAGGCTCACTTTGTTCTATTTTTTTACTAACATCATATAAGTTTTTAATGCAAGTGTCATAATTACAATTATTACTATGATCATAAGTATACTTTGCAAAAGTGAGGTAAACCGACCTGTTAGAGAAAATCCAAATTCCTTATGTATTTTATTTAATTAATTACTTTCTAATTCTGTCCTTAGTTCTCTGCTAGATGCAGCAACAGATTTTTATCCTATCTGGTCATTCAATTTAGTAGTCACATTTGAAATGTGCGCACAAGTAGTATTGATTAAATTCAGGTAACCTCATACTCTATGTTCATGTTACAATAATAGGTCATAAGCTGATCTGTTTTATAAAGTTGCACATGTGTTCCCAAATTTTTGTCAAATGTTCACTGAAGTTCCCCACAGAACTGGATTTTCTACAAAGGTTAGTGTTGGCAAACAAGCAGTAACAGAAATTACATTCTGTGATCTACCATAACATTGCACTAACTCTAAGACTACATTCCCCTTCTCAGAAATTAAGGAAATTGTTTCTATTATTATAAATATCTAGTTATGTATAATTTTCATCTAGATCAAATAAATATTATCCCCCCAGAAATTATACCCTATACTAAAACCAATAAGGTTTACATATATACGTAAACACAAAGGTGTTAGTCTTGCTTCTGCTGTGTTTAATGTGTTCTTGCTTTTGCCCATATGTAATGTACTCAGAGTTCAATTTCTTCACCCTGAGTGTGGTATAAGTTACCACAGGGATTTGATATAGTCCCGTTCACTTCACCTGGCTTGGTCCAAAACCCTAGGTTCTGGAGCAAACCATATCTTCTTGTTGGAAAGGATGTACATGCAAGCGTAGTCTTGACCCTTTATTGATAACAGTGTATCTTTTAAAACTTAAAAGAGGTAATTTTAGCACTATTATATTAATTTCAGCAGAATTTTGAGGCTTCCCTTGAATTGTTGGTGTGACACAGGAAAGTTTCTGCCCATCTAGAAAAGGTACCAAAATATCAAAATATGCCAGTCCCAATTCTGCCTGGGCAGTTCTGGAAAATCAATATGCCAATATCGCCTGGTGAATTCCTGTTTTACTAGCTCTGGAGGCAGACTTCTTTTTTCCTTGAGATTATTTTACAAAACAAATTACTTATTTTTCAATAAGCAAAATAATAATTTTTTCAACTGATCTATTAATTTCTGTTATCTTCATGTTTACTATAATTGTAAACTAATTATTCTCTACTTCTTAATGTGTTTCCTGATGTTTTGGTTCTGCTACAATACATTACTTTGGAGGTACAATTACTTGCCCACATTAGTTTACCAATCCCCTGCTGGGATTTTCTGTCGTTTTCAGTGGTGGGGCTAACTGCCTGCCTTGATTTGGTTTTTGTTCTAGGACATTTAACTATTTGTTTGGTATTAGTACAAGGATACATTTTTCAGTATACTCTTTAGCTTTTTGGTCAGCTAATTGATTCCCTATATTAACTGGGGAGTCCCCAAACTGATGGGCTTTATAAGGGCATCACAATGACTTTTAGCTTTTTCACTCCCTTTGATTTCTGATTTGTGTTTAGTAGAAGAATTGTATACCAAAAAAGAATTGCTTTTTCTTTCATATGGCTCCATGGGCAGGTATTATTCCAAAAACATACTTTAAATCAGTTCATATGTTTACCTTTTTTTCCTTCAGTGATTTCTAGGTAAGGTCATTAATTCTGTTTTTGGTGCTGATGTGTTAAGAAGTAAAGCCTGGGCTTCTATTAACTGAGTTGAGCTTCCCACTGCATACCTAGCCCAATTCTGAGTCCTAGATGGGATTGCTCTTGAGATCTGGTTTGCCAAAACACACTTGTTTGGTGGCTACTAAGCCCTCATGACACAAAGTTCTCTGGGCTTCTTCTGAAGCCTGGAAAAAACATGGCTTAGATTTAAAGTAGTCATTACTTTATACTTTACATTGTCCTGCTCAAACTGAGCAACCTGTTATTTCAGCATCCTTCTGGTAATATCCAATATCCTTCTTTTTGTTCCAAATCATCTATTGCTATGTGGGGTATGTATCAGATTTTGTGTTTCTCTGCAGCTACCATCGCTGTCACATATCCACGTTGTCCTTCACTTGCATTGTCCAATTGCTTGCTTCCATGATCCCAAATGCTGGCCAATACTCCTAGTGCCAGGTGTATTCTTTTATGCACAAAAAACTCAGATGGTTCAGCTTAAGTGTGAGAGGCCCAGTGCAGGGGTTTTCATTATGTTTATTTGATGACTTTTTGGGACCTCTGACTCTCAGAAGACCAAATATTTTTGGTGGAGAACCATACAAGGGTTTTTCTAGTACCCCAAAATTGTTGTGATATGAGATGTTCATTTAAGCATCTTCTTCCTCCTTTCTGTTTTTCCTAATTAAGAGGTTTTCTAAGAGAGAACAGAAATGGCGAGGAATGGCTTGGGCATGACTAAACACCTTTGGTGATACCACCCTGAGCTGATTTTAAATAACAGTTTGCCTGTACACCTCAAAAAGTTTTCAGGAGCCAATTTTGGAGCATGGCATCCTGCAAACCTAGATATGTACATACATAAAACAGAGATGAGAGAGTGTGATAACTGTCTAGGCTTTTGTGCATTTCCTACTGAATTTTCTGTAAGCAACAAATTAGTTTGTGTTCTTCTGAAAAAAATAACCTTCCTACCCACAAGCAGATAGTTTCTAACCCTTGCATTGGCATACAGCAGACCTTGTTGGAGGGGTTGTTTACTCATTATGATAAATGGAGACTGAAGTAATATCCAGCAACCACCGCTGAACTTTTTGGAGCTGATATTTTAATCGTAAGTATTGCCATGTGCATTTTACTGGAAAAGCATAGAGAGGAATCTTACAAGTCTTAAAAATCAAAGTTCTAAATAAAGTGTACCTAAAATATTCAGCACAAAAGATATGGAAAGTATTATTTCCTTGCATAATTTTTTGTTAAGTCCAGATAAAGGTACAGCTTCTACACTAAGTTAAGTTGGGATGTTGGTTAGCAGCTGTAATAACCTGGAAGGAAGATAACATTGTTAATTCTGCTATGGTTTTGATTCATAAAGCAAAAGGTGTCATTTGGAGGGCAGGTCCTATAACATATATATGTATACCTTTTCGTCCAAAAGGCACCAGTAAAATTTTTTCAATGTGTTCATCACTTTTCAACAGCAGTTATTAGGACAACATGGAGGCCACAATTCTGAAAACTGTGGAGCTTTTCTGTATACCTCAGCTGTCTCCAGGATGCTGCTAAATGTCTCCCATACCTAATCCAGTTAACACCACATGAAATCCCTTAGGAGACCACACTTGGCAGCCATTCTTTGTATTCAGGAAATGGATCTGGTGGCAGACAAAGCACACTGCTGTGCAGTGGCTGGAGGGAAGGGAGAGGAAGGGTGTTTGCAGGACCTAGTTCCCCCATGGCTTGGAGCAGATTCACTTTCCATGCCATGGGAGAAGATACAGCATCTTGGAAATTTGGTTTTTCTTTTTTTTCTTTACCAGTGCTCCTACCTGTAGATCTGTACATGGCCTGCAATAGCTTATTCTGCTTTTGACAATGTATATTTCTAATTTAAAGCAAATTGCTTACCAGGAGAAAGAGATCAAAGCTATTATTATAGTAAGGTTTCTCCCCAGAGAGGCTTCTTGTCGAAAAGAATAGGCTGACAAACACTAGGTTCATTTAGTTTCCAGTTTTGCCCTCTTTATTTCTTCACTCAGACTATTTAGTTACTTTATTTCATTTCCTTTTTAACCCCACAAATTTATCTCATGCTTTCCTATAGCAACATTAAAAAAAAAATCACACTGAGCATGGGATGAATGAGTGCTGAGTTAAGGTTTTATTTTAAAAAAATAAAAAAAGAGACACAATAACTAGGGGGGAGAAACCCAAAAATCAAACAGGAAAAAAAGAACTGAAGCATGTCCTGAGTTGGCTTAGCTTTTGGGAAATAAAGAAAGAAAACTGCTAGAATTTCTGTTGCTTCAGAGAGGAGCTCAAATGGCTGCATCCTGAAATTTCTCCAGAGGCTGCAATTATTCTTGTAAGGAGAAGAGCTGTGATCTTAAAAAAAAATCATCACAAAATGGAGGACAGAAATGTAGCTTGAGAGAGGTGAGAGGAAGATGATCTCAGGACAGGCTTTTTTTCAGTTGTGCCTCAAACCTGCCTGAAACAACCAGTTTTACTTTATTGTGATAATTACTTTGCATATTTCTAAAACCTCACAGGCTTGATTGTTTTTAAAGAGTGGTGCTAAGAGAGGGATTGTGGCTTCAGGCAAGCAGAAAAAAGCAGCAGCAGGTGCCATGTAGCTAGTTTTTCTTTCTCTCAGAAAAGGTTGGGCTACATGTGCTCAGCTTCTGCTTCAAACCTGACAGAAGGAAATCAGAAGATTTTTTCATCTTGTTAAACTTGCAATCAGCCAATGGTTTACCCTTCCAAAATATTACTAGATATTATTACCGAATGTTCAGGCTTTACATTCCTGACAAACAGGAAATATATGCCACAATAATAGGATGTCAATCAGAAAGATAGCATCAATTTTCTGCTTTCTAAATCATCCCCACCACCTGCTGAGCCTTTGATCATCCCAAACAATTAATTTAAGAGATACATGATTAAAAAATAAATACTTCCAAGTGAACCTGCAAGCTACAGTACATATTAGCAAGCTCTGATCTTGTTCTCAGGGAAAATGAATCACTTATGTACAAAGAGGAATAGAAGAAAAGTGCAAATAAAGTCTGCTGATCAACAGAGACATCCAAATAACTGTGCATTAAAATATATCTCTGTTTTTAAGGTGTTGTGGTGGATCAGTGTGCTTTAGGGATATACATTTTTTTCTTCAGGAACAAGTAGTGGAATGGAATTTTGCATCTATATTAATTAAAGTGTGTCTCTGTTATGTGGAACCTTTTGGAAATGTTGACTTTATAATTCTGAATTGAAATTAAATTCTAGAATTTGTCATTCCCATAGGAAATCCCAACTCTTCTCTCAGAAAACTGAAAGTGTACTTCAGCATTGTCTGAACTCCTTGTTGCTGTCCCTTTACATCTGTGTGAATGTCTTTTATGTAACATTAAGTCAAACTTTCCTTCTAACTAACTGGACTGGATTCATGCCTGTGTCTGAAGACTATTCCTCAATAGTGATGAGGGGAGGAGACATCATTTTGACCAAGGCTAAAAAAAAACCCAAACAAACAGAACTATAAATACCATATTAAAAAACCCAAACCATGAAACAAATCCCAAAACCTTTATAAACTTTCATGTAATAGTTCCTAAAACTGGCATGCAAATAGGGAGTCTGTTCCCTGGGGCAGGAAGGTGTCAGGGTCCCCAGTGGAGAGCAAGGACTCAGAGGGCAATCAAGCCTTTGTTGCAGAAACGGATGGAGGAAGAGGGCTGCTGAAAGCTTGCAGGAGGAAAGTTGTCGGGCACTAATCAGGGCTGCAGGTCACTAATCAAGCGCACACTGTGCAGCATCAGCTGCCACCAGCTCCTGGGCAGGGCACCGGCTGCACGTGCACTGCCTCCCCCTTCCTGCCCTCCTCTGCAAGCTACATCACTTGGTCAGAACCTCATATCACTTTCAAACATTTTCCAAATAGGGGCTGTAGAAGCAGACCTGAACTTTCCCTGAAATGAATCCACAAAGCAGCAGGATGAAGCTCTGACTATTCCCTTTGGGTAATTACTCAAAAGCTTCACTACTTGCCGGAGCCCATCCAGACCTCTGGAGTGTGAGTGAATAGAGACTTTCAGTCCTTTTGAAAGATCTCTGTTTTTTTTTTTTTGGTTTATTTTTTTTGCTGTCTGATTTGAAAATGCTGTAATTAAAGAGCGTATGATGCAGTTCTGAAAGCCATAATCTGCACCAGCCCACGCTGCAAGAGCACTGAGAAGATGTGCAACCAGTATTTCAAAACAAAAGAGGTCTGAACAGTTCTTATTTTATGGGTCTTCCTCTCAAAAGAGCAGCTCTCAAAGCATCCCACTTCACAATGCACTTAAGGTTGTAGCACTGATGCCCTCTCTTATTCAAGTCAATTAAATAGGAGATACCTACTCAAGGTAGGTACTTAAACTTTCTTATCTTTGCCCAGCATCTTAACAGGGATTCTGTTAATATCCCTGAGCTCAGGCCTTAAGCCTAATGCTGGGAGCTAATGAGGCAAATTTCAGCTCTTACTGAAACTAATGGGTGTTTTAATTTCAGCAGTTTGGAGAATTGAGTTCTTAAAAGGGAAAGAATGTACAGTTCACTGGATGTCTGTTTCTGTAATGCCACATCACAGGAAATACTTCATGCAGTCTCTTTACAATTCATACTTAATTAGAATAGCAACCTTTTCCCAGGTTTTTATACATGCTGGACCATGCTTAAAATACATGTAAGCTTTGCAGAAGATCAGAGGTTGGTAGTGTGAGGCCATTTGCAACATGTGTTTGAAGACAGCAGACTGTGACTGTAAACACAGTGTTTCACATGCTGCTCCTTTAGTACCTGATCACAAATGAATGTTATTATGCAGTTGGAATGCTGTAAATATAGAAAGGCAGAAGAATATCTTAGTGTGATGTGGACTTCCAAAGAGATTCAGTGATGAATTTGGGCTCGTTATAAACCAGCTCTCTAGAAGCATCATAATTTCCTTTTCCTTCCCATGTGCTTTATGCTTTGTCCTTTCTCACACTGTTGGGTATTAAAAGTGCATTAACAGTTTTTCCTAAAAAATTATGAGGAAAATTTCCCTGCTTTTGAAAAAATGTAGTATATGGTAGAGATAATTCATGCTATATATGTGTATAAAATATTGTAAAATCCAAGTTATGTCTTTAACCACCCTGGCTGGGAGCAGAGTCTTATTTCTATTCAATTAGTTCCTGGACAACGTTAAGATAATATCAAGAAGATAATATCAAGTCTGTTGACGTATGCATGAAACCTTCCCAGGCCATGATTGCTGACTTCCCTGGAATGTCTGAGCCACTCACGAGGACTTGCACCTGGGAAGATTGCATCTACCATACTCAAGCACCGGGCATGCAGGCTCTTCCGAAGAGTTCAGACAACCATCCAGACACCTGGACTGACTTTTGTATATTTCTGCATATGTAGGGCCCCAATTCTACATGTGATGGGACACAAAGGAACATTCAGTCATTTCTGCCTCAAGCAGAATAAACGATATATAAGCTAGCTGCATGAAGCAGTCGGTGTGAACCACTGGGGAGACACTGACACTCTGTCAGTTGGATCTCGGTTCACCCAGCACCGACACCTGGGTTTGACGCTGCCTTAGCTGTGGTGGTTTTTTTTCGAAATTCTATTTTTGTTAATGATCTAATAAATTTTTGTTAAATTTTATCATAAATTTGGCTTCCGATTTGATCATTTATAACAAAATACATGTGTAGCCTTTTTTCCTTGCATCTTTTTCAAAGAGTTTAAAAGCAGTTTCAATAAGGATTTAAGCAATACACATCCAGGTTCCTAGAGACAGTTGCAGAAATTAGGGTTTAAAAAGAAAATTATTGTTTTCTCTGAATCTGCAATCTTAGCAGATCTCATTGCTTCTGGGAATCTTTTTTGGTTTTTTTCACTCTGATGTCCATTTCACTCACTATCTAAAGAAAAATTTGTCTCATGTCTAAATAGTCTAAACAACCATATGTAAACTTTCCTGTTTGCTGCTTGTGGTGTTCCATTTAGTGGAATACACATATTTAGTGACATCAGAATCTGTTCTCATAGAAGTTTGTGAAAATTGTTGAAAGACTCAAAAATTTTCTTAGTATGGTCTGCTTTCAGGAAAGGTAGATTCCTGTGCATAATCCAGAAGACTCGGTACATAACGTTTACTACCATACATCTAATCCTGCAATATCCTTTCATCAAGACTTAAACTTTCTGCTAAAAGACTTTTAACATAAATGATGAGTGATTAATCAAGTGCATGGCAAATAAAATATTGCAGAAAATGTAAAGGTGACTTTTAAATAACACTTTTTCTTCGATGTAAACTTTAGCTAGACAGTTTCAACCACTACTTTTTTTCGTGCCTTTATTTGATAACTAGACCCCAGTAGAGCAGCATATGGGCATGCAGGAACTGAAACAGTTTTTCTTCAATATCTGGTAGACCTGTGCATGCCTGGAGCCCTCAAGAAAAGCCACAAGACTCTACAAACTGGCAACTGTGGGTTTGTCTGTTCTCTATTGATTCTATTTCTGGGGGAAAAAAAAAGAACCAGTGTGTGAATCCTGTGGCTACTGAACTGAGCAAGTACTCACCAGCAGATAAAGCTGCTGCTCTGAGACCTTTTGTAGCCTAGTTTTGGTTACTGCCTCAAAACCTTTTTTTCTATTTGTTTCTGAACCATTTAAGTTTTTTCGCTTTGGGTCTAGAAAGTGGAAACCAGCCAACTAAGATTCTTAAAAACATTTTGGAAATTGTAAATACATCCTCTAGACTTGCTAACAAAGTTTGTCATTCTGTAATTTTATTTAAATTTAAGGAGAATTTTTTCCTCTGGATGGTACAGAGCATTCACATTTCTCTAAGCAGAGTTATGTTGAACAACAGGCAATGGAGAGTGCTGAGTAGTTGCAGACACACTGACAAAGGGGCAGAATTGCGGGACTGATTTTCTCAGGACCTTTGATTGTTTTAACATAATTTATGCACAATTTATTCCAATTACAGGTTGTAAATTCCATAGTGCTGCACTCAAATTTGAAAATATTTATTAGCAAGTGGTTATTTTCACTCAAAAATGAAATTCTGTTCATGCTGCCTGCTCTGTTGATATATCACAGAAGACTCAGAATCACAGAACAACAGAATGTTTGGGGTTGGAAGGGAGCTCTGGAGACTGTGCAATCCAAACTCCCTGCTCAGCCAGGTTCACCAGAGCAGGTTGTGCAGGATCTGGTTTTGAGTATCTGCAGAAAAGGAGACTCCACAACCTATCTGGCAGCCTGCTCCACTGCTCAGTTGCACTCAAAGTGAAGTTTTACACCATATTCAGATGGAATGCCAGTTTACAGTTAAACAAAGTTTTTCCAATTGAAAAAAATCAAAGAATTATTTCTAACAAGACTTTCATAACAATACATCTCTTTCTCCAACATTTCCAGTTTGGCTGAAGACTTTCTTGTATGTACCACAACTCCCTTCCTTGCTTATTCAAATTCCTTTATTAAATCCTTTGTCTTCCACCTCCTGGCTTAATTTTTCTGAGTTTATCCGTCTTACCCTTTCGGGAATTTCTAAATTGGACTTTTGTCACATGTGTCTTCAGTTTTCTTTTCTTCTTATTTCTTCCCTTTCCGTATTTCTAACCCAAGATATGTTCCGTCTAATGAAAATGGTTTTGCACTGATTTTTTTTCAGAAACTTGAACCACTAGTTCCATGCCTAATGTCACTTCCCTCCTTTCATGTACTTGTGCCACGCAGCTTCCTGCCAGGATTCCTACAAGATGTAGCATTTAACCTCTGCAAGGCCTCATGAAGTTTTCTGACAATGCTACCAGGTTAAGCTCTGCTCTCCTTCAAACCACCAGCACCTTTCAACATCGTTTGATCTTCTTTAGGTTTCATGGCTGCTTCTTCTCAGTCAGTCAAAAAACACCATTAGTAGAGCTTTTTTCCATCTCACTGCCTGTAAGTAATACCATTGTGCCAGCACTCTCCTCCCTCCACAATGTCATCACTCAGTGAAATCTGTGCTATGAGAGGAAACCTGCTATACCATAGAATCACAGAATTACAAGGTTGGAAGAGACCTTCAAGATCATCAAGTCCAACCTGTTTCCTGACACCTTAATTAAACCATAGCACCGAGTGCCACATCCAGTCTTTTTTTAAACATTAAGGGATGGGTGACTCCACCACCTCCCTGGGTAGACCATTCCAGTACTCTCTGCATGAAAAACTTTTTCCTAATATCTAACCTATGTTTCCCTTGATGCAGTTTGATTCTGTGACCTCTCATTCTGTCAGTTGCTGCCTGGAGAAAGACACCACCCCCCACCTGACTACAGCTACCCTTCAGGAAGTTGTGGAGTGTGATGAGGTCACCTCTGACTCTCCTTTCCTCCAGGCTAAACAACCTCAGCTGCTCCTCACAGGGCTTGTGTTCTAAGCCCCTCACCAGCCTCATTGCCCTCCTCTGGACACGCTCAAGCATCTCAGCATCCTTCTCAAGCTGAGGGGCCCAGAACTGGACACAGCACTCAAGGTGTGGCCTCACCAGTGCTGAGTACAGGGGGAGAGTCACCTTCCTGCTCCTGCTGGCCACACTGTTCCTGATACAGGCCAGGATACTGTTGGCCTTCTTGGCCATCTGGGCACACTGCTGGCTCATGTTCAGTCGGCTGTCAACCAGTACTCTCAGGTCCCTTTCTTGCTTGGGCATGTCCAGCCACACCCTCCCCAGCCTATAACGCTTCAGGGGGTTGTTGTGGCTAAAATGCAGTACTCACCACTTGGACTTATTAAACTTCATCTTGTTGGACTCTGCCCATCTATCCAACCCTTCCAGGTCCCTCTGCAGAGCCCTCCTACCTTCCAACAGATTGCACATGCTCCCATTTTAGTGTCATCTGCAAGTTTACTAATGAAAGACTCAATCCCCTCATCCATGTCATCAATTAAAATATTAAACAGGACTGGCCCCAGCACAGACCCCTGAGGGACACACTAGTGCCTGGCCCCAGCTGGATGCAGCACTGTTCACCACCACTCTCTGGGCCCGGCCATCTAGCCCGTTCTGAACCCAGCAAAGAGTGCTCCTGTCCAAGATCTGGGCTGCCAGCTTTTCCAGGAGTGTGCTGTGGGAGACAGTGTCAAAGGCCTTGCTGAAGTCCAAATAGACAACATCAAATAGACACCCGCCTTTCCTACGGGTCACCTGGTCATAAAGGAGACCAGGTTGGTCAAACACGACTTAACCTTCCTAAACCCATGCTGGTGGGGTCTGATACCCTGGCCATCCTGGATTCTCCATACCATGTCCACTGGATTTTCCTAATAGCCGTATTCTTCTTTTCCATTTAAACCACATTCAAGCAAATTGCTGTATATTTCAACCTTATTCAGTGGAATTATGAAGCACTTTGAAAAATGCATCACAATGATGAAAATTCAGATCAGCAATCACACAATTCTTATTTATGCAACACTGATAGTGGAAGTGATGCTTTATTTAAAATAGACGTAAAATATCCTTATAAATTGACTTGATTTTTTTTTTTAATTATTATTACAGTTCCTCAAAATTTTATCTCTTATACCTCTAATTTTGCTCTGAGGGTTGTTCTTGTTCTAAGCATATAAGGACAAAGGGCAAAATTCACCCATGTGCAAGCACAGAAAGACAAAGACAAAGACTGTACTACCAATTTGCATATGCTTCAAATACCCCTGATTCTCTGCTACTCAGTTAAAAGAAAAAAATATTTTTACCTCTAAAACTTCTCTCTCACATGTACTGTCCTTAAGGCTGTCACTCAGCAGAAGGAAACACATATGTCTCAAGTGTACTTTTGTGCTTTTCACAATATTTTCAAGGGAAAATATGTTGCACATTCTCTTGAATTTCCCAGATTTTCAAATGCAGTTTATTCTAGTTTCTTCAAAGTTCCCTGTTTTTCCAGCTACAGTATAATCAGTTTCATAAATGAAGGGACAGAGGGAAGAAAAAAAAGGAGAAATTGTTGATTGATATAATAACAGGATTAAAGATGGATGGAAGAAATGTATGACTTGTGAGGGTACATATTGGTGTGTTTCTGTCCTCTAGAAATGTATAAAAATAGAAGAGACACCTGTAATTCCCCTGCTTTGCAACTTCATTAACAATGACAAAAGGAAAAGAGCATTTCTGTATATTTAAATAAATTCTTATGTTCTCTAAGCTAGTTGATCATATCTATTATCAGAGAAGCTAGAATGAGTTCAAAATCAAATTAAAAAGTTGACAATCTTTATTCTGCTACCCAGATGATCTCCAAAAATGTGTGGTTTTGAAAAAATACACATTCTACCACAAGACCTCAGTTTGTACATTCAAATATGCAGTAGAATATTTAATTGCACAGAACCCACTTGATGTTTCACTAGTTCTATTTGACTATACAGTTTCTGCTGGAAAGTCATGTATTTAAAGTTTACCACAAACAAATATTATTTTGCTAGTTTTTCTGAAGAAAGTGATGAGAACTACTGAGAGAAACAGCCTTATATGCAGTAGCCAAGCAGCGCAGTCCAAGGTAGTATACTGGAAACTAATGTTGAAACAGTAAGCAAAAAAATACTTATGATAGACTCAGAGTGTTAACACTGATAAGACAGGGAATATGGGAAGAGCTGAGTCTCAGTCAAGGCAGGCGTGTGCCCCCTGGAAAGAAGAAAACAAAGATATTGCTTCTACAAAGAAGGGTGCCAAGAGGTCTTTTCCTTTCTTTCCTGCAGAAAAATAGACAATTCTCATTATCATTCGGGCTTGTCAGGAAATGACTTTGCTGGTCAGGAGGATCTCTACTGGTCTTTTCTTTTTTTTCCGTAATAAGAGTCATTGTGGAGTAAGAATAAACTCTCTATTTTACAGGATGATGGTGTTTAAAACAGTGTAAACTCTGCAGTTCTTAACTTCAAAACACTTTAACTTCTAAATATGAAATGAATATATAAAAATGGAAAAAGAGAGAAGAAAAGATGCCTGTATTTCCAGTAGATGAACAGAATTAAGAATAAGATTTATTTCTGTGACATATATAAATAAGAAAATAGAAGATGCGTTTTAAAAAAATCTGGGATGAGCTGTCTGAAATACAGCCTTATCTTCAAAGGGTATTTTGTACATGCAGTGTACTACACAATGCTTTACCTTGAAGATACTGAGTTCAGTTTAGCCATTCTCGATTTAGTTTTACAAAGGACTTGCAGGAGCCAGTTCAGTCCTGTGAGCAGAATTCAATCATCTGATCTGTATAATTGCCTAAACTGTATGTATGAATGAGTCATCTACATGTACATTTTTAGTGGGACTGAAGTTCAATAACCTTAACTTTCATACACCATGATAATGCAAAAAGATGTCAGTATATTTGTAAATCCATTAGATCCTATTTGGCTGTACTTTTTAGATCTCAGGAATTTGGCTAGGAAGTTATGCTAGCTGGGGAAGAATCACATCACTTATTCATGCTAGCCAATGAGCTGATCTGTGTGCTTCCCTTGTAAACTGGTTATATCTGTCATATAAATCAGGGAGAGAGCCCAGCATCCCAGCATGGCATATTGGGAAATCATTGCTTGGACAATAATCACATTCTAGGATGAAGAGAAAAGCTTAAAACAATATAGAGATGGAAGCTGCTTTCAGTCTGCTTTGGGAAAAAAAGGAAACTGGATCCCACTTTGGCTCCTGTGCTACAGAAGAGCTATGTAACAAGCCTCAGGCTTCTCTCCTTCTTCAGCTATTTGGTTTATGTGATTTGTAAACTTAGGCACAATCAGTAAGATGATGACTGCAGAGTCTTATTTTAGATGGACAGTTTTCATGTTCAACATGTTTTTAAATGAAAACAATTTTTAATCTGTCCTTTAAAAATAGTACTGCAGAGTATTGGCATCTGTTGTGTATAATGAGAATATATTTGTCAAGGATGCAAACTAACAAATGCTTCCAAATATTTGAATGTCCACAAATGACTACAAAAAATTCTAGACCTTTGCGGTTCTGTATTACAGAATTTGGTGGCAGGGGGTTTGCATCAACATATTGTAATTGGGTTAAATAATTTCCACCAGTACGATGCTGTCAATTTTCCAGCAGTACAATACCGTATCAAAGCTTTTTAAGAGGAAAGTAGGTTATTTCGGTGCATCAAAAGAAGATTTGAACTGCATTGAAACTTTGAATTGCTTCACTGTCCTATCTAAGAACCTGGAATAACCTGGCTGAACTTTGGGATCTGGCCACCACTTTGTAAAGCATTAAAAAGCTTAGATGATTTTCATAATGGTATCTAAGAGCCTGATCACCATAGTGCTGCATCAAAGTGGTTGGATTGCCTCAGTGCAGTATCAAAGAACTTATCAAAAGCTTGGGCTTGAGCACACCAGCAACACAACAGCTGCTATATTTTAAGCCACCTCTGACTACAAGTTCATTTCCAGGTTTTCCCTCAATATTTGTGAGAGTTATATTGTGATATACAAAAAAACCTCAAACCCATAACAAGGTGAATATGACACCAAGACCATTCTCTAGTAGTCATAAAAGTTTAAAAAAATGCCTTTGAGATGTGACACAGTTCAAAAAGTATGAAGTCAGGATTAGAAGCAGAAAGACTATGTGATCGTCTTTTTATTCTCCTTCACTCCCCCACCTCCAAATCTCTGCCTTTCTATTGTTAGGCTTTTATGTCTCTAAAGACTCAAAGTAACAGGAACAAGAGAGAACAGTAGAAATATTTATGTCAGAGATGTAATATTTGGAGGAATTCAGTGCCTAATAAGAGCACCATTTTTTTGGTGAGCTTGTAGATGTTGATAAATAACAAAGGCAATAGCACAAGGACAGTCTTTTAGCAAAGTCCAGACATGAAGATATTCAGACAGCAGCAGAGAGGGAAAGCAACAACTGGCATAAGCCATCATACTATGTCTTGATCTTTGCCAGAGACAGGTGGTCAAAGCAACTCCCACACCCTTCTCTCTATATGATGTTTTGGAGCTGGACATACGAGTATCTGGGCCTGGAATGCAGCTTTAATATGTAGTTCTGCAGATCTTTCTATCTTATTTTTGGAAATGTCTATTCCCATGCTGCTGGAGTTTTTCTGGCTTGCGGTAAGATGCTAAGATGGGATGCTCTCCACCTCCTGTGGGAGTGTGTCTTCTAGCAGCTGGCCAAAAAGCAATGTGGTTATCTTGCATTTTGTTCACTTTATCAGCCTCAAAGGAGTACAGGGACTGCAGCTGCTGCCAAAGAGCTGCGTTGTATTGGGAGACAAATGTGGTCTGGGTGGATAGGGTGAGTGGGAGCTCTAGGATTCCTCCTCCATACGACTCTATTTGTGTCTGTCACTGTCCTGCCTTCCTGTGGGTAACATTAACCTTCCACAGTTAGTATGCACACACTCTTGGTCTGTTTTAGTCTGTGTATGTTGTAAGAAAAACCATCATACTCAACTGACAAGTTGTGTGGGGGACACATCCAACCTCTGCTTACCAGCTCTGTGTACGTAGACTTTGCACTTCCACTCTGCTACTGTCAAGTTTTAAAGCTGAAATACTCACAATGGACAGTAACACTAGGATGATGGGAGAAATGCAGCCTTGTGTTTTGAATAACCCAGCCCCAAAAGTTGCTATAGGTGCATGTGTCAAAGGCAAGGGGATTCACTTTCCCAGTGAACAGGGATCAACTCTTCTCGAAAGGCCATAAAAAGACAGGGTGTTCTGGACACACTGCTCAGGTCTGGTTTTGTGCAGGTGTGCATGGTGTACCACTCAACAGTAATCACTGCCATTAACAAATCCTGATTTGTTAATCACAATAGATTTTTACTGACTTTAGTGAGGTTGTGTAACCCATCAAGATGAGAAAAAAAACTTCTGTAGAACTGTGTGTGGTGCCTCATACATGAGCAACACATGGCAGCCTGGTACCTAAGGGATTTTATCAGATTGTTTTCCACCTTAATGTAGAACTTCTGGGGTGAAAAATCCTGGATATACTGCAGTGAGTAGATATTTTTATACTCACAGTAGTGGGAATAGGCTTTGTTCAAAAATTGTTTAATAAAGGTCAATGAAAGAGTATATGAGCACAGGAAATATTACAGTTGAGGGGTCAGAAAAGCAGTCTGCTTTCTCCATTTGGCTTTCCTAGATATTTCTTCACTGGTGCTTGACAAAGAAATAAGCATAATAATGTAAGACAATAGTTCATTCAAACCCATAAAGTTTAATTAATAGGTTTTAAGAGTCAGGTTTTGGATAAAAGCCTCAGCTGCTTTAGTACAGGTCTAGTTAAGGGGAATTTTTTTTTTTCTCGATGTTCCAACCAAATAAAATTTTTACTGAAACGTATGTCTACTTATGGTTGTGCTAAAGCATTTAATTTTTTAAGATGAAAATCTGGTGCTTGAAACAGATTGGGCTAATATTTGTCTAAGTATTCAGAGATACATAGATGGATTGATTATATGGAAAATTATTTTTAGACAGAGAGAAATCCTTTTAGAGATATCAAGAACTCATTACTGGCTTTCCATTTTCTTAGATGAAGAAAGAGGCATAACAGTTGCATGAAGTTAAGATGGACAGTAAAATCAAAAATATAATTTAAGTTTGCTCGATAATGTCTAGATCACTTGCCAGACCACATACAATATTAGCAGAAATAACCACTATCTAATTTTTATGTGTTGTTGTAGTGACTGATTATCAGTCACTACACTTTATTTATTGTAAAAAAATATTATGACCTAATATTTCTATTAGAATATAGAAATTAGATTCTTGTTTCAGAAACACAGCATCTATTCAGGCCTTATAGGATTGACATTTAAAAAGTTTATCAATCATTTTTGGTACTTGTGAAAGGACCACCTCCATGCCTCAGTTAAGGTATCTATGTAGGTGAGCCCATGAAAGTAAACATGAATCCCCCTGGTCAGCACAAATATCAGGGTCAGATTCTTGGAGGAAGACATTACTTGGTACCTGGGTTACATGTGGAGGACATCTAATTGACTGCTTGATTGAGACAGCTGGACTTGACCCAGGTCCTCCTGAAGATGTTAGTTAGTGTTGTGTTCTGCCACAAGTGGTTGGTCACACTAGTGACTGAACTTCCATAACAAACTGGATCCCCTGTAGAAGTGTGTGTAATTCTTCCTGTAGGCATACCAACTGTCAAGTCACATGAGGAAGTAATTTTTTTCTGAGATTTCCAAATGACTATCAGTGGTAATCCATATTTGGAAGGCATGAATGTTCAAATATGGAAAACAAAACTCAACTGGAGTCAAAACCATTAACTATTTAGACAAAATGAAATCTTATTCACTTTGTGACACAATTATCTCATTAGTATTAATTCCACAAATTAAAATATACACATGGGAAAAAAAAATTAGAATCTAACAGTATCTACAGATTAGGTAGTATCTAAATATTTTGTGTGAATTCCTATGGACAAATTAAATGCTCATCATATGCAATGCAATATATTTATTCAGCTCCAGTTGTGGCTTGTCACAAGGAAAGTGGGGAAAATTATTCTCTGCTCTCTCCTCTTCCACCTCTCTCAAAGAGCCACCGTATACGTCTCCACTGAAACCAAAACATCTTTTGATCCCATTGAGTTTGGTGCTTGTGCTCCTTGAAGCAGAGAAAACGCTTAGCAAAAAATAAGCCAAGACCTTAAAACTGATTGTACTTTAACATAGACCTGGAGGTGTAAAATGTTAATTTATGGTTAATTCCATGAAGCATTTTCAATACCATGACAATGTTCCAGGAGCCAAGACTGGCTTCACTTTATTGGGAATGTCCACAAGAAACATCTGCAAAGATTAATTCTCAAGACGGTTGGAGCCTGCTGGAGATAGGACACTTGTTTCATATTGTTTCTGGTTAAGCACAGAGAGGATAGCTTTCCCTCAGAAATGACGACTGTAGCAAAGTAGCCAGGGACATATTTTAGTTTGCTAAAATTTATTTTTAAGGGGCAGTTGAGATGGATGTGATACAAGAGTGGTAGGGCAAGAGTTCTTCAGTGGATAGAGTCTTGTGCTATTCAGTCTCATGGAATATATATAAAAAAGAAATCGATAGAACCATTTCTGTTATTTCAGCTTTAATAACCTTTTCTTGCTTTAGGTTGAATTCTGTTTTCTTTTAAACTGGGAAAATCTGAAGTGATTGCATCAAAGCAAAGTAAAGAATAGGCGTGTAAAATGCAGGTGACTTTAGAAGCAGGCTCAGTCTGTTTAAAAGTACCAAGATTATAAAGAATAGTTCAAGAAATTAAAACAGCAAAGTAGCAATCACTGCTCCTGACCAGTTCACAAGGAATTAAACCAAGTATTTCACAATGTTTTGCACAATGGAGGTGTTAAAATACACCTGTCAGAGAAAGATTTTTTTAAATCCTTTTAAGCTAGATTCTACTCTCAAGATGGAGCGCTGCTGTACCTTCTACTGTAGCAGCTAGTGGGGGAGTGTTACCTTATAACAACTACAAGGTGACCAAGTTGACTTGCAGGTCTTTGAGTCATCATTTATGCTATAGTAGCATTTGGAAAACCTTTGCCATCCAAATAAAGTGAATGTTCTGCAAAGTAATTCTTCTTTTAAGATGAATACCAGGATCACAGATACATATGCCTGCAGTCTGGTAAAGAAGTATTGCCTGATTTACTTGGGAGAGGTGTCCTTGTTTGGATTCCGGGACCAAGTACCTGGAAGATATTAAAGCCAGAGCTTTACAGAGGAAAAGTGAAACTGTGGAAAATCCAGGTCAAATAACAGGTCAAATGTCACTGAGATTACTGTGTTGCTTAAAATGAGTTAACAGTTCATGCTTTGCACCAAAGACTCAGCCTAAATGCATTATTTAGCCACCTATGTATGGAAAGCAGTTCAGATAAAAGTAATCCTCACTGTGTTCTGCTACTGAACAGTAGCAGTGTTTGAGAAGTATCATTTTGGAAGTTCCACAGCAGAACAGGAGTTTTATCTTCAGCTTTTGGTGCTGTACAAAGAAGTACAAGAATATAGTACATCCAGGGCCACTCTCAAAAGATAGAAAAGCACTAGTTTACTTTAGTAATTGAAAATATTATGTGCTGAAAGATATAAGAGAACTAAGGATAGGTACCATGTTTGATTGTCTCCTACTTTTTCTAATAGAACCCTAATATATAAATGATCTTTGTAAACAGGAGACTTAAGTGCAACTTCCATAATTCATTACTTTAAAATGAAAAGGAAGTAATTTTTCAAGATTATAAAAAAAATATACTATAGCATTTATATAGCAATAGATCTTTGGATATAAGAGAGAAGGAAAGACAGGATTAGCCAAGAAAATATTTTGATTAATGAAAGAGTAAATGGGAAAATGAATTTTCTTCCCCTCCTACTTTCCATATTGAGTTTACAGCCTATGTAATTTTTCCATGCATTTCCTTTCTTCCTAATACAGTTGTTACCTTATTCACTTTAGAGATGAGGTGAAGAGCTAAAAAACTTGGGGTACTGAAATATCCCACATCCAACTTTTAAATATTAGTTAAATTTTATTTTTATATGTAGTGTACATTTAATGCTAATTTAATGAATACTCTTTTAAAAATGCTTAGAACTTTCTGTGTAGTGTTGTAAATTCAAAAATTAACGCCAGGCTACACTGAGAGTATCACTTAATTTTTTAAATATTACTTCTTCTTGACTGTTAACCAATGGATCAGTGTATAACTCTTCCTCAGTGGTTATCTAGAGGAGCTCACAATGCCCCACAGATTGCTATTCCTACAACTTCACCAATCCCTCTTTAGGAGACAAAGCTTGGTGAACAAGCAAATCCCAAGGAATATTACTAGGAAGCACCTTTTACACTCATTTACCTGGGTAAAATGATGGCAAAATGAAACAAAAATTCTACAGAATTAGAATAGTCATACTTTAAACTTAATTTATATGACTCTGAATAAAATTTTCTGATGTGAAATCCATTGAAGAAACACATTCTTAGCAACCCAGTATTGAAATAGTTGTGATATTATAATTTTATAGGGTCTAATCTCCTGGTCATACATTGTTTAACAATACCTGTACAATACCTAGATTTGTGTTAATACTTTGCCTGCCAGTGTATAAGTAGGTTATTTCCTTGTCCTTGAACTTAAACTAATGAAGAAGGTAGAGTAAGTATAGGTTCTAAATAATTCATAATAAATATTACACCTTTTCCAATGATGCTACTTTTAGTTGCATTTCTTGCAGGTAGGTGAGGAACAGCTTTTGGATAGACTCCTGTAGAGCCCTAGAGTAACAACCTGCAACCTCCCTAAAACCTCAGATACTGTAGGCATGAAAAAAATCAAGTTTGGTCAGAATATGATAGTTATTCATGCACCGAAACTGGATGAATTGAAAGCCACTCACTACTCTTTGGGTAGATGAGCAAGGAAAACAAATCACTGGAAAAGTCATCCAAATAATCCCAGAATGGTACAAGACTGGCATGTGCTCTGGGAGAGAAGTCTGCCACTCTGCTGGGTGATCCGGACCTTTTTTGCTGTTTCTCCCTGGACCACCAAGTCACCTTCCAATGGCCAGTGAAACTGCTCCACCACAGCATGAGGAGCACATTTTCCCTCCTACCACAAATTTACTATAATTTGACAGTTCAGAAACCCTCATGAGACGTATGGGTTGGAAACCTTGGAGGCCAAGAAATTAATTGAAGCAAGGTCTCCCATATATCTAGTGAGGGCTTGAATCACACAGAGCTATTGTGTGATGGAGAACCTGCCACCTCCTTTGTTATTTGTGTTTCTCAAGAAATTAGCCATTCTTCTGTTGTGGTTTTTTGTTTGTTTTTGGTTGCTGCAGGTTTTTTGTTTGTTTGTTTTTTATTTTTTTAAGAAAGGATATCATTATATCTCTACTGGAAAAGTTTTTGATTGTTAACAAAGGGAACAATTAACTCTGATAAAGGCTCCTAAGTCCCTAGATAGAATGCTTTGAAGATATCCCTCTGTTCTTTCTGTTCTTGCCTACCCTTAATCTCTCCTCCCACTTTTCAGCCTTTTCTATCTGTCTGATGTACCAAACAAGGAGCTACCACCTTACTCAGCAGGAGGATTCCAGTGCAGGTGCTTAAGAATTAGGCAAAAGAATTAAACCAAAGGGGTTGTTTGTCTCTGCAGGGTATACAGTTTCTTTGGATGGTGATTTTGATTCCCTAGAAGCACAGGGGGACAAAGCATGTTCATTCATCCTATACCATACATACACATTTTTGACATTGATAGCTGAGCTGAGAGTGCCTGAGAAACTTCAAACTATGTGACATGGGTAAATTCAAGAGGTTTCACTTGTCTAGACTTCTTATAAATAACCACTGCTAAACAAGTATCGCAATTTTTTAGTATTTTTGGTGGCTTTAATTGTTATTCACTTCACTGAAGAACGTTGAAATATTTTTTAATTTCTTAGCTTACTATGGGTTTGAAAGGGAGACTTTATTGTAGTGTTGGGAAAGTTTTCATGGCTGACCTAGAGCAAAAGAGTTGCATTTGCAATGAAAGTAACAGCACACTTGAACCAAAAAAGTCCGAGCACTTTTTTCTGAATATGTGGCATTACATGTATATTATAAATTTCCAAACGAAAGCTTAAGCCTCTTAGAAACAGAAGAAGATCAATCAGACACTTCACCAGATTTGAGAAAGACCTATCAGACTCTAAGTCTTAAGTCTGCTTTACTGTATAAATACACTTTTAAAGGAATTTAACATTTAGAGAAAATCTTCCAAATTACATGAACGTGGGCATGATTTTTCAGTATGTATTTTGAAGAGAGATGATGATTTAACTTGTAATTTTCAGGCAGATATCTTGGTTCTCCATGTATGGCCCAACATTCCTTCCTGCCACAAGGACTACAAGCATTTCAAGAAAATTAATTTAGAAAATTTTCAATAAACTTTAAGTAAATTTTGAGGCCAGCCTGGTCTTAGGAAAAAAACATTACACTGGCAACTGGTAGGCCTGAATTCTGCACCCAGCCTTTCTACAAATCTGCTGGGCTGTTTGGACAACTGACCTATCACTTTCTTTGTGTACCCTTTGCAAAGGTGTTTTTGCTTTTCAGTTAATATATTTTATATTCTATGAATCCTAAAAAAATGGGTTTATTTTTTGCTTGACCTGCATGTGGTGCTTTAGTAGAATTAATATTAATAACTCTTGATAATGGCTAATTTGGCTTTTAAACAATAGTGTATTTTCAATAAATCTGCTAATGCGAGTTAACACATTTTCCCATCTCTATATGCTTGGGAACAGGAGAGACAGATTTTTCCAGTCTTAACAGTATTTTGTGTGAAAAGATCTATGTCCATGTGTCTCAGTTTAGAGACAAATTTAGGAGAAAATGCTTTGGAATGAGTGTTTCCTCTGAGAAAAAGGGCTTCAGAAATCCTTTCTGCCTATGAGAACAATTACTACCACAGAGTAAAAGTGAAATAAAACTTGTTGATTGGCAAACAAAGTGCTTGCATTGCATGGGGAAAAAAAAAGAATAAACACTAGATATTAAACTTTAAGAACCTTACCCCACACACCTGCCACAGCAGAACACAAAATCCCCAAAATGACAGGGGGAGAAACAAATGGGCTGTCTTTATGGCAAAGAGGGGACAAAATGGCAGCTGGCTTTTGTCTCAGGGAAGGGGAAAAAAGGGTTCACACAGCAGCTTGGGCAAAACAGATGGGAACCTGTTGAACTTCTGGCATTGGTCCCCTCCTTGCAGCAGTGGAAGCAGGTGAATTTTTGTGTCCTTTCTCTTGCTGCTTCTACTTTTCCCAAGATCTCAGGCTTGTCAGAGTGTCTCCCAGGGCTCCTGCAGGTCTCAGTGATTGTCTGATCTCAAACCAAAACCAAGCCAGACAGTTCAAGGTAAAAAACCCAAAAGGTGCCAAAAGAATGCTGCCGTAGCCTCTCCAGGCCATGGAAAAGGAAAAAAAAGAGAGAAACTTCTTGCTTAAACTAACAAAAACCCAAGCTAGGTAAGCAACAAAGTAAGGCCCAGTCTGCACTGCACCCAGTGTGTTTAGAATGAGTCTTTGAACAAAGCCCATGCGGGAGCCCCCAGGGCTTCTGCCCCTGTCCTGGACCCACCTTAAAATTACAGCAACAATTTCTGGGCATAGAGCAGATGATTAGGAAATAGAGTATCATCATAAAATCACCCCAAGACACCGTGCTTGAAAATCTGGCATTGAGAGCTCATCCCATCTCCCTAAATATTTTATATGCTTATATCTGATGAGCTTTTGGTGCCTTTTAAGATCTTGATTGTTAATCTGAAAATGTAGCGTATCACTGAAGATTTTGTGGGAGTTGTGAATATCAGTTCTATCCAATATTTCCATTTTTTGACTGTTCTTTACAAATAAATTTTAAATCAAGACTGAAAGATAAAAATCACCAGACTACTAATTTTCTAAGTATGTTTTCCAATTTCATGATTTATCCAAAAGGTAGATTAACATCAAACAGTTGTAAGGAGTAGATATCTAACTTTCAAAACCTTTTACTGAATTAGAGGTAAGAAATGTTTGACTCACTGTGAAATATGATTTATAAATTGGGTAATATTTCTTGCATTAATAACAATCATTAAAAGCTTTGAAGATGGACTTATTCAAGGGATAATTTATGACATGACAAATCAGAATGAAACACCAGATGAATCTTAAAAGCATAAGATGCCGTGGAAGTAAAAAACACAAGATTTTCATAAATAGGAAGAGATCTCTTTTGCAATAAAATACTATTTCTTTTATCCACCAGATAAAATAAAAGCACTTCAGAGTATTTTTCTGGGTAATTTTTTTCTGTTTTTTTGTTACCCTACAGTCTTGGAAATGTTATCACAGCAGCTCTAGATAAACAACAGGTCAGGATACCAGATACCTTTGTAATGAATTTGGTAGTATCTTAAAATCAGTAATCCTAGTCTAAAGTATATGCAAACTGACTTCAATGCAATCTTTCATGGGAGGCCTTTACAGTTGCAGAGCTTAGCACAGGCATGGGAAATTAAACTCTCAGTAGCTTTCTGCATCTCCTTTTACACAAGATAAATGTAAAATGATGTGATACAATAACAAGTAAAGAACTGATCTCAGTGGCTGCAGTACAGTCATGGTTTTCCTTTCCATAATTTGTGCAAGAAACCTTTAAAAACTCTGGCATCAGTGATTTACAGGCATAGCTGGTGCTTCCAGAGATGAAAGATCTCCAAAATCTGTGGACACTGCATTTACCACAAGAGCAGGTTTTCTCACATGCGTGTTGTGGATCAACACATTGAGCTTTTTATTGAACATCTATAAACCACTAGTGGAACAGGATCATTAGACAATAAGAGAGAACTCTGAAATATAACCTTGGAAAAGACAGAGAAGGGATATTTTTGTTTAGGGACACTGTTCTTCCACTTTCCAAATATAATTTTTATAAAGGATTTAAGGAGTGCAAAAGTGTCATCTCTAATAACATGATCATATGTTTGTTACCTTCCAAAACTAACAGTACCTGCAAAGAATCCTAATTTCCTCCTAGGCCTGCTTTGCTTTC
Source organism: Haemorhous mexicanus (assembly GCF_027477595.1). Taxonomy (NCBI): domain Eukaryota; kingdom Metazoa; phylum Chordata; class Aves; order Passeriformes; family Fringillidae; genus Haemorhous; species Haemorhous mexicanus. The sequence continues at coordinate 12,857,386 of NC_082381.1, forward strand.
CTGATTGTAATAAAAATATACAATTCAAATGGAAGGTGATTTTCATTTTTTTCCTTTTTTTTTTCCACCATTCATTTAACATTTTTTATGAACCTTTTGTGGATTAACACTAAGTCTAGCATGCAAAAGTATCTTTTCAGAGGATGCAATCTGCTTAAACACTAAATAGTTTTGGCCTATGGCAAGGGTTGAAAAAATAGTGCAGCCTTCCTCAGGCTCTACATCTGGCTTGAGTTAATGGAAAAAAAAAATAAACTAGAAGAAAAACAATCCCTGAAGACTGGCTGCCTTATTTTATTACTAAACATTGCACACATGGACCCCCAAGTCATCCGAGAACTTTACAGATATGTAAGACTGCCTCTGAGAGCTACACATTTAAGCAGTTTATGTCAAGAATTAAAATACGAGTTTCACACTAACTACTTCAAATGCCACTTCATTCTATAAATCATGATTATATTCTGATTCTGGGCAGCAATGGGTAAATGCTCATGATGCAGCTATATTCAACTGCATTCAATAAGATAAACGAAGTGAGCATCTGACCCTATTTTTCTGGCACACATCACCTACCCATTTTATAAAAATTTTCAATGTTATTGAAAGCCTTCACTGGAGTATTAGGAGTAGAGTATTATTAATTAGTAGAGTTTCAGGCCTGATATTGGCAACTTTGCCTTCTTCACTAACTTATTGCAGCAAAGGCAAGCATGTTAACCCTGGAGCTGCTCATCGGTAAGACAAAGAGAGCAGGAAAAACCCCAGTTCCTTCAGCTTGGGCAGATCCATCACAGAGGTCAGCACAGTCCCTTTGACTTCGCACCTTTCTTGTGCAGAGTTACACAATGGCACCAGGATGGACCTGCAGTCCTGTGTCCACCCTTAAACACCCACACTAAAAGTGTCCTTCAATAACAAGATTATACAAGAGTGATGAATACATGCTTATCGCTGCAATACTCCTACTGAGTCAGCTGGAGACCACAAAGTGCAAAGCCCTGATTAATGACAAATACCAGACATAAAATTTAGGCTCCTCTGTCTCTTTTTGTTTCTTGTTCTAGTTGCTGATCTTTTGAAGATAAATGTCTTTATCTTCAAAAGGTCAGGTTGACCTGATGGCTTGAAACCACTCCCAGCAGCAGTTAACAGTGGACCACTAGACAAGATCAAAGATGGTTCCTGTCTGCATGTAAAAAGGCCTTTTGAGGAGGCAGAAACTTAAGCAACTCTCCTGAGAAAGCACAACCTGAAATCATACAGGCTGCTCATCTCTAGCAGTAAACAATTTGGGCATGATCCAGCACCCTTCAAGACTCCAGAGAGAAGAATTCCAGAGAATGCTGCCCTGGCCCTGTGGTGTCACTGACTTCAAGGTTTTGTTTAAAACAAGAGGCAGAAATTACTTGTCTTCCAGCTCTATTAATGTACTAGGCTCTTTTCAATAGAGCTATTGGAGGACTTAATTGTTTTCTATTTTCCATAAGTGCTGCAAATTCCAGATCTTCTCCAACACCTTCCTACTCTCCTATCTTTTGTAGATCCAACCCCCTCTCTGAATTTGTATCTTGGGGAAAATGCATGGCTGTGGCAGATATAAATACAGGATTTCAGTAGCATTAATGTGACTGAAGGCTTCTTAAAAAAAAATTTCTTTTAACTGATATGCAATTTTCCCCAGTGAGCATGAATATAACTCTCCTTTAATGGCATGAATCTTCAGTTAGTTGTGTTAATTCAGAATAGAGTACAGGAGGAATAGGAATTAAATGTCTTCTTTTTATTGAAAATTTTTCCTAAATACATTATGTTAAATTTTGCACTTTTAACAACTAACTGAAAAATACAGACATTAAACTCAAAATAGTAGGAAATTTGAAAAAAGTTGAAAAGTAATCCACAGTAAAAAAAAAAAAAAAACCCAGACTGTTTTGCTTCTGCATTAGTCAGAGGTCACAGACAATGAGAATGTCTGTGATATCAACACAAGTTTTCCATTCATCTGAAAAAAAAGAAAACCTAAAACCTAAATGTCAGTATGTGAATATGAAAAATTTTTTATCTTTTTTGTGGCAATTTCGTTTTTTCCCTTAATGACATCTTTGAATATTGGAATGAATTCCCAATAAAAACATTTAAATTTATGTAGATTCCAAACGAAATGTTTGCCATGACTGGCTTTGGGACAGCAAACCTCATGTCTAAATATTTGGTGAAACTGGCCACTGAAGAAATAAATTACAGCCTACCTCCAGGCCAAGGGTGCAAAGCATAAATAAACACCAATGTATACACTGTGACCACTACTCACTTCTAAAGTTGCCATCAAACCACTGAACTGTTTCAGTTTCAAGTGCTCTATTTTTATTTCACGATGTTTAAGAAATGCTATAAATATCATAGCTCTAACATTAATTTAAAAAAATAATTACTGAAGGAATGATTTTTTCCCCAAAAGTTTCTGAATAATTTCTTGTAGATATAAAGGTACCTATAGTCTCTGCTCAACTTTACACCTAAAAAGTGGACCATGAATGAAAGCACAGTCTTAATGAATGTGCATGCAGTTCAGGAGGTCGCTAATGAGCTGCTGTGATTGCCTCCTCTGATCATGGGAGTGTTGGACTAATGCTGACATAAAAATTGTGAAAGGGGAACAGTGTGACTTCTTTTAAGACCTAGGGACACTAAACCTTTCAGAATATACAGCTATTTTAGTCTGGTACTGAGACTTCCTCCAGTAAAAGAATGAGGTCAGATTGTGGAAAAAAAGTTCAAGTGGCTTTGGAGGTTTTCTCCCATCGTCTTGCTGTAGCCCTCCTTTCTAAACACTGGAAAGATTTTTTGGCAGCACTTGGTTCTGGACCCCAAATCTCCTTGGAACATGGATCCATTTCTCACAAACTGTAGATCTTTCTGTCCAATGTGGTGGATCAAAGATTATGATCCACCTATACAGAGTGAAAATTTAAGCAGACAGAAAATCACAGAATACTCTGAATTGGAAAGGACCAACAAGGACACTGAGTCCAGCTCTTAAGTGAATGGCCTATACAGGGATCAAACCAGTACCCCTAGCACCATGGTCTAACCAACTAAGCTAATCTCATGGTCAAACAATAAATATATTGTAAACAGAGGGGAAACAAAGAAAACAGTCTGGCCACTGAGTTTCTTTTCCAGATTTCATGTTTCTTGTGTAGTCTCATCATAGAATCAAAGAATGGCTTATGTTGAAAGGGATCTAAAAGATCATCTAGTGTCAAACCCCATATGATGGACAGGGATGCCATCCACTAGATCAAGTTGCTGAGAGTCCCAGACTTTACCTAGTTTCCACAGGATTTATTTTTAATTAATATGCATCCTGATCCATGAGGACAGTATTTGTGGATCACAACCTGTCTAGATTAGTGATTTCTTTTGCCACTTTAGTTATAAAAGTAGAAGGAAGAACCACCTTTGACTACTTCCTGTTTTTAAGGTATATCACCTCCACCAATAAAGGCCTTAAAATGTTAAAAGAAAAAAAAAGAAAAAAGAAAACAGGATCCTCGACCCATCAAAAACCAAAAACATTTGGTATTTTGCCATCACAAGAGAGTAGTAGAGAAATGAAAAATATATAGATGAATATGGTAAAAGTTTAACTATTTTGGGCCAAGTAGTGACCTGAAATCTAATGAAAAGTATTAGACAACTTTTCTTATGTGAGCCACTGTTAGCTCCTCCATGAATCAGTTTAACCTAATATATTTATTCTTTATTCCTAGGAAGACTTCAGCTGGAAATTTGCCCTGAGAGCCAGAATTCTTGAGTTCTGTTGGACTAACAATGAAATTAATTCCATAACTGATACTTCAGTTATTAAGTTACTGAAAATTCCTCTCTCTGCTCCTACCAAATAGATAACAGTCACTGGACATTCCTTACCAAAAGCACTACTGTTTGGTGGGATGGGTAGAGAATATTTTTGGAGGGGCAGCCAAAATCTCAAGTTATCTAGTGGATAGACAATTGAGTAGAGAACCTCCCAGTGATCCTCTTAAGATATTTTGCTGGTAGTTTCTCAGTATTGTCATCAGTCTCATTTTTACATGTGCACCCTTTTAGATGCTATATTTCCATCTTTCTTCCTCCACAGAAGCAAAAAGGGAAACAAACATCCCTAGTGTTGCATTTCAGCTTGTCACTATTTCCTAAGGAAAGTCAGGCCCTGGAGGCCTGGAGGAGGTGAAGAGCAGGTTGGAGGTATTTTTCCTGGGGAGTGTTCATGAAGTAAGTGAAAGCTGGCAACACCTAGAGGTATTGGGAAGTCTGCATGTTTTTGAGCTTGGGTTGCCACAGCTGGGTCAGCCAAAATTCAACCTGTCTAGTGTGAAGCTAGTTTCAACAGCAAGGTTTGATTTTTTTAAAAAAAGATAATTCTATTTCCTTGACAATCTCACAATATACAGACAATCCAGATACCTAAAATTACTGAAGACAAACTCCAGTGGTGTGATGGACCATGAAGCTGATAATTGCAGAGACATTTTGCCTAATCTTTCATCTCAGATGTGAATGGAACTGCTTAAAGAATTTATCCTTTAGCCTCATCTATATTTCTGTGAGTCAAAGTTTGTGTGAGAGACCCAAAACTCATTGAATATTAGGTAAAATCTTGCTCCTTTACTGCAGAAAGAAATAGAGACATAGAGAAATCACAGGGGATTCTGGGAAACTGTTTAGGAGATGTTATTTCCACAGAACATTGTTTATAATTATTATACTTGTTATAACCTTTTTCTCATCACCCAGATTTTAGTGATTATAGCTTTTGTTAACATGCTGAGGCTATGGCACAATATGTGAAGAGATAAATCCAACATCGTTTTTAGAAGTCTCAGTCTTCTATAAGAGGAATAAAAATAAGAAATATATTGAAATTTGGGATGAATTATTTTTATTTTTTTTTATTTGCAAGTGAGGAATCCGTTTGGGACCTCTCTCTGGATGGACTCTTCAAACCCTTGGATTTTTAGCTCATTGGAGCTGACCACATTAGGAGGAATCATAAGAAATATGTGTTCCAAATGCAAAACAATATAGCTTAAACAAGCCAAGTACAAGTAAACAGTTAGGCTATGTGTCATTTTGCAGTGTAGTTGATGGAGAAACACTGATAATAGCATGGAATCTGAGTCAGGATCATCTTTTCTGGGTTTACGGAGTATTGAGATCCTTCACTCTACATATTGCCCCATGGTACCTAAACATGTCACTTTTTAATGTATTTCTTTTCATGGGATTATGAGATGGAGGAATTTCCTCCTTTTATGGATAAGAAATTATTTAGGTTAGAAAAAACCTCTGCGATCATTGAGTCCAACCTTTGATTGATTACCACCTTGTCAATTAGAACACCTCACAAAGTCATGTGAGCAGTCTTTCACTGAATACCTACAGGGATAGTGATTCAACCACCTCCCTGGGCAGCCCATTCCAATGCTTAACAATCCTTTCAGTGAAGAAATTCTTCCTGTCCAACCTGAACCTCCTCTGGCACAGGTTGAGGCCGTGTCCTCTCATCCCATCGCTGGTTGCACAGGAGAAGAGCCCAATCCCACTTGTCTATAGCCACCTCTCAGGCAGTTGTAGACAGTGATAAAATCTCCACTGAGCCTCCTTTTCTCCGGGTTAAACACATCCAGCTCCCTCAGATGCTCCTCATATCATTTTTTTTCTACACTCTACCTCAGTTTTCTTGCCCTTTTCTGGAGAGGCCCCAGCACTGTAATGTCTTTCTTGAACTGAGAGGCCCAGAACTGGACATGGTGCAGGCTCACAAATCCTGAACACAGAATGCATATAAATAAATGTAAATATAAATATAAATAATATATATGCCTGTATTGCATAGTATATATAATGAGGGTTCATATGCCAAATTCAGAAAAAAAATCTATTCTGATGCTGCCTTCATTTGGAGGTACCTAAAATATTTAAGTGGTTTTCCTTTTTTTCTGGCTCAGTCTTTAACTGTCTGGAAGAACTGCTCTTCTGAGAAGCTGCACTTAAAACTTTCAACCTGTTGCTCCAAGTACTCAAATTTGTGTCCTTTCATTATTAGGGTCTTCATGATGGAGCATCTAAATCAATATCCTTATATTAATGACATTATTTCAAACATAAAATAAACTATAGATAAACACAGATTATGCTGAGTTGGAAGAAACCCACTAGGATCATCAAGTCTAACTTCTGCACAGAACACCCAAGAATCCTACCACAGGGATTGTGGCATTGCTCATATGCTTCTTGAGCTAATTCAGGCTTGGTGTTGTAAACACTTCCCTGGGGAATCCGTTCCAGTGTTCAGCCTTCCTGTCAAAGGCTTTTGCCTGAAATCCCACCTAAACCTCCCCTGACTCACCTTCATGCCATTTACTTGAGTCCTTTCACTGGTCACCAGAGAGAGGAGGTCACAGTCTGCCCCTTCTTTTCCTTGCACAAAGAAGTCTCCCCTCCGTCTCTTCCAGGCTGAGCAGACCAAATGACCTCAGCTGCTCCTCATATGGCTTCTCCTCCAGGCCCTTCATCATCCTTGTGGACACTCTTTAATAGCTTGATATCCTATTTTTTTTATTACAGTGCCCAAAACTGCCCCCAGCACCGGAAGTGAGGCCAATCCCCTCCCTTGCCTGTGTGGCAATGCTGGACCTGATGAACCTCAAGACATGGTTCACCCTCCTGGCTGCCAGGGCACTGCTGACTCAACTTCAGCTTTCTGTCAATCCCGTTTCCCACGTCCCTTTCCATAGCATTGCTTTCCAGCACCTCATTTCCCGCTCTGTCCACCCATACATCCAGGATTGCACTGTTCCTGGTGCAGAATCCGGCATTTTCCATTGTTGAACTTCATATTTGGTGATTGTCCCGTCCTTGGAACTGTCAATACTTTGTGGGACAAATTTAATCACAGAATGTGATCCAATATTTTAGAAACCATGCTGAATCTTAATCCAATGAAATGAATTGTCTAGTTAGACTTCTTTACTTGTGAATTTTTGTCAGCATATGCTGCACAAGTGCAGGATAAACCATGGTAAAATATAACATGATGATGATGTGATCTTTTTCTACCAAAAAAGATTTAAATCTCTAATTTTGGATGAGCTACTATATATTTCTGTGACTAATATTAGCAATAATGATTAAGCCTTAATAAATGGAATGGTCCTACTAAACTTTTTGATTTTTCTAGATTATTAAACAATGCTGCCTAAATATTTGTGCATTCTTATAAATATAATTTTTTTTTGTAATTATTCTGTAAAATATTCTAAATAGTGAGACAATGTGAATTTAGGTCAAGTTGAATTCATGGCTGTCATAAAATAGCATGGAGAGACACTCTGGTGTTAGGCAAAACTGCCTAGAAATTTGGTGTCACAACTTCCAAACAAAGGACATTTCTTTTTGAAATGTCCTTTGTTATAAATCACACTGAAACAATTTTTTATTAATTTGAGCAGTGAAACAAAGTGAGTGAAATAAAGCAGCTTCCCTGTTACTGCTCAGTAAATGTCAATATTCTTATCTGTTTCACTAGTGCTAAAAGTGGACACCCATCTCACAGGATCTGGGGCTAGAAGTGAGATTTTTCAAGAGGACCAGGGATAAGCTGTCAGAGACTGAAGTGGTTCAAGCCTTAAACATTGCTTTGGAGGAGTTTTGTCCATTATAGCGAAAACTGAATGAAGAAGTTACAGCCATGGAAGCCCACCCCAGCTTGAAGATGCCTGACTAGAATGTTGGACTGTGAAGGAAGCCACCTAGATAAGATAAAGGGGACACTATTGTTCAATCCTCTCAGGTCTGGGGAGAAAGAAACAAGGCAAAGGGAAAGGAATGCATCCACAAGAAAGCTAAATGCTGAAGAGAATCATCCCGGGCTGGGTTTGGGGTGGGAGACACCACAGCGCACAGGGGGCTTGGTTTACACAGACTCCCCCCAGCCGAGGCGGGAGGAGGATTTGGGTGTGTGGTGTAACCTCTGGTCAGAGGCACTGAGCACCCATTCTTCCTTACACAAACCAGCCCAGCTGTGTGATCCCTACTGTGGAAAGGCCATATCCATGGGACATTCATGTGGGTGGCAGCTGAAAGGGTGTCGTAATCCACCAAGAACCCCCCAAGTACTCCCCACACTCATTCCTGAGGCATTGCACCACAGCACTGCTCAGGAGGCAAAGCGATGTAACTGACCCAGAGTCTGCTGCAGGACAGTGTCAAACTGCATCCCTCCCCACCCCCCACTCCAGGGGAGGTACCTGGGCATTACCACCTGGCTAGAGCATACATTAATCCATTAGATTTTGTGTGTTTTGGGGGACCCTCATCACCAAAACCAGATGTAGAGGATCATTGGGAAGCCAGTGAGATCCATGGAGAGGTAATATTTTCTTTGTGTTCTCGCTCTGTCACTCTCTTTCTGTCCTCCTACCTCTTTCCTTTCTTTTCTCTATCTCTCATATTAATTATTAAATAAAACCCATACGGTTGACATTGGCATATGGTATTATATGGTATTGTTTGCACCTTAATTTGGGCAGAGGCATTTCTAATAACTTTAAAAACCAGACAGTAACCCAAGTTGATGATCAAATTTTATCTGTGATGGCTTTCTGAGAACACTGAATTCTTGGATTAGGAAAAGCCATCAAACATATCTCAGGATTGAAAACACATAAAGCTGCTGATGATAGAGTAATTTTTCAGGTGTATGAGCAAGAGTTTAATGAAAATGCCAAATGGGTTAAGGTAAAGTTTTCTTCAACGTATTTAGTAACATAGTACGGCATTTACTAATAAAATGTGGCTTTATCAGAAAATAGCTCTGTTATCCTCCATTGTAAATGGAGGTTGCATGACGACTTGGAAATATCAAAAAAATGTATGATTTAGGACCAAGAATGGAATGATGATTCTTTTCCAATCATCCTGAAATGCTGAGGTTCCTGTTTGATCTGCACCATGAGGCGTCTGAAGACAGTGAAAAAGCTGGGCTGAAAGTGACAGTCTGTAACTTCCAGTTCTTGTATCAATTTCTATTTACCTAGAAGCAGACATTGCCAGGTGTGGCCTAGTCTTCAGGTACACCTAGACCTTCAACTCCTCCATGATAAAGGTTGTGGGAATATTTTGCCTTTTCACAAGCTCTAAGATCTACCAACAAACTTGTAGATTTTGTTTATTTCTAAAGAGCTTTTTGCCTGAATGTGATACTGACCACGAAATACAAGCAGCTAAGTAACTCTTTCATTTTTTTAATAATTTTTCAATGTTTTGCTGATTTTTGCCTATTTAATTTAATTGCTTATCTATTCCTCTGACATAGGAAAAGAGAAAATAAACTAAAATCCTGACTCAACACTTAAAATCTTATCTCTGTGTATTTTTATTCCAAATGAGCAAATTTTCATTCTGATTCATTCAAGAAGGATTCACAAGGTAAGGTTATCTAAACAAAACAAATCAAAAACCAACCAAACAAACCCTGCATGCTCTAGTGCTGTGAGAGTGAGGAAAACAAAATTAACAAGATGTCAAATATACATGGCTAGGACTGATGTAATTTGAAAAGGAGAAGCCATGCCAGTCAACCTTCCTCTTCTCATGTCTGCCAATGACAAGGAGAGCTTTCCAAGGGAGGACTCTTCCGCTCAGTTTTGAGGGTCACTTGCTTTGGTGGTTTTCCTTCCTAAATGATACCTGGCAACTGCTGGAGGACAGATGTAATTTTGTTTTCTTCAGGGCTCAGAAACTAGAATCTCCCCTCTATTCCTCATAAATCCATTTGCAGGTTGAGTAATGGCATGATTACACTGAACATGTTACAAAAAAGTATGCAAATATGGCATTTCAGGTGCTTTCAGAGTGTGAATTATTTTATTCTGGCTAAGATCCCTCTCTGAATTGCTGAGAATAACAAACTGCTTTTTTAAAGAAGATTTTTGGTTAAATAACACAGAGTGAGATGGAGCTTATGAAAGCATTTGGAAGAAGATTAGAATGACAGAGAAAGGTTTGAGGCAGATCAGTACTGACATTTCCTAGACAGCACTTGTTGTATAATGAAGCACTCCTGGAACAAGCACAACTCAATAAGTACTTCTAATCAATAAGTAAAATAAATACAGGGATTAGAAATATATATTGGCTTGGTGAATGCCCTAAATTCTATGTACCTTTGACATTACATCTAAATTTTAAGCATAACTCAGTAGACTTAAAGCAATGAGCAGGGTGAAGACTTTTTATAGCTACACATTGCACAGTGGGTTTCTTCTAAATTTGCTGCTCTTTTTCTGATGTTTATTACATCTTATTTTTTACATTTTCTGCCTATATATGGACAAGAGCATTACACTGCTCACTTTAGTATTTTGCCAGGTACCTAGATTCAATGAAATTTAAGCAAAGACATTCATACTAGAAAAAGGTCCAGCAGAAGAAGATTTTAGTTGCCATCTAAGGACCACTCAGTCTTTTCCTACACAACTCCCACAAGTGTGAATGTCTTTCAAGTGTTGTAGATATGATGACTCTGGTAGCTTCACTGGTCAAACACAACTCTCTGAAGGTTCTCTTAAAAATTTCTTGTGAACTGTATTGCACTACAAAAGTGTATTATCTAAGGAGTTAGGATGGAAGAGGCAGGAGTTACCCTATTCAAAGGAAAAACTTTTTGAAAGAGAAGTTTAGATTGGAAAGTTTATGATGCTTCAGATGTCCTCAATTTCATTCTTACACCAAGAAAAAATTAAGGAAAAGCTAATGATTACAACAAAATAAATGTGACTCTAAGACTGCATCAGTAAAAAGCAAATGGTAAAAAGGAAGAATTTTCTAATGTTTAGATTCTGCCATGGACAAATAATGACACTGAAATACTCAGCCAAGATCAGAACAGAGGTGGAGTTAAGAAACCAAGGATTGTTGTTTCTACCTGAATTACACTGAGATGTTCTCAGACCTCTGAAAACATTTCTTACCACTGAGTGGAGTCCCAAAAGCATACACAGTTTTAGACAGCCATTTCCTCACCTGGAATGATTTTCTGATTTCATTACTCAAGAAACATTAAAATTCTTCCCTTTTCTTTCTGTCTATTCAATGAATATTCATTGTGTGAAATAATTTATTCATAAATTTATTCAGAAATCACACACTTAATGGCCTACCTCTTTTAGGGCTACTCTAAAGAACCTGAGATCCTTTAGAAATCACCACAGCCCAGCTGCAAAAGGGTGAGTTAAATAAGATTAAGGACTGTGAACATCCAGCCTAAGGGTCTTGCACCATCTTTGTAGTTGTGGCAATTGTTACATTATGCTTAAAGTACTGTAACAAAATTGTAGGAATGTGAAAAAAAATCCAGCTAGTATTCTAAAGCACATTGTGTCACACACATGAGAATGGGTTGAAAGTCATAGAACAGCTTGCATTTTGGTGCTTCTTAGCTCTGCCTTAATAGCCTTTATGCAGACCTCTAGACAAGTTTTAATGCCTTGTGTGTGTATGTATGTATATATATATATATATATATATATGTGTGTGTGTGTGTGTGTGTGTGTGTGTGGTTACACAAACATAATTGTGTGTAAGTCTGCCCACTGGAGCAGCAGCATCAGAACTCTTGTGGTTCATGTAGGTATGGACAGAGATTATCACTATGAGAAAATCAGAGGTAGTTTGACACTCAGCTGAGGAATCTACTCGCATGTGATGCACAATGATTAGGTGACCCAGTCTATATAGCTATCAAGGGGCTTCTCATTGACTGATGTACCTCCTGAGAAATAAAGTGTTTATATGGAATTTCTGGGAGCATATTTCCTAAGGTCTCTCTGTAAAATTAATACACTTGCCTAAGAATAGAGCTTTATAGTCCTTAAGTTCCAAAAAAAAAAAAAAAAAAGAAAGAAAAAAGAAGTATGAGTAATAAATGTCAAAACTATTTGCAAGTGGCCTAAATCAGCATTTCTTCATGAACACTGGTGGTACTTCAAGCTTCTTTGTTTTCTAGTGAGCTGCAGGAGCAGACAGTTAAAGACAGACTCTCCAAGAAACACATTTTGGACATGGCAGTTTCCCACAGGGTCAGCTGCACACACACTGCATGGCAACCTATTTGTATATTCCTTAAATCACTTTGTTACTGGTTCCCACTCTCTACTGTACAAGAAATAGCTGCGTTCTATGTTTTAAGTACTCCCAAACCTGAAACAACATGGTTTAGAGTGGTGAATTTACTATTTAATGTCCTTAAAGGCTATCTTAAAGCTAGCAGGCATTACTGAAGCATTTCAATTCCCACTGCTTACCACGATTTGCAGTAATTACAGTTTGTTTGTTGAATGAAACGGTCTTAAATTGCAAACTCAACTGAAAGAACAATCCAGCAACAAATAAAACTTTTGCAATCATTATTTTTAAACTAGAGGAAAGAAAGTGGTGAGGAGAAAATTAGTTTAGGTAACCTACTCTGGAGCATTTTCAGGAGTGCAGGAAAGTGGAAAAATCAAAAATGGAAAATAGAAGTTCACAAACCAAGAGGTCTGAAAGCTCAGGTGGTTTGTGAAATCGGTGCTTTTTAAGAAGCAAGTGGACAACATGACTTTCAGTAGAAAGTCAGCCCTTACTAGTAGCAGTATTCCCCACTGCATTTTACAGCTGAAAAGCCAGGATGTCTATCCTACCTCATCACTTAGATGAGACCAGACAGCCAGATTAAATTTCATCCTACCTGCCCCACTTTAAAACACTTCAAGGGTTTTATTAGCTGATGTAAAATACCATGATGATATGCTTACCAAGACCATCACAACTTCTTGTGGGAATTTTAGAAATTGTGGCTGATCAGAATACTTCATGGAGAAAACTTTATTAAACCAAATATGAAACTAGCAGTAACGAGTATTCTTATGCAGCTGCAAAATATGACAGCTGAACACTTTAGCCCTTGGATAACCATGTGGGTCCCTGTCAGAAATTGCTTTAGAGAACAGCAACACAAATTTTAAATTCTTTGTCCCTATCTATTGAATTTCTTGTGTGCAGTTTCCAGCAATCAGTGAAAAACCAGGCTGAGATGGAAATAAGGAAAAAAAAGAAAAAAAGTTTGGAATTGTGTGGGTGGTTTTGATTAGAATTGGCAGCCATTTTAAATTAGATGCATCTTCCAGAAGAAAAGACAGTTTTACTCAGGGAAGATACCTGTGATACAAGAATAAGATCTTTGAATTGTGATGGGCAAATCTACTTTAAAATATAAGTGCTTATTACCTGCATTTTCAAACCTTCGAAGATCTGCCTCAATATCGCTCCTCCTCTCAGAGGCAGTATGGGTATTTTAAGTAGAGGTTTCTTTCTGTTCTTCATACATCACACCATCCCTGATTACAGCTGATCATTTATGCCAGAGTGCATAGCACAATCAAAAGTCTGAGATTATTCAAGAGGCCCAGAAATTTGCCCCATATATACCAACAGGGAAGGGAACCTTTTTAGACGATTTGTCAACCTCCTGCACTGAGGGCTTCCTGGAACCTGGACTAGTCTATGTGCTTTTCCTACTACATTAAAAGCAACCCAAATGTTTGAAAATATTTCTGTCTTAAAAAGCAGTGTGTCAGGGAACCCCTGTATTCTTATTCAAATGATCCAATTTATTCTCTTGGATTCTAAACATTTTTGAAAATTAATCTCTTTCCCACAGTGATATCAGTTGTAGGTAGAACTTTCAAATTATTTTAAAGCACTGATTATGTGCTTTACACTACATCTGTAAAACAAAGGATCAGGCTTATCTCTTGTGTGAGTGATGTCAATCCTGTCAACAGTGGAGGAAACCTCATTTTGCCTGCAGTCTTGGCAAACTTGAGCACATGCTGACCGCACCTAAGTGGAGGCCATATAGCTGCTCTAGCACAGTGTGGAGCATGAGAAAGTATATCTTGCCTTCTCAATAAGGCTTATGAGCTTGGGCTGCATGCCTGCTAGCTGCAGATGCATGGCTCCTGCTTTGAGGCCAGTTTGCACCTAGCTGGTTCAGAGCACAGGAAGAACAAACTCGAGTCGAGCCTGCTTGCAAAATACCTCATGGATCTTTTGTCTGTCAGTTCAGCAGTGGAGAAGCAGAGCATCACAGTAGTACTGCTGTGATGCACTACACAGTAGTACTACTTGAAATTTCCAAGAGATCTGATCCAAAGAACATACACAGTAAATTAAAAAAAAAAAAAAAAGGAAAAATGCAAGTATTCCGGGGAAATTTTTCTTTCAGTGGATGTTACACAATTATTGACCCTTCCATTATCTGATTTCTTCACTGCTCCCCTTCTATTTCCTTATTCCACATTTGTGAGTATAAATTGCACTCCTACTAAATGCCAAGTTGCTGCAAGTTGAACAGCTTACAACCACACACACCTGTTTCCTGACCAATAAATCGTGATATGTAACTTACACCATAGCTACCTTATGATTGAATTTGGCAGTGTTTTTATTCATTTAATAAATTTTTTATATACTCTAGGGTCAATATATACATATGTGGCTCTCACTGGCTCTGGTCTCACTCTTTTTAAGCCTCCTTCACTGAAATATTAAATAGCTAGATTTGCAGAATCCTCAGGTATAACAGGACAGATACTGCTGGTGCAGTTTAATGATGGGAGATGCAGCATTCATGGTTCAATGCATACAGAACAAGACTGGAGAATAACATTGGTGTTCTCATACGTCTATTTGCAAGTGGACACCAAGTCTAGCTAATTCAGACATGTTCAAACAAAGGTTGGCGGGGTTAAAAAAGTAGAATGGGATTTTGCAACAGTGTAGAGGAGTGAGTATGAAAAAAAAATGCAACCCAAGGAACATCTTCTGATCTGGGCCTGAAACAGGGCAGAGTATGCGGCATTAAAAATAGAAAGTCCTGAAAACAGAAGTTGCAGTGAAACAATGGGAAAAAACCTGGACCTCAGCAAAATCTTTGACATTGTCTCCCACAGCATACTCCTAGAAAACTGGCAGCCCATGGCTAGGACAGGAGCACTCTGCTGGGTTCAGAACTGGCTGGATGGCCGGGCCCAGAGAGTGGTGGTGAACGGTGCTGCATCCAGCTGGGGCCAGACACCAGTGTGTCCCTCAGGGGTCTGTGCTGGGGCCAGTCCTGTTCAATATCCTCACTGATGATCCGGTTAAGGGGATTGAGTTCTCCATCAGCAAATTTGCAGATGATACTAAGCTGGGAGCCTGTGTCAATCTGTTGGAGGGTAGGAGGACTCTGCAAAGCAGCCTGGACAGGCTGGATAGATGGGCTGAGTCCAATAACATGAAATTTAACAAGTCCAACTGCTGAGTCCTGCATTTTGGTCACAATAACCCCCTGCAATGTTACAGGCTGGGGAGGGTGTGGCTGGGCAGTGCTCAGGCAGAAAGGGACCTGGGGGTGCTGGTCAACAGCCAGCTGGTTTTAAGCTAGCACTGTGCCAGGTGGCCAAAAAGGCCAATGGCATCCTGGGCTGGAATAGTGTGGCCGGAAAGACCAGAGAAGTCTTCCCCTGTCCTCAGCACTGGTGAGGCAGTACTTTGAGGGCTGTGTCCAGTTCTGGGCCCCTCAGTTTAGGAAGGATGTTGCTCAAACACATCCAGGGGAGGGCACAAGGCAGATGAAGGGCTTGGAACACAAGCCCTGGGAAGATCGGCTGAGGGAGGTGGGGTTGTTTAGCCTGGAAAAAAGGAGACTCAGGGGTGACCTTATCGCCCTCTACAACTACCTGGGAGGTGGTTATAGTCGGGTGGGGGTTGGTCTCCTCTTCCAGGAAACAACTGACAGAACAAGAGGGCACAATCTTAAGCTGCACCAAGGAAAGTTTAGGCTAGGCATTAGGAAAAAAAATTCTTCACTGAAAAAGTGTTTGGGCACTCAAATTGTCTGCCCAGGGAGGTGGTGGAGTCACTGTTCCTGAAGATGTTTAAAAAAAGACTGAACGTGGCACTCAGTGCCATGGTTTAGTTGATGAGGTTTAGTTGATAAGGTCGTGTAAGATCAATATGATCTCAAAGGTCTTTTCAAACCTCGTTAATTCTGTGTTTCTGAAATTCTGTGACTAATCTTAAAATATCAAATCCAAACCTTGAAATGTAAAATCAAACAAAATAGTTCACTTTTTGTAGTGTATAAATAGAGAACAACCTTACTGTTTTCTTTCCTTCTCCCGTGTGTTATCATGCTTACAATTTTCCATTCATATGAACATAATATTTCTGGAATGTATTGGTGCAATCTATTTAAAACAATTTTCCAATCAAGCTATATCCTAGAGATGGAAGTTAAATCTATATTTAAAGAAAAGAATTTAATATTCATCAGTGCATAAAATATAATAGTTCCTGAAACTTATTTTAAACTCAATTGATCAACCTCACCATTAAATCCCTGTCAAACAACCATGGAAATGGATAACTAGCTTTAATTCTTTTCCCATACCTTCATGTGAAATTTGTATATAGCAATATGCATATGTTAATATACAAACATAATACATATTTATATGTGAGAGAAAAATCTAATGTAGGACATCAGTGGTGATATTCAGTGATGGCTTCTACTCTTTAATTTGTTGTATTTCTGGAAAATATTTAATTGCTTCTTATGTCTCTTCTGAGTTGAGAGGAGTTGTCATCGTCAATGATGTGATTGAGGTTCATCTAATCTGTGAAATGTCATATTTCAGACATGGCTTCTTTCCTGAAGTTGTGTTTATCATATCTTATTCTTGATCCATTCTGAAGTGGAAGGGATGGATTTGCATAAATCAGCCTCACACTTTAATGATTCTTCACAAAGTTGTAACTCTCTTCAATTTGATTGCATCCACTCCTGGTCTATTAATTTCTGGGCCTAAATCTCAAAATTGTGTCTTTAAGATTGATGCAAGCTAAAGCTATGCACAAAGGATGATTTCAGTCCAGAAAGACTTGCCAGGTTGCCCTTTATAGTCAGTGATTCTTTTCTGGGGCACTAAGTACCCAATAAAACCCTCTTCAAGAGACCTTCTCTGTCTTTCCTGACTGGAGAGAAATGTGCTTCCTTCAAGTTAAAGTTATCCTTTGTGAATAATCCTTTGGAAATGCCAGTGGCAATCAGGAAAATACAAGTGGGACCTTGAGCAGTTATGCTTGCTAGCACTTCCAGGAAAGCAATATGGAAAAGAGAAAGCTGCTTTACTTTTTCATACAAGAAACACCGAAGAAAATAGTGATTCGACTCCTCAGCCCTTGAGAAGAGCTTATTGGTGGACTAAAATTAAACACAGAAAAATAAATATACAGATTGAACAGGGAAAAAAATTATATAATTCTGTAAAAATAATAACTTTGCTCATAAAAAAGATGTCAGGCCATAGTGGCTGCAAAGGCTCATGTGATGAACAATGTCATATATGGTTTAATAGAGTTACGCACTATCATCTTACTATATGCTGCACTGAGTTGATAAAAAATGAGACATAAGCGGGTTGGCATGGCCCTGAGTTAGGAAGATTTGCTTGGGCACAGACTAAATTTTGTCACACATAAGCACAATGTGTGAGTATGTTAGACCTGCATGAAGACTGTCACTGAAGATGCACTTTTGAAGTTCAGGAGTTTCCTTGCTCTTCCTCCATCTGAGCAATAACATAGTGGAAAGTGATGAGAAAAAAAGGCAATAGCAGTGGAAGTGATTCACAGATCTGTGAATGTCATGAAATATATTTCTGACCAGATACTTAGGCTAGGATTGTCTGTATTTCATGTTAATTGCGTAGAAATGACTCTTGCCCAGGATGTAGGATGAAGGCAATAAACAACAGGGTGCAGAAGACAGTGCATGAAGCAGACATGGAACCCCTTAGTATTGCATATTTAGAGGCTGTTTAATAAATTATAAATAACAAAGGTTTTAAAGAGATTACAATTGCCCCTCCTGCTTCTGGTTTTGCTCTTACAAATTCAGTTGGGTTTAGTTCAATTCTACTTGGTATGACAAGCTTTACAAGTGTTTCCAATGTGCAAAGGCACACGGGCCCTTTGGATATCTTTAAGGAAGAGGTTTCCATTGAGAACAGGACTATGTGATTTGTTTGGAGTTTGGTGTTTACAGAATATTAATATTGCCTTGCTCTAGGTCAAACATTCAGCATTACTTCCACACTGAAAATAAATTTAGCCCTGACATTCTACATTAATCCTCTTCTGTCCTGTGAGCTGATCCATCATAATCAAGTCCTATTCTAGTACGAAAAAAGAGAAAGAGACTTTTTTTTCAAATTCTTTGCTATTCCGGATCTCTCTGGCTATGAATCTGTCATCTGTCAGAGATCAAATAACAATATCAGGAGTACCAACGTGCCTAGCAAGTTTGCCAGAGAAAACTCACTATTTTCTGAATAACAACATTTTCTACCCTAAATTTTTTGTAACTGGTATTTTTATACAGCCTTAAGATCTGCTCTGATATTTCTGTGCAGTGAAAGGATATTTTGCCCTGTATTGGTGTTTAAATACTTAGGCATCTCTCTTTTTTTACCATTTTGGTATAGCGTGTTTGTTCACGTCTCCTAGTTACTCCAATACTATGATTTTCAGTAAGGCTTTCACTTTGACTCATTTAAAAGAACAGATCTAAAGAGCTTGTTTCCAAAGCAAATTTTGATTTGGAGTCCTTTCCATGCAGGAGTAGACAAAACCCAAAATATAGTCCTGATGTTGTGGAATAGAATTTCAGTGAATTGGGAATGGATCTGGGAGAGAAAGCTTCCCTGCAGCTGGAAAATATGGCTCATGATTGCAACCTGCCTTCAGTCTCAAATGATACAGAATTTACAGAGTTAATGCCATGCTGTAATGAAGTGAGAAGAAACAGCAGCTAAGATCCACACATAGCAGATGAAAAGAAAGGAGAAAAAATATTTCTGTGATGATACCAAAACAAATTCATCACACCGATGCAAATATCAGTAGACATTTTTGTTGTTAGGCTATAACACACAATATTGTCGTGCAAATTTGGGATTCTTTATTTATGTATTCATTTGAGGCAACAAGAGGAGAATGACTAAGTATTATTCAGGGAAAAGCGGTGTTGCTGTTTATCCTGTAGAACAGGAAGAAGACAGTAATATTCTCTGAACTAAAATGTAGTGTTAAATCAGAGCATATTAGACCATCTTCTAGAATTTAATTCTTAGTGAAATAATTATATCATCCTTCTTCCCAAACAGGCAATCTAGACAGAAGTTGATTAAACTGCTCTCTAGTCAGACAATGAATCAGTGGCACAGCAGGAATATAGCTCTGTAGTCTTGAGATCCATGTACATACCCTTGTAATTGGATCAAACTCCAGGAAAAACACCCAAAAAATGAAACTGAAATAACTTAGGTCTCAACTCCTTCCATGTATGTCAGCTATATAAATTTCAAGTGCACTTCTTAAAATTAACCTTTTAATTATGTTATTAGTTGCAACGTTTTTATTCTTCCCTTACACTCTCTCAATGTCTCTGCTTTTCTTACAGCACACTAGTGAAACACATCTTTAAGCAAAACAAAATGAGAACAACCCTGTAAACCATTTAAGCCAGTCAAAAGATGAAATTCAACAGAAAACTTTCCAAGATTTGTACTAGGCCCTTCCTTTTTTTCCCTTCTGGAAAGGCTACCCAGGCAGCCTTGCAGCAGTTCTAGTTCACTTTCTCTGGACCTCAAAACTGCTGCTAGGGCTCCCCTCTCACCCAGCATGTCTCTGCAATTCACAGACGTTAATGAGACCTTACAGAAAGGATATCCATCTAAAAAAGGATATCCATGAACTAAAAAAAACCCCAAACCACAAACTACGTGTTCTTTGGCGCACCATTTTGAATTTTGTTCTTTCTTTTTAGCCCCTTTTTTTTTTTCCCAGTTTTTTCAAACAAGAAAATGCTATTAATAACAAAAGCATTTCCCTCACTTCCACAACTGCTACACAACCTGGCAGTCCTCTCATTCTCATATTTCATATTAACATTCTTTTGAATCTGAAGTGATGGAAAAACACCTTTACATGAGTGCTTTGACACTCCATGAAATTGAACCCCAGCAGCAGGACATTCATTCACTGTGCCTTTACGGGGTGTGCTGCTGAAACCCCTCCCTCAAATGACCTTACAGATCACTATGACTTCACCAGCTCTGGAAGAGCTATCAAAACCATTATATTCTAAAGGAAAAATTACATTTTGAAAAGCAGTGTCTTCCATCTCCCCCTTTCCCTTCCTTCCCCTCTGCCTATCCAGCTGTACAAAAAATAATGTTTTGCTTTTAAAAGTAGAGAGGAAGCTGTGGAAAACCCCCACACTTTTTTTACCACTCTGTCTAGACATAGACCAAGTTGAATGTAATAGATAATTTAAGAGTTGACACAGACGTAGCAATTTGGTGGCCTTAGAAGTGTGTGTGTTTGCACTATCACTTAGGAAAAGCCTTGTAAATTTTGCTGACTGTCTACAACCAATTCTTTGTTTAAGGATGATAAAGCACAAATTCAATACATACCTGACCAAGGATATGGCAATAAAAGCAGAAGGAATGTAATTCAGGAAGCAGTTCACAAATTACAAGTTACTTGGCTCTGGGAAAGGCAGTTTGATGACTTACCACTTGACCTAATTGCATGGATCCTTAAAAAAACCCCTAAATGTGGGGGCTGTTATTACAAAACTAGCCCAAGGGCCAAATCTTCAAAGGTAAGTAGCACAGTGCTGAGCACTGAAGGACCTTTCTGCATGGATCTAGCCACTTTGTGAAGACTATAATCTCCAAATTAAAAGACCGGGATGAAAAGTCCTGTTTTGGTGTTGGTTTTCAGTTTGGTTTTTGTTTGGTTTGGGTTTGATGTTTTTGTAGGTTTTGTGGGGTTTTTTTCTGTTCATGATGGCAGCAAAAGCAGAAGGTCATAGTGTCTTTGTTGGGCAGTGGACCTAGGATGCAGAAAATCTCAATTTCCCACACTGTCTAAACCAGAACTTCACTTCTGATGCCACCAAATCCTCCCTTGCCACCAACATATTTTTATAAACAGTGGGAGACTGACTTAGACGTTAGAGACACTCTCTTATCCTCTGATTGTTAATAATGTTCAGTCTGAGATAAAATTTGAGAGTAAAATAAATACAAGACTTGTTAGACTAAGAGTGAGATGCAGAAACATAACAGTGAGCTCTTTGCCCCTTTCATCTCCATTATTCCTGAACACACTGGCAATTTCACTTGTTCTGATGGGACAGACAAAAAACTGGGAGGAGTTCTTGATTCTCTTGAAGGCAAAGATGCACTGTAGAGAGACCCCAACAGACTGGAGGAATGGACAATCTGTTGATTGTTAAGTTCAACAAGGGAAAGTGTTGGATTCTGCACCTGGGATGGGACAACCCTGGATGTATGGGCAAACAGGAATGAGAGGCTGCAGAGCAGTGCTGTGAAAAGGGAGGTGGGGGTCCTGGTCACTGCAAGATGGATGTGAGTCAGCAGTGCCCTGGCAGCCAGGAGGACCAACCATGTACTGGGGTGCATCAAGCTCAGCATTGTCAGCCAGGCAAGGGAGGGATTGTCCCACTCTGCTCTGCACAGGGGCAGCTTCACCCTGAGTCCTGAGGGAGTTTTGGGCACCACAGCATAAGAAAGACATTAAGCTGTTAGAGAATGACCGTGAGGATGACAAAGGACCTGGAGGGGGAAGCCATATGAGGGCTGAAGTCACTTGGCCTGTTCAGCCTGGAGAAGAGGAGACTTAGGGGAGACCTCATCATAGTCTTCACCTTCATTGCAAAGGGAAGAGGAGGGGCAGACACTGATCTCTTTGTGGTGACCAGTGACGGGACTCAAGTAAATGGCCTGAAGTTTTGTCAGGGGAGGTATTTGTTGGATATCAAAAAAAGGTTCTTCACCCAGAGGGCCCTTGGGAACTGGAAGAGTTTCCACGGGGAAATGGTCACAGCACCAAGCCTGAAAGAGTTTAAGAAATGTTTGGACAATACTCTTGGGCATATGTGATTCTTGGAGACTGTGCTGTGCAGAGCCAAGAGTTGGACTCAATGATCCTTGTGGGTCTCTTCCCAGCTTACTCCATGATTCTGTGTGTGACTTTAGATGCTTCAAAAACTGCTAAGTAGGATCTCTTAGTATTTTGAAATTGGAAGAAAAATGGGGAATTGAGTACTGTGACTCATCTCCGGGGTATCCAATATAGGGAGGACATAGACCTGAAGGCTGGATCAACTCTCTTATGGACACAGATTAAGATAGGTGGAGTTGTTCAGCCCAGGAAAGAGAAGGCTACAAGGAAACCTTAGAGCCTTTTCCAATACCAATAGCACGGTAGTTATGTGAAAAATACAAATTACCCTGCTTTTGTCAAAATTTTACTTCTTGACAGTGAGAAAGTGTTTAAGCTTCTTCTGGCATTATAAAAGTGCTCCATGAAACTCAGACAGTGATAGGCTTCACAGCAATTGTATGCTTTGTGTTTCATTGTAGACACATTGCTTCAGGCTGTAAAATTTACTGATGCCCCAAAAAGAGTGCACTGAATAAAAGGACAGAGTGAAAACTATATTGGGTAACTGTGATCAATAGTTTCTCTGACTATATGTAGAAAACTTCTTCCTTCAAGGAGTAAAATAATGGCTAACAAAGGTCATAAAAAAATTTTCACTCCTGCTGTCTCTGAACTTCATTTTGTCAGACTGGTGTGCTAGGGAAAGCTTTTATTTCCTTTACCCATTGCCACAGGTAGGACATGACATGCTCATAACCTGCTTTTTAAGGCAAATGCTGTACATTTTGTTTTTGAAAATAAAATATTTGTCTTATAGCAGAGCATAACATCTCTTGTTCCAGTCAACAAAATCTAATAGGGAATGGATTTGACCTCTTTATTTGACACCATATTTTGGGGATCTGTATCCCAGTCCAACATAAAAACCATTAAATGCATCTTTTTTGATGCAATGTGACCAGGAATAACAATTCCCTGGCATCTTTTTTCTTTGCACTTAATTCTGTGTGTTTGCACAACCGTAACTCATTTGTATCTTACAGAATAAATTTTTAAAATTCTAGAGCAGCTTCATATTCTGAATGTCATGAAAAACAAGTAAGACCTGCTAAAATGAAGTCAGAAAATTGCCATAGATACTGCAAAATCAAGATTCAAAATTATTTTGAGATGCAAACCACTTAATCATCTACCTTCTCCAAATCTGATTCTGTTTTTTTTTTTTTTTGCCTGTCAATGAGGTAATCTTTCATTTTGCCAATAACAGCAAATAAATACCAAAAGATTGAATCCTTGATCAGTTTGAATTTGGTAACCTTAGCCTAAACAATAATATAGATTAATTTAGCTAAAGAGAAAGGAACTGGCTAGGTAGTTCTAAAATGCCACGTTGCAAAGAAAATGTAGGACTTCTGCTACCCATCACCACTTCACAAAAGACACATCCTATTTAAAGCTGGCTGATGAAATCTTATTGATTACTGAAATGCCATTGATATTTTGCCACTGTATCCATCAGTTCCACAGATATAGTAATCCCAAGCTGTCCTTGCATGAAGCCAGAGTTTTGGATCGTCTCAGACAAAGTTAGACTGTGGTGATAGCTGGTGGATGAGAGTTTTTTTTGTATGCACAGAGTAAAGGTACACCACCATTCCTGAACTGTCGGCCTCTTGGTGTGCTCCTGTGCCTCCCACCATGATGGGAGGATTCTGTTGCCTCTGCCTTAGCCTTCACTCACTCCAGGCAGTCTTATTCCAATCAAATAGCTTTCTTTCAGAAGAAGTTGTTTGCTGGCTTCTTGAATTGTCTCTTGTTTTCAAAAGACAGAAGGATTATTTTTTCTTGAAAGATGCTAACAAATGAGTCACACTGCATGCATGTGAATACCTGTCTGACAGTTTTCTACTATGAAATGACTAGTGTAGAGAATGCAGGGAGAGCAGAGGATGTTGTTGAACTTCAGTCCTACTCTGACAAAAGACAATGAGAAAATTCAAACATGGTGGTATTGCATGGTACCAAATTGGAACTAAATGGGATTTTAATTAAGGTGACTATGCTAAACAGGAAAATGCCTATTTTGTCGGGGCTGGTGTGGGGGAGAATAGATTGTAGGAGAATAGGAATGGGGCTGGGGCTGAGCCTCATCCCTAATGGGGTACAGCTGTATAAGATAGGTAAACAGCATTGAAGGAGAAGAAGCGTGGAATGCTGAAGTGTATTGACTAATCACAAAAGAGGAAAAGAGCACAGGGGTGTTATGCCTATGAGAAAAAAGGTATAAAAAGTTGTACTGGGGAATAAAAAAGAGCTGATGCTTGCTACCATTTTTAGCATCAGTTGTGTGTCCACAGCCACTGGTGTAGGGAACTTGGAATATGAGTCTCCAGTGCTCCTAAAACCTGCACTGAGGTACTTCCATTCTGCATAAATGTGGTATGCTTGCACTGGAAAATAGCAAATTTTCTGAGGCATTTTCACAGATGATTAATCTCTGTTGTTCACAGGAGCACATCCAGCTGTATATCCTATTGTTTTACTTTATTAATGTTTATCAGAAGTATAAATATCTGATATCAATGTGAACTTAAAAAGTTTGGACTGTCTGCTTTGTAGAAAATGAAAAGTGTATTTTAAAAGTAGAATGAAAAAAGGGCTTTGCTAACTCCATCTTGATTCTGTATGCTTCTTATTCATTCAGAGACAAAAGAAAGTGGTTGCTTTAGTAAGTATTTATTTTTCTGGTTTTGCACCATGTTAACTCATTCTGTGCTCTACCAGATGTGCTATGTTTCATTTCCAACCAGGTTTTTATCTGTCCAGAAGGCTGGACTTTGAAGGATCTCATTACTGTGGGATGGGCTGCTACTCATTTTGAGTAAAAGGTAAGAAAGTATGAGAGTGGAAAACTAAGTAGAAATTTAAAAAACCCCAAAACAAAAAATGAAAAACCTAAACAAAGCAACATAAAAAAAAAAAAACCCTCAAAAAAACCAAAAACCAGCCCCCCCCCCCCCAAAAAATAAAAAGCCAAAGAAAAAACCCCACAATCTTTTCCAAAGATTTAAAAAGTGAATGTAGAGGATTGTGTGCAATATTATAGGGAGACCTTGAACAATATATGAAATTAGGTGTTTGGTCTGAATTCAATGAAAGATAATGAAGGGTTTTGATATGATAATCCCACTTAAATGGTTATAGAGTGGGGGATGTATGTGTGTGTGATCTGTGAGGGGAGGAGGATGCTTCAATATGCTAGCCAGCTAGTTCTGTTCCCAGTAAAGTGTCAGATCGGCTGTTTTGCTAAAGATAAATTTTTCACGTTCCAAATATTCTGAGAGAAAATAAATTATACGAATAGCAAGATGTGTGGTGATTTGCACATTATCCAAGCCATTGAGTTATTCCTGACTGTCCCTATTCTAGTTCTTGATTTGTAGGCCAGCTACGCTCTGCAGCTGGAGCAAATTATATCAACAGAAGTGCTGATGTGACCACAAGTTGACAAAAGGACATGATTTCTAGTAGCAGAAAAGCAACTAGATTTTATGAAATTGTATCTAATAATGTTGTTTAACTCATGGATCTTGCATCTGACGTCTACTTTTTATCCAGTCCTTTCAGCAGCCCTTTGTTAGCAGTCACTCAGAAGAGGAAATAAAATGTAGCCATTGAAATAAAAATTGCTCTCCGCTTTTTAATAGCTCAGCTGCAAGCTCTATTGTTTTCTTTAATGGATTGTATAACTGAAGTCTTTCCTCATGACTATACTCATTTGGCTTCCGTGTTTCCAAAGTAAACTACAGTATCTTGGAGTTCCAAAGCAAAGGATTCAAAGGGAGCGATGAAAGGATGAAAGGGTTTTATATGCACAGATTGCAAACTACGGAGATAATGTGGCTCAGGAGTCAAAAAGTGACTGAAAGTCAAGAATTTCTGTAGTACTTCCATTTCTGACACTGACTCACTCTGTGCCTTTTGTTATTAAACTCAGCCCTTCCAGCTCTCAATTTCCCAGCCTGAAGGGGTTTAACAATATCCACCCAATCCAAAGACAAGTAGTGAGTGTGAGTATTTGTACTTTGAGAGTGGTGTCAAGTAAAAGAAAAGTGAACTACTCCTGCATTAAATTTCTGTATCATATAGGAAAAGTTTTCTCATAAGCTAGTGTTTGTCCGAATCTGCCAACAGTATCACACAATTAAAAAGGATGAAGAAGAAGAAGAACGAGTAAAGAAAGCATTGTCTTACTGTTCTCTAGCCACCTAACCATAGTTACAGGAGACTTAATGTGAAGGCCCTGGGGAGCATCCCCTAAGTTAGGGGGACACAAGAAGCTTCCCTCAAAAAGCTGAGCCCATTGGCTCCTTCCCCTGTTCCTATATCAGTTCCTATGTTCCTGAGCCACACCCTCCCTATTCCCTGACTGGCCCTCATCTTTGTAATGCCCCGAGACCAGGGTCAGCCCCCAGGCTGCTGGGGAGAGAAAGCTGGACCCTCCATGTGTGTGCCAGGGACCTGAACATCTCACTGTGCAGCTGAATTAAGCACCTGTGTATATTATGCAAAGGCCCTTTTTGCTTCTTTACCTTGGACTTTACTAGCAGCAATACAAGCTACAACAACTTAAATTACTCTTGAAGTTCTATCACTGCCTCAATGCATAACTTTTGTCACATGTGTTTTTTTCCTATGATGATTTCCTAGGTGACTGCCTTTGGGAATTTGTACAGAGCCTGGTACCATGGGTTTCAACTCTAAACAAAGCAGCAATCTGATAGAGGTATAAAGAATAGTGTATGAGGGTTAGAATGGGATAAAACCCATAATTTTCAGCAGTTGCATTACCAGTAATCTCTCTATAAAAATTTGGAGAGTTCTTGTAAGATGAAAAAATCCTGTGAAACATCTAAGAATGAAATCACTGTGTTACTAGTAAAAAATGCAATTAATTTTGAGTGAGAACTGAGAGTGGCAAAAATTCATCCAAGATTTGTGAAGTCATTTTCTGCCAAGTAACCCAAAGCAGCTTAAAAATTAATTGACAGGTAATATGAATATTCAATGGTGATGAAGTAATAAAACCAGAGAGAATCAATCATCAGTTCCAGTGTCATTTGAATTGTCTTCCCATACCTTAAACTTGGAAGAATCTTGTGTTATCTCTGTGGCCTTTTGAGACTGTTTTTTGGAGAGTGAATTACATATATCCTTTAAAGAATTTGGGAAAAGTTTTCTTTTTGCCACTGTCTCAGATGAGCTTGTGCCTTGTAGGTATGTTCACCAAAATGAAAAAAAGGCCTTATTAAATCATCAAGTGCTAAGAATTCTTTCAGCTGTGGAAGACACACAATGCACATTGCAGCTAAACCAAATTGTACAGTATAACCTGCTAAGGATGTAATTGAGATACATGTAATCATTAACCTTGGAACAGACTGGGAATCAGTTAATGAATCAAATCAATACCCTCTCAACTGATCCATAATAATTTGAAAGAAATGAAAAATTTAACAGTTGCTGTATGTGAGATTATCATGGGCTGCAATTAGCCAGCCTCTGGGAGACTATGTTACCTAGTTACCAGAGGGTAAGTGTAATTTCCACAGATCTTTTGGAAAGACTGTTATAATAGCAAATGCCAGACAATAAAATGGGTCAGAAAGAGACTTTAGGTACTGGCTTTAGCTAGGTCATCTTTGTGTCTCTCCATGTAGCACTTCTCCTCCTGACGTTTTGCACTGTTACAGCTACTGACTGATGAAGACATTTCAATAACCTCTCTGCTGAATGTATTAGTTACAAAAACTACTGAAATGTTATCTTTATTTTAAATACTGCTATCTTTGTAGAGCTCACTAATTTGTGCTTTTTTCAAGGTGTAGAAGAAGGCTACAATATATGCTTAAAGCTGTGCAGTTTTTACAAAGAGTGAATTTCTTTGAAATATCCACTGGCCAAAGGAATAAATACAAATGAGAAATAAGATTCAAAAATACATGGGGAATATATGTGCCTAGGTGGCAAAAGTTAACGAGCCTTTTTTGTAACACTAAATAGGGTAGAAGGAGGAAAAAAATGCTGTTGTTTGCCTCCACAGCATGTACCCAGTGATACCCATGCACAGTAGGATAGTTAGTTAGCTACCACATGCAAAGCAGAAAGCAGATGGTATGGTTAGTATAGATCACAGGAACATGAGTATCTGTGAGCGTGCATGTCTTTGTATGTTCGTGTGTAAATCAGCAAGGAGTTTGACATTGACATACTCCATCAAGTCTAGTTTATAAGGAACAAGTAGTGCAACATTCTGTGCATCTGGCAACTTAACTAGCTCTGTCAATCTGTGGATACTGCTGACATTGTACTATTAGCATCACTTCCATCTGTTTTGTTTATATAGGGCTTGATTTACTTTCACCACGTGAATTGGTAGTGGGTAGAAATGTCCAAAAGTCTCTGGTTCCAATTAAACTTGCAGTGTATTGTGTTTCACAGTATTATAAAAAAGGGGAGCATGGTTGCAAAGATTGTTACCTGTTCCTCCAATGGGAAATATCAATGTATATTGTGGAACACAGAGGCATGTTAGTAGATCATAAGAAGTTATTTCTCTGTGACATATTTAGCTCTTGTTCATTTTCCTATTTTCTGAGATAAGGAAATTATTTTTGAGACAGAAGTCTGTTCTCGTAATTCATAGTTGGACTAGTCAACCCTGTGTAGAATGTTTTTTCCTCTTTGATATCTCCTTCCTGCCACTTGATGCTTTAAATTAAACCATGTAAATGATCTCTCTGACAGATATTGCTTCCCAGAAGCACAGTAACAGAATTTTAATCTCCTTTTCCCTGTCCCCTTCATTACTATAAGTGCAAACAATAGGAGTGTTCTAGCTTAAGTAAAGCTTCTAATTTACCCTAATTTTCTGCACTCACCACTGACTTCAACTACCTCTAAATGAATAAGGGAAATCAAACATATTGTTTAATTTTTGTAAATGGTGACAGAACATGAAAATGTATTATTCAACTGAAATAACAAGGGTTACTAGATGAGTATGTTATATTAATCAACCTGGAATTTAAGCTGGTTGGATAACCTTCAATACATGTAATGGAATAGAATATTTTCTGGCCCTGCATAGTCAAGTCTACACTTTCATATATCATATAAAGAAACAGTCAAAATTCTGTTTATGAGAAATAATTAATTACTTGGAGGGAACACTGACATCTGTCAAAAAAACCTGTTTTAAATTATACATGTTTTCCTTAAACAGCATCCTGTACAATTTTATCTTCAAAATTATAGAATATGCTTTATCAGAAATTTAGCCATGCAACAACTGTTTACTGGAAACCCATTCAAGCTGGATTTGAAAGTAGCTGTTATGAAAATACAACATTTTCCCATGGTATTTGGTACAATCACTAGCTCTTGTTCTCACAGGAGACTTTAACTTACAAGATGTCTTCTGGCAAAACAATACTGTAGAGACAAAACAGTCCAGGATGTTCCTATAATATGTGAAAAATAAACCCCTGACATAACTGGTGAGTGACCCAAGTAGGGAAAGTACTTGCAGGTGATTATGGACAGAGAAGGGCTTGTGGGTCATGTGGTAGTCCAAGGCCATCCTGGGCATAGGAATGTAATAAAACTAGATTGTTTTCAGTCTCAGATAAGTAGGGAAAGAGGTCAGCAGAGCTGCAGCCTTGAACTTCTGGAGAGAAGACAGACTGCCTCAGGAGGCAGTCCTGAAGGGTCAAAGAGTCCAGGAAGGCCCAGTGTATGTTAAGAAGGAGCAGCTGCAGAAGTAGGCTATCCCCATGTGCCAAATGATGAGCCAGTAGGGAAGAAGACTAACCTATCTGGACAGAGAATTTTGGTTAGAACTTAGGAAGAAAAGGAGAGTTTTTGACCTTTGGAAGAAGGAACAGGCATGTTGGGAGTACAACAAGGGTGTTGTGAGGTTATGCAGGGAGAGAATTAGAAAGGCCTAATCCCAACTAAAAGTTAATCTGGGTACTGCCATAAAAGACAATAAAAAAAATTTCTATATATACATTATCATCAAAAGGATGGCTAAGTGGAATCTCCAGTCTTTATTGGATGTGAGGAAAATATAGAGACAAAGGATGAGGAAAAGGCTGAAAGGCTTCTTTGCTAGGAAGCCCAATTGTTCTGGGGGTACCCAGCTTTCTGAGCAAAAAAACAGGGACAGGAAGAGAAATGAAACCTCCATAATCCAAGGGGAAATGGTCAGCAGCCTGCTATGCCACTGAGATCCACAAAAGTCCATGTGGCCAGACAGAATGCTCCCTGGGGGCCAGGTGGTGAACAGATCCCAATCCAGTCTTCAGAGCCTCACAAGGGGCTGGTTGTGAGCATTTTTATTAATGATCAGTATGAAGGGATCAAGGGCATCCTCAGTCAATTTGTGGATGACCCCAGTGTGGGTGGGCGTGTTGATCTGCTGGAGGGTAAGAATGTTCTGCTGAGGGATCCGGAGAGGCAAATGGTATGAGATCTCACAAGGACAAGTGATGGTTTCTGCCTGTGGTTCACAACAACAGACTGGGGCAGTGGCTGGGAAGGTGCTCAGCAGAAAGGACCTGAGGTGCCAGCCAACAGTGGCTGAACATGAGCCAGTGGGAGCCTGAGGGACCAAGAAAGCTAATGGTATCCTGGCTTGGGTCAGCAATAGTGTGGCCAGAAGGACCAGGGCAGTGACCGTCCCCTTGTACTGGGCATTAGTGAGGTTGCACCTCAAGGGCTGGGTTCAGTTTTGGGCCTCTCATTGCAAGAAGGCCATGGAGGTGCTTCAGTCAGTCCAGAGAAGGGAAATGGAGCTGGGGAAGGGCCTGGAACACAGGTCTGGTGAGGAGCAACTAAGGAATTAGAGTGGTTTAGCCTGGGCAAAAGAAGGTTCAGTGGTGACCTCCTCAATCTCTCCAACTGCTTAAAAGGAGGGTGTAGGCAGGTGAGGTCTGATCTGCCAAGTAACAAGTGAGAGGACAAGAGTTAATGGCTTCAGGTTGTGACAGGTGCAGTTTATCTGATCCACATATTTCATGATTTTCATGATTTCAACAACACTAATAAAACTGTCTTGTTCACTGGTTGGGTGAACTGCATAGAGTAACCTTCTGTCAGAATATTCTTCTTTCTTTTCTCCCACAGGCAAATTATTATGGCACCCAGACTATTTAGTTCAATGAAATGAGTACCAGACATTTCTTTAGCCCAACAGTTCATACTCAAGACATTTTTGATGCTCTGCTATCATAGTTCAACTAAATCACCTGCAGGCAAATATCATGTATTTCCCTCTTTTGGAGGAAGGAAATAAAACCCTTTTTTTTCTAAATCTTCAAATCTTAGACACAGCTCTCCTAGAAGAATAGCATCATATTTGTTGCTAATAAGTCAGAGTGAGCTATCATTCTTTGCCCAGTGTTTAAAAATGCCACAGTGAAAATTGCAGTGAAAAAGAAGATCTACCCTAAGCCAAAGTTCTGGTGAAGATAAATAGATCTGCTGAAGTCCTCTTTCAGATACCAGATGTTCAGCCTGAGGTGAGTGGCTATGTCATGGCTATGATAAATTTGGAGATCTGATACTCAAGTGCAATATACTGAACTAAACTGGGAACAGCAGGCAAAGTACAGGAAGCCTGAATTGCATACATTTAGATATTTAAACAAGATTTTGATTTTCAAAGTACTGAAAAAAAGTTCTACGTTTGAAGGCACCCAGATCTCCTGCTGGCTCAATTTCAGGCAGTGCATTTTGATGTGACAAGACTAGGACATACTCTTCTGGTTGTCAGGTATCACTTCAGGCAAGATCCAGATTTCCATGAGTTTCTTCATTTAGTCATTATTTCACTTCAGCAATTTATAGAAACCTCTCAGCAGGAAAGACAGCCTCTGCTCTGACCATCAGAGCATAACACAGTTATTTTATGCTCTCTCCATCATGTCACCATTGATTGTACTGGGGTGGAGAGAGAGAACAGATACTCATTGGTCTTTACTTCATAAGCTTGTTATTAATACCTTAAGCCATGGAGGCAAAAGTTGCCATCTGCTATTTGAGAATGAATCCTGCACCCTAGCTCAATAGCCATCAAGGGAATACAGAAGGGAAAAATGTGTAGTATATACAATTTATAGTGCTGCTCTCCATCAGCATTAGTCTTTTCCCTTTTCCCTTTCCCTAAAACAAGTAATTGCAAAAAAGGAGTCTTACTACAACATTGAGGAACTTGATTTCACATGTACCAATACAGGGTGTTCAGAATCAGGGTAGAATTTTTAAAGTATCTTTCTAGTATATATTTTCTATGCAGCTGATATAGTGCATAAGCTTTTGAAAGGATGGATAGTTGGTAGTGGTTTTTTTTAATCTCCAATATGATACCAGAAGAGTGTATTTAAAATATGGGTTTCAATATGAATGAGGAAGAGGAAGCTCAAACTCCCATACAGTCCTTAGATACAGCACAAAGGCAACTCCAAGACATCCCTCCTTGTAGCTCGATTCAGTCTGTACAATGAAACATCAAGTACTCAACATGTGTCAGATACAGTTCAAGTCAATCATCCAGGGATGAAGGTCATGGGTTGGGACTTTGTCTCTGGACATTCAGTTCATTGTTTTCTGTGTCTGGAAATATGAAATTCTCATACACTGTTTTCCACTGGCTGATCTGAACCTACTCAATCAAAATCTTCATGTGTGGCTTATGATGGGACTGTTATTTTTTGAATGCATTCCCATAACAACTTCAGAGCTGTGTTTTTTCCAAAGAGCACAATTATCAGCAGATAATTCACTCAAACTCAACTGAAATACAGTTTTCACTAAACTTATTAGGAAATAAATGGGGATATAATTCCCTGAAAAGGAGGTAGTAGTTTAGTTGGGACACACAGGACTGCAGAAACTTTACGTTTATGGAAACATGAATAATTTTTTGCCTTCGCAATTCCATGCTTTCCATATTTAAGAAGGAACAAAATACTAGTCATCCTACATCTCTGAGTAATAAATGACTAGAAAACTGTTAGAGGCCCATAGGTAAAAGGCAACATAGAATCCCAACAAAATTATTGTGCCATTATTGTTTTATAGTGTATTATAGACAAGATAAGTGCTCATAACCTGAAGCTAACACAGAGTTATTATTTTTGTAACTTAATAATGAGCATATGGCCAAAAAAGGAAATCAAAACAGTTTTTGTGAAAACAAAGATCAGCAAATGCACCGAATAAAGTTAGTTGTAAAATGAAATGTGGTTCCCTGCAGTTTCTAAAGCACAAACTCCAGGATTCTGTTTATTCATCTTCTGTTATTTACTCCTACTACATCGACCTGCTTTCACTCCTGTGAAAGAGTATGCCATTGCTGTTGTGTCTTCTGCATGGACTTAGTGAACAGAAACTCTGCAGATGAAACGTTTGGCAAATATTTGTGTTTGGTTCTGAAAACTAGGTAAAAAGAAGCCTGGTACCCCCTACAATATGCAGCTATAGAAAAAAAGAGGGCAGCTCAAGATTGAGATCTCCAATGTGACTATTCTATTTAGTAGACTACAAACTACATCAGGCAGTGGTGGCTCAACAGCACATCATCATGACAAGTAGTGCAACATGTCTTTTCAAAAAGTGAAAAACTCACCATGATTATTGTGTGACATGATGATCGTGGTTGTCCTTAATGAAACAGCAGATGAGATCTTTCATGACCTAATTCTGGCCTCAAGGTCAAGAGAGTCTTCCCACTCTACTTTCTCCTACTGCTATATATTGAAAGAAAGTGGCAGCAGCCCTACAGCCGCCCTACACTGGGTTTTTGCTGTGTTTAGAAAGTCCTAGTATGCTTTAGCTCTTAGAAGGGTACATTTTTCTTGTAGTACCAGCTTGATACAAGCTACTTACACCTGAAAGATGGGAAGGACACCTGCATTTATATACATGGAGGAAGATGATGGTATCTCCATGGACTTTATATTTTGATATTTACAGCTATTACAATGGCAGCTCCTTGCAGGCTTTTACTAGGTGTTGTGTTCTTGCTGAAGCCTCTATAGGAGACTCATTTGGGAGGGTTACAGGCTGGTTTTCCCCCTATATTTAACAGCACAATTGAAATCGCTCCATGCATGAATGGTTCTTTCATAGAAGAAAAAACAGTTTGTTACTATGGAGTGAAGATGTTTCTGGAAAAGCTTTTAAAGATATGAAAATATAACAGGTAAAGGAAAGTGACAAAACATGCACCAGTTCCAGATATAAACTAATCACTTTCAAAGAATGGAGTTTTCAGAACTCGTATTCGAGAAAACAGCTGCAGCCAACATTCTAACCTCTAAACCTGGTGCTCATCATTGAGTGAGAGGAATGTTTCATACCTGTGTAGTCTAAGCCTCAACACCAATGGGACCTGATGAAATTCAGCCTTTCTAGTGAGCTGTAGACTACTTAGGATGGAATCTAATTTAGCTGCCAATGAGTGTTTAAACTATATAAGCTGCTCACGTTTAACTACATGAGTGAGTTTGTGAATTTTGAAATTTAAAAGAATAAATACTTGAAAGATCCACCCAAAAAGTCATACAGTATACTCCTGATGTTATCATGATAATATCATACAGTATACTCCTGATGTCATCATCCTGCTGCCATGGACCCAGGAGAATTCTGTCTGTTTCTAAAAGATATAAAAATTTTTTGAGGAATGGATAGAGAGATCTAGATTCATGGGAGAGTACTGTATTTATACATTTACTATTTTTTATGACAGGTTTGAAATATATATTAAATGTCTGTGAAGAGATAATTTGCATTCTTTACTCCATTGCCACAGAAAAGAGAAATAAGGATGAAGAGAAGAAAGAAGATCTCCTCTCTAGGCTGTTCTTTTTATCCTTCTATTTTCTTTTAAAATTCTACATTTACTTAAAATTAAGGTAAAACTAGCTTTCCCTGTAGGAATAATTGATTAGTTTACAAAACCTATGTTTTGCAACAGCAGTTGAACTCTTCCATTTCCATGTTTAAAAGGCTCTCAATGAACAAAAATGGACACTCTTCTCTGAATATTTTCTACTTTCAAAAGTTTAATTTATGCTGTCTCTGAACCTCAATGCATCACTTTCAAATCTGGCAAAAATTGCTTCCTCTGTGAAAAGGAAGCAATATTTCTCAATTTCTCTCACTTTTCTGTATATTTACGCATCTTTATTTATCTAACTCAATTTTATAAAAAAATTTTAAAAGTTTTAAACTTTGCTACACATGTGCAGGCATTTGGATTGACTTCCTGGATGTTTGCAGTATTTGACTATTTCTAACTCAATTTTATAAAAAAATTTTAAAAGTTTTAAACTTTGCTACACATGTGCAGGCATCTGGATTGACTTCCTGGATGTTTGCAGTATTTGACTACAGGAACGCTCCATTTGAAAATTCCTCTGATAGAAAATGTGTAGGTATGTGTAAGGGAAAAAAGAGAGGAGTTCTTTTTAATTGTACAAATGTGCTGGTTGATTAAAGCCAGGATGGAGCCTTAGTAATTTTAAAGCATATTTTTAATTTAAAAAAAAGCCACAAAGAAAAATGTTGGATAACTCAACAATTTTGACTATTTACTGTTTAATATTAAATCAAAGCAATTTTAACCATTTAATGAAACATAAATTTATATCTATCTATCTAGCTATCTACCTACCTACCTAGTGCGCCTCCAACTGATTTTCTCAATCCCTCCTACAATCTAAGCAAGGTATTATAACCATACCTTATCTGAGCAAACCAATGGTGATTTTGATTATTTCTTATGTACCTCATACGGCGACTCGACTAGTTACCTCTTATTCTCTTCATTCATTTCATGAAAGTGCATCCTAATTTGGAGCTAATTCTCATTTTTCTCTTCCTAAGTTAAATTCAGCAAATTGCCACAGCCACAGATCTCATTCACTGGAATAATAACCAAGATAATATTTTACTCTTAACATCTACCATTTAAAATATTATTTCCCCTTTTAATAATTTCTATAGATTTTTACTGAGGTTTGGATTTTGAAAAGACACTCTGCGTTGCCCTGCAAATACACTAAGACATGATAAAATTCTCATATTGAATTAAAATTTCTTGACTTCAAAGTTTGATTAAAACATTAAATGTCTGTGGTAGTTAGCTGAGGTTTCATTGGATTTCCTTATGAGCTCCTAAGCTTCTTGACAGTTTTCTTGATCTACCTTGATTAAAGATCTAAGGTATGATCGACAGTGAGAACTGGCTGGATGTTCCTGACAGCCTCTTTCAATCAAAATCTCCCTTATCTGAGAGTGTCTCTGATATTCTTAATATTTTATATTATAAAATTTACAAAGATTCAAAGATTCATTACAAAGATTCATCTGGCTCATTAGAAGAGCGGTGACTCTCAAGTGAACTACCAGCCAGAATCCCAACTAGAGGGATCATGCTCTGTCAGCCCAGATGGCAAATGCCTGAAATCTTTGACTACAGGCAAGTCGAGCAAATAAACAGCTACTTCTGTATCCTTTCTATATCACTAAACTTACAGTCCCACCCTTTGTTTTAGAACAAGACTTCAACGTACAAGCAATATGTATGTCATATGAAAGTGAGTTACTTCTCATCTACACCCACTCACACTTCCTTCCTAATAGCAAGTTGTTCCAAAATACCATGTCAGCAGCCCCTTTCCTGCTGCTTCACAGGGAAAAAAAAAAAAAAAAAAAATCAAATCCTCTGTCTATTGGTTCTTTTTACCCAGTGAAATAAACTTGTGTATTTGGCCCTTAACAAGGCTACATCTTCCTGATTGTGAGTGAAACACTCATCAGCACAATGCAATGTGACTTCATTTAGTAGTAGCAGTGGCAGAAGCAGTCAAGAGTAGAGCTTTGGACAATAAGAGGAGGAATGCAAAAATATTTCGCTTTTGACATTTAGGAAGGGGATTTTTTTTCCGGGAAAGTTTTAGTTTTCATTTCTGTTCAGTTTTCTGCATCAAATTAAATTTTAAAAAATAGAAGAAAATATTTTGCCTGGGTTGAACAAAACACATAATTTGACCAATAGGCTACATCACCTATTTTAAAATTTAAATTCACTTAAAATGTAATTTAGTTACTTTTTATGGAAGTTCAAAGCAAAAACCTGATAGATGTAATTTTGAAATTATGCAGGTACCCCCAAATTCTGTTTCTTCTCTGTTTCATTCTATGACATAAAAAATTGCTCATGCTTCAAAACCACACAAGTACTTCCATATACCACTACATGATGCTATATATTATTACATAATGTGAACTTTGAAACAAAACAATGTCACACCTTTATAATTTGCAAAATTATACTATTCAAATAATGCATTGAATTAACACTCCAGTATTTTTATCCTGCGACTTCTGCACTTCAAACTCATCCTATAATTACCTATTCTTTTCCTCTGCTTGCTTTGGTCTTCTAGTATTTTTATTACAAGCATCTTAATAATTCCTACTACCTTTTCTAACTTAAATAACACTATTATTCCCGTATCAACAAGTTAAACAACATATTCTGCCAAAATAACTTTGTTTTTATTGGTTGCATCATGCTAGTATATCTGCCTCATCTGCCTAGACTATATAGTCCCACTAATTAAACATACATATGTGTTTAATCCTATGACTTCAGTGTGACTCAAATGCCTACATTCCTCAGTTCTTGTCTCTCAAGTTTTTAAATAAGGGTAATCTGAACTCCTTTAAAAATTCCTGCAGGAGATTTGTCTTCACTGGTCAAATGAAGAAAACATATACTAAAATCTCATATTGGAAAAAGTCAGCTAATATAACCTTTCTTTTAGTGAGTAACATTGCACCCTCATTCTTATTCAGACAACCTTGGCATCATATTGCTTATGCCTGAATAAAACAAGCTTTATATTGTTCAAATAATATACTATATTACTAATAAACTAATATATCAGGGGAAAAACAATTGTCATATTTATCCCTTTTTCATACTCTTACAGATTTTGCATACTGACCCTGTTCTGTATTTTTGCCATCCTGCATTAAAAGCTTTGAAATTCCTACATTTATGGGACAAAAAATAGCTCAATAAGTCACTGGAAAAGATTCTATTTCTAAAATTAAGCTATCATGTAACTGAGCTTTTGTTTTCTGGATATTTATTCAAAATCTATTACAATCAACATGGTGAACAAGCATAGGTACAAAAATAAGATAATTTTCTTCAGAAAAGCTTTATAATAATGTAAAAAAGTCTATAAATCCACCTTGAATAAAAGACCACAGCATGATAATATTCAGATATCCATGACTCTCATGACCAGTGCAATACAGCATCTCAGCTTCTGAGACACAGGATCTCATTTTTGGTTGCACTACAGTTTCTCTCCTGGTGAAACTGTGACTTTTTAGCAGGCTGAGAAGCATCTACTCTGATTGACTTTTTCCTCAGATGTATTCATCACATAATTGTAATCAGGAGAAAGCAATTTGTGTTGTTCCTACTGAAGTAGAGCATTTATAGCATTGTAATTAAGAAGGCTTCATTGCTAATACACTGGGCATTTGTCTTTTCTGCAGATTTAATGACATTTTGCAGTGTGATTGAGTTCAAGAAGATTATGGAACACCTCTCCAAAAACATTAATACTTTTCTTCTTTAATATAAGGGGTTGGACATGCATCTTCCTTGGTAAAATTTTGTGTCAGCTCTCTAATAGAGCCCTTTTCTTAAGCCACACTGTTTCAATAGGTTTTTACAGTCATCATGTGAAAAGCAAGATGCAAATTTTCCCGTGTCACCTACTTTCAAAGCACAAACAGAGTTTTGCCAGCTAAATGTAAAAGTCCCAGCTCTACAAATATCACTGACATTTTGAAAACTCCTTGCACCATAATTAATTTTATTAAGAGTAGAAAACTCGGGGAAGTATGGAATTAGGGGAATGAGGGTGTAGTATGATATTTTCTGACAAATCTTTTTTTAAAGATTTTTTTCTTCTTGAGAAGTTGAGAGGCTTCAGGAACAAAAAGTAAATAATGATTATTTGCTGCTGTAGAATGCAACAGATGGATCTGTGATTGGTCTCATGTGTTTGTTTCTAATTAATGGCCAATCACAGTCCAGATGTCTAGACTGTCTCCGTCAGAGACAAACTTTTGTTATTCATTCTTTTTTTATTCTTAGCTAGCCTTCTGATGAAATTCTTCTATTCTTTTAGTATAGTTTTTAATATAATATATATCATAAAATAATAAATCAAGCCTTCTGAAACACAGAATCAAAATTCTTGTCTCTCCCCTCATCCTAAGACCCCTACAAACATTGTCACAGGAAGGGAAAAATGAATTGTGAGCAATGAGATCATTAATCTTGAACTAATTTAGTATATTTTTTCTATAATAACTTGTATTTCTAAAAAAGTTTCTCTAATTACTAAGAAAGTAATACTTGTTTTAAGAAAATAGTCTCTGAATCTTTTTATGACATTTTTAATGATTTTTCAATAGCATTTTAAATAGGAAATGTTGTTTGCCTGAAAACAGATTTATTTCAACAAGTTGTCAGTCTCCTTCCTCCCTAAAATTGTTAATTGAATGATCTTGCAAATGCCCTTAGTTGTGCAATGTCTTTACATAAACAGGGAGAAACTTAAGGTTCCCTCAATTTGAAAGGGAGCCTAGAGGTACTGGATGCTGGAACTCTTGGTTGCACTGAAAAATGTTGCCAAGAGATTTAGCTTGCTGGCAGGTTCACATACCAAGAATCCAAAGGGTGACAAAACTGTCAATCAGATAAGTCAGATCCTGTTTAGAACTCTCAATTTCTTCACACTCTGTAGGGATGTGTATGCATACAGCTGCAATAAATCTTTCTGTGTACACTTTCCATCACATAATAATGTCCCCAGAAAAGCTGATCCATCTGAACCCAGGCTATTCAGGCATATTGACTGCTTGATATTTGTCACTCCCACATAACTGCATAATTTCTAAGTGTTAAACTCATTTGTGAACATAAAGGTATGGTGGAGATGACACCCACTAGTATCAGCAAGTGGTAAAATCAAAAGAGCTTTCTTTTACTCATTTTACAGTGTGATATATTGGGGTTATGTTAAGTTATTGATTGCCTCTTCTATTCTTAGGGTTGTTGAGGTTTTTTTTCTTCTGCTTCTATGCAGCTCTTTAGCCCTTCTCCAGATGATCTTTGTTCCTGTTACAAGCAAGTCATAGTAAAAAAACACAGTTAGCACAAGTGCGGATTTCCTCCCACCTCCCTCAGCCTGAAGTTCACTATGGGTCACCAAGGGAGTTCCAAGAAAAGGTGTTTGAGCAAAGATCAGCAGGCCTTGTGTGGCACTGGCTCACATTGTCATAGCTCCCTCCAGAGTTATAAGTGGTCTTCAATTTAGCAAGAAATATGGTGTGTCCCAACTTGCAAAAATATGACCCTGAATTTATTGCACCTGTTACTTGGTTTCAGCTTTCAAAGCTATATCCAAAGCAAAAAAAAGCCAAAAGAAAAATATGTAGGCAATCTAATATTTTTGTACTATAATTTATTTTTTAAAAATTATGTCACTGTTATTTTACTGATGCATTCTTGTCCAGAGTATCATGGGTGTTTACTATGGATTGCTTGAGTTAAGCAGTAGTTCTAATAATTATTCTATATGCAACAAGCAGACCATGGATTGAAGAAATAAGGGATATTATATACAGAGGGCTAGATTTAAGAAGAAATTATTTTAAAGTTTGATACAGCCAGTAGCACAGAGGGAAGTAGTGAGGAAAACTAGGTTGTACTTTTATAACAGCAGTGGTTATAAATACTCTACAATGATCTGATGTGATATAACTTTGCTTTGTGTTCCCAAAACTCCTTGTTATAGGACATTTTGCAACTCAAGACTATAGCACCCAAAGACCATTTTTCTTATGATTCACTAGAGTGTGGAAACTTCCTGTGTGCCGGTTTTGTAGACAAGGAAGTCTGGTCAAAGCTTGGACTCAATTATCTTGGAGGTCTTTTCCAACCTAAATGATTCTGTGATTACATGACTCCTGAATCACTGAGTACCTAAAAGAAGCAAGTGCACAAAAGGCAGTAAAAATTATCATGCCATTCTTAACATCACAACTTAGATTCACAAACATCCCACTCATCTTTGGGCAACTCACAAGGAATATAATCTTTTCTGCCAGTAAAATCTGGGTATATTCATAACTGCCCAATTCATAGCATTATTCAGCAACTGAAGATCCAACTCATGCCTCAAGAAGAAATCTGCCTGGATTTTTTCTGCTTATCTTTCATGGTTCTATCCAATTAAAAGGTAGATAAACAATCTCATTTTCTCACTATGTTAGTGGTAAGAACATTCACCTACATGAACTGGAGAGAAAAATAATAAAAAATTTTAAAAATTGTAGAATTGTTACTTCTCTGGATATATTTTTCAAGATAGGTCTGGGCCTACCACATTTTTTGAGGTGTAGGATCAAACCCAAAATTTTAATGAAAGACCACAACCTATTGATATTTTAAAAAGAACTAGTCCATCCTTCTAAAGTTTCTCTACTTGACATGATCATTTTGGTAGAACTCGTTCCTAGGTACACTTCCTACCAAAAGCATCTGATTCACTGTGGTAGTTTTCGCCTATCATCTAGAACAACTTCATTTTAAAGTTGTTTCTTGCCCAAGGTTATGGAAGCTGGCTATGATGGGGGCGTGAAATGAATGCAGCTCTTCCAAGTACAGTACATCTTGAGCATCATCACTGTCTCTTTCTGCCTGAGTTGGAGCTATGGTTACTCTGATTGCTCCAAGACAACCTAATGATGATTTTGTCTTGGACTTTTCAGTGTAAAGAAATAGATTTTAAAAAGGCACAGACAGGGCTTAAGCATAGGCAGGAATTTTGAAATATCACTTGGAAATTGACATAGAAACGCTTTCACTGGGAAAAGACACTGCAACTAAAATTTCTTAGTTAAACAGGAAAAAAAAAAATATTCCAGTGCAGCAAAAAGCAATAGGACACAATAGCTAGTAAGACAGTGGTTTTAATGATGTCAGTGCTGTTACTCTTCAAAATATCTGTTATTTTCAGAAAAAAAACCTATTCAGATTTTGAAAGACAAGAAAAAATTTTTATTCACAGTCACTTCTCTTTTGGAAAAACACTGATGATCAGGTACATGTGTATTATAGAACATTGGGGTTAACACAATTAAACCACAGATAGGACTTTGAGAGATCTAAAAAACAGAGGTAAAAATGGAAAAGCATGTTGCAGATTATCCTTATCTGCGTGTATGTGGATGTATCTTGAAGCAGTTTTACAACAGCACTAATGAAAGACCAGATTCAAACCCCAAACCACTTCAGTTCTTAACAAAAGAGATGAGAATCATGTAATTATATCACTTGTTGCGTGCACATATGGTAGTTTCATTCTAATTCATATATATTTCACTTTAATAATATTTTGACTCCTTTAAAAGTTTTCAAGCTTTTTCATTTGATTGTTCCCTACTTTCCCATGTTTGCAAACTGGCGAAAAACAGGTAACAATTTGAGTCAACACTTCAACAGAATAAAGAACTAGCCTTTGAGCACTTCTGTCAAATGCTAGAAATTCAGTTAAAGGCAGCAAAACTGACATGCAACTCTCCATGATGATGAATGAAAGCTTTGAAAAAGAAAAGGAGAAGGCCATTTTCCAACTTTTTCTTTCTTTTTTTTACTTTTTTTTTTTTTTTTTCTATGAAAATAAGAGAGGTCATTTCTTTCTAGCCTTTATAGGCATTTGTTGCAGTTATGATCTTGGTTTTGAAATTCTTGGGAAGTATTTTCAAGCAAGAATGCTCACTCAGTCGCCAGTGAAATGAGAACAGCTGAGCTTGTATTTGATCTTTTGGTGTCCAGCATATTTAATATTTTTCATATATCATGCACATCACATCAATATGATAGAGTAAGCTGTCTGGGCACTTTTACCCTGCTATTGCAGTCTCTACACTCCCCCACCTGGTCACTGGCAAACACTTTCTAGAGGTATCATAAGCAGGAATTTTTTCAGATGCTGTTCATGATGCTATTTATAGAGCAAATTGTTAAAAAATAGCTCTGGAGGTGAAACTTATTTTCTTCTCCAGGGTAGGAGATGACATATCTCTCCTAGCATTGATCTTGTAGTGAGTGGATCTAATGCTGGCCAAATTCCTATGCACCCACTAGAAATCATTTACTAATTTCCTACCATGAAATATGGATTAGGAGGAGGAGGAGGGCAAAACAGGCTCAAAACTTTAAAGGGTACAAAGAAAACTCTATTAACAGAAAAATGGTTAAAAAAACCAGAATAAACCTTATCCCCCCACACCCTCCTTTCCTTCCCACTGACAAAAGAGACAAAACCTGGAACTTTCAGCCAGTTTACTACCCCTAAAATAATCTTTCTTCAGTCCACCTAGCAATAGGAGCCTCACTCTCTATGCCATAGAGACTTCTCCGCAATACACAGTTCTCCTGTGTCTTCAATGTCCCAGCTGCCTGGGACCAACCAAATCTGTTGGCAGTGTGAAAAGTCCCTTTCATATCTTGAAATTTTCCCAAAACTGCTTTCATGGGCTATGTTGACTTATGGGTTATTACTTAAAGGATGAACTGTTCCATCACAAAAACAAAAATTTTCTTCTTTTATTTCTGGGAAAAGAGGTTTTTCTTCTTCCACCCCTAGGGCAAAGCTTCTCATTTCTCTCA
This sequence comes from Haemorhous mexicanus, assembly GCF_027477595.1. NCBI lineage: Eukaryota > Metazoa > Chordata > Aves > Passeriformes > Fringillidae > Haemorhous > Haemorhous mexicanus. Next base: position 12,901,364 of record NC_082381.1, read on the forward strand.
TCTGTCTCTGTTCAGCCTTCTCATTGGATTACAGCTTTTCAGCATCTACACAGTCCAGCACGAGTGCCCCTTTCTCATGGGTTGAGGGTGAATGCTGCATTCTCCCATGCACTTCACGAATTACAGGGAAAAAGTGAAGTGTGATATATCAAAAATATATCTCCATCATATCCTCACAAAAGAACTTCAAGACTAAAACATCTCCCCAGTCCCCTCCCATCTCGAATCTGACTCCTTTACTGGCCTCAGTGTCCATGTTGTTTTCTCTACGTGTTTTCATCCTTTGCTTTTTCTGACTCAGGAGAGAATTGGTGTTTGTAGGTTCATTTATTCTCAAGCTTTATCAATTCAAACAGTTTTATAGAGCTATGCAATGTTTAAAGGCTGGTCTTATTTAGGCTCCACAATTGAGGAATCGCTGTGTCTCTCGCTGCTGATCATGTGGTCCCTGCCAGCACCAAGAGAGTCACACTGGCTGCCAGCGATGCTCCTGGGTTCCTTCATGTGGGGCGCTGGAAGAAAGAAAAAAACCCAGCTGCTGCTGCTTACGTGCTTCTGTCCACAGCATAGCTGGCTAAAAGCAGTTAAGTAAACAAAGTCCATTGTGAGTCATGACAAGACAGCTGCAGCCATGCGGCGCCGCCGCGGTCACACTAATTTCAGCTGTGCGGTCCTGGCCATGCGGCCGCTCCTGATCCAGGATGGTGGAAGCCACTCCCAGCCCTAGCTGTTCTTAGCCTCAGGGCTGCCCTCAGCACTGACCACGGAGCCACTCCCAGCACTGGTCCTGGAGTAAACAAAGTTCATTTGCGAGCATGCCAAAAGAGCCACAGCTGTGTGGTGCCACCCAGCTGTGTGGCACTGCCCTGGCTGTGAGGCATGGCCCCGGCCAAGCGGTGCTGCCTTGGTTGCACAGCACTAATCCTGGAGTAATCCTGGTGTGGAATAGCCCCCAGTGGCATGGCCCAGCCACCTCACCAGGATGGGGCCTGGTGGGCTCCCTGGAGAAGGGCCAGTGCCACAGCACAGTCTGGGGCAGGCTGACCTGGCTGCACAGTTGTGTGGGGCCAGGTTGGCCAGTTACCTCTTCAAAAGCCAGAAGCCAAGAGAGCTTTCCTTGGTTTTGCTCACTTCTAAATATGCTTTCCCACAGAGGCGTGCTCAACTCTTTTAAGTGGTTTAAATGTCATTCTTCAAACCTTACCAGCTGATTGTGTCTACCAGGTCCCCCCTGGGAACCACCCCCCTCAACTGAAACCCAGACTTCATTAAACCACTCTAGCTCTCTATGATGATTCCCTAACTATTTCCATGTAGTGCAATTCCTGAGCATTATTCCATGTCTTATTATGACAAACACAAAAATGTATATTTTACCCTCAATTATTGTCTATGGGGCTTTTCTCACAAAAGGTTGGTGCTCTTAATTGAGACAGAACTGCTGTATGAAAGAGGAAATAGGATGTTTGCAACTGTAGTCTGTGACTTTCCCTGTTTATTTCTGTACCAAATAAAAAAAATTCCTAACTTCTTTCTACAGTCAAAATCTCTTTATAAAATCCATTTCTAAATGGGTATCAAATAGTTATGAAAGGAGGAATTAGATGTGAAAAAATGATGCCTCAAAAAATTGACCTGAATAACTGGAAGGACATGCTGGGAGAGAGCAAGTCCTGCTGTATTTTTTGCTTACTGCACTTGCATGGCCCTTTTACTGAGTGGCTATCTGAAGCAAAATATGGCATATTGTGCTGTACTCTATGCTTGAAATCGCATAGAGAATAAATAACCTCCTCTTCCCAATATTTTTACAAAGCATCTGAAAATCAACAAAATAATAGCAAAACATTTTCAGTGTAGAGTGTGCTATATCCAGAACATGACTTCTTCTGATGAATAGAGATTACAAACTACAGCTTCAGATCATACTGGCTTGTTTACATCTTAACTAGCACTTAGGAATGAATCCAAGGGACTCTTCAATGAGATAATACATTAAATTAGTCTAAGCTATGATATGATTAATTGTTGATGTTTTTATTACTTTCTTGGACAAAGAGAGTAATAGAAATGCTAGTTTTATGAAACTTCTCAAGGTCACCAAGCCTCCCATTTGAAAGGGGAATATTGCTAACAAGATCAGGTCAGTGATGGATTTGCCTTGCTGAGTTTTGAAAACCTCTGAAGACAGGAGTTCCTCAGCCTGTCTGGGTCACAGCTAACCTGCACTGATCTTCCGGTGAAGAAGTTTTCCTGATGTGCAGTATGAAGCCTCTGACTCACCACCTGTGGCCATTGCACTATCTCATATAGCCTTGCAGTTCCTACAAGAGTTTGGTCATGGGGTCCTTCTTATTGCTCTTCACATATTCACCGGCAGTTGTTATATTGTCCATTTGCCTCTTCTTTCCAAAACCAAACTCAGACTCCCTAGTTTTCCTCATGCACGATGACTCCTTTGGAGTCCTTGCACTGGAGCACTACAGTTTCTCCACAGTGTTTTTGAAGTTGGGACCAAACCAGACACAATACTCTGCAATCAACCTGCTGGCCACACTTCTTTTAAGGTACGTCTGTATGAAATTAGTACTATTCATGACAAGGTCTCTGTCAGCTCACCTTTGTTTTGGCATCACTGCAATCCTCAAGTTCCCTTCAGCTTACAAGAGGAAGTAGAATTTTTCACTTTGTATGACACACAGAATAAACCCCCAAAAATTAAATAATCCAGTGATATCTTCCATAAGAGTTAACATTTATCTCACTCTCACTTTAGCTCATTGATTTCCCTTCCCTCTGTATTGTGCACTAGAACTTTTTCTTTGGTTTGTTGGTTTTTTTTTTTTTTTTAATTCATCCAGCAGCAATAGGACTGTTGATGTATATTTCTGGTGTGCTATGAGAACAGCTAAGGTTGTCCTGGGTCCAACACAGGGAAGGATCATGCATAAGTGGACTGGGATAAAGAGGTCTATATTCAGGTCTAGGGGAACTCGAGTAACGCCAGTGAAATTCCAGGAAGGACCAATTTGACATTTGTGACTCCAAGAAGCAAATTTCAGACACCAAGATAAATTAATGTTTTCTACAAGAGAATAAAGGGAGGACCAAATCCATTCTAAATTAATGAAGAGTCAAGTTTACAGCAGAATATCATGTTCTCTTCAAGCCTCAAATAAGTGTTACGTGCAGAATATATGTTCTTGGTATCTTTTCATTCCTCTCTTTCTGTTCCACTTCACAACAATAAAATTTAGTAAACATTGAAAATGAAGTTCATTATACTGTGTAATACCTCTTATGAATTCTAGCAGAAAGGCTTTCTAGATTCATGATTCTATTAAAAAAGATGGCTAAGAAAAGAAACAGTTCCCTCTCATCAGGAAGTGAATCTGCCAAATGTTATTGCTACAGGAAGTCATATTGGAAGTCATATTGGATTACCACCTGGCAGCATCAAAGCTAAACTATTGTCAACTTTAAAAGGAAAAAAAAGATCAAATTATCATGGGTTTATGAAATATGTTCATAATCAGCTTCAATTCAATCCTCTCATAATATAGCAAAAAAGAAAGTTTACTCTTCAGTAGAGGAATTTATTGTCATTCAAAATAAGTTTAAAAAATCAGAAAAGGTTGAGACTGACGACTCAAAGATCAATGAAGGAAAATAAGAATGGGATGAAAGGATGGAGTTAACATATTTTTCAATTGATAAAGGAAAGTGTTAATGTAATTTTGGGGTATGCTTAGGACCAGTTTTTAAATTTACAGCTAATTCCATCATCAGATGAAGTTTTGCAAGATGACTAGGCAATCTGGAAAAATATAAGATTCACAAAACATAAAAGATCAACTCTGCATTTTTAAAAGCTTTCTGATGGTCATAAGTAATTTGGTTGAATTGGAGCTTTTTAAAAAATAATATACAGAGAACAGATATCCAGCCTGCTGGAAATCCTAATGACAAAAATTGCAATGCAAATATTTGAAATAACTTATATATATATATAAATTTATATATATATATATATATATAAATTTATATATATGTGTGTGTGTGTGTGTGTGTGTGTGTGTGTTTGTGTGCATACACACCAATTTTTGTGAAAATTAAATCACTAATTTTGAAAATAATTCCTTACAACCAGTCATATGTTTTTAAATGTCCACCAAACCACATATATGAGGTCTTCAATTCATTCCTCCAATTTCACCAAGATGTCTGCATTTGGCTAGAGATTAGGAGCAGTGTCTGCATTTTCTAAATGCTCAACGTGCCTTTTGTTTATGTGGACCCTGTCCGGGCAGATGAAGGGACTGTCTCAACTATTTGGAGAATTTAACACAAGGAAGTTGGTGTAGGCATCTTCATGAGCTGTGAGGGATAGTGCAGCTTAGAAATGTGGAAAAAATTGTTTCAGGATTTGTACATCATACAGACTACATCTACAAATGACATTTACAGTACTCTCAGGTAGGAGCATGCACAAGTTACCAGGGAGCATCCTGGCCAGCTAAACATGGTTACCAGTTTAACTTTGAGAATGGCATCACATCGTGTCCAGCCTAGTATTCCACAGAACAGTAGTATTAAATGTAAAATGTCCTAATCACAGATTGCTGTTGCCATCTCAGTAACACAGTGTAAAGATTTGGAGAAGACTTGGATCTCTAAGGCAACATCAGGATTTGATCCATGAAGCATCAGGAGAAGAGAAAACAAGATGACAAAGTACATCTTGTGTTGGGATCAGGCTGTGGCCCAAATTAAAAATTCATTTTTGTAATTTTTTTGTAATTTTTACTCCTGTAAATGTTTCTAATCCATTCACTTGTTGCATGGTGTATCCTGACTCCAAAAAAAAAAAAGTAAATATGTTGAAAAAACAAAGGATGTATGTAAATTATTATTGTAGTCAAGTTAGTTCCCTACAAATCAGGAGATTTATTCTGTCACTGGTGATTGAAAGGTTATTTTTTTTTCTACTTGGACCCTCCATCTTTCTCAGAAGAGTCCAGTTGTAATTAAAAATACAATGGTCTACTCTTACGTTAGGTTAACAACATTTCCTATCATTTTTATTTATTTTTTTCCTTAGGTCATCAAGGACAATATGATGGTTTTAATTTTGTTCAAAAAAAATCAATAGCATTTGCAGTGCTATTAAGGCACAGTGAAAAGTCAATAGTCCTGTATTTTCAATAAGGATCTTATTTGGTCAGTAATGGCAGCCTTGATGTATATTAGTTTAGCTGCTGATAAAAATCAGTGAAGACAGAGTATTTACTGTAGGTGGGTTATGTTGAGCTGAAGTAGTATGTGTGGGTTCCCAGTCTCTCTATGTCTAACTTTAATATTATTTTGGGGCCAGTGCTGTGTATAAGCCTAAATTATTATAGATTTGTAGCAATTTTATATTAGAAAATATAGACTCACACAAAAATAATGATCTTAACTGAGTCCATGCTTCATACAATTTTAGATTTATCAGATCTTTCTCCTCTTGCTGATGGAGTGCTCCCACTGTTAAAAGTGAAACCCCTACTGATGCTGCTAAGAACAAGAGAGAAGATGTTTTGCTTTATGGGCAAGCATGGAGAAAACTGGTTGATTTTTAGGGCCCTGACAAGAGAATTAACAAAGAGAAAGTGGGGATATCTTGACTGATATGCTCTGCGACAAGCATCTGCCTTACACATTGGTGAAAAAGGGATAGCTGGATGCTATGCAGGTAATAATTTTACTCCTTTGCAGATCAGTGCTTCCTTTCTCAGTGGATTCTGTTAAAGTGTGACATACTGGAGACAAGCAAAATACTAGCAAACATAAAACACCTTGCTTTTAAGTATAGATCTTTTTCCCTTACGGTGATTATTCTGATGAAATCTGTGCTCTTCATTTTCTACAAGCTTTTAAATTAGAATCCATAACATCTCTAAATTTGCCAAAGAGCAAACTGTATCTCCAAGGGGTATTTGCCAGAGAGATCAAAACTCCTTCAGGTTTACTCATCCCAAAAGATGTCATGGTAAACCAAATAGAACCATTTTCACTAACCAATCATCATTTTCTTTACATTTTTATTTATTTGCTACAGACAACTGTTAGCAATACTTCCTTTGTAAGTGAAACATGCTCTAAAATCAGTCCTGTGAGCTAAGGCTCTCAGATTCTGTCCCTGTTTCTGTTGTTGGTCTAGTGCTGTGTGGACTTATGCAGAACACTTGAGGAAATTTTATAAGATCTGATTCAATGTATTTTGCAGAAACTACTATATCTATTACTATGATATGTTTTGGAAATGTCAACCACTATATTTTTTCTTAACTTTTTCCCTAAAAAATGTTTATTTATATACCAATGTAATAGCATATTTAAATGTTTTTTTTCAGATTTCTCACACCGAAATATATTACCTGGTAGCTGGAGAAGTAGTTTTTCTATATCAGTAGTTGGTCCAGGAAAATAGTACCAAAGGAAAGTTTTCAATTTACAATATTAAACTGAGGTCTTTTTACTTCACTGGGACAAAATAATGTTATGATAGAAGCTGGCCTTCCTTCTTATAGCTTCACGTTTTTATAGGGGTAGGATTGGTGAGTTTTCTTTCAAGCACAAACCCAGTGAGAAGACTGTCTTTTAAAGTGATTCTAGCTCTGCTGTATGAGTTAAATATCAACAAATTTTTACATGAGTCAAAGTGTATCTGGAACAAGCAAAAGGTGGCATTTTTGGCTCCTGCCTGCACACCCTCATTTACTGAGTGGGAGAAGAGCATTTTCTAGTCAATCCTATGAAACTTTTGTTTTCCACTTTTGCATAGTTTTTGTTGCCTGGGAAGGTGAGGGGAAAGCCTGCAGCCTGCAGAACAGCTAGCACAGGCCTGCGAGTTAATATATACACCCCTACAAAGCTACTGACAACGAAAGTTTTAAATGGTATCATTTGAGCCCTGTTTATATGCTTATGCTTTACCAAATGATCCCCTGTGAATCAGAGGAGGCCCATATTTCTTTGCCTAGCATACCCCAATGGAATGCTGCTCACCAATTTTAGAAATACACTTTTTAATTTCGTTTTTAGCATCAGACTGGATATGATCAAATATCCTCCAACTCACAAGTGCTTTTCTAGCTGCTAGCTGGGTTTTCCTGATGAAGCCACAGCCTGATGCACATTCTCAGACTTGCTGATGAGTCACCAGACACAAGAGGACTCTGGGACAGAGCCCAGGCCTGCCACTGGCCCGTGCAGCTGAAAACCAATACTGGTTGCTATTTAGATCAACAGTGTACATGCCAGTGTATTTGCGACATTTTAAAGGATGGTTCAGAAAGCTAGAAGTGAAAAAAATTTCCTTTCTCCAGCCCTACTGCTCGATTCACAGTGTTTAAAAACAGCTGTTGTAACAGCTCCAAAGAAGCTCCAAAGAATTATGTGACACATCTGAGAATCTGACAATCAAAGTATTTGTTTGAGTGCATCCCTTGTATGGTTTGATGTAACAGGAGACGTGGTCCTCCTGGTATTTGTCACTGTGGCAGCTGTGTGCATGACAGTGGCAGCAGTTATTTGCTCCTTTATTTACTGCAGCAAGTAGAAAATGATCCTGCAGACAGGGGAATTCAGACAGCAGAGAGAAGGGAGTAAACCCCACTGGAAAAAATAATTATATAAATAACTTATAAATAAAGGGGTTCTGTAGGGGTTCATGGAACAACTTGGTTGTTAAAGGTAACAACACAACACTTGAAAACAAGTATTGCACAGCCCCATTTATCACTTCAGAGAGGAAAACAGCAGTCCCACACGACTCCTACACTCCATTTCTTCCTCACTATGGCTGTTTCTACACCCACTTTCCATCTCACTCTGACATCCTACTGGGAGAACTGGCTTTTGTAATCCTTTCTGGGGCTGAAGGCAAAGAAAAGACTTCAGATCTCTTCCCTAGAGAAGTAGACTACAGTTTTAGGAGCAGAAAAATTCACAGAAGCAACATACTACACAAATGATACAGAGTGAACACAAAACTGCTGTTGTTTCATTAAGAAAACACTTCAAGCCAACTGAATTGTGGTCAGGCAAGGGATGATTTTCAGTGTGTGGAACATGTTAGGAGAGGAAGTGGCTGTACACAAAAAATATCACACCTTACCTGTTCCCAGCAGCAACTGCTGGGATCCTTGTATTATAAACTGTTGTTCCTAAAGGACATGTGTCAATGGCAATGTCCTTGTGCTGGTAATTCTAATTTTTATTGAACTTTTTATTTTGTGCAGGGCATTAAAGATACCATCTTCAGGTTACATTCTTTATATAACTTAAATGGCTTATGCTTGCCCTACTAACAAAACTTCATAGCTTTTAAAATGCTTGAAAAAAGAAATGCCTAGCATTTTTTACATAAGTAAAGTTCAGAAAAAATAGATGTCAGGACCCAGGGATATTTTCACTTTTATCCCGTTAAACTTTACAAATTTTAACTGTGCTTCTGAATTCTTCAGAGAAGCTTTGAAATTCACAAGTTCATACAATTCACAGAGCATCTGTTATGAAATATAAAGAGATTGTGACTTCTAATTAAAATAACTAAGAATTTCACTATTAAAAACCTTCCTACTTAAAATAAAGCCCAGAATAGTTATCATGGCAGCAGAATTAAAAAAAATATCTAACTTAGAAATTTCAGAATAAGATAGGAATTGTTATGAATTGGAGGAGTCTTTGTAGTCTATTGGGATTACCTCTATGTACACCTGCAATGTAAAATTAAGAATTAGGTGTCTAGGTGCTGTTAATACCATTTAGAAACAGTGCACCAAAACCTGGATCCCTTAAGTACCGAAACACATAATAAAGAGCCCTTTACAGTTGCGTAATTTGGATAAAAGTAAAACAAAAGCTTTTTCAAGAGCTGTACCTCAGCAAACTTTTGGGATTCTGAAAATCTTTTGATTGTAAAGCCTTTAACTAGGTAGCAGAAGACACTCTGATAGATGGAGAGCATAAGGAGAAAAGAAGATGAAAAGAGGAACTTTGTGGGGGAGGACAGAGGACCTGCTTTTGGCAGAGGAAACTTCTGAAGAGGAAGCTAAGAAGACTAAAGATGTGGGTGACAGTAGGTGACATGAGGATGTTTCAATTGCATTTGAGGGGTATTTAGCCCTCTGTGCACTGAAAACGAGGAAAAAATTTATATGTATCAAATCCAGTGTGAATTTTACACAACCCTAGTTCAATAGTCTAAGTTTCTAAAGTGCGCTTTTGTTGTTAGCTCGCATTTGTTCTCCAAGCTTTATGAATGAAGCTCTGTGAGGGCAGCTTCCCTTGATAGATTTCAAACAGGTACATAAAGTTATTTAGTTTTGATCCTGACTTCCCCCAGGTCTTCCAGAAAGCAGTGTACAGCTGGGACACTATCCATTCCAGTGTCTTACAGCTGTCTCACAAAATGTCCCACCAATACGGACCTCAAAAATACATATCAGAAGTGTGTTTTATTTACATATGCAAAAACAAGCCCAAAGTAAGATAATAGTCTTATTAGAGGCAACACATCTGAGGTGAATCAGTAAGCAGGAAGTCCCTGTTACTGCACTATTCTTGTTCAGATAGGTTATTTTGCCAGATTTCTTAGAGGTAGGGATAATTAGGCTTTTACAATGGACTTATCCTTAGCATTTTCATTCTCTTTTACATATTTTGTTACCAGAAGCTGCTTTAACTATGCTCAGAGAAAATCAATTCAAAATGTGGTGATCGTAAGCTCAAGAGAGTCACCTAAGCAAGGGAGGGACTGGTTTAATACCATGAAGAAATTTATAGGAAAGTGTTTTAAAAATAGAATTGGGCTCAGGAAAACACCACCCTAGAAGGATGGGGGACAAGAAGTTTGTGGTCAGATTAAATGTGGCTCTTACGGCAGCCCAACTTTTTATAACAAAGTACTTGGAATGATGCAGGGGAGCGATGGGTGGGGGAAAGTTTCCTATTATTTGAAGAAAAAAATTTTAAATAAATATCCCAGATTTTACTCCATTTTGCACTTCTGCATTCTGTATAAAATACTTACCTACTACGTGAACAGCAAATTAGGAGAAGAATTTTGCCTAAAGTTTCAGGGAAATCTTTGTATCTCTTTTGTATCTATACCAAAGCTTCCTGTAGTCAACCTACAGTACTTTATGCTACTGCAAAACTTTGCTGTAAACACAGGCCTCTATGTCTCTATAAATGTCTCATTGCTAAGTACCTGCAGAAGAGCACTGTCCACTTCAGTTTATGTATTTTCAGGTTTGAGAGATGAAGCTTAGGTTGCCAGGGCCTGTGCTTTTTTCTTCATTATCGCTCCTTATGTTGTCATGGTTATCATCTGACATCCTCTCTAAAGGCTTTTTCTATTTAACAATTCTTGTACTCTCCTTTTTCAACCCGAATAAATGGGCTGCTTGAAACTGGAGTGGGAGAAGCAGGAAGTGAGCATTTGTGTGCAGAGAATAATGTTCACAAGGGGCTGAAAAACATTTTTGATATACAAAAAACTCTCCATAGACAAATAAGACTGTGTGCTGTGACCAAAATGCCACTATTTTAAAGGTATCTGGCTTCTACCTGCCTCACATAATGGTCACTCTGAAAAGGATTCTGGCAGTTTATTGACCACTAAATATGAACTTGATTTTTCATGTTATTTTTATTTGTTTTACATTGTGGTTAGGCTTTCAAACATTTACTGAGGAGTTAAAAAAAAAAAAAAAAAAGACAGTGAGATGGAAAGAAAAAGAAATAACCCAAAGAGATGTGGAAAGATAGAAAGGACAATTTACACACACCAACAACCCACACAGGCACACCAAAGATTTAAAAAATAGGATTGCAGAGGATTCCTAAATAGACCCTTAAAACACAAGATCTCTTTCCTTAGGGTAAAAAACACTATCCCTTTGAGCAGCATCCCAAGACAGAGTGCTGCAGATCTGCCATTACAAGGTGTGCTGGTGTGATGGCTGCAAACTTGGCTCTGGCCCTGCTCAGCCTGGCTCCTCTCCCTGTTAGCTCAGCAATTTCCCAGTGGTCAATCTGTCTTGCCATAATCACACACTGGCACCACAAGAATGTTTCTTAACTGAACACTGTACTTTGTAATGAATACAGGCTAAAATACTCTAAACCACATTGGTTTGGGAACAGCCATGACCTCAGGCTTGACAGCTCAACACCATATTTATTTATATGCAGTACCTGATAAAAAGGATACCAGCTGTAATGAATACCGCATTTTCTCTTTTTCTCACAGTCTTCATTTGATGATACCTGGAATATGAATCATTTCTGGAAACGTCTCTGGGTTACCAGCACCTTTGAGAAGATCTACATGAACTGCAGCTGACCAGAAGAGATAAGGTGCAGAGAGGACGCACAGTTTGGAAAGCACTTCACTTAGAGGTAGAGGAGAAAAGTCAATATTTCTTCTATAGTTACACATTTGTTCTTCCAGCACTTGTTCTATTACACCTCAAATTAAGAATGAGTTGTATTAAATTTAACATAAAGAATTGATCTCTGTCAGATTTTGTTGTGACTCAGAAATAAAGGTATCCCAAGCTTTAGAGCACCCCAGAATGTAAATGAAGAATATTTTAAATTATTTTCAATTATTTTAAATTTAATACGGTTTAAGATCCGTTTATTAATATTATTACAGAGAGGCCTCTGTCCAAGTTAAGGTGAAAACAAAACCATAAAAAGTCAAGAGTATAGATTTTATTCAACAGAAAAAGCAAATTTTACAAATCTCCTTCAAGCTCAGCAGGGCTGTCTTTTCCCATTGCTTTAATGCCTTCAGGTGCAACAAATCACAGCATCAGGGCCTCCAAGATATGCAATGACTTAATCCCACCACCCTTCCCCCAGAAAATCTCAGATATGATGTGCAGTATGACTGGGATTTAATTAATGTAGTTTTCTGCAGCTGTTTTATCATGTTTTGTATGCACCTTACATAAGGAAACTTTGAATCCAAATTTCAAAATATTTATCTTTTTTTCCTTTTCTTTTCCTCTCTTCTACCCCAAAAGAGACATAATTCACAAGAGGAGGTTCCTAAAAGCAGTTTACATTTTGTTAATATTAGCTAAAGCATCTACAGTGGTAGTTAGCAATTTGCCAGTATTTAAAAAAAGGTTAAAAGCCTTTATAAATCAGCATTAATGTTATGTTTTACATTATAATTTTATCTAGCTTGGATGCAACACTCAATATACATTACCCTATTTGGTTTGTCTTCACTTTGAAAATGAAAGATATTTTCCAAGTTATTTTAGAGGTTTTGAAAGGGACAGCATGTAGCACATTTTTTCAGTTTCCCATTTATGTGGGTCCATATATGTTGCCTCACATTAGTAGATAGTTTTGCTCTCAGTAAGAAATCCTTGACAAACTTTCTCCATTAGAAATTGCACAGCTAATTTTTCTGCCATTTTTCCTTAGTGAGACCTGTGGGTTTACTGCCAGTCTTTTTTGTGGTAGATGCATCAGAGGCAGAATTCTCCTCATGCAAAACTCACGTGAGATACCTGGACTATATTAAGCTGAGTAGACAAGTAGGACATGACTCTTGTAACTTTGCAAGAAAGGTTCATAGCAGAGGAATTGTACTTGATTTACAGCTGGGTAAGGGAGTGAGGGTCCTCTTTAGGGACCTTGATGTGCTTTGACATGACTCCAAAGCAGGAAGATGAGATGCCCTCTAATGGGGTGGTATTGCCTGTGGTCTGACTGCAATTTTTCAGAGTTGCTAGATTTTCTGTTGGGGCTTTTGGGTGTCTGACCATGGGAGACAGCTGAGGTTGAGCCACCTCTTGCCTGGAAGCAGCCTGGTAGAGCAGGAGGGTGATAGTCCACTTTTTTCTGTCCGCCAGTACAGAGTTGCAGCAAATCTTTGAGATGATTTTTGAGCTTCTTTGTTTGTGGAGGCAGGTCTGCCTTTGTTCGTTCATTCATCCTTCCCAGGTAAGTTGAAATCCTGTTCTGACAAGCATAACTTAGGGCAGCCTCACCATGTAGGCAGTAACATTAACATTGACCTTCCCTGCCTGGCTCCTTTGTGGAAGGGAGCTTATCTGTGTCTCATGAGCGATTGGAGCTTTTTTTTTTACTTTCTTATTTAGATACTGAATTTAGGCAGCACAGCAGAGTGAATGACATTTATGCAAAGTGATATTATTTCTCATATTTTTCTCTAAGCTTGAAAATTCTGGCATTGATTCCATCCTTACTTCCCACTGCACTAAACTGATACTTCTCAGATACTGACAGCCATGCACATAAGGTGAATGAAGATTCAGACAATTGTCAATCTATCCGGTAAAAGTGATGGTGATTCAAAAGTTTTTTGTGCAGACTCTATTCTGAAACTGGTAAGAATTACTATTACACTCAATTAAACATTTTCCTGACTGGCTGTTTTCACTTTGATTGCTTTTTTTTTTTTTTTTTTTTTTTGGTGGGGGGGAGGGGGGGAATAAAGTAAAAATAATGATAAAGTATATTTTTAGATGAACACAAACAGCTTTATTTGCATGTGAAAATTTATATACTCAGGGGAGTAATAGACTGAGGTTTGCATTGACAATCTATTTTGGCACAGATCTCGAAAAATCACATGGAAGAAGTTTGTGTCTGTAAAAGAAAATTTTATAGACACACCAAACTCAAGAAATTGAGTTAACTATCCACAGGAGAGATGCAGAAAAAGCTCAGTGAAAACGCAGTCTAATTGGAACCTTTGCAGGACACTGCAACATCCACAACTGCCGGAACAGGAATAGCACAAGGACATCATCAAAACCAGCAACACCAGACTTTTGAAATCCTGACTTTGGTCAATTTCTAAAGTGGTGGGGTCTTGTTCAGCAATCTGGAATGGCTACAGCACCTCTAAAGATCCTGCAACATGCTATGCAGATGGATCTGCATGAAGTTAATGCTGAATTGAATTAATTTGCATAGCATTAGTTCTCACAGACTAGTGTGTGTATTTCCATCACTTTGTACATTGTATTTCCAGCCAGACTTTTTTTTTCTTTTTTTTTTTCCTCTTCTTTTTAATTGCAACTTCTCTTCAACACAGCCATGGCTCCATGTCTGACCATTGCTCCATGTCTGACCACTGCTCTCTACTGGACATCAGTATTCACAATTTCTACTGAGTCAGAAGTCAGAATCAGAGCCCTTGACAAAATCCGCATTTTCTATATTATTTCTACTTCCTTTATCATGTACATCATATTGTATTGAGGATTAGATTGTCCCTAATAAATATTCCTCTCAGCTTCATGTCAATGTGCTTTGAATAAGACACAAATTCAGCTGAGTGAATCTCTTCCAGGGAAGATGAAAGAGAAAAAGAAGAAGTGAGAAAAGACTAAGTGAAACTTTCTGTATAGCCCAGTAAGTTACTTCCCTTTCTAAAAATCACTGGAAAAGACCCATAGCTGCCTATGCTACACCACAAAGAATTAAATGAAAATTGATTAAAGAGAGATCCAGGTCTCTGAACAGAGCTGTCAGGGTAGAGGATGTCAGCCCATCCTTCATGTAGAGGATGGGCTGGATAGTTAGGGAAAAGAGGCCTCTGAAATGGAAGCAACCAATGCCAAATGAAAACATCAAGCTGGCAGGACTTGAGGTCAGAAATGCAGATATATTGAAGAGGTGAGGATGTCAACCACCTCCTAAACAGCAGAGGGAAAGTGGGAAAGCTGCTCCTAAGTCATGGAGATAATAGGAATATGTTTAAAAAAAAAAAAAAAAACCTAGCAAAGGAACAGATGCTATTTTTCAAGGCCAATGGCTTTAGTATTTTTAACAATCACTCTGAAATGCTATCTCTTTCCTTATATACGAGAAATAATTATTTTTCCTGTGTGCAGCCATTGTGTTTGTTAGACGTTTTGAGTAAATACCCTGAGGTATATGTTGCAGGCTGTGAAATAGAGATGACTTAACACATCAGGAGGGTTTTAACAATACAATGAGAAAGTGGATGCTTACCAAGCTTGACCAAAATGCGCAGGATAACCTGTGTGATCAGCATCTGGGGAAAGACCAACACTCTCTTTGTGCTTCCTGAGGAGATGCTGCAGTCAAGGCTCTATAACTGCTTATAAAGATGCAAGACAGGTCAGTGAGAAAGCCTGGCTAGCAGGGTCTGTTACCAGAGTTGCAGAGAGTATCTGACAGACATGGTGATGCAGGAGATGATGGCCTTTCCCTTCAAGAAAGGCAGGTATTTGAACACCCCCACCCCACCACCCCTACCACCTCCAGGAGAAAATTGAATTATATCTGTGAAATCAGGGAGAGAAAGTCAAATACAAAAAAAAAAAAAAAAAAGGAGAAGAACAGAAGGTTATACCAAGTGCCAAAGGGAAGAAAAGACTTAAGCCTTAAGCTAAGAAAGGGAGAAAAGTCAGGTCTGCATTCACAAGGAAGAGAAAGAAAAAAGGTTTGAGCACAAAATCAAAGGAAGGAAGAGGAAAAGCTGAAAGCCAGAAGGGAAGAGGGAGCAAAAATAAAGTCAGAGAGAAGAAGTACAGTATGTTAACAGAGTATGTTAAATAAAAAGCAAGATAATTCTCTCCAAAGTTGAAAAGCTGATCTCTCTGTGTTTTCAACATTTCCAAGCACTTCTGTAGTTAAAAATGGGAACTGGGATGGAATGCAGAGAACATGCATTCTACATGCGTGCAGCACATATCCCATTTATCTTAGTAAACTTGAAAGCAAAGTGACCATTTATGTCACTTCCATTCCATTATTGATACCACAGGGCTTGTATCCAGAAGCAAATCTTAGCATGTCTTAGCTCTCACAGCATGGATACAAAGAGAAGAAACCTATTTGGACCACAGACACCCATAAGAGTGAGGGGGTATGTTCCAAGAAAAGTGAATGTTGTTAGATTAGTGATGTGCTCAAAGTAAAACTACAATTTGTCATAGTGAGTAAAATAAAATATACAAATGTGACATATTTAAGTGACAACTTAAATATTTACAGGTGAAACAAGTAATAAAGATGAAGACAATGTCAGATCCAAAGATAAACAGTGAACTGACAATTTTAAGTAACTAAAATAAAATTGCAAGAGCAAAAGCTCTACCTAAGAAGTCTAAAGTCTAAATTAATCTGCTGCAAAGCCAGGAATATGCAAGTCCTGCTGATGCTGCTTGTGAGGAGACTTTTTATACCTAAGAAGATAATACAATAATGTTCCTAGATACATGCTTTATAGTGGTAGAAAATAGAAGGACACATAGCTCCCCTGGATGCTTCCTCTGAATAGGTCTTTTGAAATGGTTTGGTATGCTATCAATTTCATATGCTCTCTGCTGTTGAACACAGTGGACCAGATGCTAGAGAGCAACATACAGTAGCATCACAATAAGTGTGCCTTTATCTTCAAAGCAGCAGATTTATTGACTTTAATAAGCAGAAAATATCTACATGGACATTAGACAAACACAGACTCAACATAGACTGAGAAAAAGCTGATAATTGTATTAAACTGACTTTGTTTCCCGTACATGTGTTCGGGAAATTTCCAACAACAGAGTGCCAAAAGGCCTGGTTGTGAGTCTGACAAAAATCCCACAGAACTGAAAAGGAGAAATATTATATAGGGTTTTTATAAAAAGAGTATGTTTCTTTAACCTTGCTTGGACACTGCAAGCTTTACCAGTGTGGGCAGTTCTATTATTACCTGGACTGATGTCAGTACAATTGACACTCTACCTGAAGACTTGAGAACATATCCCATCTACAGATGTCCTAGGGTGACTTTATGATGCTCGTATCCCCATTCATCTGTTTAGCCCAGAAATAAGTTTTGCATCTTAAGACTGGTTCTGAGAGTGAGGGTGGGGGAGAGAAGAAGCATGGAATTTGTTTTCAGACACAGCACTCATTCCTCCACATTCCTGCTCCTGGACTGTGTTGTCTGCAGCATGGACAGACAGCGAGACAGAGCTCTGCTTTGATTTTAGATAGTTTTTTGCTAGCTGAGGCAGAGAAGTTCCCTTGACCATGTTTTTTCTTTTTCTTTAGACCTGTTTAACCCTGCTCTGGACTGAACACCCAGCAGAGCACCAGCAGCTCACTCCTGTGGCCCACTGGGCTGGGCCTGGGCCACGGCATTTCCAGAGCAGGAGGGAATGATAGACTGGGTGAGCTACAGCCCACAAAGGGGACTTTCTGAGTTCGTCATCTCATTTGGAGCAGCAAGGGATTTTATTGCTTAATAATGTTCATTTCTTGAGCTGGTAATACCTTGCTGCTAAATAAAGTTTTTTTCTACTTTTCTCCAAGGAATTCCTTTTCCTGAACCAGTTGTGGGAGAGGCCCCTTGAATTTGCTTTCTAGAGGAAACCCCTTTGGAAGGTTTCTCCCCAATTTCTCCCAAACGTGCCCTAAACCAGGACAAGTACATTCTGGTGAGTGCCCTGGTGATTGGCCAGCACTGAACCCAGTACCTTAAGGGGTGCATTGGCTGGGAAACTGGCAAACCAAAACTACTACACAAAATTGGTTTTTCTGCCCAGTTTTGAACTGAAACAGATACATCATTCTGGCAGGCAATTGATGAATGCTGTGAGATAGGGATTTATTGGGAGAAAGGAATGGCAAGGCATGTATTACAACATAAGGTTAAGTAGAATGATAGTGAAAAGTTTCTGTTGTAATTACTCCATAACATTAACAAGAGGGACTTCTCTCCCTAAGTGAACTGAAAAAAGACCGTTCTAGAGGTGGTAAACTTACTGAAAATTTAGCTTTTGTTTCTTTACATTGTCATTGGGACAGAAAAATTTGTAGGGGGAGGAGAAGTGTCCTGAAGGGTTTTTTCTGATTCTTATTACTCTTTCTTTTAGTTACCATTAATAACTTTTTCTTTATACCCTTTTAAAATTGTGAGCCTGCTTTGCCTTTCTCTTAATCCTATATCACAGCAGGAAATAAGTACATTCTAGTGAGTGCATTGGTGATTGGCCAGCACTGAACCCACCACACTAACTGGTGCTTTGGCTGGGAAATCTCAAACTGGTGAACCAAACCCACAACAGATTTGGGGAAAATGCTGTAAGGTTGTCCCAAAGGAGCAATGGCCAAGGCTGCAAGGTGTTTCCTTTAGGGTTGTAGCTCTGTGTCTAAAAGCAGACTTGGTAGAATTAGCACATTATAAAGATCTGTGAGGACAAATAATGAGGATTTCTGCTCACATTTCCAGTAAGTAATGAGTATAACAAGATTTATGGAGTGGAATTTTAGAAGCTTTTGCTTTAGTGTATGACCAGATGGTGATGAGAAGAAGAGTGGTTGGGCTTCCACAGTGGAAATTGTGACTGACTGGGTGATGAAATAAAAGCATTTGGGAAAGGAAAGTGGGAAGGCACTGGACTGTGATAGCTTGGAGATGGAGGAGTAAGTCTGGGAGTCTGCACCACTACAACAAATTTCAGGAAACTGCTATGTGTAGGAGCCCTTTTTCACTGGTGGCACAGCTCAGCTAGAAAGTATGCACTGCAGAAGGCACAATTCTGAATTGTGGGAAGTCAGGGAGCATAAGGATACATAGATTAAGGGAAAAGCTAAACATCAAGAGGCTCATCATTAAATAAGCATTCTTTCTCTGGTTTAGTAAAAGTGAGGTGGAAATCACATGAAAAAATCTGTCCATTACATTAAGTCAGTTCCATAGCACGCCTATATATATGTGCAAGGGAATTGAATTCAATGTTCATAAGGTGCCTAAATTATTCCAGTACCTTTTTTGATGATCATTCAGTATTTTAAACATTGTGCTTTTTATGACACTTGCATGAATGCATGTGCACGCATGTATAATTAAATGTCAAGTATGACCTCCCAAAGGTACAGAGAGATTTCTGAGTATTGATTCCGTAGCTCAATTGATCTAGTTCAAACCTCAGGGCTGATACTGTTCCTGCAGAAATAAAAGGAAGTGCATACCCATACCCATACTGGTATGGATGCACACACCTACTGGTATACCTGCAAATACCATTGGACTGGGGTGTCTCAGTCATTCAGGGTGTAATCTGTACACCAAGGACCCTTCTCTTTTGGGGCAAATCCTGGTATATTTGCCCCAAGGTGTTTCAGAGACATGAAGATATGGTAGAAACAGAAGGAAGTTTAAAAACCAGACTCTCAAAGTGGAGTGTGACCCTAACCTTAACTCCTGGCTTTGATAGATGGAGGAAGCCAGATGGTGATTAAGGGACAGTTAGTGTCAAGGTCATCTAATATCATAATTTTGCATTTCTTGAGCTGTTTCAGTTTTTGTTGTAATGCTAATGTTATTTAAAGTACATTTGTTTGGTTTTTGTTTGTTTTAGAAAACAGAAAAAATTGCAAATTTTGTAATAGATCTGTATTACACAAATATATCTAAATTTTTGCAGCATTGAAGGGACTCAAGATCTGCAGCTCTGAGTCAGCCTCTGAGATGTTAAGGCCAGCAAGGCTGGCAGACTTTTACCAAGTTGTTGCTTTGACTTTCTACCTCCTCTTTTCTTGTTCCTCTCACATGATTGTGGGTGGGATTTTTTATCTTCCTTTATTTTTTGATCCAGCTGTGTGAAAAAGCACAAACACTTAGATGCTAGTTGTTTTCCAGGGCTTGCTCTTTCTACACATTCTCTGTTTTGTACTTTAATGCATGCTAAAATGTTCAACAATTACTGTAAACCTTGACATAAACATATGGACCTACATTTTGAGCATCTCACATTGCTTGTTATGGAAAATAGGTTTTCAAGCTCTTGTTTGTTAGGCACTGGTAGCTTTTACCTTCATGATGTTGAGAACTCTGAGCAATGGTCAGTGTCCTCTGTGTGTGCCATCATGCCTGCTGCAGTGGTCTTTTCTTTTGCAGGTGTTGAGGGTGCAACAAAATGCTGCTGACTGCAATCCGCTGGTCCTTCTTATGCTAGCAAACAAGTCTGTGGGTGGAAAGTGGAAAGGGTGGTCTTAGTAGTATAAAGGAAGTCTCACTAGAAGACTCTAACTGAAAGGAAGTGCATGTGGAAATATGCCATCACCCACACCCAACTTCACCAAAACCTCATGCAGCTGAAGGGGGTTTATGGGATCTCTGAAACATAGCCACCCACAACGGTCATCAGACCAATTTGTGTGAGGTTTTTTAAATAGTGCTTTAGGGTTTTTTCCCCTCCTGTTTTGCTTTTTGACTTGTAGTCATGAGCTCTAACCTTCATGTATATGTGTATATAAATGCATAAAGAGAGAGATATGTACATTTTGTCCTTTATCCTGTCCACGTTCTGAAATAAGATGTCCCACAAAACAATTTCATCCACACAAAAGCTGAGTTAAAAGTCCATCCTCCTCTAGGAGGAGTTGAGTCACAGTCATTGCTTGGCTAATACAGACATCATGGTCTTGGTCCCTTGAAACTGATCACCTAACCATAGCTGGCATCAGCAGAAATATAATCAAGATTTTATTTCACTTTTACAGTCTGGGGCCAAGTCCTCATTTGTTCTTGTTCTCTTTTTTGTAGTTTTTATTTAAAAGCTTATCCATGGATATCTGGATATGAGACTCAGAGGCTTAACTGCTCTAGCTGGATAAGATATTTTCAGCTAAGTGTGTAGCTAGCCTGCTCTAAGTTTCATTAGAAGAACACTGCTCAGGTGCTGTTTTCAGACAGATATAAGACCACCTTTGATGAATTTCAATGCAGTAAGCTGAAAGCATGAGTTGTTGACATTTCTTTGAAAAAAAACTATTTCACTCAATGTGTTTTGTCCCCTTCCTGTGTGATTTTTTTCTGTGTATTTGCATTCAGTGCGGCTTTATTTCCATCAGATCCATCTAGAAATGGATTTTTAAGTCATTTGTGAAGAAATAGTTCAGTTTGAATGAGAAAGCAAGTGAATAAATGAAGTTCTTGATTCCAACAGGTTGCTACCTTCAGTGGCTTGTTAAAAGAACTACAGACTCAAAAGCTCACTTGCAAAGAATATACATAGCATGTTTCCATCCATCCAGAGACCAGGAAAGCTGCCATCTGACAGCAATGCCTAACATATGACAGCAGCAGCTGTCATTAAAAAATCACTAACACAAGCCATCCTCTTCTTCCTATCCTTTCCAAGCCCCTCTGTCTGCGACTGCACATGACCAAACATAACCCAGCTTCTCAGTGCTGGTTCCAAAGTCTTGGTCTGCTCGACATGTTTTATGCTACATGTTTTAGACAATGAGGGAAGACCAATACAGTTATCTACTAAGAAATGGAAATGCATAACATGCATAAAGCAAATGGAGGCCAAGATTGTGCCTTAGAGATGAATGCAGAGATGTGCAGTCACCTCAGACCTCACAAATTTTATCTGAAATCCTTATGATAGGATGCAGTCCAGTTCACTCATTGGAGTGCAAGGGCCAAAAGATACCACCAAAGAAGGTTCCTCTTCATTTATTTAAGGTCAAAACTATCCAGACCTTCCAATATGTCACTGAAGTTATCTTAAGACAGAACACAAGCAAAGCAAGGGAATGCAGTGTTCTCCAACACAACAGTCATTTTGCACCACAGAATCAAGACCTGTTCCCAGGAATGTATGTGAGCCTGGCCCCCTGCCTTGCTGCTCACTCACTTCTCTTCCCACAATCCATGTGCATCTGTGCCAGGTACAACACCAACAATGGATCTGATGATCCAAACAGAACGGGCAGGTTGATTGTTTGCAGCTGCAGGGGTGGGGAAAAATAAAAAGAAGAGGAGAAAGAAAGGTCTTCCAATTGCTTGTGATTTTCAGTTTGCCAAGAGGTAAACAAAACCCCAGAGGCACCACAGCCTTTAAAATTGCCATTTTTATCTGTGCTGCTCCACCAAGCAGCTTGGAGTGGTACCCACAGTACCCTGACACAAAACCACAGGAGGGTGAGGTTCCTGCTTCTTCTGGGAGCAGAACAGGGAAGCTATTTATTTTGGGTGCATCTCTGAGCAGTGAGTCATGTTTCGACTGGAAAGTTGGCCACAGCTTTCTGGCAGATCTTTGTTGCCAGCAAACGCTGGCATGCTACCCAATTCCTCCCAGCTCCCTTTCTTCAGCCCCTCCCCCTTCTTTAGTTTGGGCTGCCTTTATATTGTTAAAGCCCCCATTTCATAATAGTCATTGTGCCATGTTAACCTTGAGAGTAAGTGAGAAAGGACAGTGAAGGGTGTAGCTCTGTGCTATAATGAGCATTTGGTGCTATAGCAGGTGGGAAAGGCTTTGGGGATCTGGGCAGATTAGAAAGAGAGGGGGCTCTAGCAGATGTTGAAGCAGGATGATGTATTACTGTTCACTCTGGGATTCAGACAATACCAGCACAAAAGTAGAACAGGGAAATGGGGAAAAATTTGCTCCCTTCTGATGCAAACTGGGCTGAAAACCAGACAGACTTGAAAGTGAGCATTTAAAAAAGACAAATATGTTTCCAAGTCCAACATCTTCTCTCTGTTACTGACAGGTTTCTCTTCTAAAACATCATCCCAGGTTTGATTTATTTTACATTAACTTAAGCCTTGAAGTGTTACATACAACTTCTCCTTCCTTTCCCCTCCTCTCAGGCAGTAACTGAAAATACATGCATCTAAAATTCCTCCTCTCCAACACACCTCAGAGACAGCCCAGGCAGGACATCAGCTGTAAATAAAGTCTCACCTACAAACCAAAGGTCAGCAGTGCTTAGAAATTCAAACCAGTTTTTCTTCAGCTTTTAATGCAATACTTCCAAAATATTTTAATGATGTGATTCCCAGTCTTGTTATCCCACCTAGCACAGTCAACTATAAAGTAACTGACATGTGATTGCTTATTAGCTACATATACATATATATATATATATATAAAAAATATATTTATATATATATGTCTCTATGTATACATATATCAAAATTATGTCAAGAGGACTAAAAAGCAAATTTAAATGACGACAATTTGTCCTACAGAGTGCTCACACCTCAAGAGGCAATCGTGTATCTCTTGTAATAAATAGTCCGCAAAAGATGAAAGAAAGTCAGGGTTGGTTTTGATGTGGATTTTCTGGAATGCAAATCAAAGTGAGATACTAGGTACACAGCAAATTGAAAAGTAATTTTTTTTAAAACCAGATACCTACATGTGAATATAGGACCTTAGTTTTGGAGTCCCACTAGAGTTGAAAATCTAGGCCTTATTTCTGTTTCTATTTGCAAAAATGTTGCCAAGGAACTCACATCTTTCTGAAGTTTATTAGATTATTAAAATTGTGCTCTATAAAATAATTTCAGATCAGCAGATCACCCACTTTTGCATTTTTATATATGAGTAATACACAAAATCTGGGTTACTTGTTCTTGAATGGCACAGATCTTCTATACACTAACTAATGAATGCATCTGAAATAGCTGTTGTAAAGGAGTTTATCTTCAGATTGTCCCACATAGAGATATGGGTTGCTACACAATTTCTGAGAAGCATGTCAGGCCAAAGCTTTCCAGCATCCTGGAAGTTCTTAAACCATCCCAGACTTCTGATTTCAGAAGGCTGCCAAAAACCCCAGCAAACCTCCTCCCTATCAGAAAAACAAAATTGAATAGTACAACACGTGACTATATCTATTATCTGTTATTATTTGTAAGTAGTATTGCCCTGGACCTGGTTGCCCAGAGAAGCTATGGCTGCCCCATCCCTGGAAGTGTTGGAGATGAGTCTGGGTGAAGCTCTCAGCAAGCTGGTCTAGTGAAAGGTGTCCCTATGATGGCATGGGGTTGGAATAAAATGATCTTTAAAGTCCTGTCCAACCAACCCATTCTATGATCCTATGATTTTATGACCTAGGGATTGTCTGTCAAGACAGGGAAATATTCTGATTCCTAGAAGTGCCACTTCAAAATTTAGATGGCCAAAAAATAGCATATAACAGGAATACATAGAAATGAAAGGAAAGCGGAAGAGTTGGTGATAGTTCATAGCAGTCTCAAGCATCTGTGAATCCAAAACTGAGCATGAGTTAGCAAGGACTTTTCTGATAGCCATCAGCCAGAGTCTTCCTGCAGAAGCTGTCTGATATCCACCTTCTCTGTACGTGTGTACAGTCAGAGATTGTGTTGATGGTCTGCTTACACCCTGAGGCCTTGCAGGTGATGGTAGGCAATATTCTCTGCTCCCATATTCCTCTTGCCTGGGGAAAAAGGGATGTAATGTCACTCTTCAGTGAAACAGGGGGTAAATATATGAGTGAGGCTTTCTCCCTTGTCATATATATGTTTAAACAAAATATCTTTTGTGAGTTTACTCAGCAATGGCATTTTTTTGCCTGAATTATTGGATTCCAATTAATTTAAACAAAAACCAGTTCAGGGAACCTCAGTACCACATTCACAATGAGCATCCTCTTCACCCTCCGTACACTCTGGCAAGTACTAATGCAGGGAAAAACCAAGTCTTTTTCTAGCACTCGTCTCCTTTTTGGTACAGACCCCCTTCACATCCACTTGTATTTTCTGATTTTATATGTGGTGGTTTTTGTTTATGTCTGGGAAAAATAACCAAGCATGGAAGTAAATTAATAATATTTAACAATGCTTTATTTGTAATCGTGCTTTTTATGAGCAATTGCATTATGTGATGACCGACACCCAAAGGTACAGTCTCCATAAGATTCTGGTTTTACCCTGTGTCCCTCTTAAACACACAAGCCCCAGAATAACATATGGAATACACATGGGGTACTTGGAAATTGCTTAGTATTTATGACAAATTTTAATTTGTGTCTTCTTTTAGCATCTAGAGGCCTCAAGTTTGGGCTAGGGGTTTTGCTAGTATACAGCAAAACGATAAAAATGTGAGTAAAATGGAAATTTTGTGGTTTCAGGAGCATCACTGCATTTTGGTTTAGGCACCAAAATAGATTCTACAATTTTGTTTTATCCCATATCCACTGACCATCAAGAGAGGTGTCTGAAGCCAAATGCCTCCTTTCTTGTGGACCAGATCACCATCACTGCTGGACTCCTGCAGATAGGACACATCACACACAGGCACTCATGGATATGGGTGGCCAACAAAACTGGGAATTCTGAAAAAAATAAATGACAAGAGGAGAATGATGGACTCCGTTGCCATGGCAGATATATGTTACATGTACAGA
This sequence comes from Haemorhous mexicanus, assembly GCF_027477595.1. Taxonomy (NCBI): domain Eukaryota; kingdom Metazoa; phylum Chordata; class Aves; order Passeriformes; family Fringillidae; genus Haemorhous; species Haemorhous mexicanus. Next base: position 12,926,603 of record NC_082381.1, read on the forward strand.
TTCCTCTGGAGGCAGTGATCCTTGGACATAGTAGAAGCTGTGATTTAAGAAAGTGAAAGAAAAAAGGGAAAAGGAGACTAATGGTGCTAAGTGATTAGATCTATGGACACAGCTAAAATACAAGAAAGAAATATTTGAAATATGGTTTGGTTTATTAGTATGCAGGATAAGCTTCTAGCAAAATAAAAAAAAATCACTGAAATGAAAGGGAAATATGTTTCACAGTGGAAAAAACCCACAAAACAATCTAGAAGTGCTGACTGGGAATAACAACAAAAGCCAGATGGCATAAAATGGCATCTTTAGGGATTATGAGGCATAAGGAGCTGCACAGAAAAGCATACTCTGAGTCCTTAAAAATCTAACACCACTTACGGGGCACGCTCAGTCTCCTTAGATAGCCACATTAACTTACTTAATGTGCTCTGGCCTTAAAAGCTAGACAAACATCTCTACCATTTAAGCTCCCTGCCCTCCTCAACCATTCATCAAGCTTTGTCTGCTGTGCTGTTAAATATCCTTAGGAATCCAGGATATTCAGCATTATCAGGAACTTGAAAGAGGATACTTTATCACAGTTAACAACACAAGTCACCCCTCCACACCCTGCCATAGGCATCAGACTCCTCCCCCACTTTGTTAATTTATTTGGAATTGTAATGAAGCTTTAAGTTCCTCACTTAAATTTCTTCTAGACAGATGTGCAATATCACTGAAATGTTTTCCCATCATAGAAATATAAAGGGACAGGAAATCTATTTTCATCTACCCACTCAAATTATGCTCTACTGGTTGTGAGTGTGAGATTGACTTATTAGAGAAATTTCAACTTAAATAATTCATTAACTTAATACCGTAACTGGTATTGAACTTCATATTTGTCAAAACTCAAGTTCTCTGTGCATTTAGTTCCAAGAAGGCCCTGCCTACCCCTTTTCATCTTTCCACCAACAAGGAAATACTCTAATCAAAACTGAGTCAGTCCAGTATCATTTACATTACAATCGTTAAAACTGCCATCAGTAGTTCAGACATCTAGACACCATATTCCATTTCTTTATGGAGATTTACAGAAACAGCAGAGAAGATTTTCTTCTTAACAGCAAAGATTTTTCTCCATAGACCATCAGCTTCTAAGCTCAGCCTTTTCTCCTTTATTTAGTGATGGATTTATGCATATAAAAAGAAGTAAATGAATCAGCTTTTTCTAGTTACACAGTAACTTGATGCTTATTTGGATGAAATCTGTAATAGAAATACCATTCTGTGGAAAACCTGTGCAATAAGCCTGTCATATTTGCAGCTCTTTTCTTTAAACATGAGGCAATATCTTACTTGTAACAGTGAGTCTGTAATACTAATTTCAGGACTTAGACTTTTATTTCTCACTCACAAACAAAAGACATGTAAATATGATGATCTAGATCAATATACAGTTTTCTTCCAGATGGTTTGGATCCTATTGGACTGCATACCACAATATTCAGGGATGAATATGAAGTGCCCAGCATCATTGGAATTCTAGACATCCTGCTGAACCCAGTTTTAATTAAAATTTAAACTGTGCTGGCCTTATTTTGAAAAGCTTAGTTCACTGTTAAACATTACAGTACTTTTTATTTTTAAATGCTGTGTGAATTTTGTTACTCGTTAAATGTGCCAGATTGACAGTCCTCAACCCTCCTGTACCCACAGAATGAGTGGAACAGTAACATAATCTCCCAAATGTTGTCTGGCATTGATGGGAATAATTTCACTTGGCTTCTAATTTTGATAGAAATAGAGTCACTCCACTGAGCTGGAAATGAACTTTCACAAGATAAAGAGTCCCAAAACACTGTTGAAAGATATTTATTGTATTGACTGTGTGACAGGTAGGAAAAGTATCTGGGAGTGAGGGAAGCGGAAAATAAGCACTCATATTCTCTGTACAAATCTGAAAGGTGTAAAATCATTACATATCTGTCTGAGATTTCAAGTGTGAATTTTCCCAATGTGAGACAACACCTAATATAACAGTATATCCCATTTCTAGTAATCTCCTATGGGTTTTGTAACAGAGGGTACATTATTAATAAAAAAGAACATGGCAGTTCTCTGCTGTTATCTGTGAGTGGAAGATGAACCTGTAGAACGATAACTTTGCTCCATTTGCGAACAACCCAGAACTCCTCTATATTGCCTTAGAATGTCAAACAGTTGACCTGGAAATCACCTCTGCTGAAAAATAGCTGTTACTAAGTCCCTTGTACCTTTTTCTTGAGAATCAGGAGCAACTGAACATGAAAAAATATTTAGATGGGGATTTATGGATTCAGAGATGTCCTGATTAAGTTGAATGAAAAAAGACCAGGGAAATTGTGAGGCAGTTAATAAAAATGTCAGTTAAGAAAAATGTGGTTGAACCTAGGCAAAATGTGGTGCTAAATATTGCCTTTGCTTCAGAGGACCTGTCTGACACAGCAGATTTAGCAATAGGCATATATGCCACTAAACTCTGAGTCCTTTACCATAAGGATGCCCCTTTTAACATTTTGAAGACAAAGTAGTTTAAGTGAATATCCATAAGAGCACCATTACCAGAGGGAAATGATTTTAGTGCAAGTTAATGGAAACCACATTACATGAGTAAATTATTTTACTGCAAGCCTCTGAAAACCACATTACAATAGTCAAACAATCTCATTTCAAGTCCACTGAGACCACATTAATAAAGCCATTATCAAAGTAAACCAATTTCAAATGAACTCTGTTGGGATTTAGTTTTAAATGGCAACAAGATTTCAATGCATGTTGAGAAAAGCCCCTTGAAATGCTATTATGGTGTAATGTCAAACATGCAATCAAAGTTACAGGGGCCAGCTACAGGATTACTAAAAAAATGGTCACAGTTTTTTCCAAATTTGGCCAATTTGACTAACAATTTGCTATTAATTACCGTTTGTGTTCTATTTATTTCTTCATTTCCAAAGCATGTCATGAGTTTGTTAGAAAGCAGTACATGAAAAATGAATTTTAAAACATTTCAATAAGCCATTATGACAAGCCAAAAGCAGTAACCTCATTCAGCCACTTGTAACAAGCATACAATATTTTGGGATAGAAAAGCTGCAGTAAGTCCTTTTCCCATGTGCCAGGAGCAATAATCATCACCCACTGAGAAGAGCACAGGGCTTGTGACTGAATTAATCTGCAAAGGAGACTATGTACAGAAGAAGGAAGAAAATGGAGAGCCTGAACGCTCCTTTTTGAAACTGGGAAAATATGGTGAAACTTCACTTATACCAAACGAGATTATATTAATGAGTTACACATACATCTATGTATGGGTAAAACCCTTCCCACATAGAAATGACCTCAGGTGATTCTTTCACTTTTCTCCTTCGGTTTTTTTCCTCCAACATCCTTTGTTGGAACTATTTCTGTAGAAAAATAATCTTAAGCTATCAAAAGCTGAGGAAAACATTTCTTTGTGTGTATTAGAGACGGTTCCTGACACTCATCTTTGATGGATCGGTCTCAGTGTTTGTGGGTCCTTTTCACTTTGTAGATTGACCAGCCATGAAGCTTAAACTGCAAAATGCATTTCTGTGAGTCTGGAGTCAAACTTAACAGATAACAGCTTAGCACCTCAGCTCTGCCTAACTAAATTCAAATTTTCCTGATGTAGAAGTCAAAATATTTAGGCATGAGGATAATTCTGGCTTAAATCATAGATACCTGTAGATTTAAAAAAACTATATTTTTTTGTATTGGGGTGAAATATTTTCTCCACAACTTTAGAAATTCATTCTAATTTAAGTTCAACACCCAAAATCTTTTTGTGCCTGCTATACATAAAAATGTTTTACAAATGGTAAATAATTTCAATGTGTACCTTTAGATATCCGTCTTAAGTATTAAAACTTTTAAAGAATATAATAATAATGAAAGTAGTGCTATCTCTGCTGACAGAGAAAACCAGGAGTTCAGGTACTGTGTCAATACTGATGAATTAATAAAGTGCTAACATTGAAAAATATTTTCTATTCAGGTAAGAAAACAAATCATGATTCCGAACTTATCACTGATTGCCAAGATGTAGATGAAGATCTTGGGAAAAATTACAATAGAGAGTATTTTAATAGAACAATCTGTTCAAAACCACTACATTCTTAGATTGTAGCTGTGGGTCTTTGATCTGTTCACTAAGTTTGGTTAGGAAGAAGAAGGAAAAGAAGGATCTCTTGGATACTCCTGAGAGGCATATTACTGATAGCCAGCACAAGAATTAGCCAATCAGATTAACTAATAGTGTATATCATGAAAATAACCCATTCTGACAATTCTACCTTAAAGAATTTTAAAACTGTAAGATTTGTTGAAGCCAATGTAAATTGTGTTCATCCTTAGAAATATACTATTTAAGTTATTCCTAAATGTTTTTCACTTTGCATTATGACTTAGGTATATTAAAAAGTTCAAAAACATAATAGTTTTTGAAAATCATCATTTTCCTGCTGATTTGCCAGCTGTTTCTATACCCCCCCACCCAAAACATACCAGCTGTTAAATCGAGTGCAATCCACATCAGTGAAGTTCTAGGTTTAGGTTCTGCTGATCTCAAGTACAAAAATCTCTTTAATAAATACATAATTTTCTATCAAGTATAGGCTAGTTTTAGGGTAGGTTTTGGGGTTTTTTTGTTTTTTTGTTTTTTTTAGTGTTTCCTAAGTAATATTAAAGCAAGTACACACTGTACATTTACTTATGAAAATCCAAATAGCTCTGACAGATAATTGACAAGGCTGCTTGCACTTATTTTTATGTTACTGTGACTATTGCTGATGAACCAAAAATTTGTTATTTAATGTTATTTCATTTAAAAGTTATATAAAGATTTTAAGTTCGAACATGTATTTTCATAACTTCTTTACTGCAGTAGATCAAGCTGAGGTGAGGATTTCAAATGCAAATACAAAATAATAATCAGAGCAAAAGAAAAATTACCGAAAGTCGATTTCTCAAATTGTTTTGTGACAAAGAAAAAATGAAGTAAATACAGCCCACAGTCTTGCACAAAATGCAGATGTATCACAGGACAGAGTTCTAATCCTTTTGCCATTTTCCCGCAAGTCTTAATCTGGAGTGTGCATATTTTCATTACTTCTAAAATTTGAAAGAAACAAGAAATCAAGTCCAGTAACAACAGCAAGAACACATCTATATTAAGTTCAGTGAGACATGAATACTTATGAGTTTATATTTAGAACTAGTTACTTCTAACCACAGAAAATTCATCACTGTTGATTTGTTGCAGGAAGAAATTTCTCCATAACAAAGTTGACTCACCACGTTTCTAGAAAAAGAAAAAAATCCCCTTACTAATACAAATGAAAGAGTGTCAATTTGCTTTTCAGAAACTTTTTTTCTTGTAATCCATAATGCACGTATTTCAGTGTACTGGATGAAAGCAGTTACATTGGTGGGTGTCACTGTTGAAAACTTCTGGTATGCATTCTGTCTTTTTTTGTTTCCCATTGATGCAGAAAAACTGAGTCAACAGCTTTGTGGTAGTGTGCAAACGTTGCAAGGGATGCAGCTACATTAAAAAAAGTATCAAAATGGTAGAATTTCAGCACTGAAAACCCTTCTGTCTGAACAGGAGGAGAGAATTTTCAGTTAGAAGCATTAGGTGTTGGATTGTCTCACTAGTGGAGGAAACACACTAAGCCAGTAGTGCAGAAGAATCAGTCTTGAAACAGTCATCTGTGGAAAGCAGTTTGCTAAAGTACTAAAATAATCCGGAAGCATTTGTAGGTTACTGTTGGTAGCTGAGCTCTGTATTGGAAGGGAATCTATACAAGCAACTTCTCTGGAGTTTAGTATTTCCAAGGTGTCATTGAGCAGAATAGACACACAAATTAATTTGTGTTAAAAGCAGTCCTTAGGCCACTTGAAGATACATATTAGCCTTGAAGACTGCAAGACTGCAAAGGCTACTTTGAGCGTGGCTGGCCATGTAGGACCCTGCACACCCAGCCATACCTTCTGAGTTAGTACACCGGGTTACTAGACTCCACAATCTGTGAGGTGGACAGAAGGTAGGTGGAAGTGATACTAACTACATTTATGGTCACTCAATGCTAATTCTGAGAGTGTCTCTGATGCATTCAAAGAAAGGGAAAAAAGGGACAGTTTGATAATATTGAGAAGATGGAGGAAAAGCTTGGATTCAGTGCTCATATAGACATAAACCTGAGTCTTAATCTCAACAAGATCTTTATTATCATCAGTTGTAATTAGAAACTGGGATATATTTACTTCTCTTGATTTCAATCTCTGTACTGATATCCCATTCTTAGGACTCACTTTGAAAGTCAAAAAATCTCTACTCAAGGCAGGGAAATATTTTTAGCAGCTTTGATGTATTTGCACTTTTGCAGGTGCTGTGATCACTGTGTGCGCCACGTAACTTAGTTGTGTCATAAGCTGTGGCTGTGACAGTTGTCATGAGCTAAACAAACATAAATCAAAGTGTGGCAACAGCATACGTGAATGGAGGTTTGTCAGGATAGGAAGAACATGCAAAATTCCTTCCCACTGAGGAACCAGTGTTGAATCATTTATTTAGGCCTCCCTTTGGAGTAGTTGAATAAAAAAGAAAGATAACTGAGGCAGAAACAGTAAGAATTTGAGAAAACTTGAGCACAACTGTAACATTCCATGTTACTCTAAATCAGCAGTGGTGTCACTGGAAGTTATCTTTGCTAAAGATGTAAACAAAGAATCCCCTAATGGGAGTGTCTGAACTAAAAATTGAATTTTTGAGGATGGACTACAGAAATTTCCATCAGCTCTGATCTGCTGCTGTAATTGGAATTTTAGAAACATCACATTTGAAAAGTTAAAAGAACATATTTGAAGATAATTTAACATTTTAGAGTGGATTGTATAGAAGAACAATGTGTTTAATGATAGTGAGCAAAACTGAAATCAAGTACATTAGATAATTCCTCAAACTTTCTGGAAGTTAATTTAATACTCCACAATTGTGACAATAAAAATTATTAATTCCTTAGAAGGGAAGAATGTAGCTTTTTAAGAAGCATTAGTTATTTTGAAACAAAACAAAGCAATATATTTTCAGTAAATGGAAGGTATCATATATGTTTGAAGTATGTAGGTGTACATGTCAGCTGCAGCACCTTCTATCCAAGTGTGGACAACTTCAGGCAGAGTTGTGATGTAATCTGAAACTGTCTTGAAAATCACTCAGACGTTCAAGCCAGAGCATGCAAGTCAGGCAGCCATAGACTCATCAAGGTTGGAAAAGCCCTGTAAGATCATGGAGTCTAACCATTAACGCAGCACTCCCACCATGTCCAGTGCTAAAGCATGCCTCAATTGTATTCACACTTTTTGAGCACTTACAGGGATGGTGACCCCACCCTTCTCCCATTTCTTCCCTTTCTGGGGACTGCAATTTACTTCAGAACTTCAAGCACCAAAATGGTACGAAAAGACAATGTTCAGGTCTGTAAAAAAAAGTATCTGTTTTCTGATCACTAGAATCACAAATTTCATTCCACATCACTCACACGTCTATTTTTTTAGCGCGGCTGCTCAGAGAATAGTACATAGATGCAATAATTCTTCTCAAGCTTTGTTTCAACGTTAAATGCACCCCAGTAGGATTTTCAATGCCTTTGTCCTTCTGCCCTGGGATAAAGACAGGCAAAACACACATTTGGCGTTTCCCCAAAAGTGGTTCTTTATTCCATTAAATGGATAGAAAAAAATAATGAAGTTGAACCCTCCAACAGATAAATTTTAGACATCAGTTTCAATTTCAGATGAATGAATGCTTGCTTTATATCTAAACCATGATAATCTTACCTATGCAGTAGCAAAAAAGAAAAAGTGAAAAGAAAAAATGTGTTTAATACTACTGATGTAGAAAAGCATATTGCATATTTATAAATGGTATCCAAGATCAGGTTTAATGGAGAGCAAAATCTAAACTGCACTTGACTTCAAAGTGCAAGGACTATGTGTTACTGTGTTCAGGTTATTTCAACTCTGCTTACTATGAATTTTATAAAACACCATATGCTACCAAGTTGCCTCTACACTGAATACATCAGTAAAAATGTGATAAAACCCCTATATGTAACTACCTACCTAGTAAAATTTTTTAAACTTATTCCTTGTCAGAAACATGTAGAAACTTTTGTAATGCAAAGCATACTTTGGCAGTATTCTGCATATTTAAATATCTGAGTATTTAGATGCGTAACCTAAGGAAGTTTCCAGCTTTTTAACAATATGATGCATAGATTCAGGTTAATTGCAAATGGGTCAAATACTGCAACAAAATGCACAAAGTCCACCACTGAAGTCTCTTCCCAGTTTGAACCTGTCAACAATTCATAGTTCCTGTTTTTTTTTCCAGACCTACTCTTATCTGTTCATCTTAGCCCCCACCTTTTTTTAATTAAAAAACCCAAACAAACAAAACAAGCAAATAAAAAAAACCCCTAGTGTAACCTTCTGTTTTCCTTTAGTGATCATTCCAGCACTGCTACTTTTTGGACGCAAAATTATTTCCTTTGTCTTCAATATTTTGCAAATCACAATCTATTTAAAACTATGATGCCTGTAGATTTTGCCAAGATATTTTTGCCTTCATGAGGGTTACTTAGCGTCTTTGGAAATAGATTACTGATGCTTCATATTGTGGACTAGGAATCAAAGTTTCCCTAAACAAAGACAAAATCTTTTTCTGGATGTTCAGGGCAAGGCATCATCCCACTCCAGTATCCTGTTTCTCCCTATGCAGGTAGTTTGAGACCATGCAAGGTGGTTGTGGCCATTTCTTCTTCACTACTATTCACTAGCATAGAAATCCCCTATGCTTCTACTGAGCCTGTTCCTTTTGCTCCCTGATCAAGTGAATGCCTAAGAAATACACCCTATCTTTAAAAATGCACACACAATAATTCTTATCCAAACAAAACATACCTTTTTTGGATTTTTTTTTCCTTAAGTGTTTTTATATTTATGCCTGGAAAGGATAGCTTCTTCTTAAATAATAATCATGAATCATACCTACTTAGAGGTTAGTTATCTGTTCATGGAACTTTTTCATTATAAAAGAACATATATATATATATAAATGTTCTGACCCAAATATGCAAGAGGGAAAAATGCCATTTTATATATGCTAAAATTTGGCATGAGAAATGTCCTCGGCTCTGAGGCATTTGATGAAGTATAAGCACTTCTTGGTCAACATTTGACATTTAGTTAGATTTTTTTTGTATAGTTGTATATGTATCAGGTAGCTAATCTGTAGCTGTTAGTAATGTGATATTTATGATTAATGTGACTACATATGATTTGTGCATTAGAGATTACCTGGAATTTTGGCAGGATTCTAATTTTATTCTTGAAAATCAAATGGCATTCATAATATGTAAAAAAGAAGGAGGAAAAAATATATATCTGATCACATGTATAGAAATTTGTACTCATGTTTAAGCAGATATGTAATTATAAATGATAAATTTATTGTAGATAAGGACAAAAAATTGAACTAGCACTCATGTAATACCTTAGAGCAAAGGTTTGGTGCCAACTGCTTTTGTTTCCACTCTCAAATGTAGAGTCAGAAACTTGCTTATACATAGAGAATGTCTCATGCTGGAGCTGAGAGTCCTGCTTTTAGCCACCGATAGAATTACTGAATCAAATGAAAAGAAAAAAAAGAAAAAAAGAAACATGTTTCTCCAATAGTTCATAATCTCCAAAAATGCAGGTTCCAGAGAAATGCTGCAAATTAGCACAGGATGAGTTTTGTGAGTTACACCCCAATAAGAAATTTTACAAAGTGAGAATTCATCAGTACAGTTACAGATTGCTGCCCTTTCACTTCACACTAGCCATGTGCTTATGGAGAACTGATCCTTCAGGAAATGTTTCCTACCTTGCCTCCACCAGCAGGGATTAAGGGACTAAGGCTCATTAAACAGCTCATTAAGGGACTAAGGCTCTTTCCTACAAGCCAATATTTTCAGAAATGGAACCTGTACAGAGACAGCTTGACAAGCATTGGAAGTTGTTTCCTCTTTTGATTGAGTACATTTTCTTCACTATATGATGAAGGAATTTGTTCTCAAGCATTTTTATGTAGTGCAGACATTGAGATACTCTGTCACAGATGTCAAGGTTTGGACAGATTGAAACCTTGTTTGAATTGTCTGGTAGAAAAAAGGCAGTTACAAGCACCCAGCTATGGAAATGTGTAGCCCATCTGAAGAGTAGGAATTAAAACCTGAATTAGTTTTAAAAAGATGCAGTGGTATTTCTCTGCTCAAGGAAACAATTTAGGAAATACCTTGGGATCATGACTCTAGTTTTCACTTCATCCCAGGAGCATTTAGGTGGGGGCATTGATCAGAGCAGATTCTGGGCAAGCGCAGCTACATTCACAGTGGACATCAGTAATCAGGTGGACCTGAAGGTAGGCGAGGAGAGTTTTTCATTTAAGACTTCTGTGACTTCAGAAAGGATGTCCCTTGGTAAAGATGATGAATAAAAATGCCAGGCTCTTTTGGTAGGAAACTGGTGTGGTGCTTAGCAAGAGGTTGATGACTTTATCCTGGTACTAGCATGAGGACCTGGAAATACTGCATTTCTCATTTTGACAGTCTCTCCAAGTCTGTTTGTCAAGTCACTGGCTAACAAAACCTATTTCCCAGACCTATTTCTGATTGTCTTATCTCCAGTACCTTAGAATTAAGAGCACATATTTATGGACTCTGCAATTTAAAATTCTTTTATATCTACTTCTAAGTGTAACAGCTATTAATGCAGAGGGTGTATGGAGTTAAATCAATACTGCAAGAAACATGAATTTTATGCTGTATTTTAAACTTCATGTTTGTGAATTGTTCTCTTCTGAGTGGGTGAATAGTGCTATAAAAAGATACATTATGTTTCAAAGCCTGTCTCATCTTGGAAAAATATGTATTTGTTTACTGTATATAAAGATTAAAAAATGTCTTGAAAGGATGGAAAGGGGATAATATTACCACAAAAAATATTTCTCTAGAGGACAATATTGAACATTATTGAAATAAATTGTTCATGACCAACAAAAATGCGGAGCTTTGTTTCATATAAAACTATTTTTTCTGTTACGACATGTTAATATCAGTCCCACTGTTTTCCTTATGATATCTGTGTTGGGCACAAGCTACCCTGTCTGAACTGAAGTAGCGGCTAAACAGGCCACGAGCACTCATGTGTTGAATTTAGATTGGCAAAGTTGTGTAAAAATATTTTTTAGTTTTGTGGAGTCGCAGAAAAACATTTTTTGATTTGGGCTATATATTAAACAAAAGTTGTTTCTTCAGTCCAGCAAAAGAAGCCTTGATCTCTTTGACCACTACAGTACACCTGCTGTCTCGCTTTCCATTTAGTTGTTTTTATTTTTGTGTTACTGTATTTAGAGTAGATTTCAAGATATGGGTGGGTTGGGTGCATGTTTTCATCCCAACTTATATGAATGCATTCCATAAAAAAATACACAGTGGTGTATCAGTACTGTTCTGTTACATGATAGAACAATTTGGTTGGGTTTTTCCTAACATCTAAAAATCCTTGAAAAATTTTAACCCTCAAATACAATCCTTTCACTTTGCAAATGTAAAAATCTCAAAATTAAAAAGGAAAACCAGAATGAAACAAGCTTCATTAAAACAAAACAAAACAAAACAAGATTTTTAAAATGTGAAATGTTAAATGTTTCCTCGTCATAGTTCGTTAAAATTTATTCTTGCATTTTTTATGGGCAGGCTTGAAACTTTAGCTGCGTTAGGAAAAGAGAATATCAGTTACAAAAGTCTTATCCTCCAAAACAAGCCAGTTCCATCCCCCACTTCCTATGGCTGCTGTAAGATTTGGGCTCTACTCACAAGTGTTGCAGAGCATCCTCAACTCTGTAAACCAGATACCCTGAGGAAATGTTCCTGAGCACAGAATCTCAAATATCTACTCTTCAAAAAGCAGTTGGTTTGGTTTCCCAGACAATAGCTAGGTACTGTTGCTGAGTTAGAAGGGGAAGGAAAATTGTTAGGAAGCAATTTCTACACAGTTTGCCTGTTTTGAAGGGGTTTAAGCAAATGGATAAGGATTTTTTTCTTCTTCCTGGCTTCAGTGGTAGATTCTGGTCCCAACCATTTTAAACCTGCAAGTGTAAATAAATCTACACTATTCATCTGACATCACAGCATGGTCATTAGACAGAGTAGTTCAAAGAAACTTACCTGGCGTAAGTTTCTTGGTGTCACAAAGGATTTGTATAGATGGAAATCCAGTTTTTTTCACTTCCAGTCTGGTGCTTTTACCTCCTGAACAATCAGCCTCAGTTAAAAAACCCAAACCAAACCAAACAAAAAAAAAAAAAAAAAAATCAAACCAAACAACTATCTAAAAATATTGGTTCAGTAAACCTTTTGACATTGGTATAACTACAGCCCGTAAGGCATGAATAATACTTTTCTATGTAGGTTCTGACAGCAGAAATAGAAATTTCCCCACCAGTAGTTTCATATTTATATTTTGCACAATTCTCATGAAAATGGTAAGTTTCCACTCTACAGATCACATTGTGTTACCTGCAAAACATGTCTTCTAAATCTTTCTTGACAGTCATAAATATTTCACGTGATCCTCCAGAGGGATTGGGTAAAACATAAATTGCTACAATTTTAACAAAGTGCTGCACTGAACAGGAGATTACTGGACATTTGGGATATCAGAAATGGCTGCTTCTTTCAACCACCACTTGGCAAGCTGCTTAGGGTGATCTGCTCTATGAGAAATATGCTTGGGTAAGAAAATAAGTGAAGGATTTGCCATGCTCTGGATGTCAGCTGTGCAGCAGGATTCACCCTTCAGCGCACAGCAGCATCCTTGTCCTTGTCTTGGGCAGTGGGAGGACCACTGTGCTCTTCTGCCAAGCACTGTGCATGAGGCTTTAAAGTTTTAAAATAAGGAGAATATACACAAAAGCTGCTTGTGATCATCAGGCTCCTATCTGTGTTTTCCATGCGATCTCTAGCCAGAGAGGTCTGCCACTGTAGGCCGTTTCTGCTGAGAAACAGGTCAAACAATTCTGTATTCATCTCCTCCAACAGCAAAACAGTGGTATTTAAGTCAGAGGATTTGTGTTTATTTTATTAATGTCAAAGGTTTTTTATTAATTCAACTTTTTTCTTTTAGTTTTTGTGTTGGAATCACACTTTGTTGTAAACATTTAGGAATGCAACTGATAACCAAACCACTAGCACAAAATTTATAAAATCAGTGTGATAAGCTCTGAATATTTTATTGCAAAATAGCCATAGGCTTTCTGGAGAAGAGAACAGTAGTTCAAGATGTAAAACAAACAGTACCATAGTCACAACTGCTCACTTGAGAAAGTAAGATATGGAGAATCAAAATTAAATTCAGCCAACACCAAATTCTCTAGTCCTGCAAAAATTACCATAAGCTATTATATAGACTGTGGAGCTGATCAACAATGCACAGAACAGAACATGTACAGTAACATTTATGGCAGAGGCCTACTAATGTAAGAAAAAAAAATAAGAGGAAGAAGAAAGATATGGGCAGATACGAGAAAAGGCAATTTCTACAAATTAATGAATTTGAATTAAATGAATCTCAGAAGGCTAAGGAAATTAGATTTTAGTCATCTGAAATCTGACAGGTGGTTTTGAGAAGTTGTGGAGAAAAGAGAAATGACAGAAAATGGAATAAAAAAGGTATCATTTCATCCATTCCTGAAGATAAAAATCTAAAGGTAGCTGAGTAATATTAAAAGGGAAAAATATGTTTCAGCAATTGCACAATGAAATAAACAAGACAAACACACTTAAAAATACTGATGAGGACTGTCCTGAACACAATGCATATTTTATTTGTCATGGTTAAATACTGACACATTATTCACCCATTTTTAACTCTATTAATATAAAAATGAGAAAAAAACATATCAGAGACCTACATCGAGGATTCCATTTTCTCTGACTAAATGTCAGATGTATTCTAAACTAATAGGTATGGTCCAAAGTCTAGTATAGTACTGGTTCCATCCTCATTCTTCTACAGCTGAATTTTCTAATATAAAATGCTGAAGGCAAGAACAGGAACTCTGTCATGACCACACAAAGAGTCTTTGAGAGTTGTTTTCTTCATTTATACACAAAACAATTAAAAAGCACTATTTACAGGAAAAAAACCCATTGAGAACAACAAGAATCTAGCAAAACAAAATATTCTGCTACAGAGCAATTCTCCCAGTTGGTCTGAAAGGCCTATTAAATGGCTATTTCACAAAATAAGAAGACGAATAAAAACACAAAACAAATAACCAAAAAACCCCAATAAATTTATCCTGGGGTTTGACATTTAGATTACATTAGCAAGTTTACATAATAATGCACTAGCAACATCTTTATACACTCTTTTGTTAAAGTTTCGACAGCAAGTTTTGAATATGAATATTAAGTAAATATTCCTGAATTATATTATGTGTGTTAAAATGTTAATGAAAAAGAAGGAAGTACTAAATTATATAAAGTTTATGTAGGGATCTGTCTTAGGATGATGTTATATTGCTTGTATCCCCAGTCGTGTGTTCTATTTATACTGGATATCATATTCTGTGCCTTCAAAACTGGCTGAGAGCACAGGTGGAGAGAAGAGGAAGCTCGGAGTTTCATTATCAGCTGCACTCTCCCCCACAGTCTGCTGCAACACAGAACTCCACTGTTGATGTCTGGGAACAGATGGGGCAGAACACAGTGCTCCTTTTGCTTTTTAGTTAGTTAGTTAGTTTAGCTGGCTGAGGCAGTCCAAGCTTTCCCTGGACTGTTTTTTTTCCCTTTTCTTGGAACCATTCAAACCTGCTCCAGACTGGGATCCAGGAAAACACCAAGAGCTCACACTTTACAGCCTGACGGGGCCTACTCTGCAGCCTTTCCCACCACTGGAAGAACTGATAACAGAGCGACCACCCACCAGAGAGATTTTCTGAATTTGTCATCTCTTCAGAGCAGCGAATGAGCTTTGTCATCTGGAATTGCTCATTTTTTTGTGCTAAGGAGTGCTTGGCCTGCTAAATAAACATGTTTTTTCTTTTTTTCCACCTCTCTCCAAGGAAATTCTTTCCCAAACTGGTTGGGGGGGATGGGCCGTGTGGGTTGGCTTTCTGGGGGGGGCCCTTTTGGAGGTTTTCTCCCAGATTTGCCCTAAACCAGGACAGTATCCCAACAATACAATGATATGAATTTTATGCAGGTGTTATTGGGTGAAAATCTTTGATTTTGCATTAAAAAGGCAGTCACTTCGGTAGATTTTTCTGGTGTGAAAACAGTATCTGCAGATCTGCTTAAAACTTTATAAGCATCTTTATAAGTATAGAGTAAAATAAGACTTTCTGTTTCATAAACCAGAATGAAAATTACATAAATTTTTTGGAGCTTCTAAATATAATTACCAAGTAGTATGCAGCTGATACAGAGTTGCACATGAAACAGTGTTAAGGAAAAATAATCAAGGTATTTCTACCATGCAATAATAAGTACTACTGATCAGTTTTGCGTCTTTATATTCAGATATTTTGTGTCTTATTCAGATCAAATAAGAGTCCAAAATACTGCTCTTCAATGTTCTTTATACTTGTAAAAATCAGTTATCTCACATACACACAGGAATCTTTCAGCTGCAAAGAGGCAGACACTGACTGTTTGAAATACACTGCTTTTTGTCTGTATGGGAAAGGTCTGATGTAATTGTTCTTATGTAAGAGTAGCTATGGTAATTTCAGTAGATCTGAGCAACAATTAAGAAAAAAAAACAGTTTAGGGTCAGGAATACACTAACAATATCTCTCCTATCTCGTACAAGAACCTCAGGCTTTGCAGGTTCCTGTGTAGATTTAGTATTGCAGAAAACTTTTGCAGATAGTGGTAATAAATATGGCAGCATGAGATGGTAATAACCTACATTTGCACTTTCAAGAGGGAACATTTTACTATGTTTCTATTAACCCTTGAAATTATAAACCATTGATTACTGACAGACTTTGCAGAAATAGCATTGCACTGTTATCTCAAAACTGTAGTTTTGAGATGTCTGTTGCACAGAGCAGATGAGATTAAGCATATGCCTTAGACAACCTACTTTTGTGCAATATTTTATAGGTATATAGGGATAGCAGTCATGAAAAGTGTTAGAAATAGAGTCCTGGACACAAAAAGTGTTTAATAATTGAGCAGATTGGAAGAAAATAGAAGCCAGAAGCTGCTTATCAATATGTGTCAATCTTAGTAAGGATTGTCTTAATAGACAAGAAAAATCAGGGGTCATGTAATTCATGCCACTAGTATTTGAAATTCGTGTTGTTAACTTTTTTAGTGTCTAGAAAAGAAAGAAGATGAACGGCCACGGAAGAGAGAAGTTTAGTCTCTCTTCCCTTTTGTGCAGGATTTATCATTACTCAATTAAATTCTGAGTTCTCTCAGAATTTCTCCAGTCCCAATACCTAGAAGATTGTTGCTCTCACTGTCAGAGATTATCTCCAACATCCAGTACACATGGAATGCAATTGCCATGTCTTTAACATCCTCCTCTGCTCAGTTTCCCAAGTTTAAATTTTTATCACAGTCTATAATGTCTAAGATGTTCTTATTGATGATATATGGAGCTGCTTCTTCAGAATGCTGTAATGATATTATGTCACTATTTCTATGGTTTTTTTCCAAAAGAATATTCTAAATGAGAAACCAAAGACAAACCGCTTTGTTTCAATCTTTCCTTTGCTTCCTTTTTATGGGATAGTCTCTTTAGTCTGTGTGGAAGAGAGAGGAAATAGAATTGAGCTACAGGCTGTGGGATGCGCCTGCAGAATGCCATGGCAGCACAAAGAAGCTTGTCTCCACATGACCTTGAGGGAAGGAGATACAATAAGTCAGATGCCCTATGGAAAGGATCAGCCTATGTAAAAACATTAAGAAAGTGTGTTGCTGACATGGCAATGAGTGATAGGTTGCTTAGTGAAAAAAAATAAGGAAATACTGTGACTTGAAGAAATGTATAAAATCAGTTCATTTCTCTGAATAAATGTCTCAGTATCCCTGCTGATCTGAGTCAGTGTCTTGGTCATTACAAATGGTGGCCTGCATCAGGGACTTGACAGGCAACTAGTGGTTGCACTGATAATGATGCTCTGCTGAATGCTAGGGTGGCTAAAACAAAGCCCGGGGGCTGAAACTAAGTGCATGGCGCTGACTGACCTTTCTGCAGGACAGAAGGTAAGCAGCCAAGAACAATGGGGAGTGGTGTATGCCAGAACAAAAGGATGTCATGGAGATGTTGAAACAGATTTTGAAAAAAGAGCAGGAAAGTGGAATATAGAGATTTAAAAGACTGTCATTCAACTTTCAATAGTACCAATGTTTTTGACCTTCGGATATGGGATGCTTGAGGGAACGCTATGTAGGACCAAGTTATGAGAGGCGACAGAGTGCTGGTAGAGCTTTTGTGCTCATGGCAGACTGAGTGCAAGGTGCTCATGGCACACGTGGCACCGGAAGCCAGTAAAGGAACACTTGTGCCACCTCATAGCCATGCCGGCCCCTTCTGTGCCGCCACTGAGCGAAACACAAGGCTCTGATCTTAAGTCTGTCAGGGCTGTGGGAGAACCAGAGCATAGCCCCTGGTCCCCCAATCCTGGGGGGTCCCAGATCTTTTCCTCCCCAATTTGTGGTCAATGGGTGTTGGTGAGAAAACAAGATGCCACAAAGGGAGCTTGCACCACCCTGCGCCATGCATAATTGGCTGGAGCAGTGACATAGCAAGCAGTGGGACCTGGGGCAGCTGGTCCCAGCAGTGTATTCCCTCTCTGCCTGTTCTCTGCGAGAGTGTAGCAGTGGCAGCATCAGTGATGGGGACTATCTGAAGCTACGGCAAGTCAGAGCGGTGGTAGTGAGCACCAAGTGGCAGCAACTACATGGCAAAGCCACTCCACAGCAGTGAGCACATGGCTGAGTTGGGGGATGGCAGCAAGCAGCAGGCCAGCATCTCAGTGGGTCCAGCAGGAGGAGTGTGGCTCTCTGCATGTGAGAATTGAGGAGGCAAGCCTGGGCACCTGGCAGCACCAACAAAGGCACCACCATCGCAGCTGTGCAGCAGCAGCAGTGACAGTGGTGGCAGCGAGTGGGCACAGATGCAGGCTTGGTGGCCAGCCATTGCTTGGCAGGTGCTGAGTGCGGACTGGACCCCTGCTCGTGGGGTGGCACCATGCAGACCTTCCTGAGAGGGAAGCAGGTGGGCTCATCGCCTGTTCCTCAGGAGAAGCTGCAGCATTTCCACTGGCTTGTGTGGGGGTGGCTGTGAGCTGGACACGTAGTTTCTGCAGCTGGTCCATGGAATTCTCCTGTTTTATTATTCAGATGGGGATTGCTGCATGATCCTTCTAAAATCAAAGGTGTTTTGTGCCTATGGGAGCCCTACAACCAGGACTACCATCTCCAGCAATGTTTTCACAAACCTGGACCTTCACTGTTAAGAACGTTTTTTTACCATACCACCTTGTGACAGTCTACATTGTTCTGACTGCTTTTTGTTATGGATGCTCCTGTAATTTTCCTAATTTTTATGCTATCCTCTTAAACTGAAATTGCACAAAATCATTAACTCTTTTCGATATTGCATATTCTCAGTTTCTGTCTGTAGGCAGAAAGATTCCCTTGTAATTTTAAATTGCTTCCCAAGATTCTGTCAGTTTAATCATTGTCTCCTTTCATGGGAAGGAGATGTGTATTGTTACCAGTTACTAGGTATTTTGATCTGTCCCCCTATTTGTGGAAAGATTAGCTCCTGTGAGGTCATGTTCCTAACTAATATTAATAGAGGTTTGCTTTTAGGGAAACCCTCCCAGTCAAAGCTTGGGACCTGGCCAAGCCCTGGCCCTGGCTTGTTGAGGGTAGTATGGCATCAGACCCAGGTGTTTCTGCACTAAAAATGTGATCAAGTCTCTTTGGCTTGCTGATTTAGTCTTATAAAAGATGGACTCCCTTTTGAGGTAAATGTGGAAACCTTGTCTGGAAAAAGGCTCTCCAGATCCTCACTGGGAAGTGGTGCTCCACAGTAATTTCAGACTCTGGGTGATGGTAAGTATTTAGATAGTTGATTTTTGCTTGGTTGTTTTTGTTGTTTAACTATTCACTGTAAGAGAAGTGCATGTTATGTTACACATGTTCCTTAATTTGGGAGGTTGAAATACGTACTTGTTATGATTGATATCTTCACCACATGTATTTTTGCCTCTGCACATACAGGTGAACATGCAAAAGATATCTAGTGTCATTTTTTGTCCACTTTTGCTGTCCTTGAGTACCTGTTTCTGTAGCCGCTGATAATGGGCCAGCCTATACCTCCAAATGGATGGCCAAAGTTTTTCACTTGTGGGATGTGCACCATGTCACAGGCATTCTACATTCCCCTATGGGTCAAGCGATGGTTGAACAGGCCCACTGCATTCTCAAGCCCATGTTGCCAGAACAAAAAAGGGGCAGTGCAAAGATAGGATATACCCCCCATGAAAGACTGTAAAAGGCCTTATATGTTTTTCATTTCTTGAATTGGGATCAGAGTGACCTAACCCCCATCCAACAACATTTTAGTAAATCACAGGCTCACTTAGACAAAGCTCAAGAAATTGGGAAATGGGAAGAACCCTTTCCATTGATAATCAGCAGGGAAGCATATGCTTGTGTTTCCACAGATTCCTGTCCACAATGGCTGCCTGCAAGAGTAGTCCAACCAGCCTTGGTTACTCTGGATTCATCATCAGCTTCTGGGGAAGCTGAGATAAAAAAATGAATCGAGCTTGTTTAGTTCAGTTGGTGGGTCAAACGTGTTGTAATGTTGGGAGTGTTTTACCTTGTGATTCTTGTTTGTATAGTTGATAAGGGTGGAAAAAGGTTCTGGTAATACAGTTTGAAAACAAAAAAGGTGGAATTGTAGACAGAGATAAGATAGAGTTGAGCTATAGGCTGTGGTACACACCTGCTAGGAGCCTGCCAGAAGCTGCCAGACACCTGAACAGCGTGTTGTCACCCTCTACGAGGACATTAACCACGCGTGTTGCTGACATGGCAGTGTGTGATAGGGTCGCTTAGTGAAAAATACTATATTAAGGAAATACTGCTTCTTGAAGAAGTGTATAAAATGAGCTGATTTCTCTTGATAAATGTCTCAGTATCCCTGCTGGTATGTGTGTTGGTCATTGCACTTTGCTCTGAGGACTGAAAATGTAAAGGATCTTGATTTCTGTTTTTTAGCACCTGACTGGGAGCATCCAGTCTTGAAACCAAACCCCTACTATAATTAAAACTGCTCCTGGCTTTCATCTCTTTGTCATTTTAAGTTGCTTGTGCACTTTTCAAGACAGAAATACTTTACATTCTTCTCTGTTCAGCTTAAGATAGGCAAGGATTCTAATTATCTATTCCATCTTCAAGAACAATAATTTTAGACATACCTACTCTAACTTCCAGGCTATGAAAATTTTACATAGACTTTTGCAGATGCTTCAATAAAAGTACAACATTACATTGTCAGTTTTCTTGTGGGCTTTTTCCCTCTATTTTTCCATCTTGTTTATTGTCAAAGGAGAATTTCATGTCACTTTCCTCATCAATGCAGAGAAAAGTGTAAACACACAGTTTTTATGTAAATTATTCCATATTCAAAATGCTTTAAATTGGCTATTTTATAGTACATTTCTGTGCAGTGCAGTAGTCAGAGAGAAGTGATCTGACTATGGCTATGTAGAAACTTGCTGGAAAGAAAAGGCCTGAAAATAGAAGATTGTTATCCACAACTCTGCACTCATTGCACCACACTACATCTTTTACTAAGATGAAAAGAGAAAGTGAAAAATATTACTGAACTAATGGACATGAAGCTCACATCTGCTAATGTATACAAGGCTTCTAAAAATTACTGTAACTCAATCCAGTAAGTTTTTTTTACATTTAAGACATTATAGACAGTACCAGGATACTGTGACACTCAAAAATCCACATTTACAAGAAGGCATCTTCTGAAACAAACTTTGTAGGCTAACTTCAGAAAGCCTTTGCTTGTAGATAGGGAACTTAGAGCAAAACCTTGGGTCCTAATCCAAGTAGCTTTTGTAAGTTCTTTCAAATAGCCTTTGGAAAAGCTCATGGACATCCTCATGGCTGAAACAGATCCTGATACGTCCAGCTTTCCTCTAGATGACATCTCACTGAGATCTTTGGAGGCAAAAGGTAATGGAGACCAGGATGTAGTTTTTCAGGCAGAGGGAGAATCACAAATACCCTGAAACACCCCCTTTCCCTGAGGAAAAACTAAATGTAGCAGAAAAGAACATGCACTCCTGCCATATTTTCCAGCTGCAATCCCTCAGATAATATCTACTACTTAGTATAACACTTTGTCCTCAAAGAAGTCTCTGCAAGGACAGGGGGATCTACTTTGAAATCACAGCTATTATCTTTGGTTATATACTGTATAATTTTTATGGCATTCTCACCTCTGTCATTTCCACAGCAACATGGATGGCATGTCTCCTAACAACAGGTTTCAGAATCAAACACTTTTTCTTCTGTCTGGAGTGGCTGGGTTATTATGTCTTCTGGGGACCATGCAAAAATAATCCCAAACCCTCTTTCTTCTAACCTCATAATCTTACTGTAGGGTCACTGTCCATGTGCAGTCACTACCGCCAAGCACCCCTTTTTCCAACTCTAAAAAGTTTTTTTTAAAGGAAGTTTTTTTTAAGTTTTGAGATTTTTAAATATAGCTGAGCTTCCAAGTTAATCTCCAAACTGTTTCTAATCACCAGTACTATTAAAACATGTTTTATGTTTAAGAGTGTCAGCTAATTTAATGTAATCCAGTTAATACAGAAAAATTCCACTAATACTGCTTGCTGAAGGTGGGGGGGTGTAATTAACTGTGAAGAGGGGAAGCTGGCATCCTGAGATGTAGAAACAAGAACAGTCAGGTAAAATAAAGAAAAACAAGCAATAAAAAGCATATCATGGCTTATGGAAGGACACACAGAGAGCTGTTAAAAGTAACTGTATGTTTTCCTCTCTTTTTCTTAATGTATACTTCTTAAAAATAGTATTTGTTGGCATGTATTTGTTTCCTGGTAGATAATGCAATTCATTGCTAGATTCACATTTATGTTTATTGGTTGTATTTCTAACTTTCCAGCCTAGCTTAGTTCCCAGAATCAAGAAGAAAAAAAAAAACATGCTCAGAATTTACATATTGCACTTATGAATTAGGGTATCTATCAGAGAAATGCTCAAGGGAGCTGGAAGACACATATACACATAACACAGTAAGAATTTTAAGCTGATATATCTGTTCTCCTCTTTTACAGACACATATTCTGCTTTCAGTTAAGACCTCTTATTAAAGAATACTTAAATATGTGAAAGTGAAGATAAAGTCTGACAGACCTTCAACAGGTTGTGGTGCATTCATACAGTACTGTCTATATCTCTTTTTAATTAGCAGTCTAAATGTAGTGAACAGATTGTACAGTGTACTACATCAGCCTGGCTCCCACAGTTTCTATTTACTCATATTCATGTTTAAGGACCTTCTTCCAAGTAGGGTTTTTCTCCTCTCTCTATTGTCCCCAAAACCCAGGTCATTAAGTAATTATCATTTCATTCAGTGGCAGCTTTACCAGGTAGCTGAAAGGACAGAAACTCAAGTCTACTGTTTCATGTGTTTTTCTATACTTGGGATGAGAAACCAAGTTGCTGCTAGCCTTAGTCATAAACTGAAATGTTTAAAAGCATTCAATTACACACCCAGTGGGAAATTTCTGACTTTATTAGTGCCTTTTGAATCTGTGTTAAAAGTACCTAAGTACTAAAATCCTAGTACAAAATCCTAAGTACTAAAATCCTAGGACAAAGGGCTTGCTTAACATATGACATTATACTAACTAGACATTCTTGTGTTGAAGTGAAAAAGAGGGTTAATTTATGGTTAAAATACTGAGAGTAAACTTTGCTTGGTTTTGAATTCAATATTAAACCAAACAAAAGTGTCTGTGTTATTGCCCATTTCTGACTTGCTTAAAAATGAACGAGTTAATGCATTGCTTTTTCATAGAACAGAAGAAGGGCAAATATGCCTCAAAAGTATTAGTCAAACTATTTTTTCTTGGTGAGAAGAGGAGTGTTAATTGCATGATCCTTTGTTGCTATCCAGTAAAAATTTCTGTGACATCCAACAGCCCATTTTTACACAAAAGATTTACAGTTTGATTTATGATATATTGGAACAGCTAAGAAGTTCAGAATATTTTGAAGACCTCTTCAGAAGACTACTTCATTTTTAAGGTGATTTAACCTAGATAAATTTTGTAAGAATTTTAAAAGAAAAATCAAATGAGATATGTTTAGGGTTAGAAAAGTCAGACTGAGTAATTCCATTTCTTTCCCTAATCCTCAACAGGTTTTCAGACTTGCCGCATCTCATTAGATCTGGAAATTGGCTGACTGGAATTGGAAAATTAGATTATGACTTAAACATATATCCCTTCATTACCTTCTATGGAACCACACTCCCCAAGAGAAACTCATGAAGGATTTATGAATTATAGGAGTCATGGTCCCTCTGTATTTCTGATGTAAGTGAGAACATTTAGGCTGCTCTGTCTTCTTCAAGGTCCATCGGATTCAGTGAGAACTGCCTGTTCAGAAGTAGATACAAATGTCACCCATTTCCAGGGCCGAGTTTTATCCTCATTTAAAATTGCATCCCTTGGGCTCACCAGTAACAGCATCAATAAAGTGAATCCAGTTATCCCTAATTAATTAGCTATTAAACAGCCTTCTCAGTAGGATGGAACTTTGCAAACCTAGTTCCACAAAAATCCTTCTAATAATTTTTCACATATATT
Source organism: Haemorhous mexicanus (assembly GCF_027477595.1). NCBI lineage: Eukaryota > Metazoa > Chordata > Aves > Passeriformes > Fringillidae > Haemorhous > Haemorhous mexicanus. Next base: position 12,950,643 of record NC_082381.1, read on the forward strand.
GTATTCCTTTGCCCACTTTGTGACAAAAAGAATCAACAGAGTCCTTTTATTTGTTGTGAAGGATGTAAATATGTCAAAACACGTGTAAGAGAGCAATATCTCATTCTAGTATCACTAATTCAGTGAAATGTAAAAGTAAATCTGTACTAGATGTCAGGAATGTACACGAATGAGTATTTTTTTTCAAAACTGTGTTATGATATTCTCTTAATTAGAGTTTTTTTAATAAAAGCTGGATAAACTGATATTTCAGAACATCATGTTACCTACTAAGGTAACATGTCTATGTTTTACCTCTTGTTTACCAAAGTGCTTACTTTGTAAAAGATGTAGGAATTGTTATGTGTTTCCAGGAAAGCATGAACTATGTTCAACACAGCTGACAGTGATTATACATATGGCCAACAATGAGACAAAAATATCATTAAAAAAAGGCAGCCACCAATTGTCACCCTTACAACTGGCATTGTATACTTCCATTCCATGTGTGCCTGCATTTGATCTTTCCAGTGACATTGCATTGAGCAAGGAAGGCCTATGTCATATTACATTTGGAGAGTTGGCAAGCACATTTCTGGTGCTTTGTACAGTCAAGCAGATAGAAATGGGGAAAAATGGTTAGGTTTTGTGGTGGAAAGGGATTCAAAATCTCACTTCAAAAAGAAGTGTCACCCTGCCCCTCAAAAGCACATAAAAAGGGCTTTGATTCAAAACTGAAAAAGTAGGTCCCCTGGATCTGAAATACATTTAAAAGGTGGTGTCTCTGAAGTTACCTCTAGGAAGCCCTGAGGCTACAAAGATACAAAACCAGATTGCAATGGTGCTTGCACTTCAGTCCTGTAGCAAAGGAAGAATAAGCAACTGTTAGCAATTCAGCAACTACACCAGTGAGCTGTTTGAAAAGCCATCCAAAAACTGCATAATTCATTAATACAGCATTCTTCCCCAGATATCTTTAAAAATACCCCAAATACTGGTGACTGGGAGAAATATCTTAGGAGAAAGCAGCACTCTATACTAGTGTTTAGAAACTAGAGAGACAAACACATGAATCCCTTTGAATTACATTAGAATATTGTACAACTTAGTCTAAAGAGGGATTTTGGAAAATAGCTCCAGTGGAATTCCAAAACCAAGATCTTTTTGTTAAACATCTGTACAAGTCCATTCACACGTCTGGGCAGGGGGTTCTTTGGTAGCTGTTGTAATCAGGGCACTGTAGTTGCACTGCACTGTATACACTCACTGGTGAAATTTCAAGGAAACTTACTTCAAAAAGAAAGAAGGTATTAAATCTACACACAGAGTAAGGATTAGAAATTGGTCAATCTTCTAATTTGGTAATATATATAATTAATAATTTCTGAGTTCTGACAAAAACATTTAGAACTATGCATATCAGAAAGTAAAGCTAATGCAATAGCACTTAATGACCTTTTACAAATCAGATGAAACCAAGTGCCATGTCTTTAAGGCAGGTAAGTCTAAAATCAGAGTGTAGTTTTTTAGTATATTGAATGAGCAAATTAAAGTTATTGGCGGGGGGAAGTAATTAATTAATTGGTCAATTACATCAATTGACTTCTGCTATCCTATAAATCTTCTTTGCAAACAGCCATTTCAAAAATATTGTTTAGGCTGAATGCTTTTCACAGCTTAATACAGACATTATAAGATCTTCCTGTATGCTGTCATTACATTAAAAAGCAGGAATTAAATGTATTGCACCAATTGCAAGCAGATTCTTCCCTTCAGTCACAGTAGGCACACCTTCTTATTGATCATTCACCATGCTAACGTAAAGACAATGCAAAGAGAAGGCACAGATCTGGTATTCTTCCTTACAATTCAACTTTTCAAACAAGTGCAGATGATGGGAAAGACCAGGAGGGTAACCCTACTAAAAGAGGGTTCCAAGCCATAAAACAAAGCCTGAGTGTTGATAAGCTATTACAGCTTCCTGGGGCAACAGAGTATTCTTGAAGGGACTGTGGGGAAGGACAAGTCCTGCCTGTCCTGCCTCTTGACAGAGGAAATAAATCACCCTGCACACTTGAGGATACCTTTCCAGGCTCCATGCTGGGAACTTCATTACACAAGCTGTGCCACATATTACTATGCATATTGCCACTGATTGGACATAGCCTCAAATCCATAGCCTATTTCTGTCAAAGTCTTAGGGGGAAGGAATCTGTTTCCTGCTTAAACACATATTGACTTGGAAAGGATAGGGGAAGAAAAAAGACACTGAGCAGCCAAGAGTTCTCAGTGGAAAAATATCCCCTTGACTAATGATATGTCTAATCTACACTAACCTTGCCTCATGGCGTATGAAATACAGTAATATTGTCATGGTTTTCATATCCCCTTTGATCTTAATGCAATTGTTGTCAAAGTGAATAGCTACTTGCAGCAATCCTGGCTTCATTAGGAAGATAGAAAGTGCTTTCTCCAAGAGAGCTTTCTATTTTGGCCTTTTTTTTCATACTTCTATAAGATTATAGAGCTTCTGCATGCCTGTCAATAACTACAGCAAAATATTAAAATACACTTGCTAACAAAGAGTTCATTAGCATTACGTGTGCTTCAACATATAATCCTAATACTAATATAACTTGAAGGTGTTGAGTTAAATTTCCCCATATACATGGGGGTGAAGTTGAGACAGGAATGTATGACTGTGATTTACACATTGAAGAGAGAAAGTCTGCCAACAAACCAAATAACACAAGGAGATAAAGAGATGCTTCCTTGTAATACTTGCCAGTTAAGTCATTGATTCACCTACTGCAACGGACTAAGCTGAAAAATATGAGGAAGCTCTCAATTCCAGCTGCCTTTGTAACCCTTTTCGTAATGGTTATTCCCTTGCCCAAATCAAAGTGTCTTATGTAAGGCAGTTCTGACAGGTCAGTTTATGTCTCCACCTGATGTACCTCCTCACTTAGACCCTAAATACCAGCCAACACATCTACTTGCCTCCCTGCCCACCATCTCACCCTCCTGCTTCCCAAATCAAATTAGAAGTGATTTTACTATGAGCAATTTTTACCTCTTATTAAGCATTCAACAATTTTAGTCCACGCTGTTAATGGAAAGGAACTTAAATGGTTGTCACTTATCAATGAGCTGGAATCACAGTGGTTGCTATAGTGTCATCTATATAGTGTCATAGTGGTTGCTATACAGTGTCACCTGTATAGCCACAAGTTAAAAAAAAAGAACTAAAGGCAAAAAAAATCAATGAAGTAGGCATCCTGTAGACTGAAGTGACATTTCACTAATACATAAAGATACATGGGATCATGTATCTATATGGGATACATAAAGAAGAAAATGAGAAAAATCATAAATAAACCATGACATTTCTTCCATAATAAAATAAACCATGTCTTTTTTTTTCCTATAATAAGGGTGCTTCTACTGAAAAAGTCCTTTTTATCTCAATACAAATTGTTCCAGTGTGACTGGTGTTAAATACATGTATATGATGTATATGTATATGTTACAGCATGTAATATATGTACACATATTGATGCCTTCTGTAGGCTGATCTAGGACACAGGCTAGATGGAGTCAAAGCAGGGATTTATTATTAAAAGGCCTCAATGGATACACCTTGGGCAGTAAAAGATCCCAGCCAGAGCTACACCCAAGATGAACCCAAAATGGTCACAAAATGGACAACTGGTCACATGTCTCTCACTTTTATAAGTTCTGGTCCATTAGCATATTGAAGTTAACTGTCCAGTTACAGCTTTAGCTTATGAAGTACCATCCTTCTTGTTTTTCTCTCTTCAGTCCATGTTGTTTATCCTCTTGGGCCTGAAATTTGGGTGGTTGTCCTTGGTCCCCAGCTAGAGAAGGAATTGTTTGTCTAGCTACTCTATGAAGAGAGTTTACCATCCCTTAATAAGAATCTCAGAACTACACGCTAAAGCAGTAGAGAATCTGAAAATATAAAAGCTAAAACCTAAGGCAACAATATTTTTGAAAATTATTTGCTATCAAAACTCATTTTCACAAAAAAATTCCCATCTAGAGCAAGTGAATGAAAAAGTAAGATTCTGTTGTACATTAACCCAGAAGTAATATTTACCACATCTTGCAGCAGAGCAAGAATTTAAATAAAAAACTGTTAATGTCTTCATTTATTGCACAGCAAAATAGTCGTAAATGATTTAAAGTTTTGTGTGGGACTCCTGAAAATAAGGAAAATGACAGAAATATGTCAAATAAAGCATAATTTTTCTCTACTGTAGTAATTGTGACCAAGATGGCTTTGATAAAGCTCTTGGTAAATACCAGAGAAAACTGGCAATGTTGTGGGAGGTTTTCAAGGTATTACCATGATATCCTAGCACACGTTAGGAACCTCTGCATTAAAATAGCCCAAGTCTTTCAATAGAAATAAAAAAATTAAATCTAGAAAAATTATTTATATTGTTAATACAAGGTGACTTATAAATAATGCACATTGGCAAGGACATTGCTGCAATCTTTCCTACTAAAGAAAGGGTAGAGCACTAAGTGTCATTAACTATGTCATGTAAAAGCTTCCTCTTTACTAAGTCACCACAGACTAATAATAGCTAAAAACACATAAATCAATTTGCATCCTCTACTTGAGAGGAAGAATTAATTAGGCTAGCCTTATAACAGTTTGTTAAACAGAAAGGTTTGTAGGCAGAAATGTTACATTTCTTCTGTTTCTTTAAATAAAGATATCCTTTTAAAGATAATTCTCTATTTCTAATGAGTAGGGCATATTTTGAGCATCTGAGTATCCCAGGTGTTATTACAAAATTCTGCCCAAAGTGTTCATCATTTCACTGATGTCTATGGATGTTTTTCCTATTTTATTCACGAGACTAAAGGAGACCTAAATTCTACTGTGTACTCTTTCCTTATTAGCATCAAAAGATATGTTCTAAGAAGCCTCTTCTGTATCACACAACATTCCACTCATTGTCACCTGCCTCTCAAGAAGATCGACAGCCATCCTTGTTTGATAAGTTGATATGTTTGATAAGTAAGGAAAACAGCTGAGCACAGGTAATTCCACCAGTTTATAAATGCATGTTAACCACTAAAAAAGGTGATTTATGTTAACTTTCTCTGAACTGCCACAAAGTCCAAAATCTTTAGATTCAAAAAGTGGCATTTGTTTCACTGGCTTGTTATAATTCCCAGTCACACGTGGATCCATAAAACAGAGATGCAGACTCACTTCTTTAACCTAACATACTTCTGAATTAGAGGTTCATGAACATTTATTGATGCAAATTGATTAACTACAAAAATGCTTGCATTGTGATTACTTGTGTTTTAAATCTGTAAGTAGACACTAGCTCACACAGGTAGTTTTCCACATGCACTAGCTCTTCAAATGTGACCCCTCTTCAAGCCTTTGAATTCCACATTTTTATCTGTATGTTCACTGAAACAGAACTGATGTAATGATAAATTTAAAATTAAAAATAAGCTTTGCAAGAGAAGGATAAAGAGAATAAAAGTTACAGAGAATCTGTAAATAAAATACAAATTAATAAAAGAAAAATTCCTGCACTAACAGCAATGAATCATGTTGTGCTATCAAAAAAACCAACTCTGTGTGGTTTAGTGTTGATCTCTCATGACTTGGCCATGAAATCGTGACAGTGACACAGCTGATTCTTAACCCTGTGTTACACAAGAGCAAATAACAATGCAAGAATGCAACAACAATGTTAATTTAAGAAAAATTTCTTGTACTCTTGAAAATAAGAGTACTCTTGAAAATAATTTGCAAATCAATTCCACACATAGATGCAAACAGTGCTGTCAGCCTTAAATTAAAGATTAGCTTTAAATCAATTTATTCTAAATTCTTATGGATATATTTTCTTCCCGAATCTTCTACAGAAATATCATTATTCTTTTTAGTGGCACTCACCACTATGCACTCAAACATATTTGCAACCCTTTATTTGTCATAGTAGAAAAGAACAAGCATTAGCTGTCCTCAATTTCAAAGTAATTTTTGCATGAAGTACTGCAAGTGCAGTATAAATTAGAGCAAACTGCCTAATCTTAGTAGATTTGGTGTATCATGCATCTCTCAGTACTTTGGAGAATAACTGCAGACTAATTTTTTTTGTTTAAGAAATGTATCATATCACACTTTGTAGAAGGAAGTATTTTCTTCATTCCTGGTGTATCTTAATTGAAACTAATTCGTTAAAGAAGGAAATGTTTTCAGCTTTATACTGAGATAACAAAGAAGGCAAAGCAAACAATCATGAAGAGCTTTGTAATAACATGTGAAAAAGAGGCGTGTAATATTCTAGAAATGCTTTTGCAGATATTATTTTGCTGACAGTAAACAAGTTTTTGAGTATTTGTTTTACTGAAAAATAATAATGCTTATATTATCAGAAGCAAAATACACATGATTCAGCTAGAATAAATATAGTTTTAGAATTGTCCTTTCTATATAGAATTTTGGATGGGATGCTGTTTCTTTTGAAAGGCAGTTTTGAAGTTCTGTCCTCCGATCCCCTGCTGAAGGTATCATTAGTAGTGGATCAGCTTAACTGTGAATCTCCCTACTTAGGTCTTGAAAACTACAAAGGACAAAGATTCTTCAGGCTCTCTGGGTCACACTGCCAATACTGCACAACTTCCCCATGAAGAAGTGCTTCCTGATATCCAGTATGAATCTCTCGGATTACAATTTGTGGTCATTTCAACAATTTAGTCTTGTACTACCCAGCTGAGTCTAAAATGTCCATGAAACAGCATTTTGCATTTATAGTTTTCTGTAACTATTAGACCATACCTTTACATCCTTTCCCCCCCACAGTAAAAAAGCCCAGCTCAGCGTTCCACCAAGTAATCTTTCCAGAAATTGAGAAAGGGACATCTGCTTTTGGGCCAACCACTCCTCATTCTGTGTGGTCTACAAACCTACTGAAGGTGTACTCTGTCATCAAGTGCAACTAATCATTCCTAAGAAGACCTCCTGAATGCTCTCTTTTTTTCCGTCTGGTAGCTGGATATCAGTCCATTGGTACAATTCATACCTGACAGTGTAGCAAATTTTTAATTCACCTAGGTCTTCTTATCAATTTTCCTTTTACAAATGAATACTTTGGGAGGTGATGTAAAGGTAGAGATCATCCAGTACTTTCCACCCTGTTTATACAGCTACTTAATTGAAGAAGGCAATCAAATTGAATTAGCACAATTTCTCTTTAGTAAATACATGCTGACTATTCCTGATTTCTTTTCTTGTATATCACATTCTTGTAAATTAATTTTAAGAGGACATACTTCCACTTGCAGATCTGAGGTAAGGCTCTCTTCCCCTCCTCTACTTCCAGAGACAGAAGTTAACACTAACTTTTTCATTGAGAACTTCACCTTGGTGAATCCTAGCTGTCGCCATGGATTTCAAAGAATGCAACTGGTGTAAGCAGCTCCAAAACCTTTATTGCCCTACTGCTGACTGCCCTGTCCTTAACTGTGCTGGTGAGTGTAAATGTGGAGGAGAAGGTGCTGACTGCAAAGACAGTGCATAAAAAGGTGCAAAAGCCGAAAACTACCATAGAACAGGAAAAACAAAAGGAAGAACACAGTTTTGGAGTCCTAAAAATCTTACAGCTTGTTTATTTTTTTTTATTACATTTTGTTTAACTTTACATTTATAATGACCATATTTATAAATATTGCATTGGAAAAACTTGATCTGGTCTCTTTCATAAATTTATACACACCAAAGATGAAGCATTGTATGCAAATGTTTCAAATTGTTTAACTCACCTATGTATGACAGCTTAGGAAAGATTATTGAGTTATCTTTGAAGACTGCTCAAAGAGTCCTTCCTTGTTTTCCAGTTCATTTAGACATATTGACCCCCTTCTGTTTTTAACTGAAAGCATTTGCTATCTCACAGTACTAAGCACTTGATATTAACCAAAAATAGGGAAGGAAATTAAATTAATGGGGTATTGTATGACTGTTTTTTTTGTTAAAAACAGGATTGATTTAATTTTCTCAGAATGACACAAATATATTGTCATTGTCTAAGACACAGCTTTCACAATTTTGGCTAATAGAGTTAAGAAAGTCTTCTGGTGATGTTTTCTCTATATCTAAATGGGGGTGTGACTAAACCCCCCAAAAATACTGGAAAATGCTGACATTTATAAATTCTCTGATAAATATTATTGAAATATATCACCAAGATAAAATATTTCATTACAATATTATGGGAATATTTCCTTTATACATGTAAGATATTACAAAATTCATTCTCCTTGCACAGTTTGAGTGTTGAACTACATAAAGGAAAGATGTTAAATATTATCTTGATTGTGCTGAAAATCCATTTCACTACTTATAAAAGCATGCTGAAACCCATGGACAAAACTTCTGTCCATGAGAGAGAGAGAGAGACCTCTAGGACAAAGGAAAAAAACAAAAACAAGCCCAAGAAACCACATCAGCAACAAATCCCACACAACCCTCCTTCCCCCTCTCATAAAACAAAAAACACAAAAAAGCCCTTTAAGTCTAATCAATAAAAACCATAATGGAGTAAAGTAATTAGTTATTAAAATATGTTGTCTTCAGAGTTGGAGCATGCACAAAATGCTAAAACCAAAACTACTAAAACTACCAAAAAAAAAAAAAAGTCAGATACATTTCACACATTCACTTTTGATTGACCTATTAACAGTCCCCTACCTTTACCTTGGTAGCGCACTCCTAAGAAAACTTTCTTTCTTATTTCTCTTTGTACATTGACTCTTGCAAGACTCATTCAGAGTGTGAACTGGAATTTCTCCATGAGTAAATTGGCATGGCTAGAGAAGTTGACCTACTTCACCACGTCTAATGATCTGATTTCAGATGTGATTATCCTCATTGTTGGCACTCTCTATAGCCCTTCTTCCTCCTAACACGTCCAGTGGTATCAGTATCTGCCAGTGTGGTACTGTTGTCCACACTAATGTCCAGACTGGGATACAAAACTAGAGTTTTGTACTCATTTTTGTAACTCATGTAGAGAAATTTCTATCTAATCCACCCCGCACTCTCTCCTTTGTAATTTACTTCAAAGCAAACTCAAAAATTTTAAAGATTATGGGCAGGACAGTTTTTGCTCCCAAATCTGCCAAAAATTGACATGGATCAAGCCGAAATCAGGATTTCCTTCAAAGTGCAAGAAACTATGTCCCTGGCCCTTTGAGATAAGAAGTAGAAGTTCAGACTGAATTTTTTTAAATAACTGTGGATGATTTGATTCATTTTATGCATCTGCTGCATCTGACACAATATGGTATAAGAAAGGCACAACAGGTCTCAGGATATTAACCCATCCAGGCATCAGAAACAATACCATAAGACAAAGTTGTTAAGATAATCAGTTTGACTTCTGTTCATCTCCTGTGTTCTTCCTAGACTAGTCCAGAAGGGGAGAAGAAAGGATCATACCAACCAAATGTTTTTGCTACTGTGTGCAGGGTTCTTGCAGATCCACACCAGCAAATCCCACCCTTGGTGTTGACTTGAAAAGTAATAGTTGGGTGGACTACAATAACCACCCTGTTTGGACATGACCTGTTTTAAACTGAAATTGTTCTAGCTCAGACCCCTGACAGACACCCCTCCCCTCTGAAAAAGTGTGATAAAAACAACGATAGTAAATATGGGACTGGTGCTGATGCCTAAAGATTTTTGATTTTTATATATCTGTGGCTTTATAGATTTTAATATATAGTTGAATAGTTTCTAATACTTTGTCACTTTAGCATAGCAGTTGCACTTTCTCACATATTGTGCTACCTTCTTGGAATTCCGTTTAGTCTTGCTTTTTAGTCTAGCAAGAACACTTAGTTTTGCACCACACGTTATAGACGTAATGAAATGTAGGGCTAAAAGATAAAGGGGGCTCCAATGAGGCAGAACCTAGGGGAAATTATGTAAATAACTGCTCTTCTACTTGGACAATATTTGTTAGATATGCTAATTATTTAACCTTATAAAAATTGTACAAATCTGATTCCACGTGTGCTCATAGCCATGGGGACACCAGGAAGCTTCCATTAAAGAGCTACTTTTTTTATTATCTAGATTAATATTATCTGGAAAGTGTTTTTTCTTTCTTGATTCAGTGCCTTTCTGAGTTAAATTATTATTATTATTATTATTTTTATTTTTTCAATATAGCATATAATGATTAATAAATTATTACTATTCAGAGCCTTGTGACAATATTTCTGCACATCATGGCAGGGTCTATTAGTAAATATATTTATTTCGTTTTTCACCTCAGCAATTAATACTGCTCCAATTCCTTTCTAGATAGAGTAATAACCTATAGAGAATTAATCATTTTCAGTTGCTGTGACTGACACCATAATTAAGCAGGAGGCAACCAAGCTTTAAATGTGAGTTAATAATTAAAGGTTGCTGTTGTAAAAAAAATGACTGTGTCATCATATAGGTACAAAAAATTTTGATTTTTATAAAAAAAGAGTACCTTCTGGATCTGACTTTCAATAATGATTGTCATGTATGATTGCAAGGTGACAGAAAATGGTCCACCACTTCCTGCATTTCTGATAACTGACTGTAAAAGACATAGACAATTAGGAAGAGTTTAACATGACCACATCAATTAAAATATATTTTTAAAGATTCTTGGATAGTCTGATAGGCTGCAGTATCTGTGAAGTTCTTTGCATCCATATTCTTGTTTCTAATAGCATTATCCTTAGTATCAACATCAAAGCACCAAAAGGCAGCTCTTTGGCAGACACACGCAGCCACAAATGCATTTTTTTCTCAGATTGAAAGCTTTAGTAAAGGCAGCTACAATGAGCCTGTCACTTCATTTCATTCTAAATTGACCTAGTATAGAGTGTGAGAATGCAGCCAGCTGGGATCAATAGTGGGTTAGCCTTGGTAGCATATACAGGAAGCATCAGCCTGGACCATGGGAAAGAGAGATATCTAGACAGATCATGGTGAGCAGAGTGTGGTCATGGGAGCTGGTATACTAAGCATATGTTAATGGCATTGTTTTCTAATACGTCATGTTTCTGGTTCTTGTTCTCAGTTGGTGTGGAACCTGTCACATATAAGGTCATGTTTCGAGTTCATGTTTGTGACTGGACCCCTGCCCTCAGAATACCCCTATATCTTGTTATGTTTGTCACACCCCTCATCTTTGGATCTTGCCCCTCAGATTGTGCAGTTTCTGCATTTGTTATTTCACTATTATAGTTCTCTGGTTTTTGGGCAACTCCATTGTTCCCATCCCCTTATTTTGCCATGCTCCCCCCAACTAGACCAGGCCGGGGGTTGCAGTGAGCTGGACTGCAACAATAGACTATTGCACTTCAGAGCTGCACAAAAATTACTTCAAGCTAAAGCAAACACATAAACATTTTAGAGACAGTTACTTTAACAAAAGTGATAAGTATGACTTCAGAAAGAATGCTACACACCAGCAAGAGAGGAACTAGTCTGCTGACTCCTAAATTGTAGCAGGGATCCACTAAACCATTACCTAAGAAAATGCTTGTGCAAATAGATAAATCAGTTAGTACTCAGTAATGTTTTCCTGACTTAGGGCCTCTTTGGACATCAGATAACTGGAAAATTCTCTTAAATAACACTGGATAGTTCCCTAAATCAGTTCTCTTAATAAATTTATGTCAGGTAAATATTGGCACTATGGTTAAACAATTATGGTAGATTAGAATAAAGCATGGAAGTACACACGTTTTTACTGCAAGTGCAACACTCACTTCAATGTTCTTTTTTAGGAAAATCAGGTAGCCTACTGACAATTTTTTGATGATAAGACTGAGTGTGCCTTCACAATCAAAGATAAAGGTCTAAATTGTCCACTGTTTTAGTCAGGAATACTGGTCACACTTTACTATATCATATCAAAATTACCAGCAGTAATTCAGTATATATTACCTCATACCTTCCAGGCATAGTAAAAAAAAATAAATCCATTGACAATCACCAGAATAGTGATTGACATGAAAGTAACAAGATTAATTGCCATATCAACATTTAACCAAAGAGTTTCATTGCAGAACTGGATATCATTACAACAGTTTTTTAAGATGTCAGTTCCCTCACAAAAACATTCTTGTGTGCTGTATGTGAGCCTCATTCATCAGAGATGAGCAGACTTTCAGCTTTTGAACTGTTGCTATGATGAGAGATCAGCCCTAAAGCTCTTTAGCAATTGCAAAAAACCCCACCACACACTGCTTTGACATTCCTCAAGGATATTCTTCAGGGTCTCCTCTTACAGCTGAAAGTCTATCCAATATTTTACAACTAATGAACTGGAAATTCTAGCTGGGCTGCTGCTCCTGAATTTATTAGCCAGTGGTGGATCATCAGCGCTGAGTTCCAAAGAAAACCATTGGAGACCTGCAAGATTTCATGAAAGAGGTTCAGAAATCCCTTGACCTTAAGGCAGGATGGAAATTGGACCTCCACCAGATTGCACTCCCAGAGCTTGCTGCTGCACTCTCTGTCCGTGATGCTCAGAGCAGGCTCTTTGAGGATCACACAGCAATTTGAGCCATCCAGCACTGTGCTGGAGAGCTTTATACCTGTTAGAATATAGAGTACTTCCAGATTTAATTTTGGAGGAACATGCTAAAATCCAACTTGGGATTCTTTTTCTTAAAGAAAATAAGTTTTACATGGGATGAACTCTTTATGTAAATCAGGAGGCCAAAGGGACCCATCTGTCTCTTGACACTGAAAGAGCTTCTTCTTATTTCCATGTTCTTATTTTTATCCCTGAAATGGCTTGGATTTTTTTCCTGCTAATGTATAAAAAACATTCAGAAGTCATACGGTGCTGTGTGAAGAGCAACTGCTTTGTGCTGAAGCATGCTGTTAACTTTCTACCAATTATCTTTCTGCTACAGTACTGTGTAAAAGCAAAAAAATGACCACTCAAAAAAAAAAAAAAAGTGGGTGAGACTATTATTTACTTTAAATATGTAAAGAACAAAATTCCTTAAAATGAGGAGCAGGTACTTATTTCCTCAATTGTACTTAAAATGGTCAACAACAGAATTACTTCCTTTTATTGCTTTTGTAGCAAAACATCCAGATGTGGACTTTACAAATCAAGGCATAAAAGACTAAACAAAGGATTTTATTTGATAAAATAGTTCCCTCTGTGATTTAAAATCTGGAATTATAAAATATCCCTTGGAAATATTCTAAGAATAAGGACAGATACAGTGTTTAGTGAAAATCTAAAATCCAATGTGAAACAATCTACATTCTTGATAACCAAATGAATTTTTTTCATTACAATCTGGAGGGAAAGGAGAGATTAACAAAATGAAAAGAAGAAATATAATTTCCTGAGGGAAACTCCCAGAGCATAAATTAGTAAGTATGACTTTGTCTCCAAAACACTCAGTCTGGAATCTCAGAGTCTTTGCAGATTTTTTGCCAAGCTTTATGAGTTTGCAGGAAGGACCATATAGATCCAAGCACTTTACAACTTTTAAAAAGATGTAAAAATGTTCTCATAACTGGACACCCAATTTGTAATTTGGTAAGGATTTATTTCTGTCTCACATCTTCTTGGATCATAAAATCTTCCAGGTCATTAGTCTGAACACCATGCTGAAGTCCTTTGCCAAATGGATAATATCTTGGTCAACAGAAAGCACAAGGCAGTTAAGCATTTCTGCAGCTTTAGAAACTGACAAGTTTAACTCTTAAATAATGTCTAAAATGGTAGGGCTAGCATTAAAGTTTTCCAAAAGCCTATGTTTCTCTATTATCTTTACCCTTTTATTCAATATTTACTGGTATCCAATCCAGCTCTGGAAGCTTTGCTAAAACTATAGGTACGGGCCTGACCTAATTGGCTCAAAACTCCTCTTTTTTTTTTTTTTTTTTTTTTTTTTTTTTTTTTTTTTTTTCCCCCATACATTTGGCATGTATTTATCTGGATTTATAATCTCACAGTTCACTGTCGCTGGCTATGTCACCTAGTTTTCCTACCTCATGCTCATATGTAAGGGCAGGCCTGCAAAGAGAAAAAAACCATTCAGAAACCAGTCTGCAAACATGCTTTACTTTTGAAATAAGATGAACAGTGTAGATATTAAGTATATTAGGACCTATAACATGTGGAGCAGCTTACATTTAGATAAAAATTCATTTAAAGAAACCTGGAACATTCATGTAGAATAATGCAAAATGAACCAGGGATTCTAAATAAAATTTTCAAGATAATTTAAAAAAATCTTTGCCCAAAAATCAATGTGACAAAATTCAGAGAACCTACAAAATAAATAGAAAACAAATGCTCAGATTTCTGCTATTAATTTGTATGCTGAGTTTCATACAAGCACGTTTTTTGGGTATCACTGATCAGGTGAACCCGGAAGGCATTTGAGGTCCCTATCCAGAGACAGAAACTTCACAGCCTCTTCCACCTGTTATCTGGAATTATTTCAAATGTCCTCTAGACATGCCATCAAACTATTCACTCACTGAAAGAAATTCCTCAAGGTACCTGGAGAACTGTGTCATGTGTTCAATATCTTTAGGAAAGTAGCAGGAGATGGGCATTTTTTGCTTGCAAAACACTGTTTTCACACATCACAGTACCTTGGGCAGTAACAGAATATTCTACGAGACCACAAATTTGTGCTGGTAAGAAATGTACTTGATTTTTCCCAACCACCACCATGGATACAGGCATTATTTCACATGGTAAGCAAATTATATTTGAGCAGGCTTAAGTCATATTCCTGAAGATTTTATATTGTCAAAATATTACTGATACTAGAGATTACAAACTATAAAATGTCTGTGAGTTACAAAATTATGTATGCCTTGCATGATGCAAGGCATACATAATTTTGTATGCTGGATGTAATAATCTCTAACAAAATTTCATACTAAGTTATTATGGTCTATCTGTGCCAGATTATTCTAAATAACCAAAATGGTAGTATCACTGGCAGTAAACTGGAAAATACTTCCTGTAATTTTTAACCTATGCTTATTTTTTCCATCTTGCCTGTTTCTGACTAAATTAGATTACTAAAGCATTATATTAATTTTTCCCACTATCTATGAATATGGGCAGTAACACTCCTTGATGAAAACCAGATTCTGCCTTCAAGCACAGGTGTGAACGAAGACCAAGACAAACCTTTCCATCCAAAAGTAGACATTAGAAGTGGTGTAATTTGTATCTCTTATTTACAGGTACTTCCTTGAAGGTTCTCCATTTCTCTGGGCCAACTCTTGGCTGACATTTCTTTTCACATTAGGGCTTTATATATATAATCACTTATTTCCCCCTCTCCTTCACACAGATATAGGGTGCTTTAGAGTCCAACCCCAAAGCAGTGGAGGGCAATGCAACTGATAATTTTCTGTGAGTAGTTCTAAGAGACAAGGACTACAAGAGGTTGAGTTGACACTTTAATTTAACAGAAACAATGGAGAGTTTTATGATTATTTTATTTTAAAAGTGGCCTGGTCAGTCAGATATGAAGTTAAATGCTATGTCATTGTAGAACATCCATTCTTGCATAGAATTAAGGCATCTCTCCCCAGTTTGTCTCCTTAGAAAGTATGATTTTCTTTGTTTCTGTAGCAGTCCTTACTGAAGTTCAAAATGGCACATCATACAGATGCTGTTTTCTTGTCATTAACGTACCTCCTTACTTGCAAAACAGCAGGGCAATAACATGTTGGATCGTACCTGGCAGCAGTGCCACGAGGTTGATGGAGGTGATCCTTCCCCCTGTTCAGCACTGTTGAGGTACATCTGAGGTTCTGGGTCTGGTGCTGGACTCACCACTACAAGAAAGACACGGATATATTCAGAGCAATGAAAAAAATGGACAGACTTTTCTCAGTGTTGTCTGTTGACGGGATGAGAGGCAATGGTCACCCATTGAAACACAAGTAATTTCACTTCAGCATAAGAAATAATTTTTACTGTGAGTGTGGTAAGACAGTGGCATGGGTTGGGGATTCTGGAGTCTCTTCTCTTTGGAGATTTTAAAAATTCAGCTGGATGGCAGTTACGGGCAACCAGGTACCAAGTCCCTCTGAAGCAAAGGCATTGGACTGTATTGCCTTAGGTCCCTTCCAGTCCCAACAACTATGAGGCCCTGTGGTATCAGCAGGACCCCAAAGCCCTGACCAGACACCTCAGGGATCTCTTTCTCTCCATCAAAAAAGAAAAAGAGTCCTCTGGGTGGCAATCCACTGATGTAGAAACTACCTATATCAGTCTCCTCAGACCTTGCTGGTTACAGCTCATTTACTAACCTCAGAGGATAGATATGTCAGTACATACGCATCTGTCATACCATCTTCAGCATTTCAGGGTATTTCTTTGAAGTTAGAAAGTACTCGTCTTTCAGAGAGGCTGAGAGGCTGAGGCATTCCACACCACTTTTTTCTGCTGCTTTTCTACTCATTACAAAACACAGCTATCCAAAATCCTGTCAGAAGCAGACTCTGCTAAACACAAACTCTAAAATCTTATGTCTTAATTTGCTGCAGAAATAAATTTCACTGGCCAATTCTACATCCTGCTAATAACCATCAACACCATAACACCAACTGCTTAGGCTGGAAAAATCACGCTAAGAGGTTTTTTTTTTTTAATCCAGTGAAAAGCACAGTGTGAATGACATCCAAGGGAGAATATTCTTGATTTTTTTTATTTGTACATTTTCAAACATTATTATTTTTCTACTGTTGTGCACGCTGATGGTCATCCTTCTAAAAAGGAGCTGCTTTGTAATTGTTAGTTTCATGTTCTCTGCTAAAATACAGTATTGCTGACACAAAAAAATCAGAGGGGGACTCAGCCTCAAATAACTTAGATAACTTATAAAATTATCCTAGGCCATATCTAAGAGAATGAATATTCATATATTTCAGAAAATTTTCTCCTTTTTGCTCAAAAATTTACATGTTACAGAAGTTTAATCACTACATATTTATACAAAGTGCTTCACTTTGGGGCTCAAACTCCCAGCAATTTCTCATTTCAACTAAACACACATATAAAGAAATTTAAACTTGGACCAAAACCCCCAGTTGCCAGACTTTGGGTTCTGAGTATGCATACTGCAAACTAAGAGCATTCAATTCAAACCAAAAACACATCCAGGCTGATTTTCATCCATAAATGCAGCACATGGAAAGATGTTTCTACATGCTTTTTTGCAAAAGAGAAGCCAGTTCAGAGCAGTCATGACCTAAAAGTATTAGAAATACAGACCTTTCTCACACTGGAAAAAAATTCCATTCTACCATCTTCATGTCACACTATGATAAAATTTTAACAGCAAATATGTAGAATTGTCTGAATGGAAAAAAAAAAGCAAAATAATAAAACAAACAAACAAAAACCCCAAAAGCCCCAAGCCAACCAAAAAACTCAAAAAGCCAACTAATCAACTAAAAAAGTTCCCCTGGAATTATTCTCCTCCCTGACACAGAAGTGTTTTCTCCTGTGCTTCTTTTGAAAATACACTGCACATGAAAGTCAAGCCTAAATTATTAAATACCTTGTAAGACGAAAAAATATTAATCTCTATGTTCTCCCACTGAAATACGATATATCCTTGGATAAGTTATTTGATATGTTCATGCCACAATCATTTTTTGTAACACAAGGGTAATACTACAAATCCAGATATTCTAAAGTGACGTGCCAGTGATAAGCACTGTATGATGACTTACTAAACAGAAATAATACTGTTATGAGTCATTGCCTTTAGTAGCCTAAGTGGAAATAGGAAATCTTCTTAGTCATACATTAAAAGAAATCAAGAGGTATAACTGCATTTTTCTAGAGAACAGGATGCTGAATCTCATTTTCATTAAAACTCTTTTAAGGTTCATTCACAAGACTTGAAGATTTCTGAGCAGAAATCATGCTTTTCCCTCTCTCACAATGTTGCTATGTGAAATTCTCCAAAGCTAGGGAATGAGCACTTTATCTATTCCCTTCTCAGCCTTGCCAGTGGGCAGACCAAGCTTCCTGAGCTCAAATGACATTGAAAAAACCCACTATTTAGAGCAGCCTTTGGTCTTCTTTAGTTTAATGTAGACGGTGAGAAACTCAAATTATGGATAGTATAAGTCTTTTTGTTTCTATCTCTGACCCAAAACCAGAAGTAAAGTTCTTGTGACTCAGGTTTAAACAATAAGAGATTTTCTTCTAAAAAGAAAAGCTTTCAGCAGAAGCACATACTTTTCAAGGTAGAGAATTTCAAAAGACCGTAAAGCAAGTGTAAAAAGCCATTGCTCAAGGCTTACTTGTCATAGACTTGCACTCTCAACAAAGGTAGACAGAGGACCACTTCTAGATGCTGTTCACTTTTTTCTCCCCCACACACCGACAGTTTGTCCTTGTTCCTGCCCAGCTGACTGATTTAGTTGTCTTTATTGTCCCAATAAAGGTGTCAGAAAAATAAAATTAGTCCTAATAATTTTGCTGTTTGAATATCAAGTTGGGAATTTTTGAATGAAAAAAATATATTTAAAGAAAAAAGAAGGGTTAGGTTGCTTTTTTTTTCTGCTTGTATTTTTTGTTGTTGTTGTTTCTTATTTGTGTGTTTTTGTTTGGTTGGAGTTTATTTGTTGTTTGTTGCTGTTTCTTTTTCTGAACACAATGGTCATATGGCTTTGCACAGAAACAGTTTCAGTGCAAAGTGCTTGTACCAGCTCTGATCTAGCCAAATGTTCTTTGAAATGTTACTACCTCTAAGGCCATTGTACTCATGAATAACAAATGGTAAACAGTGCACTGGCCACCATGGAGAGAATCAGTTTTTTCTAAAAATTCAGAGCAGATAAGCCAGAAAGAAGAATAAACTTGTTGGTAAATGCTAACAACAACCATGACTTGTTTTTCCCAGTTACTCCCAATCTCCTTGTATGCTCAATGCATTCCCCTGTCTTTGACATGCTTCATGAGACTACCTAGAATTATGACAACATCGAGGTGCTTGATATATGGATATATTTATTTCCTAATAAAAGTGCACCAGCCTATCCAAAAGGGATGTGTTGGGGAAGATAATTTGAAGACTTCTGTTGAAACAGAAACTGTATAATAGTTTACCTGGATTACCTTGTTGCCTAGGGATTCACTCATGTCTTGTAATACTGGTGCTAGGTGTTGTACAACAAAGAGATTGATGGAGAATTAAGGGAAGGCTAGAAGGGCTGTGAGATATGGATCCAAGACAATGGAGACTAAGTCTCGGCAACTGACAGCATGAGTAATGAAATATACAGGGGCAGAAGAATTTCCTCCCTTTATGCCTTTATTAATGTGGTCAGTTCAAAATGGGGGTTGTGGCAGATCCACAGAGTTTTGCCACCACTCCCAGCAGTGACATAGAGAAAAGGTTTGGCAACTCTGTCCCATAGGGAGCAGAGCCGGGATTCCTGTCCTCTCAGAGGAAGTAAAGGCACACCCAAAGTTTCAGGTAGGGTTCTCAGTCCAGGGGGTCCTGGGTCCGACTGGCATCGTTGTAGTTGGGGCAAGGAGTGACCGAGGTTTTCAAGCATCTCTGCCGGCTTCGGACCTCGGCTCTGCTGTCCAGACGCCACCCTGATCTCTCAATTCTGCTTTGGCTCGTCTTTTTTGGGGTATTTTCCAGGATTTGGTGAAGGTCCCGTCCCAGTGCAGTCTGGGTTTTGAGATAAATTTGCATGTCTTCTGAGATGTAAATATCCCCCTCTCCCCACCGTCCGAGGGGAGGTTGTCATCCTCCTGGCAACAGGCTAGGGTGGTTCTGAAAAACAAGAATTCTCCCCAATAGAGAGTTAAACGGTGATACTTAAGGATACTCAAGGGGTGATTCCAACATTTCACTAACAAAGAACTCTTGGCCAGCGATCAGTTTCCCAGCTCAACTCAAAACTCCACTGCAGCCCCTTCTCTTAAAAAAAAGGGTAACTTTTTTTTGTTCATAACGGGTAACTAAAGGGCATTTATATTTACTTAGAAGAACTTTGGAAACGTTGATTGATTTTTATTTGCCCTCTAAAATGGAAAGCAGTTAGTGTTTTCAAACAAGTAATTCATTTGCAGGTGAAAATTTAAAGCAGAATTTCATGATTTGCAAATTTGTAACCAGTGCCTGCTACCAATCAATGAAAAATCTGCAAGTCTATTTTTTAAGCATATTTTTGGCTCACATTTCTGAATAACATATTTTTTGTATTTATGTACTTTTTTATAAAAAATATTTTCAATAATCTGGAGTTTTATTTAATCATTGTCTTTTTTTTTTCCATTTGTTTCAAAGTGAGAACACACAGCAGGAGAACTATTATTTTTGTCCTTGTAAAACACTCTACATATATTTTTATTTTTCTTTTCTGGCTAAGGAGCTGCATGCTTCAAATAAAATCAACCTTTCTCTTTGAAAGGCTCTCTGTAGGATTATGTGCTCTGTGTTTCTGGCTGTAGCCTCTCTTGCTAAAAGGTAACATGTGTAAATGATATTCACACGTCTTAATTGGACTAATTTAGAGTTCTCTAGGTCTTCCATCTTAAGACCCTGGGTTTCCTAAGAAACAGACAGAAGTCAGTCAGGAGTCTCTGCAAACTTTTGTTCATATAACAACGTCAGTCAAGAGTGTGAATTTTTTGGGTTTTTTCTTGCAAAATTTCTTTTCTGTTAACATTTCTACTACAGATAAGATTTTATAAGCAAGAAGGTGCTTTTGTTTCTATGCCTGTTAAAGGAAAACCATCACTTCTTTTTTCCTTGTATGTTCTGTATCTATTAAGAGATTTTTAATGTCTAGCTACATGAGCTGCAGGCAGGAGTTTTTGCTTCTTGCTTTCGTGATGCAAATCGTTAAAAGTTTGGTGGGGTTTTTTTCCTTTGGGTTTTTTGTTTTTTTGTTTGTTTGTTTGTTTGTTTGTTTGTTTTTTGAGGTGTGGGGTTTGTGGTTTTTTTCCCTATTTGGTATTGTGAAAATCGTTTTGAGAGTAAGGAGAAAAAAAACCCCGTTATTTACCTTGCTTTGCAGAACAGACAAAGAACTGATGGAAGCACTGTTCTCTCAACAGCACGATAAAATACACTAACAATTCATGAAAAATTTAGGTTCAAGCTAAATGTAGTTTATTCATGAAACTGAACCAATTTACACTGCTTAACTGCAGTCAACATCAAAATGTTCTTCTGTGCCCTCTTAAAAAGCTTGTACCAACTCTGCATGATTTTCTTGCATTTTTCCTTTGACTGTAACTGTCTGAAAGCAAATCTGTATTCACATTCTTCACCAACATGCATTCCTACTGTGTTCACAGGCATAAATGCTGCAAATATCAGGCTCAGTTGTTGCCCGTAAACTCCAGTCTAAGCAAAAGAGATCACTATTACTACAATAAAAATCACCATTTGTTCAGTCTACAGATAAGTAGGAGGCTTGCTGATGAACCTACACCGTCACTTGTGTTCAGTCTGACTGTAGCGTTAGTTTAAACCTGAAATAAACAGAGCAGGTGCTCTGTTTTTTTTTTTTGATGCCTGTATTAAAAGCGATCAGCTCAAGGTTGGGAGGTAGCAACTCCCTGCAGTGACTCAGAAGAAGACGAAAACGCAGCTTTGTCCAGCCGGGGTAGAGCTAGGGGTGCGGCCTCAAGACAGCAAGCAGGGGTATACACCCCCAAATCCCCAATTTTGAGTTGGCAGCCTCGGGTCCTGGCTCCAACCAACATCTTCCTAAGTTGTGGTGAGGGGCCATTAAGGTTTTCAGAGTCTCTGCTGGCTTCTCACCTCACCCCTGATGTCTAGAGACCACTTTGATCTCTGAATTCCCTATTGGCTCGCTGGTTTAGGGGTTTATTAATTGCGTTTGGAATAGGGGCTTGCCCCATTGCATTTTGGCTCTAAACTTATCTGCATATCAACTCCTGGTTCCCTCCCCTCTACCATCTGGGGGGGATGCCATCCTCCCACCTGGCCACAAGCAGGGTGATGCTGATACAATAGAGTGAATTCTCAACCACAGATGGCTAACAACCCGATACTTAACAGGTGATTACAACAAGCAGCTAACAAAAGCACTCCTCTGACAGAACTGGTTAAACTTGTAATTCTACAACTTTTGGGAAAAAAATGGGTAACCCTTTTTTTTGTTCATAACAGAACCCATGATTTCACCTAAGTTATAATATTATGAAAGAATAAAATATTAATTGAAAACCAATAAACCAACATTCAGCAAAAATTATATATAAAGGTGACATGTACCTCTGCTGTATTGCTTAGAGTGATCATAAAAACTCTTTATATCCCTTCTAAATCTGGACAAACTTTAATATTAAATAAAATCAGCCTAGAGTGGTGTTGGGGATAAGGTTTTACTTTCCTTTTCTTTCCTTTTTACTTGTGGAGTTTTTTTCCATTGAGTTGCTAAGAAACACTGATGGCTGAGTGCTTGAGAGAGTGGGGAGGGGAACTCCTGGTTTTTGGGAGTTTCTCTCAGAAGGACAGAGACACCGTGGAAATAGAGGGAGGAGAAAAGACAAGGATGGGGGCAGCTGGGGGCTCTCTCTCTCTGGGCTTCAGAGGAGGACAGTCAGACCCGCAGCCTGAGGAAAGGAATTGGCTGCCAGCGCCATAACCCAGCTGGGAGCTGCCTTTCTTCTGCTGCTGGGCCCCGCATCCCCTGCCCTGCCGGGGCATCCCGCAGTTCCAGCTACTGCCACAGAGCTTTTGATACATCTTGTCCACCACCCCGGGATTTCTGCTCATTCCTGCCATTCCAGCTTGGGACACTGGGATCGAATACCCCAGGAGTTTCTGAAGCAAAGCCTCTCTTCCATCCCTTCCTGTCTGGGCCAAGCTGCCATTGCAGCGTGCTCCCCGAGCCTGCACCGGAGCGCCCCCTGCAGCCCCGGGGGAATCACCGCACCTGCCCTGCCCACCGGGAGCCACCAGCGCCCCTGCCGGCCGTGACTGGAACTGCACCAAAGGGGAAAGTGCCTGGGCCAAGAAGGCTGGGACTGGGTTCCTGGTTCTGGTTGTTATCACTGCCATTCTTGTTGTTTGTTTGCCTTGTTATACATACTAGCAAATAACTGTTATTCCTATTCCCATGTCTTTGCCTGAGAGCCCCTTAAATTCAAAATTATAACAATTTGGAGAAAGGGGGTTTACATTCTCCATTCCAAGGGAGACTTCTGCCTTACCCAGCAGACACACCTGTCTTTCAAACAAAGACAAGTGGGTGTCATCTAAAGTGGAGACAGATTCTCTGTAGTTAGAAATAAAATTAGGAATTGTTCCTATATGGATAGAGACTGGCCATTGAAAAATATGCAGGGCTGAGTTGGCAAATGAGGTAGACTCATATGTTGGAAATCTCAAAGTCTTGCAACCTGGTCACATTATAGATTTCATAGGAGCCATCTGCAATCCAGTATGCCCCTTAAGAATGCACAAATCAGAGTTCAAAAATAAGAAAAGTAGCCCATCATTTATAGTTGAAAATAACTTTAGATCTTTGTAGAGAACTGCTGAGCAAGAACCAGAATGTAACTTTGGTAGAGGGTCTGAAATATAACTGTGTGTCACAGCTTTGATCATTGTTCATCAGTGCCATTGGTCTCCAACTCCAAGATAACTTTCTCTTCCCCAATAAAAATAGTATAAAAGGAAGTTATGATACAGTCCTCCCTCAACTCTGTGAATAAAAAAACACCTCATATAAGAAAAATCCCAGTAAATATCTTGTAATACAAACTTACTGGATATTTGGAAGAAAGCCTTTCTCAAATTATTCTCTCTGACCCCTTTGAGATTAAAAACAGCTATGAATGGGGGAAGAACTTGAATATAAGCTTTTAAAGTGAATACCCCAATTCTTTTGAGTTTTTCATCTAGTTTGATACATATTTTAAAGTTGAGCCTAAATTAACTCCAAAACCACAAGTCTATCCATCATCTCAGATTTTGTTGAATCCCTTTTTTATTTTAGATTACTAGAACTTTTTTAATTTAAAGACCTTTTTTTGTTTTTCCTTTATTATTTTCTTCTTCTTTTTTTTTTTTTTGGTGGGGGGGTGGTTGTTTTTGTTTTCCAATCTGACGACATACTGTGCTTTGAAGACCCTTGCAGCTATATAGACAAAAAATCTGGCTGCTATTGGCTTAAATGCACAAGAAATTAACTTCTGTTATCTGACTTGTTGTGTAAATGCTAAATTTGTCATTTTACTGTCTGCCTATTTTTACTTTCCTATATAAATAAGAATTACATAAGAGGATATTTTTGTACTTGATTTAGAAAACTTTAGCAATGTTCAGCTCACAGTAGTAAGGTATCTTTCTAAATACAAATGCTATTTTTCCTATGATTTTGTTGTTTCCTTTGAATGTTTAAAGAATCTAATTTATTCATAAAGTTAATAAAATCACTGCTTTCCCAATGGAGTCATATTGTTAAAATGAATCACATCTTTCCTGACCTTGCATAGCAGTTTTAGGGGTTGGACTCCATAATTGGTCCAATTATAAATACACTTGACAATCAGTTAGGTTTTCTGGAACTTTGGAATAACACCAATATGTCTGGTTTTATTCAGTCCCAAGTTCTCAATTGCAAGTGACCAAAAAATTACCTGCCAGCAATATCAGACCTCTCATGCCATTCTCATCTGTTGCAGTTTGTGTTTTATGTTTATTTTATTAAGATTGATTGTTAAATGGTCTGTTCTGTTATTCCCCCATGTTTTCCCCAAGTTGGTTCCTTCCTAAATTGTGCCCTCGCTTCCAGTTGTCCGTCAGTGTCCTATCTCCTTGTTCCAGACCCTTCCCTGCCTATCAAGGCAACCCCCCGCCTTTTCCCTGCCTGCCAAGGCAACCCTGCTTCTTGTTCTAGAACATTCCCTGTCATTCATTCCCTGAACCAATCCCTAACTGAGCCCTCTCTCCTCCCCCTATCCTGGTTGGTTGTTACCCCAAAACTCCGCCCCAAGTGCTACCCTATTGGTTATGCAGTGGTATCTTCACCCTGTTTGGTTACGCTTCACAGAGGCGCTCGCGGTTGCCCTCTTCCTGGTGCCTCTGGCCTTATTAAAGTTTGTTGGAGCTTCAAGACCAGAGAATCTTCTCTTGCTTCTCTACTCAGTCCTTGCCTTGCCTCATAGGAGTGCCGCCTTTCTGTGCAGAGCTTGGACAGCTCTAAGGTTCTGCCTGTGGCTTCACCCCAGCCAGGGCAGTTCCCCACACTCATCACTCTACCAGAACAACAGAGAGCTGGCCTGGGCTCCAGTCTGCAGTAGCACTCTTTTACACAAATTAAAATGAGATTTTTTGCTGAAACCAAAAGCTTCCAATACGCTTTTTGTGAGCTGCTGAATTTAGTGTTCACGTCTTTCTTTTACAATACAGATTAAGTGTGGATCCAGAGCTCAGTTTCAAAGGTGCCCTCCAAGTGGTATATTTTTGTCATAGCATGCATTAGCAATGCAAATATAATATCCATCTGGGCCTTTTATGGGTTTAGTTTATCCATGTTTATTGATCATAATTAAGTGCGCCATGTGATAAGAATCCATCTCTACTGATCTGAAGTGGTGAAGAGATTACTAACTCTACTCATGAAATCTAGCAAATTAATTACATGATCTCACTCATCATAAGAAACAAATCCTCAGCTGATGACATAAATGTGTTAGACTAACCTGTTCTTTTCTAGCACATATGCAAAATAATAGGGCAAGAAGAATGACGGAACATCAAACATAATCTGTTCATCAAAGAGCAGAGAGCCCTGTAGAAGCCCTAAGGAAATTTCCAAACCACTAGATTTGAAGGTATGGTACGCCATACATTCGTTCTGCAGCGATAGAAATGTAACTAGGGGATGAGCTGTGTAAGAGCCCTAGGTGAGGGAGTTTGGAGAATCTCTTCTGAAATCAAAGTTACATCTCTCCAGGAAAGTTGTTGTAGGACACTGCAAGTGCAGTCTGATTTGGGGCTGACCTACCTTCCCATCTCTTTTCACAAAACCGGTAAAAATACATGTACACATGACTATTTGTGTTTTTTAAAGTAAGCCTCTGTCACAACCTCCAAAAGCAATATGCTACTGAAATATTTAAGGCAATCAGTCACAAATGTCACTAGGTGTTGTGTAGTCTGTATACAGAGTCCACAGTGGAATGCAGTGCAAACCATTGAGTACAACAGTGGCAAAATATTGTGCAGATAAACGAAGTAATCTCCAAATCCAGATACACAGCAGTGCTGTGCCGTCCACAGCAAGAGGATAGGGAATGCTGTAGCTCCTAGACTTCCTAGTTGGACAGTCCTATATCACCCTCCCTTATAGCCATGCATTTAGATATTTAAAGCTGGATTTGTTCAGACAAGCCAGAAATAAGTTTCTAGAACTGAAGGAGATCTTTAAGACTTGCAAAGTTTCTTACTGCCTTTGAAACCGATATAAAATCACTGCGTATTAAGGAGATATCACGAGACCCAGAAAAAGAAAAAAGGTGAAGAACATCCATATTTGTGCCTGAAGAGCTGAACATCATTGGTTCTGCCAAGACACAGCTGCAGGGTAATGCTACTTCCTCAGATCAGACTTTGGCTGTAAAAACCTTGTATGATAAGAAATCTCAGTACCACCACTGTCTTTCCCCTCTTTTAATGGGCTCTCTAGTACTTGCACTGTATATGGAAGACCTTGAGGTACTCTCATTGTGAATTTTTATACAGGAAAAGACAAAATGAAAGGTCAGTTTGGTTTGTCTTCTGGTATTTTGTCATCTCTCTCAGGCTGTTCAGTGCTTTTGATCCAAAGGCTCCTGGCTACAAAATAGTCATAATCTGCCTAGGCAGATTCTTCAGCCCCTCAGGTAGAACTGGATAGTTGCTAAATCTGGGGTGATCTAGTGGTGTCCCAACACAGAAATTTTGGGCCTGAAAGAATTTTCAGTTTAAACAGAAAAACTCATTGTGACATTTAGTAACTAGGAGCCAGAAACTGTTTTTTGTTTAAATGCATTTAGTTGGCTAAAGTATTTATCTGTTTTCTATATCAGCCCTTGTGGGATTTCCCAAAGTGCCTAAGAATTTCATTTACTGAATTCCCATTGAAGTTTGGACCTTAGGAGTCACTGATTTTCAGTAAGACTTACAGAAATCTTACCATGTTTTTAATGAAGTTGCAAGTTTTAATGAATAGTAATGCAATTTTGGAGTCTTCTTGTCTGGAAGCAAAACTGGTCTGTAAATCATTAGACCATTAATAGCTGTTCTTTTGCCTTTCATTCTAAATATGGTAGTAATTATCTGTTTTGCAAAGCATAATAAAATATATGTCATCATATTCAGAATATTTATGTAGTGAGAATTCTAAAGCTATCATAGATGAATTACAGACAACAGAGTGTTCATAGTGAACCAGATTTTTACGAGAGCTTAGTTTCCAAGCCCAAAATCATAAACTTTGATAGACGAAACAACAGTGGCCTGCAAATCACCCAAATTTAAAGGGATAGATTTCTCCAGTGCTGGAAAAATTCTAGATCCTTGCTGACTTCCAAATCCTTAAAACTTAAACATGATTTAAAATTCTTGACCAATGCTGTTTCTATGTATTCAGTTTTACTATTGCAGTTGAATATACTTGAGAATCAGGGTTCTCACAATATTTGAAGAAAAAAGTGTTGAAAGCCATAAGAATTATTGTAGGTAAGCTGTATTTATTTACTGTTGGTAATAATTTTGTGACTCTTCTTGTTTCTACAGGAGACTGACACTACAGGGGTGGAGGCTTAGGGTGACTGCTGCTTTCTTGGTAGCAGTAGGATAGTATATAGCACATGCCTACTGCTCTCCTCCAGCTTTGTGCTCCTTCACTTTTGCTGAAAAATAGCTTTGGGTAAGGTCTTGGTCCAACTGCTCTGCTTGCTTTCCCTCTGCCTCCTTGTCCTGACTGTGACTCATCAGCTCCTGCTTTTCCCCTTGTGGCCCCTCGAACACCGAAGTAATGGTTTTATTCCAGCCTGTGTCTCAGCTGTTTTATGTGACCCTCAACTTTATCTGCATTTTTGTGCTAGTGGATGTAGCAGAACACATTCAAACCATAGATCTGACATTTGGTCTTGCTAGAGATTATTTTAGTAATGTAAATAATAAAGTATTTATAGAACTCTCACAGTTTGAAAACTACAATTGGGGGTTAAAGTAGAAGCTGATAGAGGAAAAAAGATCACAGCAGAGATGGTTTTCACCTTTAACTGTGAACATCTTTGAAACCAGGAATTGGTTGAGTTAGATTGGTTTCTCCACCAAAATTTTGTGGAGTTGAACTGTTCATTAAGGGCGCTTCTTTAGAAGTTGAAGGAAAATTATTACCTGGGAAGCTAGAGACACAAGAGGTATGAGCAGTCTTCAGAATGGTGCAGTCTTTTCAGAAAGGCTTGATGAAACTCCACATTTCTCTAGCACAACCAGAATGTGAACATTATAACACATTTCAAAAATAAAAAGAAAAGAACAAACCAACAACAGACAAAAAACCAAACCAACTCCCCAAAAAAATCCCAAAATGAAAAACCCTCAAAACCTTAAACACAAATCTGAAAACTTTCTGTGCCTTGATAAGCAAATTCATCAGAGCTTTTCAGACTGAATGCGTAATATTCTCAAAAGAACAGTTTTCCTGACAAGTTACAGAAGTAATTTTTTATCTGTGCTGGGATCTGCTGGACAAATGCCAGCTTGGAATGCAAGAGGCTGGGACAAAGCAGGAACTCTGTATCGTAATATAGTAAGGAGCTGGAGTTTGTAGTGTAAATCTGTTCTCCAGCACTCTTCATTGAGAAAGGGCCTCATAGTGATGGTAAAATCTATAAAAATCTCAGGTTCTTTCATAGATCCAGGAACCAGAACTGAGCTGTGCAAAGCATGTGTAAATGGCATCCTATTCCAGCAGTGTGCTTGATAAATTCAATACACTTTGTCTGTGTGTTCTGTCAGTTTTGTTCATTTACTAGGTTCTTGAGTGATTAATTCAAATTACCTGTTGTGAGTTTCTTTCAAGGTGGAGGTGGGTGTGAAGGTGAGCAAGTTGTTAGGGTTTTTTTGTGTTACAACTGGTAAAATGCATTTAAGTATGTATCTTGGCTTTTTGAATTGCCTAGAATCCTCCTTTTTTCCCTCAAAACAATAATTTCAGAGTTGTTCTGGGTTGACTAACAAGAGTATTTTTCAGACATTTATAACACACAGTAATATCTCTCTCACACCACATCATGACAATCTGTGATGGGGTACATTTTGCATTTCCTCTTAATTTTAAAACCATTTTAAAACCAAAAATAAGCTTGAGGGAAGACTGGATATGCTCAGTGAATACAGAAGAATATTAAGTAATGGAAAATGTGAGTTTGCAGTGTCATGGAATGGGCAAGATGGCTTTCAACAGTAATTATCTCAGGGCTGAAAAGGGTAAACCAGTGCTATCTGGGTCAATTTTGATCTAATCTTAAGAAATTCTGAGCTTAAAACAATTTTGGCCCATGCTTCTGTCTGAAAAGAAGTATTTTTTCAAAATTTCAAAATTTTTCTTCTTTGTATATGAAAGCAACGGTCATAGTTTTTGTTTTCATTCTTCCATTTGTGTCCACCAATTTTTTTTTTTTCTCTCATACCCATCTTTTTATTGCATGGGCTTCCTTCAGAAATTTTCCACTACATGGGAATGAATTAGTAGACTTTTGAACAGGTTTATGGTTACAAAAATACAGTGCTCAGGCAAACATATCTGAATAGAGAAACTAATGATCCACTTTCTTCGCCTGTTGAATTGATTATGGTGAACAGTAAAGCCTCGTCTTGGGGATTTTTTATCAAAGAAGGTTATTTTAGGCTTGTTCCTTCAAAGAAAATGACTGGACAAGGATATTTAATGACCTGTAGTTCAGCATCTCTGAAAACACTGTATTGACTGGAATCCTATTCCTGACTTGTTCCCAAGCCTGTGAGACAGCTTGCCCATCTCCCAAAGATTTGTACCTCCAAAAATAAGTTGGGTGAGCCCTGTTCACACACAGGGTACTAGTTCTGTCCTCCAGATAAACCCTTCCAAATTATAACAGACAAAATCATAGAATGATAGAATAATTTGGTTGGGGGGACCTTAAAGCTCAGCCAGTTCCAACCCCCTGCCATGTGCAGGGATACCTTCCCACCAGACCAGGTTTCTCCCAGTCCATCCAACCTGGCCTTGCAAACTTTCAGAGATGGACAGCCACAGCTGTTTTGGACAGCCTGTACCTCACCAATGAAGATTTCTTTCCTAACATCCGAACATGATGTGATCAAGCTGAATTTATCTTGATAACAGACCTTACAAGTGACTGTAAGCTTATATTGCTGTTCAGCAAATCCTGAGACTCACAGTTCAGCCAAAACAGTTAGGAGTCACAGTGAATCTCTTTCTTCCATGTACAGATACACTCTTGACCTGAGGGATGGTAAAATCACTGTTCTTTGGGGATTTTGATTTTTTCGTTCGGAAATGTGGAATGCTCTGAGGTATCAGAGAGGAATTTCTCTCTGTCTTCATCTTCAGTGTGTTTAGGGCTCAGCTTAGTTCTCTAAAGGCATTGCAGCAGGCTTTCTACATCACACAAAGTCCAAAAAGGTCAGGATAGCTCCAAAGGAGATAGGAGTAACAATTAAAATAGCATCATTATACAGAATACGAGCCAACTGCTTTAAAATGGGGGTTTTTTTGGATCTGAAATTTCCAAGAAAAAGGAGGAACAGTGCATAAGAAAAATTGAGAAGGAATAAATGACCTTTTCCAGAAGTGATCTTTCAGGAGCTTTGGTTAGTTGAGGGAGAGTACTGTAGTCTGTTAACTACTGATTATTGTGAAGAATGCTGAAATTCATTCATTTCCAGATCTCCTTTTCCTGCTAAAAATATCTAAAAGAATTAGATTTTTTCCCTTCTCTTTATGCTTCCTCTCTGCTCCTTCTTTTTGCAGCAGAACCTCTCTGAAAGCAGTGTTGAGTGATTCCTGTAAACTTGCCTGCTCCCTTTTTCCTTTTCCTGAAAAGTATGGGACTTAAGGGTAAGGAATACTGGCACCCCATGATCAACATGGGGACAGACAGTTCATCTGGATCACTGGGTCTGCACAGAAGTCTTTGTTGTGAGTGCCAACAGATTTTGATTAAGATACTGGGAATAGAAAGAATTTAAAGGAAGGAGAGTGTGTCTAGGAAACAATCAGTAAATAACCCAAATAAATCTAATAAAAGTTTGAAGATTGAGGTTTTTTCTACTGTATCTATAATTTGCCTAACATATTTACAGTTGCATAATTATCTAAGCCATTTTTCCATAACTGTTATTAAAAAGTAGGAAAATTCTACCTAAAGCACTGAGACTAGAATTTTGTCTCCCATAAGTGAATAAACTTACATCACGACTTTGTCTTTTGGTGCTTACTTTGATCTTGTTTGTCTTCCTAAAAAGGCACAAGAATGTGTCTTTTCACAGAAGAAGGCTGGGGGTAGAAAAATTTTATGATAAGGTTCTAATCCCTGAATGCAGTCCCTGATGGATGTGTTAAGTATGTTGACAGAAGACCCTCTGCATTAAGTCTCAGAGCCTAATATAGTTGCTAAGAGCTGAGAATTTCACAAGATTTAGTTCATTTGCTTTCAAGTAGTGGCTGTGTGAGTTGAAACTTGGTTTCCCTATAGTTTTTTGTTGGGTTTTTTTTTTTTTTTTCAAAAGCAACCAGAAAACATCACCACATGCAAGCGCCTCCGTGCTAACTATTTAAAAATCCAACTTGCAGCCTCAAAGGAGGACACTGCAATCTAAATATTGTATGATCAAATTGCTTAGATAAGTAGACAAGCAGGCTCAGGTGTCATACCTGATGAGATACATCATACACAAAGAAGTGGTACTGGAGAGAGACAATCTTCCATGTGAAAAAGCTCTTTCTGGTGTTTCTGTTCCTTTCATAAGGATCCAACAATGTTTGCGAATCTGCCATTTTTAATTCAATCTCTCATAAGTCACCTTACTTTTCTTTCAAAACATGTAAACTTCTTTTTCAACCATCCAGTGGTTAAAAGCCTTTTCTCAGCAGGGGGAGCTATCACGGTCATTTTCTCCAGCCCTAAACATTTTCACCAGTGCCTGAAGAAAGCCAGAGGAGTCAGTCCACTCTGAGAGGGACTTACCCTCCCTGGCCCATCATCACTACTGCCACGATGGAAAATAGTTAAAAAACATCCTCTATGGGAGAAAGTGAGAGTGGAAGTCCCGCTACTAATTGCCAAAGTTATGAATTTTCCATGTTAGCCTGTTGCCAGCACTGGTTAGAGTTGCTGATACAACTGGCATGTGCAGAGGAGTACAATGACTTGACAGGGACTTTTTTTTTTTTTTTGGCCTTTTCCTATTATTCTACTGAATAAATAAGGAAGGCTAGGAAATCTTCTGGAGGTCAGATGTGCAGGCATTTAAACTTGTGTTCAGGACACCATTTTTGCAAAAAATTTAATCTGGTTCTTCCTCTCCCGTCTCTGGATCTCTGGATTACCACAATGTATTTTCTATTGTTGCAGGGAAAACAGGCGTAAAGGAAAAGAAACCTTAAAAATAGTCCTAAATCAGGACTTCTCTTGATTTCTGCACTTATGGGGAAGGGGATTCTTTACTCCTAGGATAATCTGTTTTCCATCATACACAAATGGCTGATTGATTGATGATTGATGATGTGACTGAGAAAGAACGGTTATGATACAAATAGGTCTACCAAATACCTTCTTCTGTCAGAATTGTAGCAAGGTAAATACTTGCGAATGCCCTTTGGATATGTTCACAAGTTCAGAAGTAGAACTCTCTGGGACAGAGACAAATAAAAAACAAACACCAAGCCTAGAGCCAAAAGTGTCAGTTCTACCTTTTTCCTGAAATTTCTCCCAGGTGACAGTTTGTAAGCACAATTATTAAAAAGTTCTCCAGTTCAAAGTTGTTGAAAATAAATTCATGCTGTCAGTAACATGACATTTTCTGCTGTGGTACCACAGTTGTTTCCCATGCTCAACATACCTGACTCTTCAGATAAGAAAAATAAGTGGCACACAAAAGAAATTATGGCTAGTAAAAATCTCTGTTTGTCCTATCATAACTCTACTGAGTACCTCAAAAATGAGGAAGAACAAGTAAACAAGCAAAAACGATTGAAAGTATGAAATTTTTAGACATAATTATGATCTGTAAAATTGGACCATCATAGAGAATTCCTTAGACATGTGGGTTTTATTTTACCCATAAATTTCAGTTCAAATTCTCATTTGCTTCAGTCTTGAAGCTATACAAGTGAATTGTTGTAAGAGCCATGTTGACCTTCAGTGAGAAATCCAAGGGATCATACATATAAAACAGGCTAGCATGTTTAATAGGATCACAACCTATTACATCATTTGTGAATTATCAGCTGTTAAGAAGCAATTGTCTAGCAAAGAGAAATGTATGCCTTTATAGGCATACAGACTGTTACAACTGTGTAGCAGACTCAGAAAAGCAAAAAGGTGGCACCAACTGTTTTACTGCCTTCTAAAACAAAGCCAGTGTTTATTTACAGTTATTGATTTACCAAAAAGAGAAGAGAAAAAGACAATAGAAAAATCGCATCCAAATGATTACTGAAAAGAAATGAAAAAACAGACGGCTTTTTAATTAAGTCACTGATTTTCAGAAACAGTGGAGAGATGAAATGGCTGCCAAATTTTCACAAACCAGCTATGCATCTTGGGCATACAGTTGGGGCTTATGTTCTTTGAAAACCTGGCCAGTGGTTTCATTATGGAAACTACCCTGTTTATAAGCATGTTTGTAAATGTGGTCCATGTTTAACCAAGTTAAGATTGCAGTTAATCAAGTTCCACTTTGGGCTTCCAAGAAATTAAAATTCTCATTACAGGATCTTTTTGACATAATAGTGAAATACCAAAATAGGCCAATTTAGAGCCTGCCATTAAGACCACAGTTATGTCAGCTCAAAGCTGCAGGTTCTTGGCAGTATTTATCAGGTCAGTCAGAGAAAGAGGTGGATCATTTTTCTTGAAGGATTTCTTCTTTCTGGTTCCTTCTTAGGGTCTCAGGGGCTATGTCCTATGACATGATACGCAGGTCTTACCATGGCTCGACAGCCCTTCCGCATTTCTTTGTCAGGTTGGAGCACATTTGCATTTTATTCACTCAACATCCATACAACAGGAAGAAGAACTCAAAAGTCAAAGTCCTTTAGGAGCAATGAAAAAAAAAATACAAGAATAAAGCTGTTGTAAGTACTTAAAATTTTGAAGGCATTGGCTACAGTGTCTGCTCTGACATGTTTTGGTTGTGTTCCCTCCTTGTTTTTATTTGAATGTTGTCCCACTTGAATGTTGTCCCCCTCAATTAGGTTAAGATGATAGCACGTTTAAAAGGTGTACATAGCCTTGTTACTTCAACAAGCATTCACATACTAGCTTCAATAAGTGTTCACATGTCAATACTTTGACAGCTCCTTTGAAGTCATTTAATGTAGGTTCAGCCTTGAAAAATGACACCTTTTTTTGTCCAGGTTCCTTACAGCCATGGATTTCTACTGCTTTTGATATGAGAAAATAGATTGCATCTTCTCTGTAAAGGGTAATGATTCCACTCTATCCAAATCCATAAAAAATACCGAGAAATTATTCAATGAAAATCTCAAATTAAAATAACAATATTTTGCTCTAAATATTTATGAGATACTCCAAAACACTGGACCCTTATCAAATCTGCCATTGGTTGGATGATAAAAACCACTTACAGGACACAAGGATCATGCTGTAGATAACGGCACAAGAGAAGTTAGATGACAAGAATGCAATCACAATCAGAAAAATAAAGCAAAACCCTGAGATGCTCATAGAAAACTATTAGAGGTTGGCTTCCAGTAGAAGGAGTAAGAGATTTTTATTATATGGATTTACCACATACATTTCCACATTTGGCCTTTTAGAGGACTGTAAGTTCTCTAGTCATTATTTTTATCATCAGCACACACACACACACACAAACACACAAATTATTAGATCTGAACGTGTTAGCCTCGAGGGAGAGTGATAACTGAAAGCTAAGCTGGAAGACTACTTCTTTGACTGAACCTGTGTTTTAGATAAAGTAAGGTATTCAATACTTTGCCCATGAAACTGTCCACAAAACAAACAAACAAACAAATAAAAAACATTGGCTTCATCTGTAATCCTTTTGAATCATTAGCTGAAAGACCAATGTCAGCAAAGGAAGATAAATACATAGGTTAGGCTTGCAGTGTTATTTAGTCACTAATAGCAATTCAGCACAGTAGTGTGCTGCCTGGCAGGCTTCTCTTGTGCTTGTGGCATGGTATTGTCACTTCAGCATGTCATGGTTTGAGCTTGGCACAATGCCAGTGCCACCATGAAAATGCCTCTTCCCTGGTGTCTGCTGTGAGATGTGATCAGAAATAGAGCAAAGCAGGCTCCAGCTTAGGAATAAAAGGGAAAAAAAAAAAAACTTTATTAACCTACAACTATAAAAGAAAACACACAGAACTCAGAATGAAAACTTTTTAAAACATTTTTCCTCCTCCCACCAAATTTCCAATACATTCACCCCTTAGATCACCAACTCTCAGTCCAGCACCACCCTTCAGATAATCAATTCTCAGTTCATCAAGGAGAGAGGAGTCCCTCTTGTACCATAGGTTTCCCCTGGAAACACAGTTGAAACCTCTTGTGTTTCCATGTCACACGTGTGGCACTGCCCGGAGATCATTTTGCCATCGTGACATCTTCCTTCCATGCCCAGTGCTCTCACCACTGTGCATGGACCAGAGCTGCTTCTAGGGTTTTCCTTTTTAAAGGGTGCTTTGCCCAGTTCCAAAAAGAGCACAGTCTCTCACTTTTGGGACACCTGTGCCCCCCAGATTTCACCCCTGGGGCCGAGGGGTCTCAAGAACAGAGATCTTCTTCTTATTATTATTCTTCTTCCCTGAAGACAAAGGGCATCACCACCACCCTCCTCACCCTTTGTCTCTGTTCACGCACTCCTTCACATCACATCACTGCACTCTCTTGGCTCTGAGCCATTGCCTCCCCCCTAAATGCAGTCTCTGTGTCACAGGAAAAATGGTTCTGTCCATGGCCATACAAGAAAAGTCCAGCCAAAGGCCACTCCATCACCTCCTCCCACCTAGGATTCTTCTTAACTTCTCTCATGGCCCATTTCCTCTTATCTCATCTCTGTCTCTCTTCTCATTCAGTTCCAGGAGGAATCAGCATTTGTAAGGTTTCCAGCATATAAGAAAAGCATTAAAAATCTCAGGCTCTGCCAGTCCAGAACTCCCACGCTGCCCTGCTGGGCACCTTCTCACTGCACACCCCCCCCTTCTCCTTCTCGGCTGGCCGTGCTATCAAATTTCAAGGTGGCACAGGCACAGACACCAGCGCTCTCTCTCTCTCTCTCTCCCTCGGTGGGCTGGGCTGCCCGAAGCCTCTCAGGGCTCCTCCACCTTTCCATCTTGCAGGGGCCTTCACCTCCCTTCTCTGTCCAAGACCTGGCCTACCTCCTCAGGCTGCATGGCTTCCCCTCCCCTGTCCAGCTCGGAGCCGGGCAGGGGAGGTCTGACCTCTTTCCCTGATGGAGCCAAGAGAGAGCTTCCCCCAGGAGTTCTCAGCTTTTAACCCCGCTGTATTCTCAGAGGCATATCCATGTCCTCAGTGGCCACACCAGGTGCCAATATTCAAATCTGAGCACCTATTAATTTGACCACAGCATCCCAAAAAACTGACTTCCTCTCAAACCACGACAAGCAGCATAACCTGAGAATGAACCAAAAAAAAAAAAAAAAAAAAACCCACACCCCAGTGCTTTCAATCAAAATTCACATTTTACATATAATTGACAACACTCATGATAAACTTGCAAAGCATGCTCTGAGAATATTTGTGCTCAGACATGGAAAGGAATTTAACAAATATTTTTGTAACTGGCACCAAAAGTTGTTTGGGAATCTGATTTTCTTTTTTTGCCTTTTTTTTTCTGATCAAACCTTATAATCAGCTAATAAACTAATAGAGTTGCCACAGAACTTTATTCATGCCAGGGGCATATGTGGAAGTTGGCTTCTAAAAATGAAACCAAATACCTCTTACAGTGCAACATACTTAGGGTCTCCCTTCTATCCTTTACATGAAGTCCTTCTCCTCAAAATATCTCAGTACAGGAGGGAGGAGAGTGAAGACCCAATACAGTGCATTACTTTAATGCATCTATGATCATTTAAAAATGGGAAAAATCTTTCTAAAATTTTTCTAATTTGAATTTGCTTTTTGCTTAAAAAGAAGCTGTTGGGGTTTTTTTCCAAAAATTCTAAAAACACACAAACCCCAAACTTAGTATACATAAATCACATAAAAATAGTAAATCATAAAAAAAAACTCCCACTTGTTTAACCAGCTTTCAATCAGATTCCTTATTGTTTTGGCAGTATCTTCGCAGAATTCTTTGTGAGTCATTTTATTTCATTATTTGTTCTACATTGATCTCTGTGAATATTTCTTAACATAACTAAATTCTTATTTCTTGATTAACAATCAAATCTTATTACAGTCGGTTTCTTGGTGTTCGTAACAGAAAATATTACATCTCTTCCCTAGCTGATTCTAATACAAGGAAGGTTACTAAACTAACCCAATTAAAGTGAGCAGATCTGCAAGTTGAGTTGACTGTTACTGCCATCCATGAGAGCTGGGATCAAGAATGATGGATTGTAGGCCATAGTACTGATAATCCATGTAAGAAGCAGGATCCCAACCTGGATTATTTTGAATTGGCCTACCTCAAGGTTTTGTGTTGCAAATTGGAGGCTCTGGGCGCAGTAACACCTGCAGAATATATGACATTTTTCTGCCTGTTAGTGCCTGGAAGGCTCTCAGCTGTAATGTTCAAGCCTCATTAATCAGCCCTGTATTGTATAACTCTGTCTGATATGAAGCTGCTATGCCTTGTCGCCAATTACAGGTTTTGCAAAGACCTGTCTCATTATAGTACTTACATTGCTTGTTCCTGAAGATGGTGTGCCACATTCTCAACTTGCCAGTAGGAAAATTGTCCCTGAAGTGAAGACATGTCATTCACAAGGCACAAAAAAGCATTTAAAAAATCTTATTGAATGCTCCCTGAAATATTAATCATAACACTGTGTAAAATTGAAATAAGGAAAAAGAGGTTTCTGGGCAGTCCAACCAAACTGGTTATCTCCTCAATAAATCCAGGACTGGGCAAGGTTTTGGTGGGGTACCAGTCAAACAGGAATGTGGTTGTTTATTTTGATATGGTTTCATAATGAAAGAAAGAAGTCCCGAATTTTACTCCCCCACAAACCTCTTCTGTATCCACCAGAATTTAGAAAAAGTGCAACATCTTTTCTGCAGACATTGCAGGTGTCCTCATTTGTGTCACTACCTATAAAGCCAATGTCAGTCAGAAATATCTGCAGTGCATTCAATGAGCTGGAGTGATGTAATGATACAGCTGCTTTCCTGTTACATTCACGCCTTCCATGTGATAATTTGATCTCCCAAGTGACATGACCAAGCCCTAATACTCAACATGTCCAATGAATATAAAAACAATGAATTAATTTTTTTACAATATAGCATAATTTGTCCTGTTGGTGCATTTTTACCATTATTACTGATTTTTCTCAGTTTACTAGCAGGTTTTATTTGAGAGTCCTGATCTGTAGGTATAACCTCCTCTGGCTGCATGGGCTCTCTCCAACAGTGTAGAACCCACACATAAAAATGATATATAAGGACAACCCAAAATTGGCAAATTAATGGAAAGTATTGTTAAAACTCCCCAGCATTTTCTTCTCTACATACATTATGGTAAAAAACATAGCAATGATTATCATGATAGAGAGAGATATTTAAGAACATTACATTTAAAGATAATATGGTAAAATATCTAGGCTTTTAAGAAAAGAGCAATTCATATTTATTGTTTGCTACAGTCTGTTCTGATGGCAGTTGTGTTTAGACATCAAATGAGGGGGAGAATTTTTCTCTGCATGACATTCTTTTACTATTTTGAAAGCAGTAGTATTTGCTCTTAAACAAAGAATATATCCCTATGCGACTTTTCAGAAGTTATTACAAGAAAAATAGGATAAAGAAAGATCTATCAGTGTCAGTTAAAAAAAAAAAAAAAAAGACTAAAGTGTCCTGACCTTAATTATTTTTCTCTTTTCACTACATGTACACATATTTATGGGAAATGGAAGAGAAAACAATAATATTCCTTTGTAAAGAAAAGAAACAAATACCATTAAGTCACAAAAAACCTAAAATACTTAATAGCAACATAAATCTCTCTGTCTAGATGGCAATTACCAACCCACAGTGTTATGAAACAGGAAATACAAGTTCATCCTCTGAAAAGAATTGTGGACTGCCTTATCATAAGAATCTTGTATCAAAAGTGTCTTCCACCATGATGTTTAAACAGTTTCGGAACTAAAGATTGTTAGATTTCAAAGTCAAAATTCAGTACCAAAATGTTTCCAAACAAGCCCAAACTTCACCTGCAATTTACAGATTAAATGTAGAAGAAAAACCCTAAAAAACCAAAATCAAAAATATCCCCCCAGCCAACCAAACAAAATACCCTAGGCCACCACCATCACTACCACCAAAAAACCCAACAAAAATCAAATCAAACCAAACCATCACCACCACCAACAGCAGCAAAAAAAGCAAAGAAAAAAAATACAATGAAACAACTATCAAAATAAAAAGCCTCCCCCCTGCAAAAAAAACCCCAAATCCCCAAACCGATGACTTCACAATATAATGCTGAGCAACAGTAAGGTATAACGAATCATCATTTTCTGTAAGTAACAAAGTGGAAACTTCTGCACAGAGACTTTCTTCAGCTTTCCAGGTGTTTAAGTATAAGCTATGATATTTTAAAAAATGTTTCTTCTGCTCCATATTGACGGCAGCCCTGTCATTCTGCAAAATGAATCTTTACATAACTGACAGATCATCTAAGGGTACATATTATACACATATTGCTATGACATTTTAATGCCTTTCCAAAGAAATACAGCAAGACTATCAAACTATCTATTTTTCCGCAACCAGATGCTCCTTTCCTTCTCATACTGATAAAGAGACAGCAGCAGGAAATTGCAGACTTCTGAAGAAGAGATGAGAAGACTTTGGACATTAAAAAAAACACAAGACTCAGCAAAGGACTGAGAGCAGTGGTAAATATATATCAGAGAGATACTGAATGAGATATTTTTCTCACTTTTGTGTTTCATTCAGGGGACCAGGACATTCAAAAGTCAGTTTAAACTTTTCTATGGACTTTTCTACAGAGAGGCTTTTTTTGTTTTCTAATATATATGTAGCAGTCTGTTTGCATGAATATGTGTTTTGCCTAATCAATATGCCACAAGCTAAAAGTAAGTGGTAGGGAAAATACTTAACACTGGGAATCTGATGAGAAAAATCACTACTGAATGTATCTTTTCATCAGCTTTTTCCATTACCATAAAAACAACCTCAGGGTTATAATTTTGAATCAGAAGTGAGAAGCATCCAGCATCTAAGGACTAAACCAATACTTGCTGTTAAAAGAGCTGAGAAGTCAGTGGAACATTAGTGTTGCTATTTTATGAATAAATCAGTGTTTTCCACACCTTTTGAGTCTAAAACTATGGTAAGCTCAGCCCTAAGCAATTTTTTTTTTCTGGAAAACACAAGTGCAGAAGCAGCACGATTGAAGTCTTTTTCTCCCAGATGAGAAGCTAAATCAGGACAGACCTGATTCCCTTGGGAATGTCAAAGAGGCAGAGGTAAAATTACAGTGGTAAAACCTGCTCTGCCATTGCTGAGATAACTGGTAACATGGAAGACAAGGTATGCCAACACAAAAGTTTCTTATCAAGAGGTAGCAGACCAAACCAAGCCAATATTTTACGTAAGGGTAAAGACATGTTGTGGTTTCTTGGTGGTTTCCTGGCCTGTGCAGCTTCATTCTTCATCCATGCCTACTGCAAACATTGACTATGTCTGCTGACCTGTTGTCATGATCTGGTTACTAAGGTTCTTAGAAATGCCCCTGCTCGAGTTAAGGTGCAAACAGGACCATATGCTAGTGACAATAGTATGGATTTTATTTGATAGTAAATGTGTGTGAGAGAGAGAGAGAGAGAGAGAGGGAGGGAGAGAGAGAGACAGAGAGAGAGAGAGTGAAAAAATAGGTAGGGGAGGCAGAAAGAGAGTGACAGGGATGGAATAAGGAAAATATCACCACTCCATGGATCCCAGAGATGTTCCATTGATCCTCTCGAGATGGTCATCTTCCAGCTGGGTGGTGAAGGTCCCCCCAAAAAGTACAGGATCAAATGGGTTTTCCTACCTCAGGCCAGGCAGGAAAATCCAGGCACCTCCCTGGGCAGGGTTGGCTTGTCATTGTCTCTTACAACAGACTCCACATTTGTTGCATCACGTGCAAAAGGTGCAAGGCCCCAGGAATGACTCTGGGGGGCTCTTTGGGGGACCTTTGGTGGATTAAGGCATCCCCTCAGCTGTCCCTCACTAGACTGTCCCGTGGATGGGGCATTCCCAGGGCTGGGAGTTCCATAACCAGTTTGTGTAAGGGAGGATGGGTTCACTGCCCCTGAGCAGAGGTTACAACACACCCAAACTTCCTCCCCACACCTCTCTTGGGGGGGAAATCTGTGGAAACCTGCTCCCAGCAAACGGGTCTGGGGGGCTACAGCCTCCCCCACCCCAAAGCAAGCCAAAGATGTTTCTTAGCAGGGCTGCTGAGCTTGGCTCACATTCTTTTCTTTATTTAATTGTTTGTTTCAGGTGATTGAACAATGGGTTCTCCCTTTATCTCATTTCAGCACTTTGACTTTCAGTCCAAAGTCCCAGTCAGGTATCCTCAGGGAGGCGGCTTTGGTTGCAGTTTCTTTATACAGTTTTTGTTAAAATGAGCAAGACTTTATATCAATGTTTGAGGTTGAACTATTTCAGTCTCTGACACCTGTACTTTGAATAGGAAAAAAGCATCATCTACATTATTCTGCGTGCCATTTATTTCAGCAACTAGTCCTAGTCTCATTTCAGCAACTAGTCCTAGTCTCCTAACTAACCTCCAACTAACCAAAATTTCTAGAACCTTTCATGAACATTAATTTTTTAAAAAATAATTGGGTTTTAAAAAGATTGTTTATTTGGGGTTTTTTTTAACATTTCATTGTGACTTTCATTGCTTCAGCACACATTAAGCATTTTATTACTATGCATACTAAACAAAATAATTTTGAAATAAAAAATCAAAATGCCCAGTTGTGTGTCTGCCATAGCAGAAAAATTCCTTACCACAATTCTGTCTTTCCCTTTTGTATTGTCCAAAATGTAATTGAAATTGACACTTTAAAAAATGTTTCAATGCAGAGAAATCAACATCCTTCACCAAGAAAACCATCAAGAAAATAAATTATAAAACTAATTAATTAGAAAAAAATTATGACAAGTAGTACTCTGGTCTATGAGCATCATTGGGTGATGCTGAAGAAGACTCAGTGATTGAAGGTTGTCAGATAACTCTTCTCAGATATTGAAAGTATAATTTAAAGACTGAAGCTTACATTCAGTTTGAAGGGAGGGCTGGATTTTTAGTTAAACAAAGAACCAATGGATTCATCAAATCTATTGCCATTATTCCCATTCATCTCAGTTATCAACACTACAGCTAAGAGTTTTGTCTACATCATGATTAAGCAAACTTTGACCTGGAAAGAGGCACAAAACCAGTTTCTTAACATTTCACTGTTCATTTGTTAGGCTACAGAAACCTCTGATATACAGAAGATGAGTTGTCTTGCAAAAAAATAACACATTGATTAATTTAGGGCATGATACTTCCGTGCTGTCTTCAGAGAAGGAAAAGTGCTGTTAGATAAGGCTTGGGACATTTTGGTGGAGTTTCTTTTAATCTCTTAATTTCAGGTTTACTGGATACTATCAGACTAGAACCTTTACCAAGAACAAAACAGTGAACACAGAAGGGGAAACAGAAACATACAAAACGACATCGTGATAAATTAGCCGATTCATTTCTTCTTCATCTTGCATGAGCAGCAGGTTAGAAATATTGGTAGCATTGGCTACTGAAAGTTGTAGTCCTTTCTGTTGCACTCACCAGTTTTCAGGGAGGCTGACAAGGTGGCCACGTACAACTTCAGCCCAACACTCCTGAGACACTGTCTGTGCTTGTTATACTTTTTTGTCACAGATGTAGGGGGGTTTTCTGAAAGTGCTCATA
This sequence comes from Haemorhous mexicanus, assembly GCF_027477595.1. NCBI lineage: Eukaryota > Metazoa > Chordata > Aves > Passeriformes > Fringillidae > Haemorhous > Haemorhous mexicanus. Next base: position 12,994,137 of record NC_082381.1, read on the forward strand.
GTTGGAATGAATTGATTTTCATCTGCCATCATGATAAGTTCCGGGATAAAAGACCATCATACTACTATTTAGGATATTCTCTGCTTTTTATTTTTCTTAGGCCTTTTCTGCATCAGGGATGTGACTACATGATGGTGGACATGATTAAAAGCCTAAAGAATTTAACATGGCAGGCAAATATTCCATGGACAAAAAAATCACCTTCAGGTATGTAAAAATTTTAAACAATTCCAGTACAAATATCATGAAAGTTCTGTGTCCTGCAAACATTTAAGAATGTTTATTTAATTCCAAAAGATTTTTTTCACTGACATCAGTGGGAGTGGTGCCACTTTTGCTTTCTTGTGGCAAAGATTTATGGTTCCAGCCAAGGTTCATTAATGTAAAGTAGAACATTAATCTATACAACACAAACTAATATCCCTTTAATAATCACTTCCAAACACTGACCAAAACCAAGATTTTCCCACTTAAAATACATTTTTCATTACTTTACAAATAACACACAATAAACAGAGGCACTGTGATCATAGGTGTTTTGGGCTGCAGTGGAGCTGTCTTGACAGCTCTGACTACTTACCTCCATGGATTACTTGAATATATTTCCAGGAATTTATGGCCATATAAATATTGGCATATCGCATAGTCCTAAACAATGCTACTTGTCAAATTTTGGAATACTGTGATGAGAGGAAGAGCCATAACTGAAAATTGAACACAGCAAAATTTAGTACATCACAACTTCACAAGTACCAGGATATGCCTTGTAAACAGAATTCTCATTAGCTACATGTAAGCAGAAGGGCTTTGTGGAATTTTTTCCAAACCCTTGATTCAAACTCAAGCTACAATGACTCTACCTGTGCTTTCCATTTCTTATGCACTTATTTCCAACTGAAGTAAGCTAAAACATACGGACTGAGAAGGAGGACGGTGCTCTTTGTCATGTCCCCAGATTTGTGTGACACCCACTATTTGTGCACAGAGTGGTCATGATAATGAAAGTTTTGTATCAGCTAAATATTGCCCTTTTTGAGGGAGTATTTTGTAAAATCTGTGCTTTTCACGTGCTTACTTGTAATGGAATTCAGACCTCAAGCCCTACCAGATTCCACCTGACTGCATGTATCCTTTAAAATTACCACTATCAAACTGAAAAGTGTGAGTTGCTTAACTCTGTGGTGGGATTTATTTCCTATGGTGCAGAAGAACACAATATCTACTGAAGCCCATCTACCAAGAGATGTCAGAACCCTGTAAGACTCACCCACACTCTTGGCAACTGAGAAATCTGACAGCACCATGGCAGGAAAAGGCTGGAGAAACTGTGGTAGCGTTTTGAACATGGGGTAGGCAAGGTTCATTGAGCTCATTACAGTTCATCAATCCCATCCCTTGGCACATTAAATGTTTGGAACCAGGGCACTGAAATGTCAGAGGAGGTTTTTTAATTCCTCTGTGTGTAACTCATATCAGAGCTTCTCTGCTCTGATAGATACATACCTTCTGCCACCAAAATGAATTAATTCTATATTTGCACCTATGGACAGATATACTAAAATTTTGTTTGTTTTCAGTACAGCTACTCAGCCTCCTAACCTACCACACTCACATCTATGAAGACTACTCACATTTTCCTCCCAGATTCCCTAGCAATGCAGTGACCTTGCTTCCTGGTGATACACTTAATGGAATTATGCGATTCTAAAAGTTAGTACATTCCAGACTCCTTTCGACTCACAAAACCCTTGGCCTTAAAACACTGAGTGCTTTTATGCAATTCCAAACAGCCTTCCTGAAAGGGACTCTGCAGTTCTGGCTCCTCAGTCCCAAGGACATTTCACCAAATTTCCAGTGCTTCCCAGATCCCAGGTTTTTCAGTCACTGTGTGAAAACACAGAGGTTAGTGAACCTAAGAAACATATTTGTTTTCAAAACCACCACATGGTTTTTACTCTTTCCAATTTTCAAAGGGAGTACTATGGAATCTCAATTTGGGATTTTTTTTTTTTTTTAATTCAAAGTGAAACTTTTTAAACATAAAATAATCATGGATTTTTCTGACATTGAAACAGAGCATTCCCTCAAACACTGAAAAAAAAAAAAAAAAAAGAAAGAAAAAAGTACAAATCTTTAGTTTAAACTACATGGTTTGCTAGAAAAAACCCTGAATTAAAAGAAGTATTCTGACATGATTAATGGACTATATCCTCTGTGCTGAGAAACCACTAAATACATAACTTGCACTGCAGAGAAGTAGTATTTTTATCTCATAATGTACACAGGGACCTTTCTAGTAACTTAAAATTCCTTAAAGGCCTATTCCATTTATCTTCTTTATGTTTTGAGAAAATCCTTTTGTTTGTTTGTTTGGCTTTTTCAAAAAATAATGCTAGAAACCAAAGCATTCTGACACTTACTGGAAATAAATTAGCAAAGTTCAGCATTTAGACAATAATGGATAACTTATCCTATGGCTCTTTCTGATGTAATTATTTTTTTCCTTTGATTCCCTATAAGCAATCAATAACAGAATTACAATTTTTTTTTGCAATTATATCTTGTCACAGAATTAACAGGTTTAGGTTTGGTGAATGCTGAATTTGATTCATTGGGAAAAGTAAAAGAGGATGTGTCATAGCAAGTGCTTTAATGAGAAAACCTGTACTTTCTGCAAAGAGGGTAGTGTCTTGGGGACCATGTCTACAGGAGGTTGTTGCTGTTTAATAGCTGTTAGATTAAGATGGAGCCTTGCACAGAGGGGAAAGACAACTGGTTCTGCCTTTGTCTCAGAAGAGGAAAACCAGTGAAGAGTATAAGAAATGAATTACCAGACTTGTCTCTTCCTGTCCCATTAGATGAATGGAATAATTACTTTTTAATTCCGCAAGGACCAAGCGTCTTTTTAGAACCCTGTGGTTCTCAAGGTTGGATAAATCAAGATGTGCAAAAATAGGCTCCACACTGAAAAGGAAACTATAATGTTTAATACTGAGCATGGAAAGCCCTGCTTTGGTCACCCCTATCTCCTGGAGAAATTATTTCTCAAATGGAATTCAATGCTTTTCTGCTAGAAATTTCAAGTTACTCATATTGAAGCAGTTAGACACCCAACTTCCTAAAGGGTATGCATTTTGGTAGCTCCAAAACCAGCAGAGAGTTAGGCAAGAAAGGTTAGGCAAGAGAGTTAGGCAAGAAAGGTTAGTCAAACCTTGAAGAATGGATGCAGAAATGTGCTTTTAGCACTTAGACATGTGAGTCTTGCTGATCATTCAGTTATATAGCAGGGCAGCTTGCTTACAGCTTGCACCTTCTGAATCTTCCTGAGCAGGGCTGATACTCTCAGCAATTGCTTCTTGAAGAGTGTTGCCTACTTCATGTGCTCTTTCATCATCAGAGTCATAAAACAGCATATGCAAGCATAAGATGTTCTTCAAGAGCTAAATGATAAGGCTTAATGTGGCTGACCCCAGTTTTTTTGCCTGAGGTTTCCCTGATAAAAACCCAATGGTGCAAAATACATGGTTCAGAGCACAGGACATACAGGGAGCAGCTGAGGCAACTGGGTTGTTTACCCTGGAGAAATGGAGTCTCAAGGGGGGCCTAATCCCTCTCTACATCTATGTAAAAGGAGGCTGTAACCAAGTACAGGTCAGTCTCTTGTCTCAGGGAACAAGTGACAGAATCAGAGAAGAAGGCCTCAGGATGTGCCAGAAAAAACTTCAGAATGGATATCAGAATTTTTTTTTTTTTTCTCTGAAAGGGTAAAGCAGCATTGGAATAGGCTGTCCAGGGAGGTGTTAAGGTCACTGTCCCCAGAAGCATTCAACACTGGCACTATGGGCTAATGGTGAACACCATGGTGCTGGTGAACTCAATGATTTTTAAAGCCTTTTGCAATTTTAATGATTCTGTCATTCTATGGTTCTGTGATCTAACATCAGTACCCAGGGCTAACCCTCAGTGACTTTGCACCCTGATGTATCCTGGCCAGGTTCTGGGTGGCTCTAGAGCTGTTCTTACAGATATCTCAACAATGTGCTGGGAGTGGGTTTGTCAGCCTTACTGTAACAGAAAAGAACACAGCAACCTCTTCTAACAAGTAATGAGCTTCAAATGTATATGTACCCATGGCTTCTAGGCTAATGAAATACTGAGAGGAAATCTGGCTTCAGCTTTCTCCCAACTGCAGTGTTAGAAGAAGAAGGAGGAGCACAGAAACTACTTCTAATGCTGTTCAAAATCTAAGCGCAGTCCTGACGCTGACTAGACTGAAGTGCCCCCTCCTGAAAAAAGCTGAAAAAACCCACCCTAGTGGGTTCATTAGCTAAGAAATTCTGAACAACAATTTTGTAAAGGAGAGAAATACAGCTATGATAGTCTTTCCATCTGGCTTTCTTTCTCCATAGGCTGACCCAAAAAGAAAAAACACCATGATACATTAACAGCATGTACTTGTATTCATTCCAGGTGGGGTGTTCCTCTTTCATATGCTTCCATCTAAGCTAGGTACAATGTCCTAGCACTGAACATGCAGAACACTGCTTCAGTATCCTTCTAATAAAATAAGATATGCAAGAACTTAATCCTTCCATGTACTCACATTTTCACATCTACAAACACACACCTCTCAGTCCAAACAGATTTGAAAAGATTGCACTGAAGACAAGAAATGCGGATTGAATGGCAAATCTTGTAAACTTGAAGCTGTATTTCACAATGGTGAGACTGATGCTGATGTTTTGACATTTGAAAATACTTGTCCCCCTCCACCATTTCAAACAACTGTTGGTAGGTTTGTCCCACCTGTCGTTGTTTCCAGAGATATCTGTACTGCTATATAATTTAATCATTCCAGCTGATGTGTCAAGCACCTAAATGTATTATTAGTTTAAAATGGATAGGACAGTTTACACTGAAATAGAAGACTTAGGTTTAGGTGTTTTAACTCTTACACACAGGAAAAAAATAAAAAGGTTGTTCAATTTAAAAAGTCACATTTACTTATCTTCTGATTTAGTTCTGTTCAGAAAGACCTTCAGGTATCTACCAGATTATTAGTAATGCTCACAAGATGTATCTAAAATCCAAGAAATATAGAAATGTATGTTGAATAAAAGCACATGGAAAAATATGTACTTCCACATTTCTGATGAAGTCTTATTTGAAGCCTAGATGATAAATTCAAATACAAATGGCAGGATGTGAAACAGCCACACAAGATTTTTCAATTGTTTAATGAAGTGCAGTAGTGCAAAATTTCAGCAGTGAGTTAAGCCAGATAGTGCTATAAAGAGGTTCTAGACTTGTTCAATGTAAATGCTCTATGAGGTTCCTTAAGAAGGAGACTTTAGGAGTGCTATTTTAGAGTGGTGCCTAGAAAATCAGTGATTTAAAGTAATAGGAGTCGTGTAGCTAAATCTTGAGGCACCACTCTTCAGGATGCACCCTTAAGACTTTGCTTGGCTGATCTCTTCCAAGGTTGAGTCCACCCTAATCCAGCTGTTTCTGATACCAAGTATAATATTGAAAATGGTTCTGAATCTAAATGGGATTCATGCCGTGCTATGAAATCACATCAATTTCTGCACCAAGGCTAGTATTTAATTCTTTAAAAAAAATCACTTCAGAATATCTTAGAAAATTCTACACCTTGACTGTTGAATTTCTCAGGGGGCGGATTTTCTCTTGTCTTCTGAAAGTAGAATCCATTCCCATAAAAAAAAAAGAAAAAAAGAAAATTGAAATGAAACCATGAAGACACCTTTTTATTTTTTTTAATATGCTTTATTCTGTTGTACTTTTGCCTGTGCAGAATAAAGTGCTTCACCCATTTTTGCTATGTTGATCCAGCAGAAGAGATAATCTGCTTTTTCCTGTTGAAGATAGGTGTTTTAGCAGGAGGCAGCTAAGACGACATATTCATTTCACCTTAAGAGGTGCTTGTATGTGGAAGTGGTACTGCTATAGAATAAATTATTCGAAATGAAAGTAGTGCATTGGGATAGACTCAGATCCCTGAGGAACACTCCAGCTCCTGTGCAAAGGTACTTCCTGTTTCGTATTACAAGCTCAAGTTTGGTGGCTGCTGTAATTGGTTTCTGTCCTTCTCTTCAAATTTCACACCTGAAAAACTTACATCTACATAGCTATGCACAAACAGTTTGCAGCTGTGTACCCTGCTTCCTATCCCTTTAGATTTTTGTTCCATTGGCCCTGATTTGCACTGCTTTGGAAATAGCTTAAGGTACACCAAGAAAAGCTGTTCTTGTTTCAGAAAGAGAAAAGGCTTAATACAGAAATATGTGCAGTTTTAAAGATAATTTTAATTACACAAACATTATTTGTTATACAGTGCAAAGACAAGTGTATCCCATTGTTAAAACATGGCCCCAACCAAACACTGACCTATTGCTGCTGCCTCTTGCAGCTTCAAAAATTTCTCCTTCACCATTCCTTTCACAAATCCTCTGTAAAAATTTCTGCAGTTGGAAGTACTGTGATCTAAAATTTTATTTGACCTAACCCTCATGTCTGCAGTCTCTTATCATCACAAAAAGCATAGATCATCAAGTTTTCATGATCTAGCAATTTTCCTAGCCACACATCCCTTTAATAAATTACCTCAGTTTGGCATCTGAGAAGTTGCATTAAGTGGATGCACATTGGGCTAATCACAAAACGAATTTTGAGGAGTTAAGCATGCTATTATTGATACCTTTCACCCAGGACACCCTTGAGTCTTGAACTAGCAAAAGTGAACCACAGCACACTTTCCATTTACCTTTGCAGTCTTTAGTATTTGGTAGCAAATGTCTTTGGTATGCTGCAGCTACCCGCAGGACCAGGTCTGTGCGAGATTCTAAGTGTATATCTAGGAACCTCTCACAGAACATAACACTTCTCTAGATTATGACAGAGAGGTTTTGCTGATGGAAGTAATGCATCTACCCAGGCACTGACTACAAAGATTATCAGCCACCAAAAGCAGAAAGGCAGCTGAAGAGCTGCAGAAGAAATTGCCTTGATAACAAAAGCCAAAGTGGCTGTGTAATGCAGCATCCACTGAAGTTCAGAAATAGCAGTGTCAATGGATGTCTGATAAGGCAGAATCACCTTTCACTCTGTGAAGAGGTCACACACTCCGATTTGCACAAAAATATGATTTATGTATGCAACAATTGTGGGATAAGATTTTTAATAATTTTTAATTTTCATCAAAATATCTAAATAGTATTGTGTTCTGTGTATGCTGAACACAGAAATCAGATGCATTTGGGAAGTGGGATGCAGATGCAGGTCTCATATATAACCTTAAATTTGCAGATAATGAGTATGATGTACCAAATGGTAGGAAAAAAGCTGCATCATAGTTTCTTTTCTGTAGTCTACATGTTTATCCTGTCTCTGGGAGAACTGTATTACTTTGGTCCTTCAAAGAGTGGTTTCTCTATAAAAGACCAAAACAAAAACTCTGAGGTAGCAGAAATGATATTGATAGTAACCAGAATAACTCTTGTTCCTGGGTAGTTGTAGCCCATCTGTGGATCACGCTCAGCAGTTGATCCCATGTTCCCTTTTCTATTAAGGAAGCTCTTAGCTTGCAACATATTGGATGGGTGCTCAGGTTATGAAGGAACCAGAAGTTTGGAGATTGACAAAGGCCACAAGAAAATGGGCACTTATGGGTATGACTGTGAGACCACATTGGACTGTGAGAATTTCTCATCCTTCCAAGGGCTCCATTAGATTATGTGCTGACTTCCTGGGCAAGACTGGGGAGTTACCCAGTCCTCTTTTCTGGAGGGGTAATTGCTGTCTTCCCTGCTGTTGGCAGCATAATGGGCTTCACCAGTCTTTTGCAGCTTTTCCAATCCTTTGACATCAAATTCTCACTTGGCTTCATCCTTACAATCAGCTATTCAACAAATGTATTAGAATGATATCCCATCAGGTTTCATTTATGGTATATACAAACAAATCCAGCAAAAATTGAAGGTTGAGCTTGTGTGTGTTTATAAGAACATTCATTGCAGCTGATACAGAGAGCTATCAACTCACACAGGAGCAAGTTCCAGGAGCAGAAATGCAGTAAACACTGAAAAAATAAGCAAAAATAAGTTAAAATATACCATTTTGCCTTAACAATAATTATATCCAAGGAGTTTTCTTACCCACTCCCAAGCACCCAGAGGTCTCTTGGCTTGGTCAGGTGCTGAGCAATGGGGGTCAATAGAGCTCAGCAGGAGCTAACCCTGAAGGGAATTCTGCTGGCCTGGAACAGGGAGATAAATGCTGATTGAATAAGGCATGGTTAATAAGACTTTTGTCTTCACTCCTCATTGTGGAATGGTTGGTTTTGTTATAAAACTAATTAGCATACATGTGGAAGTGCTTTGTGGAAGCAGTTTAATCTCAAGCAAATGTGAAAATAAGCCTGTGTTTTTTATAGGGATTGATTTACATTAATTATCTTCTACTTTAAAAAACCTCACAAATTCTTTTTTTTAATACATTGTTTCTTTGTAGAAAAATTAAGAACAGGACACATCTGTAAAACACTGTACATGCAAATTTCTAGCATTTCCAGCAAGGAAGTATTCTGCAAAGGCAGAAAGGCTTGGGTTTAAGTCAAAAATGCTACTTCACAACTAGCTGGAGTCAGAGACCTCAGTTTATATCTAGCTACCCTAATTACTAGCTTCATTCTCAAAAAATTATGACCTTCTGATAATCAGACAATTTTAGGAACCTATATGTGAATTTAGGTGCTTAAACTTAGCCACACTGTATAACTTTTTTTTTTTTTGTTTGTTTGTTTGTTTGTTTTTTACTTAATTAACTATAGCATTGATTATTTGCCCATATAAAAGGTATCAGGACAGTTTGTGATCTCAGAAAAAGACTTTCACAAAAAATTTAACCAGCAACCATCTAGCAACTTCAGACTGCAAATATCCATAATGAAAGCATATGGATTTTCAGGGTGTATGTCTGTGTTTAACTTCTGCTTTGGGCATGGCCCTTTGCCAGATCCCAATCCTTCAGTCATCCTGCAAGGGATGAAATGCACCCTTGCTGTCTTCTGAGGCATGTACTGGAGCTTTTTTACACAGCAGTTTGAACCACTGATGGGGATGACCTGCATCTCTGCCTGGCATAGCACAGGGGCTCAGCTACACCGCATGGATGGACCTGGGAGTCTGCACTTGGTCCCAGCTGTAGAGACCCACTTGCATATAACTAGGATCCACTCTATCCCTCATGATTTTAAATAAAGCTCTCATCCCTCCTAAACAAATTAAAAAAAGAAGGTGAATTGTCTACCTAAGTCGATATTGTGTCATGGAACAAGTTCCCATAGAATGATCCCTGGGTAAACCTCCCAAATTGTTCCACTTTGAAGAATTTCAGGCACTCCCTGGCAGCAGCAGAATATTATAAACTCATAAATCTGCCTGATGCACCCGTTTCCATCTCTGCTATGAAGAAGAGGTAGGACAGTCTCACAGGACTTCTGCCAGTGTTCCTCTGCCTCTCCAGCAGCTAGGGACAGGCAAATAGAGTGGAGATGCATTTGTGGATTTAAACATTACCACTCCCTCCTAAGTGTGAAGAGACAGAAAACCAAGATTCCTTTCCCTCAGGTTATCTCTAACCAGAGTGTATATCTGACTCCATGTTGGAGACAAAAAGTTCCTTTTGTTTCATGACTGCTGCCTGTCTCTATATTGAGTTGGAGGTCATGAGTTAAGGAGGAAAGTGTACATTGGCAGGCTTGCCTTGCAAGAAGAGAAGTGCTAAGAAATGAGATGTGAAGCAAACAGACAGTTCTGGTGAGGAAGATGGACTTACTCTTACAAATCTGTGACACTGTGCACCTGGATGTTCAGGGATCATCACAGCTATCTCTGCCTCTGGGTCAGTAGGGACACATACTGTTGGCTCCTCTGCACTCTGGTAGCCAAAGCAGCTTGGTTTGGCCAGTGCTAGTGTCACAAAATAAATAGTCATGCATCTCTTTTGTTTTTAACAAATTCCTAAACTGTGCTGTAAAAGGAGGTCAGATTGAAACAAGGTATACAAGCTTTCAGATCTTTAAAATTAAAAACCCCCAGACATAAATCAAGTACTATTTGCCGCTATCCAGATCCTGTAGGAAGACTTGCCCAAGCACAAAACCTTCAGATTTTTGCAGAACATACCCTTGTTGACAGTCTCTAGGACACATATTTTACAGCAAAACCATAAGGCTCAGCCTTAGTGGGTCTGTAAATTTACTTTGTTGGAGATAGTGCATTTCCTACAGAGATGCTGTTACTTCTGATAGGAAAAAAAAAACCAAACCAGAAACTAACACATGACATGAATAAGACTTTTCTCTCAAAAAGGGAGAAAAGATTCTGTAGAAACTTTTCTTCCTCTCCCCAGGCTGCTTTTACTCAAATATAAAATCCAGTTCTTCCTTTGACTTAATTACCCTAAATATTCTATTTATAACTAGAGCTTAGTGTCTATCCTTGTAATTTTCACTAAGGAAGTATCTATATTTTCCTCACTCATATTTTACCAGTCCTGAATACAGAACCAACAGTCTTATCCATTTCTATCACAACCTGAGCTGTTAATGGATGTTCGTGCCTATTTCATTTAAAGCACTACTGTGTTTAAACACTTAGAGTGCTGAATGTAAAAATAGCTGCCAATCTCAGAAGAACATTTTATTTGTAATATGGCTGATTTTATCATGCGCCACAACATTTTTTTACTCATCATTTATTAATATTCTATATAGCTCATAAAAAATGGAGGTTGAGGTCAATAATTGCTGACACATAAAAGAACAAGGAAAAGGACAAGCAAGGGCATTATCCAGAGCATTTTGGACTAGCAAAAAAACTCTCAGATTTTCTTTGCACATATTGAAATACAGTAACCACTTAAAAGGCTCAAGTAAAGGAAAAAGAAAACTTATTTTTTAATAATCAACATGGTTTCGAGTTTCATGAATACTCATATGTTCTTCAGAAAGCATCTGGATTTTTATTGGCATCCGTTTTTACTTATCAGTTTCATTCTGTAGCCTCTGTCTTTGCTTTGCTGCCGAGGAGCCTCATCTCCTCTGAGCAGACTGGTGAGCAGAAGACAGTTTTCCACTTGGCTCACAGCCCCACACTATGCATTGTCAACATGACTGTGTTCAATAATAATTCCTGCTGATTCTGTTGTGGAAAAACTTACTCTTCATACACTGACTAGCTTGTGGTGCCAGTGCATGTGTGTATAATTTTTTTCCTCATTTTTACAGACTTGGGCCCTGGTTTACAAAAGACTGCTTGAGCATGTGCTAAAAGCTAAACATACTCGTTCCCACCTTTATTTAGCAAAGCGCTTAAGGATGTATTGAATCCGGCTGGCTTCAAAGGGACTTATATGCATGCTGAAGTGCTTGCTGATTCGAGTCTCAGCCCTCAGGACTAAATTTTATCTCAGACACTCTCTCAAATCTACCTGCATCTCCCTTCCCAACAGCAAGATTTATGCCTTTCACTACAATAGACTTACCAATTTACAAGTTACATTTCCCCGGGGTCAATACATTGTATATTTCAGAAAACTATACCAAAGATATGATCAGAACTACCTCTGCAGAGCAGTGAGTGATCCACTTAATCTGCATTTCTGTGTCACTTCATAATACAGCAGGGGGGAGAAAAGAAAACCTATTAAATGAGTCCATAATTGTTATGCAAAGGATACCAACGGTTCCATTTCAATTGCATCAGTTTTCCTCTAATAGATACACTCTCCCTAAATAACAAAGGCGCTTCCACCTTCAACAAAAATAAACAAGAACCATGTTTCTATATGCTTTGGTGTTTAACACATGCCTTTTAAAGGACTGAATGTTATTGAAATATTAAAATATGATACACTAAACTTCTTCAAAATCTTCATCAGCTTTTGATAAAAATAAACAAATATAAAACCTTATGGGGGAAGGAGGAGTCAGAAGTGGGAATTGTGTCAACTCACGAGAATTATTTAGGGTAGTAGTCAAACTTAAACTGCAACAAATGTTTTCAAATTACATTCTCCCTCTGTGTCCAGAAGAAGGACTTATTTCAAGTCAACAACAAAGTGGACTGTACTACATTTCCCTAGCTCATAAGCTCTTAGCATCATTTTAGAGTGCCAGCCTCTCAAGAAGGGTTTTCAAAAACTGCTGTCATTGTAGCTGAAGCTGTCAGGGCACACAGTGAAAATGTATAATTTCTTTTTATTCCAGGAAATATGATTTTGTGAAGAGCAATAGGCAGTAAAGCAGCAACCTTATCTAGTAATTTCTTTTTCCAAAAGTGCTGATTTACAGACACACACCTTACCAAACTATTTCTCTTTGATTTTTACATGTGTTTAGACTGTTAGATCTGTTTTGCAGACACCAGGTACAAGGGTTTATGGTTGGAACACCTGAGTAATAACACTGCTGTCTCACACCATTCCCTGGATACTACTTGCATGGGTATCAAATACAGGCTTAAATGCACACAAGGACACTAAGTAACTTGCAATCATGGCAGAATCTATAGCTCCATAAAGGTTTCTATGTTGTCTATAAAACTTAAGAGAATAAAAAGGTCAGGCTGCAATTCCAATGAGCCAGTAGGAAACCTTTCTCTCTCTCTCAAAAAAAAAAAAAAAAAAAGAAAGAAAGAAAATTAAAAAAGAAAAGAAAGAAACTCTAATCAAGAGCCATTATTTTGTTCCAACCCATCTTCCTGAACTTGCTGTTTGGCTGTTCTCCTAGCATGGCTGGATGTGGAGGAAGACAATTAGAGCTATTACATAACACCTGGAAGCCTTCCTTACCACCATCCTGCTTGGTAAATGTGTTGGTGCTTTGCAAAAAGAGATAACCTGAAGGTGACCCGAGTCAAATCTATTGGGCATCAGTTTTTATATGCCTATTTATCCACGTTATACAGTATGCAGAATAGTGTGTTGCCTTCTTTTAGAGCACTTCAGTCTGTCTGTGCAATTTCAGAAATTTGACCCTGGTTTTCAGGAAACAAGTCCCCTACAATTAAGCCCTTAGGGTTAGACACTTCACTAGCTGACAGATTCCAGCCCAGGATCTTTGCTGGGAATGGATGGTGTATCAGCACCAACCTCTCTCTGCCTCCCTGGTATCTGGGCTAGCAAATCCTGACCAACTTTTTTTTTTTTTTTTTGTTATTTCATCAGGTTCCTACAAAAATCCAGCACTTGTTAACAGGGCAGGTCAGTGGGAAAAACTAAACTGGTATAGAGATAGTGGAAGAAATAAATACAGCAGTGATACTGTTGCTTGCACATATGTACTTAGGTGCATGCAGTTGAGCTATCTGTAAAACATTTACATATATCAAACCAATTAATTATTAATATACTTCCAAACTATTTTTCTGAAAGGAATATTTACTTCCCTTCCTCATTAATAGGAGTGACCTAATTGAAAGTGAATCTTGTGACCTCATGCTTTCTAGGTTTAGAAACAGAACCTACCTTCCCTCCTGCTAAATCAAGCATCACAATGTCAAACGCTCTGCAGACATTTCTCTCAGGAATCTGGAAGGCTAATTAGGGTGAGCTTCACCATAGAGAATGCAGTTGCTAAAACAGCTTTTGTACACACTGGAGTAATGATCATTCTCATACAGACACAGTGATTTGTGGCTGCAATTTGAAGCCATATATCTCTCAGGAGCTAATTCAGATGTTGTTATTTATTGCACGTATGATTATTAATGATATCTTAGCAACTGTTGGAAGTGACTGGATTCACCTCAGGAAGTAAAGTATTTTAGCTCAATGTTTACAGACCTAAGGAGACATCAGTTTCTGCAGAAAATCAGTTCTTTGGCCTCCCCCACCTCTAACTGTAAGGTCTGTACCATCATTACTTACAGACATTTGCCTCATTCTCTAAACAATTTTTGTCCTTTTGACTGAAGAAAAAACCCTGTCAGTTCTTCTTTATATTGAAAAATGTTTTTTACCTGGAAAAGAAAAAAATAAGAGGCTTTTTAAAATGACTCTGAAAAGGAGTGGAAAAGTAGTATTATATGTGAATGTATATTCGTAAATAAATAATCATGTGTGTAGAATATAGGACCAAGTTCTCAAATCACTTGTAATTTTTGATAGGGAAAGTGAAAATACTTCTTTTTCAATTAAAAGTCCTGCTGATCTGCAGAAGCACTTGCAGAAATGAAAACCTTGCAAGATCACTTACTATTTCACAGTACTCTTACTTCTAACAGCTTATACTTTCGAATTTTATCCATCAAAAATCAGTAGTTGTCTATTCCATGGTGTTCTATCAAATTGTTGCTGAACCTACATTTAAACTGAGATCTTTCTTGGTGTCTGAGGGAAAAAAATGAGTGTAGTCAAGAAAACCAGAGGAGTTAATTCTAATTTTGATCCCATTTAAACTCTGAGTTTCAAATAGTGACTACAGCACAGTCTTTAGTGGAGAGCCTTTTGTGTTCTGTTTAGAAGAGATTGTGAAAAATTCATGGGAGTTCTGATGAATCTTAAAAAACAAAGAATAGTAAGTGGATCAGCCTCTTTAGATCTTGCCTGAAGTCATCTTGTTTGCAGCTCAGCCCGGTCCAGGAATTTGCCCTGTGCAGGTTGTGAGAGTTCCTCTGAAGGACAGCAAACATGACTTCTGAACATGAGCTTCTTTAAATTTATTGAGAGTAAAGTGATAAAAAAAGAAAAGGTGTGATAATGGTAGATTTTTCAAGGAAGACAAAAAGCCAAAGAATTTTACAGACTGCACAAGATATGCCCTTTTACAATTGCAGGTGTTAAAAGAATAATTGAAATATTATGTTTTACAATTATCTAATAACTAATAGTTAGAAACAAATAATTAGATATTAGTGTATCTAAAACATATAGTATTATAAAATTTTAAATTATCGTGATTGTTTTAGTAAGCCTTTCACAATGTCAAATAGCAATACTAGAACAAGGAGAAAAAAAGAAATCTTGTGTTCACTGTGCAGAGCTATGTCATTCTCGTCTGTAGATTAATATATTAACAAAAAACAATGATCTCTAGTTAACATATTACATAATTTCCTCACAGTAGTAAACGACTGCTTACTTTCTGCTTTTCTTTAAGGATGAGTGTGTATGAATAATTTATTCTCAACTCGCCAGTATTTTGAAACTTCTTCCTGTAATAAAGCACCTAAAAATACTAAAAATACAATATTATTGATTATTTCATTTGGTGTATCAGCCAACAATAAACTGTATTATATTAGTCTAAAATGATAGTAATGATACCAGAAACTACAGAATCTGGTTTAGGGTCTACTGTGATATTTAAGACATTTAGATATTTAAGTATCTGACTTTTTCTTAAAATAAAAAAACTGAATTTGAATTTATGGTATTCTCAAACATCTTGTTTGCATGCTTATGGGTTTTTAAAAATTTGCATGAATGATGAAAGCTAACTCACAAATATGTATTTGCATAAATGTGTGGGCAGAGAGCATCACAGAAATTCACATGCATATATTCCTGTATCATATATATGTTGACAAAATATTGCTTATCAACCCATCCTCCTGTTCTGGAAAAAGGTGCGAGACTTTGTGATAACAAAAGTTATGGTGTTTGTGGTTATTAAGAAAACTGTAAACACTAGCAATTTTCACCAATAAACGATTCATGGGGTGAGGCTTTTTTTCTACAGATGTCAGGGCTGAACAATTTTCCATAACAAATGAGAAGCAAACCAAAACCTCTTCACAGGCACATCTCAAACATAAAAGGCGGGAGATTTGTCAAAACATTTGTTTTGAAGTATTTATCTGAGTGTGATGTTTCATAGCTTAATTCTTCAGTGTAATTTGAGAGTCATGTAAGAAGAATTAGCCAAAATATCAAAGATTTTACTTGTTAACATTTTAATATTTGCATACATATATATTGTGCTTAGACATACATTTCTGTCTTGCTGTTTTGCACAAAGTACACACTGCACACTAGTGGAAAAAAAAACCTGTAAAATATTCACATAAATTATAGTGAATGATGGCTATAAAGAATACTTGATTCATAAGATGACAGAAAATTTTGAACACTTGCTCAAGTCTTCCATGGTTTGAAATGGTCATTTTTGACAACAATTAATGCCACAGGACACCAAAACCCACCTTGATCCAACTGCTTACATTGCAAAGGAAACTTTTAGCACTTCTCCTGTTTTGCCATTATGCCATGTTATTGTCAGATTTATGAAGAAACCAGAACTTTACAGCGTCTGTCCTTAGATATCCACAGAAAATAAGGTCACTGTATAATTTACATGTTTTTGTTGTTGTTTTATTGTTTGTTTTGCTTTGGGCTTTTGTTTGTTTTTTTGAAGAAAAGTACTGTAATTTTTGAATACCTGAGTACCTAAGCACATTATTCCCAAGAGGCTCTGTAAAGATTTTGGGGCTGAGTAACAAGAAAGCCTACAGGACTGACTATTCCAGTATGACTGAGCAGACAAGGCTTGAAGGAATGCAATGAGCCTGCATATCTAGACTATGAAAACAGCGTCAGATAAAACAAGTGAATATCAGGACTGAAACAGCTGTAAGAATTTGCAAGCAGATGTCAAAAAGCATACCAGAAAAATGTCAAGAAAAGTATAACAAGCTCTGGTTGCAGAGATTAGGGTGATAAATATGCAAATGATGAGTACTGTGCTAGAACTTGCTCTCCTAGGAGCAGCTTTGCAAGCAACAGTAAAAACAAATGCCTCAAACCTCCCCACCACAAGAAAAAAAAAAAAAAAAAAAAAAAAAAAAAAAAAAAAGTGATCAATGTCTCAATGTCTGCAGAAAATCGGCAAATTGTTTTGCTCTTTGGAAAGGAGAACAAATGCACAGCAATTTTCAAGAGATCACAATGGAGGATTTGAAGGAGCTAATTATGGTAAGCATTTGGAAATGCTTTCCTTAAAGTGTGAAAAAGTATTTTGGGAGTGTGGGTTCTTATATGCAGGTAATAGTAAGTTTGTGTGTATGGCACTTGTATAGCAGCAAGTCATGCTGTATCAGGTGCTGGCTCTGAAATATTGAGTGAAGTTAATATTCTGTAGACAGCCCACACAGTGTAGGGGGAACACCGCTGAGGGGCTGTTGATCATCTCCCTGGAGTCACTGAAATGAGCAGAAAGAGAAATAGTCAGGAGCTCCTGAGCTGGAAACCCATTAAAATTACAGCAGCAGAGAGAAAATGAGGAAATCTTTAGATAATGTTGTAGAAGGCTTCTCATCAGAGTATCTGTGGAAGTTATTAGTTATGGGATATCCTGGAAATTCATCAGCATCAACACCGGCATGCTTTGCCCTTTGTTCACAGTTTCAATATTTAACAGGGAAGGTTTAAACAAGTCCCTGCAAACCAGAGGAGCAAAAGTTGCTGTGGTGTGAAATAATGTCCTTCCTGGTTTCCTCCTCTAGTGCTGGAATGCAGCTGTGGGGAAGCTGTATAGGAATGTAAATTTGGAGGGATGAATGCACCCTGCCTTTCTCATAAAACTCTTGCAGGGGCTGGCCAGCATCTCATGCTTAAGAAACACCCTGATAGAGAGACCTTTCTGTTTCATGTTTTTCACTTAATTTGTAGTGACTTACTTTCTTTGCTTATGGCCACTGATGTGTGTTTGGTTAGTACAAAACCATTGCCTTATCTCTTGAAGAGAAAGTTAGCACAGGATTCATTTCAAAACTGCCATATAATGGTCAGTCTCAGCATGCAATTTTTGTTTAACTTGTACCCTTGGCACTGAGATCACCACATGGAAACACTGATTCCCAGTCATCCATGTCACATAGTCTGCTGTTATATGGGCTATCTGTAAAATCATTATAGGCTTCCTGTTCATCAGTGCACACTCACACTTAAGTATCTGATTATGTAGTCCTCTGATTTGTAAAACAACAGTAGCATGAGATGTAAAAACATATATGCCTACTCTCTGTTTAAAGACATTATTTCTACTGAAAATTGATGCACATCAAGACAGCACCATATTTGGTGCTACATGATGAAGTTTCCTAGCACAAGCAGCAACTGTAGGTTTGATCCAACAAATATTTTTTTCTCACCAAGTAATTTATTTTTTTGTAGCTAGTCCTACTGAATTCAGAGATGGCTGTGGGGAAAAGGAAATGAATTTCAAATATGTCCACTTAGGTGAGTAAGCAAAACTGATTCATTTCGAATTGCCATGGGTTATAGAACATGAATCACTGTTACAGGTCAGCTGCTACTAAGTTGCTAAATGCCAACTAATTTTGTGCCTTTAGACCTAAAGTGGTCGATATCAAAGGAAATGCCGCTTACGTCTGTCCAAGCATTCCAGCCTTTGGATGAGTTCTCAATGTAAATACTTGTGTTCTCTTTTAAGAAACTTACAGGAGAAAATCTCCATGAATCTTAGCTGGGAAACTTAGGTTCAAGAGACACATGCAAGAGGTTGATACTGCTGTTGCTCTATCCGTGGATAGATAGTGCACATCATCCTAAAGAAGAACTGGCAGGGACTTAACACTGCATGGTGTACCAAACTTGCCTCAGCAGTTGTGCAAAGAGGGAGACTTATTTTCTGCTTATATACACAAAACTCCCAATTTTATTCTTC
Organism: Haemorhous mexicanus; assembly: GCF_027477595.1. Lineage (NCBI taxonomy): Eukaryota > Metazoa > Chordata > Aves > Passeriformes > Fringillidae > Haemorhous > Haemorhous mexicanus. Next base: position 13,012,846 of record NC_082381.1, read on the forward strand.
CAATGAAAACAATAGAAATATAGGGGCAAGAAGGGTGTAGATGAATGATACAGCTTAACTGCCATCTAGTTTGCATCACCCAGCTTACTGAAATTTAATTTTCTTTCCTGCAGTTGTTTAACATGCTTAACAAAATAGGTCTGAATTCACAGAGACCCAGCAGAAGAAAACATGATGTAAAATAATCTCCAAACAATAGAACTTCAACACAGTAAGAAATAATAAGCTAAAGAAGGCTCTGCTTATTTCCAGGAATAACTTTTTTCACATCTTCGGTGTTCAAGTTATGCAAACTTAGGTTCCTCAAGATATCAGCAAACAAAAAATACAGTGGATGGCAAGGAAGCCTTTGTCTGATCTCCTTACAAACCATTCCTTGATTTGGATTTGCTAACTTTAGAGAAGCTATATATTAATTTACTTCCACAACAGGGTCTTTCATATGGTATGGTCTGTCTCATTCAATTTATTTTCCATGGCTAACTAAATTTTCTAGTAGAAACATTGATGAAAGCTGTGAAGCAATCCTATGGTTGTAAGGGTCCATCCATATTTTCTCTCCTTCTGTGAACATTTAAAATAAAATTAAGAAAAACATACCATAGCATAATTAATCAAAAAATGCAATTACATAATTGTAAAGACAGAAAGAACAAACCAAATAAAACTGAAACTGTATTTTATTGAGAAATGACACTATTTCTAGATGAGTAAAAAGTAGATGCTGGCAAAAACAAAAATGAGGCTTGTTAATGATGCAGGGCTTGAAATCAAAGAACATTAACTATAACACTCAGTTAAGCACACAAAGAATTGCTACAAGAAATGAGAAGCTCTGACAGAAACTGAACAGTCTGAAACCTTGTCTTTCTAGCCAGGGAATTGTTAGAGGTCTCAGAAGATCTAAAATAAATTCCAAAAAGCTATAAAAACAAAAGAATGGAAACCACATGCAACATAATGGAGTCTTAAAGCACCAAAGAACTTCAGTCCAATACAGACAGAATACACAGATGTATATAGGTTACTTCCATCTTGGATGAGTTTTGAACACTTATCTACAGAAAGCTTTTTTTTTTTTTTTTTCTTTTTATTTTCTTTTTTGTTTTCTTCATGAAATGGTGCAGAATGAGCATATTTGTGACATATCTGGTGAACAATTACTTTTACTGGCCACTATGTTTGATTGCCCATCCCTTAAAATTTAAACTATCATGTAGCAGAAGATACTTTTTTCCCATTTTGTTCCCCCATTTTTGATTTGCTGTGTCCTCTCACTTCATGCATTAGACCTTGAGCAGTCATATGTTGGTACTTGATATTGGAAGATATTCTGTGCTTTATTATTCTGGTGGTTTAGTGAGTGCGACAGAGGAAGAAGTTTAGTTCCAATTTTGTAATTTCATAACTCACAAAAACCCTTTCAGTGCAGTAATTAAGCAGAATATCAGCAAGATACAACTTTAAGTATCTTTTGAATTACAACTAACAACGCTACTCAAGCATTATGAAAGGTGGCAAAATTCAAGAGATACTGGATGAGACTCCACAAGACTGCTCTGTTACCTAAGGTTATTTCCTTCTCTTTTACTTTTTTTCTAATATATGTTTTTATTTTGTAGAAAAAACTTTCTGTCAGTAGACACAAAATTGAAAGCACTCTGCACAAAAGTCACAGGTTTAATCCCTTTTCCAACGAGACACCAGGAATGCTTCTTTTCTCCCTCAGGTGCTCTCAGGATGCCTTGGCCTCACTTTAGGAGAAAACCATTTAAGTACTGAAGAATAATTCAAATTTTTCCTCAGCTCTCCTGTTGAGATCATGAGGCAGGGTAATTATTTTAGGAAGACCATATTGCAATGCATGTACTCATCCACTAAGGAGTGGACTGACCTCACTGGCCAATGCTATGTGCATTAAAGCATCAAATGGTAGCAGATGTTACTCTTGATACCAGAGTCATGGGTTGACACTGGCTGTATGCCAGGCACCCACAAAAGCTACTCACTCACTCCCCTGCTACAGCTGGACAGAGGAGAGAAAATTTAATGAAGGTTACATGGGTTGTGATGAGGACCAGAAGAGATTGCTCACTAAATACCATTAAAGGCAAAACAGGCTCAACTTAGAGATATAAAGTGAATCTATGGCTAACAAAATCAGAGCAGGATAATGAGCAGTAAAGTAAAACCTTAGAAACATCTTCCCCTCACCCTTCCCTCTTTCTCATCTCTACCTCCTACCCCAGTGGTGCAAGGAATGGGGGTTATGATCAGTTCATGACCTGTTTATTTCTTCCTGTGCTCAGGAAGAGTAGTCACCATGGGTTCCTCCCACAAGAGACAGTTCTCCATGAACTTCTCTGACATGGCTCCATCTCATGAGCAGCAGCTCCCTGTGACCTGCTGCAATGTGAGTCCATCCCACAAGCAGCTGTCCTCCCCAGACTGCTGCAGTGTGGGTCACTCTTCCATGGGGTGAAGTCCTACAAGGACAGGCTGCTCCAGCACAAGAGCAGGGTCCCTCTCTCCACAGGTCTCCCACAGGATCATAGCTTCCTCCCAGACATCCACCTGCTTTGGCAGGGACTCCTCCATGGGCTGCAGGTGGATCTCTACATCCCTATGGTCGTCCATGGGCTGCAGGGGCGCAGCTGCTTCACCACAGCCTGCAGAGGAATCTCTGCTTCAGCACCTGAGGCACCTCCTCCCTTTCTTTCTTCACTAGCTTTAGTGTCTACATGATGTTTATTTCACATATTTTTACCCTGCTTTTCTCTGACTGGAATTAAAACTACTCCAAAACCTTTGCTTTGATTTCTTCTCAAATATGCTATCACAGAGGAGTTACCACCATTTCTAATTGGCCCTACCTTGACCAGTATCTTTGGAGCCATCAGGGATTGAGTCTGCTGGACATGGTGGAAGTTTCTGGCAGCTTCTCGCAGAAGCCACATCTGTGGATCCCCCAAAACCAGGCCGTGCAAAAACAATAGAGCTAATTCGCAAAATAAAAACAACTTAAACCATCTAGCTCGCTGTCTCAAATTTTACTTACCCTAACTGCACTTTTCGACACTGTTGAATAATGAAAAGCCTCTATTTTATCCCAGAGGCAGAGATAAGTTGCTTGTTTTTATTGTAGCTTCTCGCAGACTTCAGAAATTATTTGGTGATGGTGCACAAGCCTTGTGTTTCAGATTTCTAAAGCTTCCTCCCCATCACAAGTGAGGAGTGTTATTCATAGGAAGCAGTACCTTCATGTTTCAGTCCTTTCATGTTTCAGCCCAGAAATGGGCCATAGATCATGTCATGTTTTCTCTAACCCAGTTAGATTTTGACAGCAGACAGTTTTAAAAACTCATTAGCTCCTGATAATTATTCTAATATTCAAAGCACTTAAAATCAGAAAGCTCGTTTCTGCTTCAGAACCAACTGTGAATATGTTCAGAAAAAGCTTTGCCTTTTCTTTCTCATTAACAAAAGAAATAGCTTCTCTGAATATGAACATTTGGAGGTGGTGCAGAAAAAGACAACTTTCTTCCCCATGAAGAATTAAGTCAATCCATTCTGCAACCAAGATAAAAAACTTACAACTGAACTTTAACTCATTGCTCTGCTTTGGGAAATTATCTTTTCCAGTCCATCTCCTCCAGAACATCTGACATCTCTGTGCCAAATTCAGAAAATACTGCCTTTGTCTAAACTATGTTATTTTGGAATCCTTAGTTGTTTTGGTTTTTATTTTTCAGTCACAGTGAAAAAGGTTTCTGTGAGATCGTATATGTTAAAAACCTTATAAACAACACACTCAAGTGCTCCTTGGCTCCTGCATGGTCAGGACCATCCTCTGTTCTTCTACCATTGCTGAGTCCCAGTCTTTATATTATTTTGAACCATACAAGGACCCAGCCCACGTACTTTGAAGTGTTTTGAGTCATAAAGTGACCCCAAAAATTCTTTCCCCACTAGATATTAAATGAAGAAAGGACTATTCTTTCAGCTTATTTAGCAATAACTGTCCATTAAAGCTCCTGGATGTGATGGCTGGACAATATTTCACTCTAAGCTGGAGCACTGTTTTTTAGGTCCTACTATTTGATCTTACTGTAATAAGTCACAAGTGAACCAAACTTTACTCAGCCTCATTTCCAAAAGATTTAAGCCAAGTCTGGCCAAATTTGTTTCTACAATTAATTTTGGTAGCACAATCTAATTTCATAACACCAGTTTTCTAAAAATATATTGTTCCATATTTTTTTCAATACTATATCCAGAATATGGACAGAACAAACAAACCAGCAAAATAAAGACAAAAATATTTAAAATGTACATAAAGACAATCAGGTTATTAATAACTTTTTTATTGCAACCCTCTTCTCATCAAACTTGATTTCTCTGAAATTGTGTTTTCCATAATTTCTGGAACATTGTGTTTCTCTTTTTAATAGAGATCATAAGTTGCCTTTGACTGCTCTATGGAACTAGCACAGGACACTTACAATCAAAGTTAGTTTTTTCCAATTAGATTTCCAGTGTAAATCAAATAACAATCACAAAATTAATTCTCGTGATACTTTTTTCATTACTGCACCTTTCAGGACCTTCAGAGCTAAAAGAAAAATATTGACCTAAGGAAGCAAAGATTATTAGCATGGTTACAAGGGACATGTTTACCTGTGTGGTTTAAGTACAGAGGTATATGCACAGAAGGCACTAGCAATATTTTGTCCCCAGTAATGTAGAGTTTGTTCCTCAAAGAATCAGTAATTGCCATACCAGCAGTGCATTGAGCACGTTATTACAAAGTTTTTTAAAATGCCACTTGCATTTAAAGAAACAATCACTACGGACATTAACTTCAGTGCACCAGAAATTTCTTAAGCTACCAGCTGTGCAAACACAATTCTAGTACTAGAAAAAAAATTTAGTTTGATTATTTTTGATGTAAGTTGGCTTACATCACAACTTGCAACAAATGTGACAGGATCAGAAAAAACTGGCCATACTTGAATCTTTCCTGGGGAAAAGCAGGAATATTTCTGTGCTCTTCAGTGAGTCACCTGTTTCACTGGAATTTTTGATATGACATGAAAGCACATGCTGGGGAGCTGCATGAACATTTTCCCCTCATGAGTCCTAGTCACTTCACTGGCCAAAAGCTTTAACAGCAGCTTCTTTTCAGGGTGACCAAACTGGGATGTTCCAGGGAGGTACCCAGTTTTCAAAGGTGAAATATGTCTCCTGTTGTGTAACCAAAACCACGTGATACTTAGCCTTGAACATATTTTTTTATACAGTACACTTCAGAGATACTGTCTACATCAGTAAAATTAAACTTGGAAGCATGGGCAAGGACACCTTCAAACAGTTCATGTTGCTCAGAGTCTCATCCATCCTGGCCAGGACACCTCCAGGGATGGGCAACCACAGCTTCCCTGGGCAACCTATGCCAGTGCCTCTCCACTCTCACAGTAAAGCTTTTTTTCCCTAATATCTAATCTAAACCTTCTAAAGGGCACAACTATACAGGAAACAATGCAGGCTGCCTGGTAAATAAAATACAAGTGAAAATGTCTGAGCAATCTTTTATACCTGCAATAAATGTCTTATAGAACTGTCATTGTGGAGCAATGTTAACTATAACAACTCAGTTTTGAGGAGAAAAGTTTCTCTCTATGATTGACTGCATCTGCTTCCTTCATTTTATCCATTAGCCCTGTGAAATTCTCCATTTTGTAGCACTTGATGTGAGATTGGGAAAACCATACAGGTGGTGTTGCCTCAGCAGGAAACTCCCTCCTTTCTGAGGGACTGTCAATTATTTGCAGGGAAACTAAAGCAGAGGACTAAATATTATATGCTGATGGGTATTTGTTAGAAAAGATAGGAATACTTTCAACAGACCTTGTCAGACACAATACGTTATGCACATCTACATTTTCTATGGCAAAGGGAATAGAGCTCTCCAGCTGCTCCCCTGGCAAGACTAAAGTTTTGTCTCATAAATTTAAATTATAGATGACATAATGGTGGAATGGAAATGGATTGTACCTAAAGAGAAATCCAGAAAAAAACCCTGGAAGGAAGAAATGAAAAGTTTCTGACATACCACAGATCTTCTGTTTGTTGTGATATTCTCTCCAACTCAACACTTTGTAAAGGAATTTGTTTCTTTCTTAATTTCCCTCCACCTCCATGGAAAGTGATGAACATTTTTGTGAAGCTCACAGAGAGTGCTAGGTTGCAAATATAATTTGCCAGTGCCTGGGAGTCCTAGCTGACAATATTTTCAGTTGTGTCAGCATTTAAGTATTATTGTAGTGTTATCATATCATGGCATTAAAAAAATAACATGAAAACATTGTGCCAAAATGCTTAATGTTCATTGAAAGTGCACATCAAGTATCCATAGGTACTTTTGGGTTCTTTGCCAAAACACCATTTTAATATGAACCATTCAATGTTTTTTCTTCTTGTTCATGAGAAACTCTACTTTTTAATTTAAATCAGTAAGAAGAGAAACACTGCTGTGTTTTCTGCATCTGACACAGATGGGGAATAATGAGGAAATTGATAAACTGCAGAACCTTGGGATGACTTGACAGCCTTGGAAAGGAGATGGTCTCAGGTCTAAAACCTGGTGAAGGTTCTGCTTTTTTTTCCCACACAATGAACTTGTCACTTTTGTAAAATGTGCAGAACTCCACAACAAATGTATCAACAAATGTGTTAATGATAAAGTTAAAATTTGTAAGATAGAGAAAAAGAAGACTAAGAGAGGCAAAATTTTACTCAGGAATGGGTAAAATATTCTGTCTTATTTCTTGAATTCAGTGAAAATGATATCTGAATGACTAAAACTGGAAATTAGAGAAGTGGATTTGTGTTCTCTATCACTGGGCATTAAACATTTGAAGGCATATCAACCTTGAGAGGCTAGTGGAAATAAAATCTGAAATTGAACAAAATACACATTCTTCAGACTACATTCAGATCCAAATGACTATCTTACCATGTGGATATACTAGGTGTGAAGAATAGGAATTTATTTCTATGGCTGTTATTAAACAGAGTTTTTTCTTTTGGATAATCCAGGATAAATTCATCCAGCTGCACTCTGACAAACATCAGCTCTTGGATGAAGGTAGAAGTAGCATTTGGTCATTACTCAGATCTCTTAGATCTTTTGGAAACTCTGTACTTTATTATACTGTAGACTTTGCTAGCAATTGCTACAATGATCTCAGTGTCAGCTCAGGATCAAGTGGCAGCAACAAGCAAGACCAAAATCTGGTCCAAGGGCTTAAATTACTGAAACAGACGCTGAAAGAAAATTCACCGGAAACTAACAAATTTTTGTTTCTTTGCATTTAGTCCTGGTCAACAAGGGCATCATGAAAGAGATCTCAAAACAAAAGATGTGAGTATAAGTGCTATGCACTAATAATCCCATATATAAAGAGTTTCAAGAAAGATGACAGCAGAAATTTGTCTTTTGAAAACTCCCTCCTCCCCATCCTTTCTGCCTGTCTCTACCCAGAGTGACCATTAGGTCTTCTCAATTGTTGCTGCAGCCTCCCAACAAGAGTATAGAAAAGCCAAACCCTTTGCATCCTTTAAATGGGACAAATCTGTCTTATAAAATCATAGAACCATACACAGGTTTGGGTTGGAAGGGACCTTGAAAATTATCAACTTTCAAGTCCACATGGACAGGGATTCTACCCACTAGATCAATTTGCTGCCATTAGGATCTTCTCCATGGTCTTCCTAGGGACAGAGATGAGGCTCAATAATCTGTAATATGATGTGGACGCAGCAAGGTGATACACCAGTGATTCCTAAAGTCTCCATTATGCTGTTTATTAGGTTGTTTATAAGTGGTCAAATCTTCAAAATAGATCAAGTTTAAATAAAGGTTACCTGGCATATTTCAGTGCCCTGAATAGATAGGATCTTTCTTACAGCAAGGTTCTTGATTAATACAAAACATTTTTTTACAAATATTTTTTTCACTTACAATTTTCTTGGTTCTACAATTTTTTCTACAGCCAGACTTATTTGCTAGGACATATGTGAAAAGTAGACAAAAAAGTTAATGTAAACACATTAAATGTGAATTAGCTTAGAATTTAATAATCAAGAGAAATGCACAATGACTTTGTACAGCTTTTGCCTTGCAGTTGCTGTTAGAACATCCAAACTATATATAGAAAGCTACACACAGATACCAGGTGTTAAGGTGTCTAACACCTGACCTTTCATGAAAAAAATAAAGTGGAGATCATAAAGGACTAAATTTTAAGAGCATTATGAGACCTACTGCTGCAATTAGGCACATGGACTTGAGAATTTAGGGGAATTTTGCACATATCTATCTGAATAGGTTGAGATGATCTCCACCTGCCTCAAACCCAAGACAATTCCAGCCTGGGATGCCACATAACTGCAACGGCAGCTCTGTCAGACACTTACTTTGAACACACTGATAAACTCATTTGTTCACCGAGTTTCCAGACCTTAATTTTTTGCATACCACCATCATTTTTTGCATACCAACAGCAAACATTCCATTGCCAACAGAAAATTTACGTCTGTGGGACCTCAAATCCCTGCAAGGCAAGTGGAAATCTAAAATTCCTCTTCTTATAGCCTAGGTAAATACTACACACTGAGCTGCCAAAACTGTGTTGTGAAAAGACTGACTCCTGCTTGTTTTTTTGGGAACCATTCACATGTGACTCCAGAGTGGTGAACCTAAAAAGAATAAAGAGACACCCTCTGGTGTTAAGACTATTATCTCTCAATTCTGTCACACCAGTATGACAATAGAGCACTTCATGCTCTCCAAAAAAAAACAAATTTTAAAAAAGAGCATAGTTATTAAATGAGCAACTGCTTTCACATTTTTTTTTCAAATGTATATCTACCTCGTGCACTTATTCAACAGATTCTCCTGCTGTGTCTCTCCATTGGCTTTTGTGGAGCTGGGCTGAAATGTGGTGGCTGAAAGGAAGATTATGTTACCCTGCTAAACTCAAGGGTAGTAAAGCTCCGAAAGCAGTTAGCAAGGTTTGATCATCGCCTTATTCATCTTCAGTTTTTGTATCCAAAACCAGAAAATTCTCAGCAGTTTCTGACATTCTGCTGAGGTAGCAGCCTTGGAAACAGAGCATGCTCCAACTGAAAGCTCCCAAACACATCCCTAAACCAGCACAGTGCTGCCAAAAAGAGAAATAAGTCACTGTGCCCTCCAGAATGGGAAAATACGCTTCAAATTTCTTAGAAAGCCACAAGTCAGAGAAGGAAAGTGTATGACTGGACTACATGAGAAGTCATTTGCACCTGGCAGAGGCAGAAAACCTAAAGAGTCATAAAAGACTGGTGCATGGGAGTGTTTTTTGTCTTGCAAACGAGAGTGAAGATTGGAGTTTTGTCAGCTTTGCTATAAAGCTGTGAATCACAGGTTCCTGGTGTGTGCAGATGTGCCAAGGCACTTCTCAGCAGCAGAGCCTGCACCAGCATATGCTGCTCTTTTCCTGGTGAGGTTGCTGAAGGTGATTGAAACTAGTTTTAACATCCCTCCTGTTTTCCACCCCCTTCCCCTTGCTTCATTCTTTCTAGTATTTGAACAACTAGTTTAAGACAGAAAAGAAGAAATAAACTGCAAGGAAAACCTGTTTGCTCATTAGGTTTTGTACATTACTTTCTGATTAATTTCTCCCTTGGCCTTCTTAGAGTTACTGTAATTCTTTAAATAAAGAATGAGCCTAAGTGAAGCCTTGGATGTTTTTAGAATTTCTTAATATTTCTAGCATTACAGAAACACAGTGGAACCCAGAAAAACCGTAGACACGATTATTGTGACTTTTCAGTGGCTATTCTATCTCTGGTTTTAATTTAATTACTTGCATAGAGGGTCTGCATGGTAGATGGGATGGTAGGTTAAGAATTTTAATAGTTTGGGCATATACAGGTTACATTTACTACCTCTGATGTGCTGTGGCATTCAATGCATAGTTTCTTAGCAGGGACACTTAGGATTCTGTTGTGCTGCACGTTATACACTATAAGAAATGTTTCTAGTCCATGGTGAGCTTTATCTCTGAATGAGAGTAACAGCCTGAGGCTTGCTCTTCATATAACTTTACTTCTTGCCTTAAGATAGTTTTGTGGGCCAGATGAACCTTTCACTGAAAAAACCCTCTGATTTTATATGTTCTAGCATACCTCTTTATTGGACTATTTAAAGAGTTTAGCAGCTAGATAAAGAAAGGTGGCATTGAATCCTCAAGTAGATAAAAAGGAGTAATTTAAAAAAATTAAATTATTTGCAAATTGCTTGGAGATATCATGGATTTATTATTAGTATGATGGATTTATTTTCCTAATAAATGGGTACATAAAAAGTGCAACATGAGGCACAATTTTGAGTATGTTTTATAAACATGTTATTTATGTTTTGCATGTTATTTCCACTGTGGAATAGAACCTCTGAAGCTTACTGGTAGAAATACAGTTATTTCTTAAATTAATAAAATCTCTGGGACTGGGATGTTCATACCAGCTTCTTAGAATCAGAAACAATACAAAAAGTTTTGAGGATGTGAAGTGAAAAGCAGTATATCCACTTAAATCTACAGATATGATCCATATATGTACAGCTAAACTTGGAATGAAACCAGCACACAGGGATTAATCTCCTACCCAAAGTGTCAGGGATCTTTTCCGGGAGTAAACCTGAGATTGCAAAAGAGTTGCCTTAACTAGTTCCTGATGTTCTGTATCACAACACATTCAAATCTCCATCTGTGGTGTTTGTAAATACTGTTCACAAAGTGGAGGTTTCAATGGAAAAATAAGTATGATGTGGCTCTGTGACAGTGACACAGAGAGATTTTTATCATATTATAGGCCCAGGCATTCAATATGAAAAATACTTCAAGCTTGAATAAATCCCACATAATGACTAATTTGCAGTTCTAGGAGAGTACACAGGCATAATTTTCAATATTATTCTTGGATTCCAAATATTTTTCTCAAAGTGTTGTTCTTTTCTTGTCTTGCCACTCCAGGTTGCTGTTCATTGTTACAGAGTACCCATATACTGCTCCATACATGGCTGCATTTTCAAATAATGAAATACTTTTAAGACAGCAGTATTTATAGTACAAAGGCTTGGATAACCACATGGTATATGTATACCATACCACAAAACATTATTGACCTGTGAAGCAGAGACACAAGTTTTTGTGTAAATCTATTTTCTCTGTGCTTTTTTTTTTTTTTTTGGTGGGATCATAGCTCACCAAGTCCTTCCCCTCGTTCTTGAATGTTTGACTAAACTGGGGAAGAGCAGCAGCAATGTTCCTAGAAAGCTATCTAGTAGCAAATTCATCATGAGCCAATAATAGCTACTAATAATCTACCTGTCACAAAAGGGTAAAAACATTAAGTTGACTGATAGCAGCTACAAAAAGATTATAGAACTGGACAGCCTGATAAAGCTGCCACCACCACCTTAGCTCAAAGCAGGAAACAGCTTAAGAAGAAAGATTTTACTTAAAAGGTGGGAAAAAGCAGAGACCAGGAATGAGGGTTTCAGCTGATCAGAGAACAATATCCTGATAGAAATAGAGTAAAATAGATCAAAGGGACAAAAGGGGTTTGATGAGAGGAAGCAGGGAAAAAACTCAAGGAGAGGAGAAATAGAATCTGAAGGAAAAAAGACAATGTAGGAATCTTCTTGAATGGAACAATAATACAAAAGTTCCAGGGTGACCTCTTTCAGGTGTTTTGACGCTGTCTCTAAAAGCACAGACAGTTCTTTTCATGACCACATATCTAGCAATATCTTCCTATTTATTCATTTCAATCTGATATGGTCCTCCTGAGAAGTCTCAGAGAGGTAACAACGGGTAAAAACAGGAAAGTGAGCCTTTCTATAATGGCAATAGACATTGAAATAAAATAACATGACTAGACCCTGTAGTTATGTCTTTTGGGCTTTGGTTTTTTTTTTTTTTTTTTTTTTAATTGGTTGGTTTGTTTGGGGTTTTTTGTGATTTTTTGTTTCATTTTGTTTGTTTGTATCTTTTTTTTTTTTTTTTTGCCTGTTTGAATTCTATGTCTTCCAACTTTAAAATACGCAAATGCTAGAGGAAAGAACAATCTGAGTTCACAGTATCAATACCTTTCATTGTGACAAGATGTATTTCTGCAAATGCGCATTTATTTGAAATACAACTTTTGAATAATCCTGATAATACTTGGCTAAAATTATCTCTGGTATAATTCCACTGAATTAAAAGAGGCTGCAGAGGGGGGATGCATTTGCCTCCTGGAATTATTGGTGAAATATAAAAGAGTTTTATGTCAAGATGTTTTTTATGAACTTGAATCCAGTTTCTAATCATCCAGATTGCCCTGTACAATAAACTCTTGATTATGACTGCTGGCGTTAACAGTAATAAGACAAGATGATGTGCAGCACAATTTTCTTCATTCAGCTTTTCATTTTTCCACTGCTCCTTAAAAGTCTCCCTATCTTTCTGTAAGTTTTGCTTAAATGTCATGTAAAATTAGATATTATCAATCAAGTTGCACATTCTCAAGTGCAAAAACATTATTTTGTTGATTGCCATGTAGCTTTGTGGGATGAATTGATGCAGTTCCACTCCTCGTTTGGGGAAGTTGGCTCTGTCTTGCTCATGCAACTTTCTGAACTGAAAGCATAGGAGAAAGCACCCACTTTCCTTTGGTTTAAAGCAGCGCTGTGGAGAGTGATGGAAGACACTTAGCTGCATTCTTTCCATTCTGCATCCTCAACCATGTGCACTTCTCTCCACTCTTTAAACCAAGGAGGAAAAAAATTAGATGTCTGCACTCTAAAGACAAATTTATTTCAAAAGAGAGTAGCTTACTGGAACAATAATCAAAAAAAGGCTTTCATTTTGAAATCACAGCCTGGCTTTCCCCTGGCTTTCTTGTTTGGGCTCAGGCTTTGGAAACCTTTCAGCCCTTGTTCTACTAGGTTTACCAATGTCAAGAGTTCATTGTAGGCATGAGAACTCAAGCCTGGAAATTATTGTAGAAATCCTAGGATATGCATCCGAGAATAGCATGGGTAATGGGATGTATCAGTATCCTGCTGGGAATTACTGCTTCAAATAAGTAAAATATGTGGGATTTCAGGCAGTGGGGAGTTTGTTCTCTCTATTTCAAGCATCTCTCTAGTGTCTTTACTCAGTCAGCTAAATGAAATTCTTCTCTGTCTGGGTGTGAAGTTCATCCAAATTTGTTATTTAGTCCTATACAAAAATCTTCCATTTCTGTAATATCAGAGGCATTTGTGTGGCTGATATTTTAAATGGATGTGTGGAAAACCTTCTTCTCTTCCAAATAATTAAAGCATCATAATTCTCTTCAGTAACAAAATAGGCTAAAGAGAGAGGCACAGTTTACAAAGCATGAACTACAGTCAACAGGATCATATGGGGAAAAAAAAGAACAAAAAAAAAAACAGGGATGAGAGATGAGACCAAGAAGATTTCTGTGAGTGTGTGGTAGCTAAAAGGATTTCTATACTTCTGTGAGGTGTTGGTATGAACAGAGTTCTGCCTATAATGCAGCTCCTATGAAAGAACATACCATCTCTGTCTTTAGAATAAATCAGTTAGCTGACCAGTGTCTGTGGGTCTTTCAAGCTAACTGGTCTGATTTTTGGAAAAAGGGAAATAAGGACCTAGAGTTTAGTCTTCCAGCACAACTGCTTTTGAACATGACTTAGAAGGAGGCAGCTCAACCTTTAACTCTCCCCACAATGCAGATCTATTTGTTTTGCAAAGTGCTAAGGACTGTTTAGGGGACCTGTCCTGATTTAGGGCAAGTTTGGAAGAAAACTTCCAAAGAGATCCCTCTAGAAAGCAGATTCAAGTACCCTCCCCCACCGCCCCCATTGGTTCAGGAAAATATTTCCTCAGAGAAAAGTGGGAAAAAACTGTTTATTTAACAAGAAAAGTATTCACAAGCATAAAACTTTCACTGTTCTGAAGAGATAGAAAATTCAGAAAGTCCTTTCTGCAGGGTGTAGCTCAGTCTCTTGTCAGTCCCTCCTGCATTGGAAAATGCTGCATCCTGGGCCCTGGTGGGCCACAGGTGTGAGCTCTTGGTGTTCTTCTGGGTGTTCAGTCCATAGCAGAGCTGATCAGTTCCAAGAAAAAGAAAAGCCACAGTCCAGGGAACTTCTCTGCCTCAGCCAGCTAAAAGGCAAAGGAGAGTTCTGTTCTGCTGTCTGTGCTGCAGACAGCACGGTCTGTGAGAGAGAATGCTGAAGCTCTTATCTCTATGTTTTTGAATACAACTGCCTCAGACATTCCACTGCTTCTCCTTCTCCCCCCTTCACACTCAGATCTAGATTTAAACGTGCAAAACTTATTTCTGGGCTAAACTGATGAATGGGGATACAATTCAGCATCAAAAAGTCATCCAAGGACAGGACCCTTAAGCTACCTTACATATTCCAGAATGACCAGTAGGAATGACCGCTAGAGTGGGTCATTACTTAAGTGGCCCTCTGGCTGAGGCAGGTTTCCACTCTTTTGCAGGGCCAGAGCTGGGTTGAAGCTGAGGACCAAACAACAATATGAGTTCCCCATGGCCTCAGGCAGCTGGAATGGGATAAGAAGAAGCAGCCGCTACTGCTCTCTAAAATAGACCAGAACAAATCTGGTTCCCAAGCAAATTCTTCTGCTTCAGTCTTAAGAAAGGTATAAGCATCTTGAATAAGAAGGATTTTTTGCAGCGTGTGGAAAAGTTGTTCATGTTGCATACAGAATAATCAAGCTTCCTCAAACCAAAAGAACTGGCTACATGATGAAATAGCCCAGTTTCTAGCAACTCCTATGTCACAACAGAGCACAGAGAATTTTAAAGTATTCTAAATGCCTGTACATATTTCTGAAGTTTCCAACATTATGTGTTCTCTTTTGCAGAGGAGGCAGAGATTTGATCCCCAGCTGCCCATGAACTGATGCCTCCCCTCAAAAACATCTTTCTGTAGAGAATTGCAGACAATTATTGCAACACTGCCTTTCAGTCAGTACATGTCATTTTTTCTTCTGAGCTAACTGCTCATGTCTGATACACAACTCACTACAAAAAAAAATCTGAATAAATTCTTCCCTTTGAGGATGAAGAAGCTGTGGCACAAGTTGCCAAGAGAATCTCTGGTTGCATCATCCCTGGAATTGTTCAAGGACAGGTTGAATCAGGCTCAGAACAACCTGGCCTAGTGGAAGGAGTCCCTGCCTATGGCAGGGGGTTGGAATGAGATGATCTTTAAGGTCCCTCCCAACCCAAAACATTCTGTGATTCTGCTATTCTATTATACATACATATTTTGTAGACATATATAATACATATATATAAAAATAGATATATATATACAAATGCTGCATAAACATATATATGTGTGTATGTATTTTTTCATATACATACAGTAATTTTACTGGCCAGTGGCAGGGAATTTGGTTAATCTCCTGAAGATTTGCTTATTTGCTTAAGAAAGAAGTAAGATAAAGTATTTGGCAAAAGCTATGGCGCACTTTTAAAAGCATAAAAGAAATATCTTTTCAGAACCAGAAAGGAAGATTTGCAGCCTGAAAAATACAATAAGGAAAATAACTAAATACCAATCTAGACTAATCACATCCACACTATGATTTTTTACTTTACATTCTTCCCCCTTATTCCCAAAATATTATTCACGCACAGAAATACCTCACTAACTGAATAATGGATATATAGTGCATAGAATCTGGGAATCACAGAAGCATAGAACAGTGTGGGGCACTAACACTACAGCCTTCACACAAAGAGTGGTGGTTTTGTGAAATGTATAAAGGTCTAAACATACATTAACATTACTAAAATACACCACAACCTCTTTCCCACCCAAACACAGTCCACTTCTCTTATAAGAGCACTAGTCTTGCAGCTGGCTCGGATGGTAGAGGGCAAAAACATAGACATGAGGTCCATGAGTGACATGGACTCTACGAGTGCAGGGATGCCTGAAGCTTAATGAAAAAATTTGGAGCTGGGTTATTCTTTGTGCTGAGCTGCCTTTGTGTCCCTTCTTACCCTCCAGGAGCAGGATACAAATCCTAAGGGCTCACTAAGGACCCATCCCACAAACTGCCTCCCCTTCTGCAGTGAGAAGGGCTGAACCCCTGGGCTGGTTAAGAAAAATAGGTGTCACTTCAGCAGCTTGGATGGTGTTGCCTTGGTTTACATGAAACAGGACCATTTCAAATGCAAACATTTCACTCTAATGACACTTTATATCACTTTAAAACACTACTGAGAGCATACAATGCACTTTGCACCAGCAATTCCCATACAGCATTTTGTGTTATATTTTTCCTTTTGTGAACTTTTAAAGACCTGAAATAAATGTATTGATTTCCTGAATTTTTTTTCATTAATACTATCTTTATTTTATGTTATCTGAATGCAGCTGCTTTGTTTGGAGGAAGGTCCTGCACAGCTTCCCAGTGTCATAGTGTGCACAAACCTTGACAGCTTTAAAAGTACAGGTTTTACTTTAAAAGGTACACTTGACCCTTCTGAGAAGGGAGCCATGTGAATAGTCATCTTCAGAGCTAGATGGAGTAGATCTTTGCATGGGCATGTTTTTGTGGTACCATGCATGTGGCAATGCCCTTTCATGGACCTTTGATACCATGGGAGCTTTACATGGGAGCAAAACACACCAGAAAAACCACTACTTGCTGCCAGCTCCTCTCCTCTTTGTGGAGGCCACTTCTGTGGCCAAATCTCTTAGCAAAACAAAAGAATTTCACTGGTACTTAAAAATGTTTCTGTCTATTGACTATTCTAAGGATTGGCCTTGGTGAAAGAAGAGGCATCTGACTCTTTCCTATAGAAATCAGTAGGGAAAGCAAGAATTTGGCACAGCAAGGGTTAATATGTCATGAGGAAGGAGCATGTTGTCAACGTTTTTAATGCTTTCAGGTGGATCACTATTTGACATGCCACAGAAGACACCCTGGTTTATTGACATTTAGCTTTTCTTTGTAGGAATTGTCACACTCTCCAGCATTG
Source organism: Haemorhous mexicanus (assembly GCF_027477595.1). Lineage (NCBI taxonomy): Eukaryota > Metazoa > Chordata > Aves > Passeriformes > Fringillidae > Haemorhous > Haemorhous mexicanus. Next base: position 13,029,976 of record NC_082381.1, read on the forward strand.
GCTTTCATGTGGCTTTCCTGCTGAGCCTGTAAGAACAGGATGTTCAAGAGCTGTCCCACATGGTGATGTGCTGTCTATTGTTCAGACAATCGTCTACAAACTCTGATTGGCTTTCACTTCTTGCTTTGAGCTGGTTATGGCTGAAACTTGCATTGGCTGCTGGGCTTGGTGGAGAAAATGTGTCTCAGTGACAGGCATATCCTCAAAGGGTCTTCTTTTCATTACATGAATTTAACACATCTGCTGCAATTAGATTTCTTTCTGTACTAGGGGCATTATGGTTCAAATTAGAGAGATATTTTAAGATCATAAGAATATAATTCCCATCTAAAGCAGCTGTATTTTTAGCTTCATTATATTACTTATTTATTTCAATACATTTGTGATTTGTCCAGGGCTTTGGTTAATGTGCCTATTTATACATGCTTTTCAGGATGGTTGTTATATGTAGATTTACCAGTAAACTTGATTGAGCTAGTTTTCATGTATCTAAGTCTACTAAGAGCACCCACCCACACAATTAAATGGTGAGACAAAAGTTGTCTGCATTAAATGGAGCAGAATGAGAAAAGCTGGAGAGATCAGGCTGACTATATTTGCTCCAGTCAATGATTATTTTCTTTTCCTGTACAAGGTCTTTCACATATTTGCCCTTCTTCTTTCTAAATACAAAGAGAAGTTGCAATGTTGTAACGTGAATCCATATGGTAAAACTATTCGCTGTTCTGGGCAACAGCATAAATAAAGCACCCAGAGTTTATCAGCTAACAAAATGTTAAGATCTGATAGAAACAGTTATGAATTACTTTCTGACCGCTGTGAGTGACCAAAAGATTGATAGTCTCTGCAATTTTGTCCTAGTCATTTTAAATCTTTTTAGCTGGACTGTCAGTGAATATTCACTGCCTTGTCTACTTTGTCTGCCACTGTCTGTAAACTAGTGTTAGCTTACAGCATATATGGTTTATAGAGCATGAAAAAAAAGCATTACTCTATAAAACGTTCCTTAAGTATACCAGAATTTAAGGATTATGAATGCTCTTTGCTTTACAGGGTCCAAAATGTTTGGTATCCTGCAATTTAAAAAAATCTTCAAAAAATAATAAAACACACATAATTTAACAAATGCACACAGGTCTGCGCACATACACACACAACTTAATAAATGCACTAAGATACTAGTTTTTCACCCAATGAGATACACACAGACTGCCTCACTACCTCAAAACAAACCCTCAAAACCCAAGAACCCCACATGAAAGCCGCATTTTCTTGCCCATTTTTTCTCATTACACTCACAGAATCAAATGCTGATAAGTGTTAGACCTGAACACCTTCAAAGACGGAAACTTTGCACCCATAACTGTAACATGCAAAAATATGGATGGTTTCATTAGCATTTGCTGGAATCTGCACAGCAGAGGTGCTGTTTGCAAACTTGAACAGTATTTTGCCTGTTTTCATGCAAGATCACATTGTCTAGTTATGTAGGGGCTTTCTAGCCTCATGTATTCTTTTCAGGAAGGTTTTTGTGGAATGCATGGGGGTGATGGCATCCTTACACCACAGAGCTCCAGCACAGAGTCCATGGAGGCATGACATGCGGGTTTGGGGAGACTTGTACAGGCAGGATTATTAAGTACACGCTCTATTTAAGTGGGCATGCAGGCTGGATCTCTTTTCTCTCAACTCATTATTAATGGAGTCTGTGTGTTGGGATGGGGGGACTGACTGAAATTACAAATTAGCTAATTTCCTTTTGCAACGCTACATCAAGAACAGAGAAGTTTCTAATACGTTTTTCTTCCCAGGCAGACTCCACACCCTAAGGAGCATTTTTAGGGATTGCACCCCCCCCCCCCGCCCCTCCACCTCCCCGCTCTTTTTGTATCTCTCCTAACTCAAAATTTCAACAGCACCACAGTGGAGGGAAATACTCCCTAAAATAAAAATCTAATTATTAGGGACTGCAAGCATTTTGAGAGTCAACGATCCTACCGAGATGGCAGAATGCCTCAGAAGCAATGCAGCAGGCAGGTGTTATTTCATTTCTAGGAGACTATTCATCTGTGGATACAACAAATTTTGATAAGTATGTGCATGAAGATAAACGATTATCATTTTGATGTCACTGTCAATTCCCACTTAGCAAGTACCACTGATACACCTCACTGCACAACATATGAAGTGTACCCAGCTTGTAACTGATGTAATAAGAGGGTAAATACGGTGCTGATTAGTGGCATGTCACTAAGTGTATGGAAGATGACAATGATAAGAAGGAGTTGCCACACAAAATTATACACAGATTTTTTTTCCACAGTTTTTGAGGTGGGGAGAAGCAACATGGTACAGTTAACTGAGAGACACTACCCTGCTGACCTTGGTCGTCTCAGAGAAGGTTTTTAAGGCTAGTGATACAAAATCATTGCTGAACATTTTTTAATGAGAACAACTGGAATATGACTCACGCTCAGCAAAGGGCCAAAGACCCTAATATAAATGACCAAATTTAATATTTTAAGGCAGTTTTTTTAGCCATTAGTTAATTTTAACTAGTGCACTGTTGATTGGTTTGAGTGGAAGACAGCATGTAAATGTTCTCATGTATGGAAATGTGTAAAGGTTTGCTTGCATGGGCTGAAAATTAATTGATACGGAAATATTTTGTTTCATACTGACAAAAGTTTACTTGGGCAGCTTATGCCATCTGAACTCAACTACTGCAACCAAGGTGACTTTCATTTATCCTGATCTGATACTTTATCCAGCTCCACCTTCCTCTTGTAATATTCTTTCCGTACGGGTATTGTACTGTTAAGAGGGGATTTGCCGGTGATATGTGTTCTTATTTCTGTTTTGTGTTTTTGTGGTGTCTTACCTCACCTACTTTAGACTTTTTTGAGAACAATCTCATGGTCTGCTCCCACATCCTCCACTTCTGGAAGCTGAGCTGTAGTCTACCAGAACACACACTGATTGTTGGTAGTGTTATACAAAGGGTGTGGTCTTTTGAGGAAACAAAATAGTCAAACTCTAAATGATATATTCAGTTCTCAGCTAAACAAATTGCATGGGAGTACAGGAGTGGGGCTGAGGATTCTCTTTTCTTTTCTCACAGCCCTCACTCCAGAGGATGCAGCTCACTCCTTCAGAGGTGTTGGAAAATGCCCTGCGGGTTTCCATCACAGAAGACAATGGGACAGCTATATGTTAGACAGAAATTCACAGGAAACTAGGCCATATTGGCTTCCAGAACTCCTCATGCTACATTCTGTTGCTGCCTTTAAGACCTTTGGACACCAAGCAGATGATGATGAGAGCTTTTGGGTTACTGAAGGAATTTTGGAAGGATGCTTGGAAAAGTGATAGAGAAATCCTACAATATACTTCTAGTTCACACTAATACTGATAAATTGAAATATTCAATACCATTTTCGAGCACAACAGTGAGCTAAAGTACTCTCAATGGCAGAAAAATTGCTAAGGTGCACCTTCACAAAACATAATAGTCCTAATTTTTCAGTAAATTAATATGGAAAGTGTAAAGGAGAGCAGATTGTTTTCTATATCAACAGTTCACTGAGAAGATTGTTTTTATTACAAAGCCCTCCCATCTTTTTATATTAGGTGTCTTGTTGAGGTTGAAAAGCCATTAGGGTCTCAATGTCTTGCAAAGCTTTCTCTACAATTGTATAACAGCTACTTAGCAGTTATATGAAGCATACCATTTAAACAAAATTTAAGTCCACAATTACTCTGTTAATAAAATGTAAATTTAAAAATACTTGCAACCATCACAAAGATGGAACATTTAATTCTCACTTGTCTTCCCACAGAATGAAGGGTTACTTAGGTAAAAGAGATAAGAAGATGGCAGTAATTGCTCTTATCTGCTGTTTCGTGGGTGAAAATAACTTCTAAGACTGAATTCTGAGGCCAAAATCAGGTGTTCATTTTATCTAGCTATAACTTCCCTAGAACATTAGAAGGAACAATTAGCATATATCTACCTGTGTATCTTAAGTTATGGTTAATGCATGGAAATGGTATGCTTAATTTTACTGCTTCAAAATTATATCCCCTGGAGAATAAAAGAAAGACTCTGGTGTTCTCAATAACAGTAAAAAAGGAAGAGCTTGATTTGTTTACTTTCTCTTTTGTAACAAACTTGTTCTTTTTGGCATAAATTCTCAGCAGTATAAAAAATAAATATTATTTGTAATTTTATTATATATATTATAATATATATAATAAAAATAAAATTAAAACCAAGCAAACAAATAAACAATATAAACCTGATAAAGAGGTTTTCTGAATATGCTGGAGCTCAGTGGAAATACTGGTCCAGTGTGTCTTAGCCAGAAGACAGTAGAGACACTGGGTTTCTTCTGACAAAGCTATTCTTTGATGACTGTATTTTGCCATAAGCCTTCTTTGAACCATCACTGTAATGAACAGGAAAAAAATAGTTAGTTGGTCCTGGAGAAGCAGCAATGCTGGCCTGCAACCAGCACAAGAAAAGTCTTCTAATGCTGGAGGAGTTAGAGAAAGGGTTGCAGAAGGCAGGACTAGGTTTATAACCCAAGGTGACATTAACCAGAAAATGAAGGTCCTAGAAGTACTGCTAGGAGGAGTTGTTAGGAACCAGTGAAAAATACAAAAATAAGAGGTAGCTTTTACCTCTCCTTGTCACCACACTGACAACAAGGAACTTTCCTCAGTAGGGAGACTGGCATCAAATTTCTAGACAAGGGAAGAAAGAACAGAAAAGGGAATTTTAAGATTTAAGCCTCAGGGAACAAGATCACTCTTGTAACACATCCAGACCCATCCAACACCAAGGGTAGTTGGATGAATTCAAGAGTACAAACTTTTGAGCAACTGTCTGAAATTCTTAGCCATACATTTGTGTTACCTCCCTTTATAGTGGCTGCTTAGAAACTGCTGATTTGAATATTTATTATTATCTTCGAACAATAAACATATTGGGAAGTTATTCCCCTTTTTGGGGAAAGAACCTGATCCCTTTATTTCTCTTCTAGTATCAGTCTCTCCTGAAATAATGTCTCTTTTACAAGGTGCGTAGTCCAGGCCAGATGAACCTTTATGTCCTGTTCTTTAAAAGGATTTAGAAACCTAAGTCATAATTGATGTGATCTTACATGGTGTGACTGGGAAATGCTGAAGGTGAGTGAGCTATTCCTGCGGCCAAGGAGTCTTCGTTTTAACTCCAGCTCCTTATTTAGTATTGTCTGTTCTTACCTACAAAGAGTAGATCAGCTATTCACATCTTCCAAGGAGCTCACACCTCAAATTTTGAAGAAGAATCTTGTTTTCCTATAGGCTGAAAATTTAAAATGAGGGCATCTTTTGTTATGTTGCCCTGTTGTCCAGTACGTTATGAAGCTCTGTCTCCTAACAATCTGTGGCCAGAATAACAATCAAAATATTAATTTTTATGCAAATTGTTTAACTTGTCCCCACAATTTCCAATATTCACTATCCACTCAGAAGGAGTTTGCATCTAAAAAGTAAAGCTTCTATGTTTTTGTGATGTCTTATATTTTTACCATTAAAGGCTACATCAAAATATTTCTGTAAAAATAATTTTTTAAAAGTGTTAAACCATATTATTTCCTGTGTTGCCTGTATTATGAAACCTCACCCACAAAAAAATTAGCCATTTCTACTTATTATGCACCACCATAGCCTGCATTCCAGATCAGGGTAAGCTCAGTGGGGAGAAATGACTATACACTGTATGTGGAAAAAATAGAAACAGTGAAAACAAAAAGTTTACTGTGGTAGCTGGTCTGCAGTAAGTTACAAATTACTAACAACTTATGTAAGTTTTACATGCCTATTCCATCTGCTATTCATTAAAAAAACATGTTACCATGGTAACTACCACATGCCATGGTATTTATGCTGCTTCTGATGTACAAAGCATAGTTTGTGTAGGAGTGTGTGTATGTATATGATGTGGCAGCTGTTGTCTCTGCCATTTTGTTGCTGCTCCAGAAAAAAAGTAAAGCAAGTAGTGGCTATGAATACTCATTTGAGTAACAATACTCACACCCATTTGACTAAGGGCCCACACAGAGCTCCGCATGGTTATCATCTGACCAACCCACACATAGGGTGTTCTCACAAGGGGACAGAGCTGGGTAGGCTACCTTTAAATATAACATTGCTATCTGTCACTGAATTAAAAGTCTTGGAGGCAAAAAAGATGCCCATATTTTTAGTGGAACACAGAAAACAAATGCTTTCAGTATGACCCTTTTCATCATTCTTTTAAAAATATAAATGGGAAGCAGCCCAAAAGGCTCTGCCCTTTAGAGAAATACAAATTTACCATGTAATAGAAAAGGGGGCAATTTAAAGTACTTCCCAATATTCCTCTTTCTGCTCATGATTTTTAAAAGCGTACTTGCTGAGGATGGACAAGCTGGTAAGACACAAAATTTTGTCCAGTACTTAATTGGTACTGAACCTCTCTTGAGTATTAATAGTATCATGACATTTTCGTTATATTTGTTGTGCATTTAAATTTGCAAAAATATGCTTCAAAAGGCTATTTGCATACCATTTTGCCTTTATTTATATAAATCAGGGTCTATTGAGAACTTCAAAGCCATAGTCTTATGAGATGTCTTGTTTGATAGCTGCCTGAAGAAAGACATAGTTTCACATTTGAGTTCTATACTCTCATATAACTATGCAGCTTTCCAGCTTAAACCAACTCCCTTCATTTTTACTGATCTTGCTTGTCACAATCAGCAAATAGATGTTTCAAGTTCATGGATATGATCTGAGCTCAATGGTGACTTGTTCCAAAGGCAAAATCCACTAAACTCATGTGGATTCTGTTTTCTTGGGAAGAATAATAAAAAAAAGAAATTGTAGCGAAACTGAGTAAATTGTTTGCATACCCTCGCATACAGTATTTTAACTAGTTCACTACATAAGGAAAAATTCTGCTTTGTGGAATATGTGTACTTACATAAAGTCAGCTGAAGAACTACCTTTACTCAGTGCCTTGAAATAACCTGTTTTCATTAAAATATACCTGCAAAATGAGTAAAAACATGAGATGGAAGGAAGGGACAGTCTCAATGACACTGGCGATTAGAGATTAGAGAAGGAGCCTGGCTGTATTTATTAGCCTTCTTGCACACTTCTTGACAATGACAAATCAACAAACCATATCAGAGTTCTATATTACAGGAAATGAACTGAAGCATCTTGAGCAGAGTCATTACCTGCACACTTTCAGCTGACTTTCAGGTGTCTCAGATTCACCAATTTCAGAAGGACTCTGTAGATCAGAAATCATGATATGTAGCTGTGCAAAGATTACAAGGATGCAAATAGATGAGGGTTTGTTTTTTTTTTTTCCCAGTAGTCTGTATTTGCTCCTTACTGAAAATAGCTCAAATGTGTATATTGAACAGAATAAAAATCAAGAATCACTTATTCATGTGAAGGAGATATCAGACCTCAGTCTTCATAGATTTGCATATAATGGAATAATTTATAGCTTTAATTGTAAGTGTCTATAAAATTCTCTTCCTCATCAAAATTTTCTTTTTGTACTTGGATACAGAATTTAAGGCATTTTCACAGGTGTCTGTCCAAACTGTATCCTGACAATACTCTGTCATGAAAACATCAGACCCTGAAATCTTTTTCTCACACAGTTACATATCTTGTATCTATTTGTTCTTATATACTGAGGAATAAAAGAGCAGAACCTGGGAACTTCCAAAAACCATAGGAAGGAGCCAAAGGAGTTAATTAAAAAGCCCTCTCTTCCTACATTAGTGATACTTGGTGTGTATTACAGCAGCCTTGGCTCCTCTCATTTCACCATGCATTTGATCCCACCAGGCTCTTCTAGCAGGCAGGGAATTAGTGGAAAGTCAACATGTCATACCCTGACCCTGAGGCAACAACCAGAGCAGGTTATCATAGGAGTCATTATAGCTTTAAAAATGGAATCCTCAATTGGCCAGTTAAGCCTGTTTCAAGCTGTCAGAATGATGCAAAGCAGCAGCATCAGGTCAGAGAAGGCATTTTCAGGTCTTAAAGGATGAACAGCCGTTCTTTGATAAAGAATTTTAAGATTTACCAGGCATGGGCCCAGTTGTGAGGTTTTTGCTTTTAGTTAGAGAACTATTAGCATTCATAAATAAATCCATCCCATAAGCAGTAACCCATAAAAACCCCACCAGCCCAAGCAGTAAACAACCAAACAAAAAATTGAGTCCTGGGCATTTTGAATTTCCAGTTAGTACCAGCCTTGCATGAAGTTGCTATGTAAGCTTCTCCCAGATCAAAGCATACCACTTTGTCCAATGCAGATTTGCTTTCCACATCCTGTCCAGGGCAAGGTACTTTGGGAATCCAGGGTGGAAAGGTTTCTTTCCTTATTTTATTTGTAGAGCTAGATTAAATTTACAGCATCGTATGTGTCTAAATAATGGGAAAGGAGCTGGTAGGAACTATCGTGTAATTCCAGGAGGTTGATGACATTAGGCACTGTTATTTGACCCATATTGCTTCACATTCCTAAATGGTTATCTTTTATCTAGCACTGCATTCCTTCTCTGTATATTCAGCTGTAATTACACTTTCAGTAAGATACCTCACTGTTGTGCTACAAGAAGCAAGGGAAACATCTTCAGCTTTAAAAGCTATCACAGGTTTTTGCAGGTGTGTTTGAGACTAACACAGCACAAATGAAGTTATTTAATATGAGAACGAGACAATATGCACTACACGCACAGAGGGGCAATTAGCACAAACAGGGGAATAATCTACAGTGCTGGAAAAATAAACAGAGCTTTTCCGCATAGAATCTGAAATCCCAATTAGATACCAGAACACAGATGTTCATCCCGTTAAAAAAATGCAATTGGCACCTTTGGGTTATGATTAAATCCTGCAGGCACTGAACAAAATGCATACCTTTTCCCTTTACAACAAATTTTCCTTTTTGCTCAGAAGAAAAAATTATTTTGCACCCAGTTTCTATCCATAGGTATTTTTATAAAGAAAATTATCTTAATTATCAATTGTTCTCAAGATTATAGCATACAAGAATCTTATCTTAAAAGAGCAAAACTGAGATCAATGATTCTGACAATATAATCATGCAACTCAGGATTTCCCAGGAGTGCAATGGGAAATTTTTGGGTTGTTCTCATGTATAGACCTCCTTCCATCGTCCCTGGCAGACCATTTCAACAATGTATTCTTCAACAGAGTCCCTGGAACAAGACCAACTCTTCAACATGTTTTTGAAGATGCTAAGCGTTACTCAAAACTTCTCTGTAAGTGTTTCCTTGATGTATTCCACCTCCAGAAAATGACCATAGAAATAGTCAAAGCATTTTAGATCAGCATGCATGTATCTTCATAAAATGAGTGTTAGGATTACACTGTAATGAAATCACACTACATAAAATACTGGGTGTATACTTTGCTGTGCATAGAAATGACACAATATATCTCCTGTTGCAGAGTAATGAGATCTGACCTTATGGGATTATCCACAAATGTAGATTTTAAGAAGAACAATGAACTGTTATGAACTCCAAAAATAAGGCAAAGCATTTGACTTATAACACTAAGAAGAAATCAGGTATCTTTTATTTCTGCCAACCATAGAGCACGAAGACCAAGATAAACAAAAGAGTGCATGCAGTGCAGAACATTATTATTTTCTTTTTCTCTTTGGGTTTTTTGCAGGGGAGGAAGGCTGTTGGTTTGGGGGTTTTTTGTCTGTTTGTTCTGGTTGAGTTTTTTTTTATTTGGGGGGTATTATTTGTTGGTTTTGTGTTTGTTGATTTTTTTGTTGTTCAGTTTTTTGTTGGGTTTTTTGTTGGTTTTTTTTTGGTTTTTTGTGTTTTTCCAATTTAATTAATATCAACTCTCCTTTCAATTTCTAGTTCAGTTTTCACAGTGAAGCTCCTGTTTAGCCCCTATCTAGTGCTCTGGTCTCAAATAATTGATTAGCATTACAGTTGTTAGATTTAATGAGAATACAAGGATCTCTGCAGTTCTGATTTTTAATGCAATGTTTGGGCAGGTAAACATCTGAGAGAACTTCAATTTCCACTTGGAAAATGAACTATTTAGTACTGCTAATAGGAGCATTGTTGTACTAAACAGGAGTTTTTGGGACAGGTGACATACTTTGCTTCTGTACTTTGTGAGCCTTTAATATCTAACAATTAAAATCTATCAGACAGCTCCATGAATTAATAGCATTGGCTCAATTCTGCTTGATAGCATGCAGAATTAGGTGGCTTAGACAGGGAGTCAGTGCATCAGCCAGTGAAGATCTAAACCACAGACCTCAAAAGACACAGAAGGTGTTTTATGAGCAGTGGTGCCTGCTGGTGAAGGTTAGGTCCCAATGAAGGGGGTGGTCCAAGTATAAAGCTACTCTCTTGGACAACATCCTGCAAGGAGAAAAGGAAACCATGTTTAGAAAACCCCCACATACTATATGTTCTTTCTGCTATAGGTTCTTAGGACATTGTGCAACCAAAGACATAATTTTTGAAGATACTAGGACAGGAAGCAAAAGTGCAGCATGACTCCCAGCATGCAACAGGATTCACTTCTGGAAAAAACAAGGTGAAGGATTCAGTTCCCTACCTAACTTTCTTAAGGGACTATGGGCAAACCCTTCAAGACCCAGGAAAAATCTTACAGTGGAAGGGGGGATTTGAAGATTCCTGCACAGAGCACAGGACTCCATGCTTATCTACAGAATATGGCCCTCCCTCAAAGATGATGGGATCTGCAGGTACAAAATTCTCTGGAGAACTTTGGGCTCTCTGAGCCATCCAGGGAGCAAGTGCAAGAATGAATAGATCTTCATCTCAAAGGCAGTTGATAAACATAATCATTAAGTATGCTGCAGGTACCAAACTGTAGATTCAGTCCAATCAACTGCCTTGGTCCACTCTCACTGTTGAGAAGGATTGTTAGCTAGGACTGGGGTATAACTGGGTTTAAAATTCACATGTTCCACAGGGTAGGTGATCAGAGACAGGGACAACACACACACCCTGAAGCCCCATGAGACAAACAGCATATTTTATTCCTGAGAGCTTTCTTATATAGGGAATTCAAAACTCCTGGATCTAGACAGCTCACTGGTCTGATCCTCACACAGCCCAGCTCCTGACCAGTGAAACATCTGCAGGCCAGGATGGAAGGTGATAGGTGAAGTTCTGTCACCAACATATTTTATGAAAAATCCTTTCCTTAGGATTTTTTCTCCTGAGAAGCCAAGAGGCCTCAGGAACAAAATGTAAACAATTCTTATCTGCTGCTGGGGAATGCAACAGGTGTATCTGTGATTTCTCTCATGTAGTTGTTTCTAATTAATGGCCAATCACAGTCCAGCTGTCCAGACCATCTTGGTCAGCAACGAGCCTTTGTTATTCATTCCTGCTCTATTCTCAGCAAGCCTTCTGATGAAATCCTTTCTTCTATTCTTTTGGTATAGTTTTTAATATAATATATATCATAAAATAATAAATCAAGGCTTCTGAAACATGGAGTCAAGATTCTCATCTCTTCCCTCATCTTAAGACCCCTTCTCATCCTGATAGAATCATCTCAGAATCATGAAATAGTTTGTTTTGGGAGGGACCTTTTCAAGGTCAACTAGTCTAACCACCTGACAAGGGCAGGGACATCTTCTACTAGATCAAATTGCTCAGAGCCGCATCCAGCTGGCCTTGACCACTTCCCGGTATGGAGCATTCACACCTTCTCTGGTGTGTCTCTGTGCGAGAGCCTTCCTGCCCTCATTGTGAAAGATTTCTTCCTTACATCTAATCTAAATTCACAGCACTTTAGTTGCAATCCTTTTCACATAATTCTATTGCAATAGGCCCTATTAAAATGTTTGTCTTTCATACATGGCCCCTTTAGACCTTGTGGACCCCATCCAGGTCCCTCTAAATGGCATCCTATTCCTCAGGCATGCCAACCACACCACTCAGTTTGATGTCATCTGCAAATGTGGTGAGGGAACACACAATCCCTTTGTCCATGTCATTGACAATGTCATTAAATTAGATAGTTCAGGTTAGGCCTAGACAGCAGATAGAGGTCATGAAAGGATCTAGTGTTGGGATGTTTGGCCTCCTGGTCCCAAAAGAAGATGTGTTAGTGGAGAGTTGACTTTGAGACGAGGAAGCAAACTACAAAGTATGCCCAATGGTTGTAGGAACCCATAGAGTTCCTGCCTGAAGCGTGTATTCTTAAGGTGCTTCAATCTGAATTGGATAAGACTGTTTTTCTGAACTGCTGCTCCCTAATAAGTGCCTATACTGTTTATCAGCAGCCAGCTGTAATAGCCATACAGGATGACTAAGCAGTGGAAAATTAGGGCTTACAACTAACTTAATGATTAACTTTATAATTATAATCCATTTATGTTTCCTGAGGATGCAAGGCTCTGAGTCATGAACTGAGTGACACAAATATGCGAACTCCTGAGAAGAGCTTGCAGTCTTTTTTTACTTATTGCCTTTACAGAAAAAGAGAATTGTGACATCATTTTGATGCCTTGTGAAGTCTGACCTAGAACAGAGACTAGATGGAGTTAAAGAATAAAGTAGGTATTTATTAAAAGACCTCAGCGGATACACCTTGGGCAGTACAAGAGCCCAGCCAAGGCTACACCCAAGATGAACCAAAATGGTCACAAAATGGACAACTGGTCACAAGGTCTCTCACTTTTATAAATTCTGGTCCATTAGCATATTGGAGTTAGTTGTCCAGTTATAGGTTTAGCTTAGAAAGTCCCATCCTTCTTGTTCTTGTCTCTTCAGTCCACCGAAGTTTATGCACTTGGGCCTGAAATTTGGATTATTCGTCCTTAGATCTCAGCTAGAAAAGGAATTGTTTTGCCTACCAACTCTGTGAAGAGAACTTACTATCCCCTAATATAAGGCTCAGAATTACACACTAAAGCAGTACAGAATCTGAAAAAATATAAAAAAAAAAATAAAAAATATTAAAAAAAATTTATATAAAATATAAAAGCCTGAGGCATCAGTTGAGGTTGGGAAAGACCTCAAGACCATCAAGTTCAACCACTAGTCCAACACTGCCAAGCCCACCACTAAACCATGTCCCTAGGTACCCCATCCACATGTCTTTCAAACACCTCCAGGGGATGGTGACTCCACCACTGACCTGAGCAGCCTGTTCCAGGGCTTGACAAAAAGTTTTGGCAAAGACTTTTTTTCCTAATATCCCATCTGAACTGCTCCTGGCACAACGTGAGGCCATTTCTTCTCGCCATAGAATTACAGAACCATAGAATGGCTTGGGTTGGAGGGGACCTTAAAGATTTTACAGTTCCAACAACTCTACTGTAGGCAGGGATATCTTCTACTATGTCTTGGATCGCCAAGCAAATTGTATTCTATTTGCCATCTGTACGTCAGTTGTCTTCTGTTAACTGGGCAGTTTTCCTCATCTCTTCCACAACCAATCCTCCCTCTGGGGAGACATCTGCTGATAACAAGCTATTGAATGCCACTGCATGACTGATAAGAACTATAGCATCCCATTGTGAGATGCTCCGCCCAGAGGGAAGAGCCAAGCATTCCTACCCAGATCTAATCTTTCGATTCTGGAACACCAGCATGGCTTCTCCACTGGATTTTCCCAGAGGAACAGCTGCCTCTTCCACTGGATCTTCAGAGGAAGACTACACCCTTTCTACCAGATCCCTGCTCCAACAGAACTGCACCTGACACTCCAGGAGGACTGCAGCCACATTTCCAATTGGACTGCTGCCATCACCCTGACCAACTGGGTGTCAGGTTATGTTCTGACTCTGTCAGTGTTGTTTTAGTTTTCTGCATTGTTTATTTTATCTTTTTATTTTCTTCCCTGATAAAGAACTGTTATTCCTGATCCCATATTTTTGCCTGGTAGCCCCTTAGTTTAAAATTTACAGCAATTTGGAGGTAGGGAGTTTACAAGTTCCATTTCAGGAGAGGCTCCTGCCTTCCTCAGCAGACACCTGTCTTTCCAAACCAAGACACACTAGAACAGGCCCTGTCCAGACTGGCCTTTAACAATTCTAGGGATCACACAATCCCATGGGATGTCCTATTGTTTTTTATTTGGGAGAATAGATTGACTCCCCACCTGCCTATAACCCTCTGTCAGGTAGCTGTAGACATTAATAAGATCAAAGACTAGTTTCAAATTTTTTTCATCAGTTCTGTTGCTCTTCTCTGGACTTGCTCCAGCCCCTCAATGGCTTTCTTGTTATTAAAGATTTGCAAATTTAGGTGTCTCCAAATATAAAATGTTTGACAATTTGCATTTGTGGTATTTGACCTCCTGTTGTTTTTTATAAACTCACATTCTCTCCCATCTTCCTTGTCATTGTATTGCTGGACTCTTGAGGCCATTTGATGTTTAAGTTTAGCCCTGCATTTTATCGAGGCTATTCAGGGTCAGGAACAAATAAACTAATTATCATCAAGGAAGAATGTTACACTGTGAACAAGTAGGCTCTTATTTCCAGAATTTAAACCTCCATGAGAATGATATGCCTCTCTACCAGTGATGGTGCATATATGCTGTGAAGGTCAGGATTCTGTTGCACAGAGCAAAACCAAAGTGGAGTACAGAAAGTTACACTTGGTCCTTGACCCATGAAATGAGCACATGAACACAAAATTATGAAACACAGGTGTTTCTTTTCAGTGTGATGCTTTGCTGAAAGGTAGAATTACAGTAGCCCTCAGACCTTTGCTCCCACCTGTGCAATGATCTGGATTTTATAATCAAGGGAGGCTTATAGACATTGTAGGAATAATGTTTTTTTTGAGATCTCCTGGAGCTTTTCCCTTATAGTGACATCCTTGCTTGCATAACTAGCAAGAAAGGAATGAAGAAGCATGATGGGAACCTATTTTCTTGTTAGCTCTTTCTTTGCTTTTCTTTTGCGAAAATATATTCTGAAGAATGATAGGAGCATCATAATAAAAGACCATTACTGAGATATTCTCTTTTTTTTCACAGTTCCTGGAATGGAATCAACAGCATTGGCAGGCAGCACTAGCCTAAAACTGTGCAATTGTTTGACAGGTAAATGTTTTATTGAGAAGTTTTATTTTATTTCTGCATCATTTACATAAAGGGAGGAAGGGAGAAGGAAATGAGATGAAAGAAAGAGTCATTTATACCCTACACAAAAAAATTGCAACACCAAGGTGGTTTTGTGGGGGAATACTATTATTCATAATATTCTTCGAAACTATTCTTCTTACACCATTCATTTGAATTTACGAGTTAACAGGATGCAAATAAAAATGGTGGGTCTATTATTAATAGAATTACAGGTCTATTCTTGTTTCCAGTAGGTCAGATGGGAAGAAACCAAAGAGCAATAAAAGGCAGGAAAAGGAATGAGAGCCATAAAGTGGAACAACAACAGAAACAATTCCACCACAAAAATGAAAGAAATTACAATAGAAAATGTATCATATGGAATAGCAAAGGAGACAGGATAATGATTTACTGAAACTTCTTTCTCTTACA
Source organism: Haemorhous mexicanus (assembly GCF_027477595.1). Classification (NCBI taxonomy): domain Eukaryota; kingdom Metazoa; phylum Chordata; class Aves; order Passeriformes; family Fringillidae; genus Haemorhous; species Haemorhous mexicanus. The sequence goes on from NC_082381.1 coordinate 13,045,582, forward strand.
CTTTGTTGTAACAGGGTGATATTTGGCAAAATAAAGTGTATGCCCTTTGCAAGGAACCCCTTACTCACACATCCCACAATCTGCCTTCAGTAAAAGAACTTCCATTCATATACACACAATAAAGGTATGGCTTTAGTTCAGCCACATATCGGTAGCAAAACTAGATAAGTTTAGGAAAAATGTAAAAGGGGGCCCATAATGAGGACAGAACAGTCCCTTCCTGAATCTGAATGACAGCCAATCTCAAGTACCCTATGTTTTTATGCACCTGTAAAGTCTAACAGCTACATCTAGTTTTCCCAGTGTCCTTGTACCCTGATGATACATTATTTGAGAGTAGTTTATGTGACATTAGGCAATTACATAACTAAAGCTTGTACCATAAAGGTAATGCTCAAAATGAGATCAGAGATTTTGGGTTTTCTTGCCTTATATGTGCTTGACAGCAAAAGTTTGACATTATTCCAAAGACATTAAATTTTAGATATTTTCAGATAGCAAGCAGCAACATTTTTTTAAGTACTTCCCTGTCTTGGGAATATAAATTCCCAAGTCTTTCTTTTGAATATAAATGCTAATATAAATTTAATGCTTAATATAATGCAGTTCTTTTTTTTTTTTTTCCTCCAAAGCAAGAAGTATCTTCATTCAGCAAACACGTCAGTCCTTAAGAGAAGCATGGTAATTTTAAAAGGGCAGGGAAATAGAGGTAAAGAATTATGGAATTACTGGAAGTGGAACAGGAAACAGTAAGAACCTGCATAGGTAGAATATTCAGTGAAAATGGTAAACTGTTGCACAGGTATTTTGCATATTATCCTACATTTTTCTTTCTCTCCCTGTCTTTCTCCTAAATTCTGGTCATGTTAATATCTTGTACTAGATTCTTGGACACATTATAAGTAATCTGTCTTTGTTACTCCATACAAGCCAAACAAATGATCAGCTGCAAACTGATGATAAAAACTAAAAGATGAAAGGAAAAAAATTTCTGTCCCATATCATCCCTCCTACATAGACTAATTGTCCAAATAAACTGGTTTTTTTAACAGTTGCTCTGAAAAGTCAGATTCTATGAAAAGTGAAAAATGAAAATTACATCAGGAAAAAAAAATTAAAATTTGTATAATTATAATTGTCACATTTTGGACCATGTTCAGTAAAGGAATGTCTGTTTTGTTCACTTGTTTAGTTCTTAAAAATATAATTTCTGTTTGCTATAAAGTCCATACATAAGTAATTCTGGGAGTAATTACTAGATGTTGTGATTTATCCTGTATATTCTTGGTTGCTATTATACCATAAATATCAGTGCCCTATGCCATTACTAAGATATTTATTTTGACAAATAAGAATGGCAGTGAATTATGAAAGCTGATATTCTCCTGGAAAGAAATGCTTTGAGGCTAGATTGTCATGAGGCAAAAAATATAGCTAAGAAATTCCCTTGTCTCTCCTCTTGTAAAGCATGGTTTGATGTATGAATGACTTAAAGGAAGAGTGCCTCTAGTACGGGGGTCCCTGTTGTTTCCTTCTGAGAGCTTTGGTTTTGGTCAAGGCTTGCAGCTGCTGTTTGAGGGATTTTCCCAGATCTGCGTGTATCAGGTGTTGGTTGATGCTTTGAGCACAGAGGCTTGTCATCACACTGACAGGGTGTGACATAAGGGGAAGTTACAAGAAGCAGCAAGGCAGAAACAAGAAAGAAAACTCACGCAGATATCAACGAACATATCAAGCAGAAGTTGTTAAAAAGGTTTAGAGCTTCCTGAATAAGAGAAAAGCTTTTTGGTCCCAATCTTGTGATATATTACTATGCCACCTACTATATAAAGCTCCGACTAGAAAAAAAAAAGAAGAAAAAAAATTAAAAAAGCAATAGAAAGGATTTTAGAACGAAGCTGTCATCCTATGCACTACACCATTAACTCAGGGGTGGCTCTTCTGAGGGGGTTCTTAGTACTGCATGAGTATTCCAGTCTGAAAAATGAGAAAATGTAATCCTTGTAGAATAAATTAATCTTCACCCCATTCTATGTGACACTGTCAGCAGTTAATTTAAGAGATTTAAGGGCAGAGCTTCACAAATGAAAGATCAATGCAGGGAAAGTTCCTCTGAAATCTTGGTTTATGCAATGAACCTTGTCTAAAATCAACATCCCAGGCAGAAAGGTGTGGGCCATTAAATAAACCAGGCAACGACTAGAGCAAGTAAGTGAAATTGCACATGCTCACAACCAACTCTCAAAATAATTTTCAGACTTCTTGTTCCATAAACACATAGATTTCCATAGAGGGATAATCTGCCCAAACCACTAATATTTTTACTTCCTGTAAGGTGCACTGTACCTCCTCCACACTTTTACACACCCAGTGATGTAAACACTTAAGTCAGAGCTGAGTCTAAAAAGAAGTAGTTAAAAACAGCAGCCACACAGCAATACAAACCCAAAAACTGGATATAAAAATTAATAACTTCCCAAGTTTAGGCTTCAACAACTGAGCTAGTACAATGACATCCATAATTTATAAAGGCAGGTTTTAATGACTGAGTCCTTCACCTTGGGTGTATCAGGCATGATAGATACAGCAGACATGAACAAAAATGACAACAAAAACTCACCATACTTATTTCATAAACTTAAAGTCGTTGAATGAATAAAAATGTCTTCCCACTTTCTGAACATACTATTATCTTTTCTATATTATAATGTACGGTTTAAAATGAAGTTTTGGGTTTTGTCACCAAAATCAGCTCCTGGTGAAATCCTAGTTGGTTTCTAAAAAAAGGATAAGAGCTTTATTTATGGTGCCCTGTCCTTTAAAGCGGTTGCTTCACCCACTGGATCTTTCCAAGTCACTCAGCAGGGATCAATGTGGAGCAACATGAGTATATTTGAAGTTCCCCGTGCCACTGCACTGCTGAAAGTAGACCTCAGCAAGTCTGCTGATTTTTTTTTTTTTTTTTCTTTCTCTGGAAAACTAGAGAATGTCATACAACTTGTCCTGAAAATAACAACTTATATTCAACAGCAAAGCAATAAAGTAGAAAGCATATCAGGTCAAATTTAGTGAAGGTGCAATTAGCAGAAGGCTGCAGAGAGGTGGGGATGGTGACTGGAAATCACTTTTCTGCTCCTATGATATCTGGCAAAAAAACCATGGAGAGAATTTCCACGCCGGCTTCAGATGCTTGCTATGATTGACTTTCAAAGACTGAAATTTTCTCTAGTGGTTTAGACAGCCTCAGTTTTTTGGGTATAAATTTTCAGGATTCTGCTTGATGAGTACTACAAATTATGCAGAGAGCAAAAAGTCCATATCCATTATCATTTCACCTCTTAAAAAGACAGAGGCTACTGCAAAATTAGTTTTAACAAATGCATAAGAGTGATGAGCTTTTATATTTGTCTTTCAGCATAAAACAAATATATGTCTTGTCTCTCCATAATTAGCATGTATTTTTATACTTACAACTTCTCATTCCCTTTTTTTTTAAAAAAAGAAAAGGTTTATCTGCCTGATTAGCAGTCAATATTTTCCTTGCACTCCAGCTTTCTTCTGTTGAGAACAGCAAAACATAGTTTTCAGATATTGCTGATGATGCAAAATGTGGAAGTAACTAGAATAAAACCCATGAACAGAGAATTTGTGACATTGATTGTCATGTCATTTCTATTAAATAAGGTGGTAAGGACAGCTGTGAGAAAATAGGATGATGTTATTACTTTTTATGAGAACACGGCACTTTGAAAGATTTGCAGAAACTGCAGTGTTTTATTCTTAGTTTGTTTTAATACAATCCATCAAGTGTCCAGCAACAGCTATCACCTGGTAACTAAGTGGCGTCTCAAGTGAGATGCATGGATGTTGTCTGCAGTTGAATTCAAATCCAATGTTACTCATGATACAGAATCATCGTGGATGTTGACGAATGATAATTGCTTCTCCTTTGCAAAGTGGTATCAAAAATATAAGCCAGGTTTAAACCTGAACAGAAAATGAAGAACTGCTGCTGCATTATTTTGATTCAGTCGCAGAGCAGAACTACTGTTCTGCATTTTGGGGGTGCCCAATATGTACTGAAAACTCATTAAAAAGACATATACTAATTATAAGCTGTTTTCTACCTCTTGTTGCAATAAGTAAGCTGTGGATAATGGTGTCAAGAGGGAAATTACAACTTCTCAATAAAATCAAATGTCATTACTTGAAAAGATGTTCTTCCATATATGCTTTATAGTTTTAATAAGAAAATATGGCTGCTGTATCCATAACTAGATTTGATAGGCATATGTCATTAACCAAACTATACTCTGTAACTTTCTCATGTGAAAACAAAGGAAAATAAACTGTGAGAAGAAGAAAAAAAAGGACGCTTGAATTCTGAGAATATAATTTAATAGTGTCCAGACATGAATCAGGGTGTTTAAAATAATTAGTATCCTTGATCCAAGTAAAACAAAAAGCTGAGTTTATTCAGGTGCTGTACAAATAAAAACCTTCTAGCTCTAAATAGGAAAGTCTAATAGGGAGAAAACTCTTAGGTTATATCAGCAAGAGGAAAGTATGGCACTATTACACAAAGATCTATGTGGTACATCAAAAGACTCCAATGGACACTTTAGTACTCAATTTTAGTAATTTATTATATATTTCCAGGAAACTACTGCATTTTTTTCCGCACTGAAGGGCAAAAAAAAAAGGATCACACAGCATTCCCTCTCTTTCTTATAGAGAACTTTAAAAAAAATCTACAGAATCAATTCAATTTACCATTGATGATATTATGTCAATATCAAAATGCTGTATTTGGAAAAGCAACCTGTCAGAGAGAGAGTCCATGGACATGACAAAGAAAGCAGGTGCTAGACAGGTTATAAAAACCTCTTGCCCCCAGCAAAATAAGTGTATGAGTTGTGAATATGGCATGGACCACTGGACAAACATATCTAGGGGTGTGCAGCTCCCGGCAGTCCTGCCTGGCTGCTGATCAAGGTTTGGAAAAGAGTTTGTCAGCCACAGCACATTGCATTTGCAAGCTGAAGCTCTGCACATGACGAGAAGTGAAGTAAGTGTATGAGCAATCTAGCAGCCATCCCCAACTCACCATTCAAAAACAGTCTTGGAGGTTTCCCATCATTGCAGTGTGAAGGGTGATGGTATAACTGCAGGCCACATTTTTCCTCTATCAAAACAAGGGGAGGAACATAAGTAAGAAAAAGTACTTCTCACTGATCCCCTTGACTTTTCTTCCACATGTGCCACATGAATTCTGTTTGCTGCAACACATGAAAAAACAGAGAAAATTCAATCTTAATATTTAAATCAACAGCCAAGCGATATAAAATGTATTATGAAGTAGCCTGTAGCAGATCTTCTCTGTGATGCTAGCTTCCAAAGTTCATCATCTAACTATAGAAAATTTGGTGAAAAGCAAGTCAAGATTAATCAGTCTCATTTAACTGAATTATAAATATTTCCTACAATCATATCAGGATAGCAGTTGGCCATATTGCTAAAAAGAGTCCTGTAAATGGAAAAGTTATAAATAAATATATAAGCCTTTTGGTTGGTTTGTTTCTTACTTAGAAAAAAAAAACATGTTTTTTTTTATCAGGGTAAAGAAAGTTCAATGGTGATTTTAGGCACTGAATTGAAAGAGTAAAGATAGAAGCAGACAAAGAAAAAAAGAAAAAAAACAAAACAAAAGAACCACCCAACCAAAAAACCAACCCAAACCAAACAAAAACCAAACAAACAAAACCAAAAAACCCTCAACCAAACAACAACAAAAAACCCCACTCCTGATTATCTATTTGATTGTGAGAATCAATTTAATGAATGCTGGCGTTGAGATTTTAACTGATTATTGTCAATGATTACACTGTTTAGGACCTGACAAAAAATTCTGTGAGTAAAGATGTCGTGTTGTGTTAAGTTGTTCCCCCTCAGTTGTAAGTTGGACTGTTCTGTTTTCCCCCCGTATTTGGTATGGTTCAGCCTTGGCTCACTCCACCCTCCTCCTCACTGCCCATCCACACCGCTCCTCCCATCCCTCAATGTATCCTTCCCGGACTCCTCCCTGGTGCCCTGCCTGTCACTCGGCGCCCCCTCCCTTCCCTCTAGAAAGTTCCAGCTGGGGCGTCGGGTGATTGGCTCTGGGGCCAGGGTCCCGCCCCCCACATTCTCTTATTGGTTGTTCCTCATTGTCACTCTCTCAGAGGCCAAACCCCTCTCTGCTTCCCATTGGCCCAAGGATTGTCTCCACCCTTAATTCTGGTGCCCCTTAAAAGCTGGTGTAAGCCGGGTTTTGCTCTGTCTTCAGCTCTGGGTTCGTCTTCTGTGCTGGGCTTTCCCAGTTAATCAAAGGCTGCTTCAACCCTCAGCTGGAGTCCCTCTCTTTCCTGGCTGGATTGCTGCCGCGAGTCTCCCGTCCTACACAGGGAGCTGTCTCCACCACAGAGTGGAGCCGCCATCCCTAGGCGCTCTCTGGGATACCCAAGCCTAAGGGAGTGCCCCCTACTGTAAGCAGCGTGCTGTGTGCTTGCCGGGCGGCTGAGAGGGTCGAGCCCTCTTCTGACCACTCGCTGCTTCATAAAGGAAGCACAGTCATCTCTGTGTTGTGGATGGGAAACTGGTGCATAGGCCATCTTTCATGGGCCCTGGCAAAATCCCAGCTTCCTGACTGCAACAATACAAACGCAAAAAACTTTCCTTTGTCCCCCGCAGTTTTCCTGGAAACAGAGGGACAGAGCCTGAAAGGGCACTGCAGTGGAACTGAGTTCAGGATATTTTTCACTAGACTGCCTTGAGTGATACCACTTTTCAAGTGATACCACTTTTCAAGTAAAAATTGTTTTGCCCAAAAAGAGCCAGAGAAACCTAACACCAACTGTATAGTCCCATGAAAGTGTTAGCATATGGGCCTATCAAAGGTTTGTGTACCTCTGCGTGGCACTGTAGATTTATTCTGTGTCTTCAGACCCCAATTTGTTACTTATTTCCCCAACAGTGCTTAATCTCCACATCTATCAGGAACAAAGAAAGAAATGGCAGCAGCTGATTATTTTCACAGGAATGCTATCCTTCCCCTTGGTTTCCAAGCCTTAAATTACTTTCCCATTTTGTGTTTTTGCTTTCACAGGCAAACTGCTTGTGTCTTTTTTTCAAAGTTCTTTGAAAAATGATTTTTTATGTTTTAATTAGAAATTCATCAAGAATATTTTTCTCTGAAGTTGAAAAGTGAGTTTGAGGCAGTGATTAGATCCATTTCCCTAGAAATCTCCACAGTTTTTACTATCAATCAAAAAACCCAAGCACTGACAATCTAAAATATGAAGAAATATGGTTCCTTTAGCTGCCAGCAATTGTACCAAAATGACAACACAAAGGAGAAAAAAAAATTCTCAGATGAATTAGACTTATATCCTCAGAACCCCAAACCCCTATGTAGTTTCAAAGGAAAATAGTGAGTTGTTATCTTCTCCATGAAATTTCTGTGGAAGTCACAGGAGGGGCAAGACCTCTTTTCTAATCAATTTTCCAAGCTCAAAGTGCAGATCTGCCTTGATGCTGAAACAGATCTATTTCTAATAGGGTATGTTCTGAACAGAAATCCAGAGCTACAACTCTGGGAGCCAGCATTGACCAGTCCTTGCACCAGGCTGAACCACATGGTCAGAAGGTGTTAATTATCAGCCTTCAAAATTATTCGTATCAAGAAAGCCAGTTTAGAAATCAGGAAAAGTTACCCTCATTTTTATAGGAAAAAAAAGTGAATATGCTACATTCTTAACATGTCTTTAATTTTTCGGTTCTGGGTCCATTTTTTTTAACTGTAATTCTACATAAAAGGGAAATGGATTAAATACTAACAAAGGAGAAAATATTATTCTTACCCTCACAATTCTCTATCTTTCTATTTTATTACAAGAGAGTTTCTTAATTTGGCTGTAAAATGTCATGTCAACTTAAAATATGTGTTTTTCATGAACAGGATAAAATCTCATCTTTTTACTTTCCCAGATGATAGTCATCAGAACTGCATCATTTGACTGTGATGGATTCAGGCTAAAGAAGGGTACATCAGGACCACGAAAACAAGATCTCTTGAAACATGTGCTCTTATTCAACTTAGACGTCCTTTGTCTGTTCAGGCCATTTATCCAAAGATAAAGTACAAAAGAGAAGAAAGATTTGGGCAAGCTTTGCCCAAGAGATGAGGAAGATAAGACCCTTGAAACAACTCCTGTTATTTTTGGTTTGTTTGTTTGTGTTTGTTTGTGTCTGTGTGTCTTTGTGTGTCTGCATGTATCTCTTATCTAAATCTATAGATATAAATATAGATGATATAGATATAGATATAGGTGATATAGATGATATAGATGATATGATATAGATTATATAGATTGTATAGATGATAGAGATATAGATATAGGTAGATAGATACAGATAAAGATCTCTATCAGAGGAGCTAAAAAGAACCTCTACCCCATCTTCCAGTTAAATTCTCAAAACTCTGCATCTCAAGAAGCAAATTAAAAATGCATTCTGGCTACAGCTAATAAGCCTTTGCCCTTGCAGAAGGGTTACTTTTGGGGATAATAGCCTTAAATGTTGCAGGTACAGAGAGAGAGAGCAATAGTTTGCAATTCTGACATTCTCTGGAATCACTTAAAATAACTGCCAGGAGCCTTGAAAAGGCTCTGCTGGCGGTAGAATATCTGCATATGAAACTGAAAAACTATTTTGAAAACTCAGAAAGGAACTGTGGCCCAATTGGATCAATAATTTGGAGCACAGGACTGAACCATTGTGACCACACAACAGAAATAATTGCAATCCCTGCTAAAATAAGTAACATATCTCAACACAGCTGAGATCAGGCTAATGATTCACTTTGTTTTAAATGTGAATTATTGAAAGCAGGAATCAGAAAGTTCAAGGATGAAATTAGCCTCAAAACAAATTAATCTATTTTAAAGTTTTGGAAGAAAAAAAAAATCCAGCTAGTACAGTACTGAGAAAAAGAAAATCAACAGAATACAATTCCAAGCTTCCAAGCTCAAAGTTAATCTGATGATATATCTGAATACTGATAACCTGGGCACAGTTCCATTTCCAGAGAGAGATATGCCTGCTATGATTATCTCTCTGGTAGCTGTCAAACAAAGAGATGTCATTCTGTCTACAGTTAAACAACAACAGATGGAACATACCCTCAGCCAAGGTAAGTACCATCACTCCAACGCTTTCAAATGGATCCTCACCATGGTTTGCACCAGTCGAAGAGATCTATTCCAGCTCTCTATTCCAAGGCAAGGGTTCATCTCATCTGTAATGTAAGTTGAGATCACCACCGAAGAGCTACAGAAGAAACTGTGGCTTTAAGACACAGCCTTATGGCTGTGGTGTCATTATGGCATGCACCCTCATCGCTTTCTGCTTGATTCAGATGACACTTAGTATGCAAAGCCTCTCTTTTTCCTTAGTTCAAGAGCTGCAAGTCTCCTGTGAAAATACCAAGGTTTGGGAATAGAAGGTGTCCCATTTTACCTGATTTTGCATATTGCTTCTGGCCGATTGACTGAATGGCTTTTTACAGCCTCCACTGAAAGAGGAATTTTTAGACAGCAGCTCTTCAGTTGTAAGGGTATTGCTTAAAAATGGTCAGATGATCCAAGCACGTTGCAAATATACGTCTTCCTCCATTGAGTATCAAACGATGTGCACTGAGTCTGATACCTCTTCTACAGTTGTTTACATATTGGTGAGAAGCCCTAGATGTTGTACCCAAGCCTTTTGTTTGATGTAACAATGAGAATAAATGGATAGAGCAATCAGGTCACAATTTTCTTAAATCACACATTTACTGCTTTATGTAATATTATAGATACATTATGGATAAAAAATTATGAGGAATAAGGTTTCTAATAATTTGAGGGTATTTATCATCAAATCAATATAAATGATGCCTCAAGAATAGAGCAAAATATTATATACACATTTTCACATTAAAGAATCTCTTAGAAAAGAAAGATGAAAAGAAAGAATGTTTTGCATTTACTAACCTTCATTCCAAAATTCCCATAAGATTAATAGCTTTTGTTATCTTGATGCAAGACCATAGAGTTTTGGCTAGAACACAATTTGTTCGGAAAATATTTTTTATTCTGCCACATGAATTAATCTTGAAATCACCTTAATCCAGTGATATTCATAATTAAATGTGTTTCTGTTTGAGCATACATTTGCCAAGTTGTTCAGAAATACTGTTGCTTAAGATATGTGGATTGGAATTGTGATTCAGGGGCACTACAAACAGAAAAAGTCTATTAGATTAACTGCTCCTGCTAGAAGAGCATTGTTCCTCCAAGATTGCTTTCTGGTCTTTTGTCCAGTCTAATTTCAAAGTCTGTCTGCATCTATAAGTTGTGCCATTATGAGCAAGCATGTTATTAAAGTGTGTGATATCTTTTCAATCTATAATTTTTATCCAAAAAGCCCTCTTTATCACTCAATATGGAGAAAAAGAAAGAAAAAAGGTTACTTGTTTTGTTTACTCTATTTCTGGAAAAGACCACCCAAAATCCTACTTGACAAGGGACCAACATCAAATGGTATTAATAGTCTGAACCAACCACAGTGGCTAAGCAAGATAGACAAATATGCCACATAAGCTTATTATAAATATGCCTCTCAGCAAACTGGAGTTCAAGGCTACCTGAAAACTGCAGTCAGAAAGCTTTATAAGCACACAGATGTTGAAACTCACCCCCAGTCCCATGCTGCTGTGGGTACCTGACCCTCGGTTCAGCGCTTATGGAATTCTCTGAATACAAATTGCAATAACTACAACATAAATGTAACTAAAGGAACACACCACATGATAGAAGAATGGTATTAACAGGGAGAACTGGGAATTAAAAAAAATAATGGTTGTTAGAAAGGAGAGCTTTTGAAATATCTGTTCAGACCAGTTTGTTATTTTGAGATCACTTCTAAGGCTCATGCAGTAAATAGACACTTTGCCATACACCAGAATTAGATTGATTTCTATTTTTCCCATATTAGACCAAGAAATTCTTTAAAGAAAAAAAGAATGGGCTTTTTCTTTTTCGTTTTTATGGGTTAAGCTAAATTCAGCCCTTTCAATTTCAATGGACAATCCTTCTTTTTTACATGGTCCCTGCTACTCTGGCATCCAAGAAGCATATAGGATTTCAATTGCCCTGTCCTTTCTCAAAGGACAATTGTCTCCTTACTGCTACTCCAAGTTATCCCATTCTCATTTTACAAAACAAAATCTCAGACAGTGGAATATAATCATAACACAGTACCCAGCCTTAATATATAGTTCTCAGAATCATGTTTTTGACATGAAAAACAGGACCATCTTTTAAAACAGGATTTACAGGCACAAAACAGTGAATTTGAATGTTTCCTCAAATCTTGCCTGCTCTACCTAAAGATATCTGAGTTTGGTATCGCTGCAGGCTCAGAGCCTCAAATCTGTGCCTAGACTAGGATGCCTGAAGTAAATACTCAGATACAGACCAAGGGATTTTTAAAGAGGTAGAAGAGAACACAGTGAGATGGTTGCAGGCAAATATTTAGAGCACATCTACCTGGAAATAGGAAGGTCTAGACTTCCTAAATATGAAGACCTCCTAAATATGAAGAATTGAAACTCAAGTCTTTAAAAATTTCTTAATTTCCAAAATAATTAAAAGGAAAAGAGGAAAAGGACATTGTGTAGGATGACCCACCAGGAAAAGGAGCAGGTATAATAAGGAGCAGGTAAAACATACCATTTTCTTCTTAAAGCATTATATTCACTGGAACAATATACAAGTGGTGGATGACAGGTCATTCTTCTTTCAAGCTTGTAAAATATACACATACTTGTTGACAAAACTACCACATTTCATGCTGAACTCAAGACTGTCTGCACATGGCAGACCCTCAGAGGACACCTAATTCTAACAATCCAGACCAGGATTTTTAGAAACTTAATTGAAAATGTCATTTCTGAGTAGACTGCAAATGAGCCTACTTCTCAACTCATCTGAGGACAGTGGTGCTGGTGCATACATTTAAATGATCTTTTTCTATCTTTTCTTTCTTAGACAAAGACAGTGTACATGTTCTCTCAGGCACCTAGGCTGGCCCAGTTCTTACACAGTACTTTTCTTAACAAAGATGTCGAAATTAAGCTTGAGTTACACTTTAGGTTTCTAAGTGCTTTTTTGGATGTCAACCAGACTAAGAAACTTGTCCAAGGTCATTTACAAAGAAAAGGAAGCTGTTTTTTATGGTGTTTATGGCAGAAAAGGAAACTGATCTGGAGTGTTCTTTGGTCTCAGGCTAGCACCCACAGCACTAGAACATCTTTCATCTCTGCTGCTCTTATCAAACCAAAATGACACAAAAGATACGAAGAGATAAAGACAGGAATGAACATGTTGAAGGATCAACTAATTTCATCTAGAAGATTCTGAAACACGATCTATGCTTAATTTTATCCATATATTACTTTCTTACCCTCTGCAGATGATTGCAGAAATGCCAAGTCCATCTATTTATAAAACAGTGAAACAGTCGAGTATTCTCTAATGCACCATTTCCAAATGCAAGTAATACATGCTGACCAGCTTGTAACTATCTTGGCAAGGATTCACACACCTGTTAGGATTTTAATTTATCAAAGACAGACATATTTATATGTCTGTCTGTGGCTGCATGCTCATGAAATAGCAAAGGATGTTAAAACAGCACTATTGCTTTAGGAGCAGCCAGGAAACTAAGCGTTAAGGTTTGTTCCTTTGTCCTTAGCTCACCCGTGCTGTGCACGGCTCTTGTATATATCTAGAAAAAGCCTATGAACAAAGCTGATGAATAACCAAACAAGGCTCTGTAATGTTATACTAAAATCAACCAAACTTACGCAAATGTGAAAAAAAAGCTTGAATTGTGCCCACCATTCTCCAGATGAGGTGGGTTCGGATTTACTATGTTTGATTTTTCTTTGTTAATGACGATGATTATAACAGACTTCCTCATATGAAGATATTTAATGGTGTTCATGCATAAAAGCCTCTAAGGGGGGGCATTCAGGTACAACCATGGAGCACTTGCCACTCTCTGCAGATATGACGTAATTTCCATAGAACTGTTTCTTTTAAACCCATTACACACATAAAAGATACAAACCCATTATTGGCTGATCATTCAAGTGATAGTAATGACTCCTCAGGAGGTAGTCAATACACCAACTTGAAGTGGAGTGTGTTTTATGGACCAGGTTTAATTTGATAGGAAATGCTGGAAGACCCTTGACTGAACCAGAGGGTAGGTGAATGGGAGTTGCACATTTGGATGTAGTCTTAAGCTGAACATTTATTTTTTAAAATCCTATTAATTTTTTTTTTGTCCATCAAAGAGCCAAGGTACCACTAAACTATGTCCTAAAGTACCAGAGAAAAGTATTTTAGATGCACCAGACAAGACCACAAAATATAGGTAAAGAGACATTAGTCCCATTTTTATGATGCATTTAATTTCCTTTTTTAAAATACAAGTTTAATATTGGCCATTATGCCATGGAACAAGTTTCTGAATCATCCAGATATATTTTTCTAATATTAATTAGTTGAAGTTTTTAACTGAATCCTAAAGACAAAATAGCACCATTTGTGATAAATAAACACATAACACATTGTAATATCATCTTCACAGCTTTTTAATTAGAAGATTTATTAAAAAAATTATTAACTGACAAAATTCAAATTTTATAAACAACACAGTGTGAACAGAAATTACTCCCAGTCTTAGACTTTTTTATTTCTATGCAAGTCTTCCAATTTCAATTACTTGTAACTTAAATTTTTTTTTTTTTCAGGATGGAGTTGGTCAACTTTTTGCAAAACCTATACAGTAATTCTTGATAACAATGGGAACTTTATAGAACATATTTAAGTGCATTCAGTTTTTACAAACATATCCCAGTAAATGTAAAACTTTCATGCAATGCATGTAACATGCAGTTTGTAAGAATGAGCTAAATAAAACTGCTAGCAACCTCAAAATGCAAGTCCTGTATGCTGCATCCATCTTATTTCTAAAAAGTTTATCAATGGCCACTGATTGTACTTCAGTTAACAAGGAGACAGCTCACAAAGAAATGAAGGGACAATGATTTGCATATTTTTCCTGAGCTATATCCTTTACACTATCCTTACAATTGTGTTACCCTACTTGTCTTGCTGTAAGTTAACTTCTAGTGTCAGGGTCTCCAGCTGGTCAGAGTGAGCCCGAGAAAAGTAAGAAAGTCTCTTTTCCCAGCCCGGTGCCTGAACAAGGAGTCAGGGCTCTCATTTCTCGGTCTCAAGGTTGTTTATTGTATCTCATCTATAAAATTTTTTTCTCCGGTCCAGATGAGGTCCACTCAGCAGGACAGTCAGAGGTACTCTGCCTGCCCCCAGGGCAGTGTAATCTTTATATCCTGAAAACTACGTGTACAATATTTACAATTACTTTCCAATACCTATCACCTATGTTAAACACTGAGCTTCGACTCTAAACCAATCTGAAAGTGCCAACATCACCAGTGAAGATGGAGCTAGAGAAGAAGAAAGGCTAGACATGCCTGAATCCCTCCATCTTGTCCCCAAAAACCCCTATACTAAAAATCCCAAAACACACATTTACACCCTGTGACAACTTTATTATTACACTATTTGAACTGCTGTGGCCTTTAGATCTTCATGTAAAGGTGGCGATTTGCTCCATGGTTCAAAGTCGAACCCACTGGTGTTCTGGGCTGTGTGCCAGGGTCTCTGAGCCCCCTGGCAAGGGTCCCGGCAACTCTGGACTCCCAAAGGGATGTCCTGAGTTCCAACATTCTAGTATTGTGAAGAGAAAAACAAATACACAGATTACAATTTTTGAATTTCCTGAGATTTCATATAGCTATTGATCTAGCTCCCTTAGCACAATCTCAAATGGAAAGCAAAGTTTGGCAGTCTGAAATTCAGGAATAGTTTACAAAGTATACACTCACAGGAAAATGAATTCTAATTTCAAAATATCTGCTGTAATACAGACTTGGCTCACTTTTTGCTCCAATTCCTTTACTTTCATGGTAAGTCTCATTTTGGTGTAGCTCATTGACAAAAGACAAGTTTACAGCAACTTTACATTGGTTTACTTTGGCTTGAGGGAGCGTTGTCCAGTCAGGGTTTAGTCAAAAATGCTTTGTGTTGACATGAGTCAGGTCTGGACCCTCACTTTCCTTCCTTTTCAGTTTATCACACTTTGTGGCTTTTATACATTGTCACTTGAAATGTTCAACAATACTTCTGCTTTTACTTTGGTTATGAATTTCAGCAGCTTCCTGGGAGATGGTAAGGGCTGACACCAGAAAGTATGTCACAGAAAGCTATTAAAACTTAATGTCCTATAGAAACCCTGTACAAACATACAATCCAGTGCAATGTAAGTAAAATTTTTATTTTCAGAAATAGCCTTTGATATTCTGAAAGCCTGTTCCAAAGTGTAGTACAATCAACAAGCTTGAAATAGCAGCTTTAAAGAGGTTTTCTTTAACAGTGATAAGAAAATCCTTCATTACAGCAGAGAATATACTGCTGACTGACAGCCCATGTTGATACTAGAGAAGTATGCTAAAGTCCAAACTAGGCCTACACTTATCTGTCTGTGCAAGGCAGATGTATACTTTCCCAATTTTCCCATTACTTAGAGCTCTCAATATGTTTCTTTGGAAATTCTCTGACATTAAGAGAAAATTGAAAATTGAAATACTTAGCTTTTGAAAAATTTTAACTAAACAATATATAAATCATGTACCTTTTCTTTAGCCAGTTACTTTTATATGTTTTACTTCATGTATGTCCTACTACCCTGTTTTTTCTTTATTCCCAACAGTCTCTATTGGCTTTTCCCTGAGCCTGTCTAGATTGCATAGAAGAAAGGAGAAAATAAAGTCTTGCACACATCAGTCTTATTCCTCCAGTTCTCTACAACCACTTTTCTGCAGAAAGCAAGCAGTTCTTCACAAAGAGCTCTACACAGCTTTTCCTGAGCTACTCTGGGAAGTTATTTCAGCCATTTCTAGAGTGAATACAAACAAAAGTCTCATTGAATAATTTACTTCCTATTTTTTAATCTTGAGTAAGATGCTTATTAACTTATTTCACATGCTTGATCCAAAGTGACTTAGCAATGAAGAATCACCTGAAAACTCTGAGAAATCAAAGAAGAAAAAGAAGGTTTTCTAATAATTTGTCTTGTCCTGAAAGCCTGTTTTCCTTTCTCCAGGAAAAGAGATTACCTTTATTACATTTCTGACAAAAGCTCATTGAAGGTAGACTCAGCTAGTCAGTAATGCAGTAACAGTTTTTGCCTCCATCCAAACCATTAACTTCAATAGTAAAAATGCCCAATTACAGCTGGCTATTATGGGCAATGTTGAATGGCTGAGAGAAACTAAGGGTGGCTTTAGACAAAGCACTTAGAAGATTGCAGCCCTACAATTCACACTGCCTTGGCAAAAGGTATGCTCCAGGGCACATGCCTTGGTGAGCAGCCTTATCACTCATCTCTGGAGTCAAAAGCCTTTGCAAGCCTATATTTCCATTTGTAGAATCTGAGGCAACACTTAGGAAAAGAGTCGGTGGCACCTGATGTAGCTTAATCACCAGCAGTTAAAAATTCACCTGTGATAATCCATTACTCAATAACATGCAAGAAAAAGAGAAGGTTCCTGGACAGATCTCAGTAATCCTTCATAAGGAGTACCTTGTGGCCGCACCTCCAACTTTAGCTATATCTTGACCTTTCTGTCAGCTCAACTATTGGCATGGGACTAGTTAAAAGTATCCCCAATATCTTGCTCTGGTGTCTGGTACAACACTGTCTTTCCATCATGCTTATAAACCCAGCTCACAACTCTTGACTGTGTCTGTAGCCTGTTTAGTACTGGAAAATACTGTTCTCTCCATTTTCTTCTCTTAAAGGGATTGACTTCCTCTTTAGTCCTTGTAGGTGAATTAACTTAGTTATGCTTAGTTAACTTAGTATATATAGAAAACAACTTTACCAAAGATATGTAATGACTCTTGCATTCTTTATTTGCAGAGCTTCTTTTGTAAATGTACTTGGAAACACATGAGGTTTTTCCTAAAGACAAAAGCCCTGCTAGCTCTCAAAGGCATTTCTCACAGGCATTACTGGCAGCTGTATCCATAACAGAAATATTTGTCTTATTCCATGAATCTACAGGTGAAGATGACACATTGAGTTTTTCATTGATGATTATGTTGATCCAAGTGGAAAAAAGACTTCAATAATTTAAATTACTCCTGTTGAACCAAATGACCTTAGATACAAACTTTACATTTTGATATTTTTCATCACTTCAGCGAAACCTAGAGGTAGTACTAGCCAGTATAAAAGACTCAACACCATATGTGAAAATCATCTCATTGTGGTTCAAGGTTTGTCATATCATCCTACAGAAAGCTAAATTGTATCTGGATTTCACATTTTAATGTGTGCTGGCAAAAGTATACTGTAGGACACTATCAATCGCAACATCATCCTTTATATTCTGAAAAAATACAAAGGGAAAAAATATAAAGGAGAGAAAAGACTAAAATTCTAGTATTTAACTGAACAGAAAGTTGGCCATTTTGTAATCCTCCAAAGTGAAATCCTATTTATAGCAACAGTGTAATCAAATAATATGCAATCACTTGGAGGTTTGCAACATTTGACAAATTGTAATTTTGTTCTTCACAAACTCCTAAACACTTCCTGCTAAGTGACAACAAGCATCAGCAAGTTTCAACAAACCTTCTGCAGTTTCTTTATCTCACTATAAAGAACAGATGCTGTTTTGGGGCTGCTGTGAACTCTTCTGTTCTTTGTGTAATGTGCACATGTATATGCGAGGGCACATCACATGAAAATGTGATAGCCAAGGCCCATCTCAGATGCTTTTTCTATGGTACACAGTAAGCAAACAGCTGGTTCCAGGCAAGAATCTTCTGTCAATCATGGCAAAAATGTTACCCACATAAAATTTCATCGCAAAAGTGACAGAATTCTCAGCATTAATAATGAAATTTGTGCTGTTAAAATATACAAAGATGGTGCCACAGTGTTTTCCAGTATGTCTGTGAAAATTATTATCTATTTCTGCCCTTCGCCAGTAGCACGTGGGAAGTATCAAAAGTACATGAGTTAAATAGAGCTGATGCTCCCAGAAAGCAGTTACTTTCAGGCTGTCAGCATGATTTAAAATCTTTCTGTAAAGAACTTTACAAAACAAGGACCCCAAGGAACAGATTTTAAAACTATAGGAATTCAATTCCATGAAGTCAGAAAAAATGTCCCCTACACATTAGAACATTGTTGAACATAGCTTGAGTATCCCATCCTTTAGTGATACATCTTTTTTTTTTTTTTATTTGTTTTCCTTTTTGGGCTCCTTTATGACCAGAAGACAAACATCAGAAGTTTAACTAACTACATATTAAAAATGAGATTCCTTGTAAAAATAAGGTACTAACGTTTGAAAGGCAGTAACATTCCAGATGGAGAAGGAAAGCGAGGAAACATGCAACTAATTAGGAGCGTACCATCAAATACAATGCAGGAAATGATATCACACACTTCTATTTAAATTACACACCTATTCTCTCAGTTCTCTTATTTAATTTTGGAAGCTTTCTCTACAGCTTTAGATTAAATGTAGTGTTCTTTTGGGGGTCAGTGCCTGTCGGTACAGAAAGTCTAAAATTCTCAGCATCTAGGGTTCCAACAAAATTGAGCAGTAAGAATGAATTGCTTCATAGAGGGGAAAGACAATTACCAAAGTCAGGAAAAAAAAAACTTAGAGAATGTACCAGATTGATGTAAAAAAGGAGCACATCAACAAATACATTTTGAGACAGGCAATGCAAATTTACCTTGCTTTTAGCAGGTAGTCAGCTACATCATTATACAAGTATTAAAATGGTAGAAAACAGAGGATAGAAGAATATTATTTCTTCTCTGCAGTTGCCTTATGATGACATTTTTCTGATCCTGAGTGGTCTTCCAGTTTAATGTGTCCAAGTTTTCCATTTATATCCTTCATTGGAAAAATGTCAATTAATTCACACCAAAACATGTAGAAGAGAGCACGTGTTGAAGCAAGCGTCGACTTCTTGCTCTAGGAAGACTATATTATAAATATCAGAATAACCAGAGGCACGGCAAAAGGGGCATCTCCTGCAGGGAGAAGACCCATGTTCAGGCTCTGTTCCTCTAGAGTAAGAACTAAGATTTCATCCTCAGCCTTTTTCCAGTAAGCCCTTTAGGCTATCCATTACTCTTGATGGAACATTTTCAATCTCAACTATTAGAGCAGCTCTATTTTGAATAAATTGTATTAAGTATTCATTGAATTTTGGGTTTCAACCAGGGGTTAGTGCCCTAATCACCTGGCTATTCTAGGAAGACATGAGACGGGGCAGAACATTGTAGGAATCATATAATAAGACTCAACAGCTTTCCTATATCAACCTCCACACTTCATCATTGCTGACCTCATTAATGAAAGTCCTGACACTTTTCCAAACCTCCTTTACCCAGTGAGTTTATTATCATGTCATTGGTGGAATTGGTTGAAATGTCTCTGGCAGACCCTCCTCTTTTTCCCTAGGAGGATGATAAGGGACTTAAATGTCATGAGAAAAGTTATAGGACAGTCTAGAAAGAGCAAAACATTTTTTTGAAAAAAACTACTTCCTGAGAAAGTGTAATTCTAAGGATATACTAAACTAATCAAATTTTTGCTCTACATCAGAACGTAATTTAAAATAAAATAAACCAAAACATGCATAATAAAACTGCAAAAGAACCCAAAAAGATATTGCTGAATGCACAGGTTTTCTGTCTATCTCTATACAATTTATTTTTTGAAGAAGAGATGTAATTCCAAAGTAACTGTAAAGAAATGTCATTGAAAAGTAGAGGTAAGGCTTGTTTTGATAAAGCAAAATTTAATTGTAACTTGCTCATATCTGAAGTTTAAAGTTACATGGAAAAGCTTTGCTTTGAAACAACATGGAGAGTTTTTGCTGTTGTTGTAAGCTTTCTTTAGAAATGGCTTTTTTAATGCCACAATAAAGTTGTAATATCACATATGCTCTTACAGTAGAAAAAATATTTTAATTAACAATGGCAATAAACAAATGAGAAATATGAGAGCTCAGCAGTGTAGAGCACAGACATTCATGCTTACTGACTTCCGTGGGCTTTTTGAACGTTTGTTCAGTTTCACACAGTTTTTATGAGCCAGACTCCTGATAGCTCAGTGATTCATTCACCCTGCATGTGAGCATTCCCTGCAGAGACAGAAGGTCAAACTCTTAAACACTCTGGCCAAAAGAAGGCCTCAGCTGATTAAAGCAACCTTTATTCTACCTAAAGGTTTTGCCATGCATGCCAATCAGGGGAGAGAATAAGTGTACAAGGGAAGAGGAGCCAACAATTAAGAAGGGAATGGTAAAATTAAAAAGAAGGGATGATTGCTGCCTTTTGTCTTCTTTTCCTTGTTCTCATAGGACCAGTAGTGTGAAGTACACACTACACAGCTCATGACCAGCGGATGATTATGCCATACTGTGGAGTCCTGATCTACGTGGCAGCTGGAAGAGAGAATTGACTTGGAATTATACATCATTGCAATATGAGCCTTGAGGTACACAGCATGTCCCATCTATAGAATTCTGCATCTCTCCAATATCTTCTGACCTAGCAGGAGTAAGGAAGATGCTGGTTCTGCAGAGGCGTGTCTCAGTAACCTTTGCTTAATAAACACCTAAAATTGTAGAACAGTTCCAACTGAAAGAGACCTTTTCAAGGTCATTTAGTCCAGTGTCCTCTGCAATAAGCAGGGACACCTTCCACTAGATCAGGTTGCTCAGAGCCCCATCCAATCCAGCCTTGAACATTTCAGGGATGGGGCATCTGCCACCACTGTGGCAGTGTTTTACCATCCCCATTGTAAAATGTCTCTTCCTATCTAATCTAAATCAACCCTCCTTCAGTTTAAAACCATTACATCATATACTGTCACAACAGGCCCTGATAAAAGGTTCATCTCTGTCTTACAGGCTTTAGAAACATTTGTAGATAATTCTGGAATATATATTATGTCTTGTCAACACTGTAGCAAATGCTAAAATTTACCTATCATTTTATAATCAATTTCTAGTTCATATTCTCCTTTCCAATATTCAGAAGGATCTTATCTCATAAAAGATAGAAAAAAACATTGGTTGTCTTCCTTAGTAAGTTTTGTTCTCTAGATGCACTTTTTATGCTTTTATATTTTGAAAAGAGCATTTTTTAACACACATCAATTCTACTTCTCATATGAAATTCATGATAAACCATAAATAACAAATATATTACAGTTTCCTACTATTATATGACATGGGGTATATTTCCAAAATCCTTACTTAAGGAAGACTTGAATTTAGTGAATAGAATACACAAGGTCAGCAAAATAAAATAAACACTAAGCTTTAATATTAAGTCTTGCCCCTGTCACAAGTAGATCAACAAGTTCTGTCATTATTGATTTTTTTCCCTCATTCTTCCTTCATGCAAGTAATTCCAACATAGCTGTCACATGTTTGAGATGGTAATTTTTTATTTTCTTATGATACTTATGGGCTGTCTGAAGTTATACAAACCAAAAATACAGCCAAGTCTGTCACTCTTCTTAAATAATTCTCTGACCTCTCTTGATTATCCATAAAATCATAAAAATAAGAACAAGATTGAAAATTGAAAAAAATTAAAAACACTCCTATTACTCAACAAATCTCTTTCAATTTTTATGCTTTGAACATGCTTGGTACATATGACAAAAAATGACAGCAGTTTCAGTGGATTAAACATAAGGTATATCTCTGACATCCATGTGTCATGTCAGTAGAGATTATTATAGGAGTTGGCCAAAAGTTTTTAAATTCTTGTACTTCTAAGTGAGTTGTGTGCTGATACATTTTTTCTTTGAATTTCAATTTCAAAATTTGTGAAAGAAATTAAATAGCAGAAAAGTCAAGAGGGAAAATGAACTGAGAATGAGTGGTACTGTGATTTCAGGTTTTAATTGCCAACAAGGCATGCTGGCTTATAACACTATTACTGAAGAGGGAAAAAAGGGTGTTTACATCAGAAATGGAGTATGACAGCCATGAGCTATGGAAAGCAAAATATATTTTTTAATCTTTAGAACAAAGAGCATTTTTCCTGCTGTATTTCTGCTTGAATAGACACATTACTGGATATCATCTGATTTGCAAATTTCAGTTTAGTTCATCTGAAAAATATCCCAGATCAGAAATGTTCTTTTTCTCTCCTAATAATTTTTCTTAGTCCCAAGATTAAATATGATTCAAAACTCTCTATCAATATGCATTCAAAATCAATTTTTTCCCATTAATCTCGAGTTTCCCATTACAGTTATCTGCAGTTATATGCTAACTAACAAATGAACATGAATGACTCTACAGAAATCATGAGAAAAAAGAAAAATGACACCATAACATCTTCTTGTCTGGTAATAATTTCATTGTCTTTTCCCCCAGATATTTTCTTTGGATTGTGTTTTTTTTTTTTTTTTTCTTTTGGATGTATATTGCAAAACCCTGGACACCTTACTCTTAAGGAAAGCTTTTTTTGTGTGTGTGCATAACTTGAAGGAATTCCAAGAAAAGCTTTTTATTGTGTATGTGTGATCCATGTGTAAAATTCTTACAGCAGTGTTATATATAAAGGGCTAATAAAACAGGTATTGACAAGCCGAGAAATGCAAGCATGTATTGAGGTTCACAAAAGAAAGGACATGATAGCCCATTCATGACCTGATAATTTTATAGGTCTTACTAAAGTTGATGGCAACATTGAGAAGACTAAACTTATTACTCAGCTCTTATGCTTTGAGTCAGAGTGCCTTTCACTGAGGGTCAAACAAAATAGCACTTATCAGCCTTACGAAGTGACTGATTACCACAATTTCTGATTTGAAATTTAAAAAGTATACCATTTTAAAAGAAATATCAAAAATTTACTATTACAGATCTGGAAGTTGCTGGATCTGTGTTTTCTTGCTCCAACTCTCTTCAGATTGCTGAGGATATTTCTTTATTTCTCATCCTAATCCCTTTCTGGTGCTTTTCTGTTTTTCACTCATTCTAACTTGTTTGTGAGGATCCATCATAGTCTGCCCCAGCTTGCTTACACTCGTCTTAATACTGTTCCCCAACCTCACTCTAATATTTTCTCTGAGAAAAAGCAGAAAACTTCAACTCTTATCTTCCACACAAGAGAAGAAAGGAGTGAACAGATACATTTTTTCTTAGAGGAGAAACACAATTCTGAAATAGTCTGAAAAAAACTGCATTTATCTTGTATGTGCTGACTATAAAATATTTGCATGTGACTCATTTCCTGGCAACAATATATCCTGGCAAGCAATGTAGCAATGATGAATTATTTTCTTTTCATAATTCAATACAAGTTTTTATTACCTAAAATGATGCCACTCATTCTTCATAATAATATATAGAGAAGAGTAATAAAAAAATAGAGCAAGATTTAAAGAAATGAAGGATAATTTATTTTGCCCAGTTTACAAATAAACCCACCATAGGGTGTGTTAAAATTTGATGTGAATATAACTTAACATTTACGACTCAACACTTCCTATTGCTCCCAACACAACGCATTTGAACATAAGAGTATTAGCTATAAAACTGTATGATAAAATAATGTTTTAAATTGCAAATATCTGGCCACCTAAAGTCTAAGCTTCAGTGCAACCCAGCTCTAAGCACAGCTTAAGGCTCTGGAAACCTCTGCCTGTGAATATGCGATGAAAAGAACCCCCAGTAATTTCAAAGTCCACTTCCTAGAAAACAGTTACTGTTGTCATCTTATTGCAGGGGTTCCATATTGTTGCCTCCCTAAGACAAAATTTCACACCTCCTTGGTGTTTTTGGGGTAGCTCCTCAGAGCACTGACTCTTTCTTCTTCACAAAGTAGCCAACTGACTCCCTTCTCAACCAGCCATGCCACTCTTTTATAGCACTCTTCTTCTCATTGGTTACTACTGTGGCTTGTTAAAGTCAGGCCTGTTCCTAATCTTTGATAATTGGCCCAGCTGTAACTCCTTAGGGGTAAGATTACTTTCTACACTATCTTTATTTTCTTATATTCTATCCCTCTACAAGTTACAAGTCTGATTCCTAGCTGAAGAAAGAACCTAAAGACCCCTACTACCCAAATCTTGTGTTTCAGGTACTCAGATCAAGAAATCACCAATGAGATTTCTCTTGTGTGATAGAGTAACCAATTGGAATGAAAAGTTGTGATCAGACTCCCACTTGAGGAAGTAAGTGAATAAGAGAGACAAATGGACAGAGATAGAGGCATGGGGACAGAAAGGGAGTGAGAAAGGGAGAGAAGGAAATAAAGTGTAACAGCAAGCAGAGATAAAACTAGTGCAGATAACAGCAAAACCACCTACTCCATTTTTAGTGTTTGCGACCCCAGGAAAGCAAGTTATGAGAAGATCATATTGTTCAAACAAGGGGTTGATCAGCATGTTCATGGGCTGTGAACAGGCCATCTTGTGGCAGAGAGGAGGCTGGTGAGGGAACAGAAATGAGATTTGGAGCAGTAAGGAACCAGGAGGGAGGCCAGCCTGGCATACTCTGCACCATTAGCCTGACATGTGGCCATGACTGCTTAAAGAGTAAGAGTGTGCAGGAAGAGAAGTTAAGTAAGGCCGTGCCAGAAGAGTTAGCTCAGCTAAGATCTGTTCCTGGGAAGAAAAACAATTTTGAGGCAGAAGACTGTGTGTCTGTATAGGAACTGCCATTGTGGCAGAGAGGAGATGTGCTTGGAACACACCATAGTAAAATCAGATAGCGAGAATCTCATTCTGGCTGACCCCAAAAAACAATGAATAGCTCTGTTTTTGATCTCTCTCAGTTCTTTTAAAACTTAATTAGGATTTTTTTTTTCAGTATTGCTTAGCCTTAATTGTATTCTGTAATAGTCATAGTACAAAGCTTAAACACGTTAAGCTTTAACACACTTAATGGTGTTAAAGTTTAACTGTTGTCTCCCTCTCAGTTTAAACAATAATTTAAGCCCTTGTCCTCTGTTGAAAAATCTTTTATGTTAAAAAGTAACCAGATGGATGTACAAGGTCAAATGACTACACATTTAGACTCCTAGATCTAGACCATTAAGCTGCAGCTTACTGGTAAACTTATAAGGAAGAAATTTTCTTCCTGCTAAAACCTGTATTAAACAAGTTTTGCGGCACTTTAGAACTCAATCATAAAAATACATTCTATTGCAGAAATAAGATTACTGTGCATTTACCCAAATAAATCTTTTATTGTCCAGGGCCGCTTATACATCCAAGTAAATACTGCAGATCAGTAGTCCTGTAGCACAATCATTGCCTTTGAGGGTCTGGTGCATGCATTATATGTTTCCTGGTAGTTGACTTTGAACATGCTGCATTTTTTGGCCACTGCCAAATCAAAATGGGAACATGGGTAATGGGTAAAAGATCACACATCCCTGTATAGCTGAGGCAGAAAAGGGGGTTTTATCTGGGGCTCTGGTTTTTAAGGAAGAGGACATGAAAATCTTCCAGGCCACAGCTTCTCACAAAAATGTACTGACAGTAGCAGTAAATAATTTAAACATTTATTAAACCACTTCACAACAAATAGTAATTCATCAAGTGCTCTCTTGCCTTGTAGCAGTCTTACTCTAAGAAGGAAATTATTAGCCAAATGAGTTTTTAAGTATTTAAGAGATCAATTCAGTTAATATCTAAAATATATATTTCTTCAGGTTTACCAAGTACTCTTACTTTGTAGAAACGTCAGAAAACAACATATCTGCATATATAAATATTTAAAGTAGTAAAGATTAATTTTTCGTTGTGAACTACTTAAGTTTCATTCATGAAACTGTGTGAAGATCCTCTAGTCTGTTGGGCATTCAGAAAAAAAAATCAAAAGACAGTAGCAAGGTGATCTGTTAAATTAATGGTAGCTTCAGATTTAACATACTGCATATTAACTTATACCATGAATATGTCTGAAATAGGTCCATTCACTTTATTTTGCAAAAATAAATAAAGAAAAGAAGAAAAATATGTCCTTAGACCCATTTCTTTTTCACATTCTTGCAGAAGTCAACAAGTTATATCTCAGGCAGTTTTCCTTTCAGTTTCTTCACTTTGGTAAAAGCTTTGACAAGACAATTTTTCCCCCTAGAAAAATGTTTTTATTTCATACTCTCCCAACTCCCCACCTACTGTGAGAAAAACTCTATAAACAGCTGGCTAGGGTGTGAGCAGGGAGGTATTTTCATATATATTTTAACTATTTTTTCATATGTTCATATATATTTTAACTATTTAATGTAATTTATAAAAAAACAACCCCTTGAAAATATTATAGTTTGTATTACCATTTGCCTTCAAATATTTTTTTTGTGCACCCAGAGTTCTTCCCCTTTTGTTTTCCATGTGTAGTCCCATCCCCTCCAGAAATGAAGTCTCCTGCAACTGCTGAAGAAAAATCAATTGGTATGGTGATAAATGGTTCTCTAACTTGTTCTGTAACTGAAGACATACTATATCCTGAATTTGGATTAATATACTCCACTTACTTGTGTTTGCTACACACCACACCACTGAGCAGCGATTTCAGCCCACCAGAGAATAAGGCAGCTTCTCAACTCAGAGAATATGTATTTTGCCAAAGAATTATGTCCATCATTGTGAAAGGCTGCAAACTGCAGGGGGTTAGAGGAAAATCAGTGAGGAGTAGAAAGGACCATGAGGTGCTTCGAGGCGAAACCAGTAAAGTGTCTGAGTACTCA
Organism: Haemorhous mexicanus; assembly: GCF_027477595.1. Lineage (NCBI taxonomy): Eukaryota > Metazoa > Chordata > Aves > Passeriformes > Fringillidae > Haemorhous > Haemorhous mexicanus. The sequence continues at coordinate 13,072,579 of NC_082381.1, forward strand.
GAAGCTCTAGGTCCCCATTCCCAAGCTGGAAAATATCTAACAAATGCAATGAAAAAGAACCAGATTTCTTTCATACAAAGCAACAAATTTAATTCATTTATTATTTCACCGATTCGGTGGTGTAACCCAAGGACTTCAGCACTATTACTAGTGGAAAAACCATGTCATTGAAGCCAAGAATTTGTATTATATCATTGTGAATAAGTATTATGACTAGCATGGGTATAAGGAGTATTAGCAGATAACATTGGTAATTCTTTCAAATGCTTTAGTTTATCAACTAAACATAGAGTCTTTTGTTGTAAATATTCAGACCTAAAAGCTTATATGCAAAAAACTCCTAACCAAATTGACAAAGGCTTTTGACAAGTAGAGACAAAAAGACACAAAAAAAAGACAAAAATATCTTCCACAGTCTGCAGTAGATTTTCTTTTATCCTTCTTTAGGTTACTTATTGCAACCAGTGTTAAAGTGAGGAGTCAACAATCCACTTTTTTCTCCTGTAGGCAGAGGTTTTTTCCCTTAGCTTTCTCTTTCTCTTTCTCTTTCTCTTTCTCTTTCTCTTTCTCTTTCTCTTTCTCTTTCTCTTTCTCTTTCTCTTTCTCTTTCTCTTTTCTCTTTTCTCTTTTCTCTTTTCTCGTTTCTCGTTTCTCGTTTCTCGTTTCTCTTTTCTCGTTCTTTCTCTTTCCTCTTCTCTTTCTTTTTCTTTTTTTCCTTTTTTTCTTTTTCTTTATTTTTGTTTTTCTTCTTTGTCTTTCTCCTTTTTCAATTTTTCTTTTTTCCGTTTTTTTTTTGGTCTTCCTTTTTCCTTTTCCGTTTGTTATGAGTAAAAAAAGAGTTACCTGGTTTTTTAAGAAAAGTGTTGCAGAGTTTAAAGTTAAGCTGGGAACTGATCACTGGCCAAGAGTTCTTTTGTTGGTTAAATGTTGTAATCACTTGTTGAATATCGTTGTTAACCCTCTATTGTGGAGAATTCTTTTTTTCAGTACCACACTTGCCTGCTGCCAAGAGGGTGACAACCCCCCTCCCCCGCCTGACAGTGGGAAGGGAGGGGGAATTTGCATCTCAGGAGACATGCAAATTTATCTCAAAACCCAGACTGCAATGGGACGGGACCCTCACCAAATCCCGGAAAAATCCCCAAAAGAGACAAGCCAAAGCAGATTTGAGAGGTCGGGGTGGTGTTTGGACAGCAGGGCCGAGGTCCGAAGCTGGCAGAGATGCTGAAAGCCTCAGTCACCCCTTGCTCCGGTTAATAGAAGTCAGTCAGACCTAGGACCCATGGACCGGCAATCCGAACTGAACCAGGGGTGTACCCCCATTGCCCTCACTCGGACGGGACTCCCTGGATCTGCCCCCAGGGGACAGAGCTGCACTTTCCTCCTCCTCTGAGTCACTGCTGGGAGCAGTGGCAGGGAACCGCGGACCTGTCAAGCCCCCATCTGAGCTGATCCCTTTTAATAAAGGCATTATAAAGGAGAAAGATTTCCTGCCCTGTTTATTTCACTTTTTCTTTTTTATTCTTTTGCCTTTTTCTTTTTAACTTAGGTAGCATTTTCCCAGTACCAGCAAATATGCTTGAATACTGTGTTACTATTGAATACTCTCAAATTGCTCACTCACTGTGCAGAGAGACAAAGAAGTTTCTAACCAAATTTGAATAACAAATTTGAAGAACCTGTGATCGGGTTAAAATTCTGCATATATAATTCAGTGTGAAATATTAATTTATGTCTTCTGGGAAAGGTACTTATGGGATAGCATAAAAAGAAAATAAGAGGAGAAAGTACAATCTTGAGAAGTACTCAGAAAAGACAACATTTGGGGCTACATATGCATTTCAACAGAATTTCTATGCTTTGTTTAGCAAAGTACTGTTGCACAGATGTTAAATAGTTATTCTGGTTTGGGGCTGAGAGCCCAAGACTCTCTTCTTCCAACTAATTACTTTAATTTTACAATTAGAGCACAATGCTCTCTTCTCCCTCCTCCAAACACTCCATCTCTCCCCTCACTTTTCCCATGAGTAAATCCTACATGATCAGCCTGATCAGCCTCTTATCCCCCTAACCCACTTGCATGCTCCCTTTCTTTCTATCAGGGAAATAATTTTCTCTGGTTTTACAGAGAACATGCTTGAAGGAAAGAAGCACACATTTTTTTTCCCCCAACAGTGTTCTGATGACAGTGAATTGAGCTTACTAATGCAAGCATTTCTTCATTTTGTCGGGGAGAACAGTAAGATTTTAAGAAGAGGGAATGAAAAATAGAGACAAAGTTTTGGGGTTTTTTTACCATTATGGAGAACAGAGCATAGCAGTCTGATCAGAATTTCTAGGAACCTAAAAAGATTGTACAGGAATAGACAAAAAATTAAAAAGCACGTCAGTATCCATCTACAGATAACATAATTTTATGACAAGTCACCAGTCATTCAGAAGGTGTGCCACAAATGTTGTTTCCTATCAAAAATAGCATAGCTGTCATACTGTCAGCTTTTCAAAAGACAGTTTTTGTAAAAAACAGAGGAATTTTTGATAACAAGCAAACAGATCCCAGAAATCTTCTAAGAATAGAGTGCAGACAGGGTAATAAGGGTATCTTAAAGTTAAAACCAGACCATTTTTGTAAATTGGTTCTCCTTGTGCCTGACCAGAGGCTTTTAATTATGGATATTGACAGCTCATTTCTAAAAGTTCCTCTACAACTTTGACGACTAGAGTTTCCACTCTGTTGATATGAAGCTGACTTTTTTGAAGGTAATATAGGTTCTGTGTAATGCATTAAGATAGATTGGACTCTTTAATATTTAAAAGATTAGCATTTATATTAGACCATAATGAGCTCCAATTAGTATCATTCCAATCTAACCTAATGTCTATAACCCACTTTTCCTACATTTCAGACATCATCTTCAAAGTTAAGATGGAAAAGAATTGATTGATTCATGACAACATTTTTTTGGGTCTACAGGAAGAAGAATTTCTTGAATGATTGATCAGCATTTCTTCATCTGCTACTTGAGGTATCTTTAATAAGTAACACTTAATAAAGCTGCAAATTCACTGCTAACAGCAATTTTTGGGGTTTTTTTTGGTTGTTTAAAATCTAAACATTACCTTGCTTGTCAAAAAGATCTTCAACTGAATTGATTTCCCTGTTGCATCTTCTTCACAGGTAGATTGTTAAACACTTGAAACCTGAAGGTGTTGCCAGGTTGGTATCTACATAAATTTATCCCCATGATGACACCCTGTGCTCGGCTTTAATCAGCAATGCTGTGACTGATCAGAAAGTGACTTTTGTGAGATTTTCAGTCCATATATCTAGCAATCCACTGTATTTTGGTTTAGCCTACTGCACATACTGACATATGCAAAGTGAAGCCTGGAGAGAAGCTGACGGACAAACAGAGCTGGTGCTTTATGAAAAAGATGGTGAATGCCTTCTAGAGACAGGGGAGTGGCAGATAAAAAGAAGGTATAAGAGGAATATTAAACTCACAAGGTTGCCAGAAGGATGAGCCCTCCCTAACATGAGAAATCAGTAAGCAGGTGAAGATAAACTTGGGAGGATAATTATAAACTCTGGGCTTTTTCATCAGGTTGTAAGTTTACAGAAGAGTAACTTTCCCTTCATGTATTGCGTTCCAAGGAAGGCTAATTTTTTGGAAGTTTTTCGACAGAAGAGAGTTGTAAATCAGATACAGCACGGACACTGTCAGGAGAATAAAAACATGAGAGGTATCAGAAATTGTTGCATCTGAACAGTGATGAAGCAGTAGGATAAGGCTGATTAAAGATGGAGCGACAAGAGGCCAGTGTTTGTGTGCAATAGCCTCCAACACCATCACCTGTCCTCTACAACAGCTCCTTACTGTAAACCAGCCCAGAAACATATCATGTTTCTTCTGAAGAACTACACAGAAACCATTATTTTCATATCAAAGGAAAGCATATGTTTTTCTTAATGTTCAGCCTATAAATCACAAGTGATTTACCTACTCACATCCATATCACAGATTTTGGTGCACATACAGTCCAATTTATATACATGCCTTCAAGCAAGGTCTCCTCACCAGTTTTTAAGCACTTTTTTTTTTTTAAGCACTTTTCATAAGCATAAATAAAATAATGATAAAATCTTTTCATGGGAGTTACATTAACAGATGCTCCTCTGCCCATGAGAAAGATAAAATAGATGCCAACAGTCGATGAAAGCAAAGGTTCAGCTAATATTCAGAATGTTACCCTTACTCTACCTTCTAATAATTTCCATCTTCAATTCAGTCCATATCAAATACCCCTAAAAAAGTGCTCAAGTCTTTTCATAGCCATGTACTGTTCCATCAGTAATGGTGAAATATTGTTTCATGCTTCTGTTGTCAGTATCTGCAGAAAAAATTAAATGGACATATTTTGAAAACAATAATCCTTCATTCTCATGTTTAATGAAGAAGCCTCAGTGACTTTCACCTTGCAGCTTTCTACCTTTCCAGAAAAACTAGTGCCTCTCCATTTCAGCTAGCATCTAAAGTGCATCTTCTTTGCTACTTCAATTTTAAACTTTTCTTTGTGTCCAGAAATTGTAAAATCAATTGACTCAACATGCCAGGAGCAAAGGAAGATTATGCAGGAACATAAGTGAAGGTCCTGAAACAGAGACAGGTTACATAATTCAAGAATAATATTTCTGCAAACCTTGCCCACTAAAACTTCGTGCACATGTTGATCCATTAAAATCTTTCCTTGTTTTGCCCACCAGCTTTCAGAAAATTGAGCTGTGTCAAATGGGCTACACAAGTTCCCACAGCTGAATGTCAACACAGAAATGAGAAAATATGTTGCTGATAATGTACTGAAAAATGAAAAAAAACCTAGCCCCAGAAATAACAAAAGCCAACTCTTATAAGTTAAAAAATAAAATGTTTCAAGACTGGAAATTACCTATCTGAAGCAGAAATACAGTGAAGCCTTAAATATTCACAGGAATTATAGTTAAACACAGTGCATTCAGTATACATAAATTCAGGGTGTCATGGTATTCAGATGCTTGAATTATTTAGAAGGCACCACTTTACAGTTGCTAAAATGTTTGAGATATCAGTTGCTCCTTCAATGGCATACTTCCTATCCTAAACTGGTAGAGGTACTCTGATCTGGCAGTCTTCAGTTCACATTACAATGAGAAAAAAAAAATTATAAAAATGTATAAATACTGAAATAAAAAGCATATATATTCTTCTGAATCTGAGAGAGGATCTGGTAGAGGACTATGAGGATGATGAGGGAACCAAAATATCAGTTCCATGCAGGTAGAGCTGGGACTGTTTAGCCTGAAGAAGTGACAACTGAGAGGGGATCTTAGCAATGCATAAAAATATCTGTAAGTGACAAGAAGATACAGCCAGACTCTTTTGAGTGGGGTCCAGTGGCAAGACACCAATGGGCACAAACTGTTAAGTTCTGTCTGAATAAGGCAAAAAGTATTTTCACTTTGACAGTGATTAACCATTGGAACAGGCTGCTCAGAGACACTGTGGAGTCTGCTCTGGAGATAATCAAAGCCCATCTGGACTAGACCCTATGTAACATGATCAGGGTGAGCCTGCTTGAGCAGTGGGTTTTGAAATAGGTGATCTTGAGAAGTCCTTTCCAACCCCAGCTATTCTGTGGCTCTGTGATAACAAGTACATTTAATGCCATATTGTCTAGGGGCTCTCTCAGAGCTACTCCTGCTTTCCTAAAGGATGTAGGAACAGCCAAAACTGTTTGATCCATCTGCATACAGCAGTAATTTTGAGACCACTATTCTCTAAGGCAGACCTCAAAGTTAAGTATGAATTTCTGACCTGAAGATTCAGTTGAGTCTCAGGGCTTTCCGGGAACCACTCTCAAAGACCTCTGATAAGACTTAGAGCTGAATGTACTTATCAGTGATATAGTAGATTTAATAACAGGACAACAAAAATATTATTTCTTTCTGTATCCAGTACTAAAAGATAGATTGAGAATAAGACCTAATAACAGGTATTCTCCATGTCAATATTTGGTGAATTTTTAGCTATTTCAGTTGGAAAGCGTTTTGCTTTTGAAATAGTTTTTTCTTTCACCTAAGATTTCTGGATTGGGTTTTTTTTGCTAAAAATGCAAAAGCTGAAATGCATATTTTTGTCGGAACTCAGGACATCCCTCTGAGAGTCCGGAGTTTCCTGAGACCCTTGCCAGGGGTCCCGGAGACCCTGGCACACAGCCCAGAACACCAGTGGGTTCGATTGCAAACCACGGAACAACTTACCACCTCTACATGAAGAGATAAAAGCCACGGCAGTTTAGATACTATAAAAATAAAGTACTCACAGAGTGTAAATGTAGGCTTCAAGAATTTTTGGATATGGGTTTCTGGGGACAAGATGGAGAGATTTAGGCATGTCTAGCCTTTCTTCTTCTTCTCTACCTCCATCTTGTCTGGTGATGTTGGCACTTTTAGATTGGTCTAGAGTAGAAACTCACTGTCTAATATAGATAATAAGTATTGGAAAATAATTGTAAATATTGTACACGTAGTTTGTAGTATATAAAGATAACATCGCCCTGGGGGTGGGCGGAGTGCCTCTGACTGTCTTGCCAAACAGATCTCGGCTGGACAGGGAGAAAGAATTTTATAGATTAGATAAATAAACAACCTTGAGACCGAAAAAATGAAAAGCTCTGACTCCTTCTTTAAGCACCGGGCTGGGAAAAGAAGCTTTCGAACTTTTCTCAGGGTCACTCTGACCAGCTAGAGAAAGACCCTGACAACAGGCGTTCCCTGGGTGGGCTCGAAGAAAGATGCGGCATATTTTATTTCAATACAACAGATGGATTTTTTAATCAAGAAGATTTCCTTACGTTAGAAAAGAGGATTTTCTTGCTAAGGAAATACATTTTAAAAACCTAAGTTCATTTTCCCACTTAAAGCAAAATGCATACTGCTAAGCTATTACCTGTGAGACAACATATTTTCCAAAATGGGTGCATCTAAATTAAGATAGGTCTTTGGGCTCTGCTTTGAAAGCTACTACATGGCAAGTTGCATGACTTGTATATCTCTCTGGATATAAAATGTGCCTAAAGGTACAAAAACCAGCAGTGATTTGATCAAAGATTTGGTTTAAAAATAAAATATCGGTGTTTTAAATAAATGGGCAGTCCTCTCTATTTCCTAAAGCCCTCTTGGGGTATTTTGTCCAGAGAAGCATTTCCCAGAGGCTTTTTTCATGTCTGGAAAGGGGATTATTCACAGAGTACTATTTATGATTTGTCTTCAAGGTATATTCTATTTTTTAGATGCTGTTTTCTGTGGAAAAATATTTCAAGACAGATTCTTTCACATTTCAAAACCATCTAAATTTCTCCTTGCTACATGACAAGTAAGTCAGTCTAATGTCTGAGAGTCATGCAAGTATTTGTAAGAGTAGTTTGTAAGTATGTCTGAGACTTATGTCTCAAGTAAATATTTTAAAATATTCAGCAATGGTCTTATTGCTGAACTAAGTCAGCAAACCCTGGCTACTGGTAACTTTGGCACTACACACAATACTTTTGCACAATTTTCTAATAAAATCAGGTTATGGTTTTATTGGAAACCATGTCAGGTTTCCAGTGTCAGGCACTTGCCTGCCCTAGCTGGACTACAAAATGAGATCTGACATAACTTCAGCAAGTAAATGGAAAGTTGTTGACCATGTTTTGCAACCACCTTCAGATTTATCTTCACTTTCTACTGGGTGATTTATCAGAGTGAATCAGTAGATACCCTCCTAAAAGCCAAGATTTTATCACTTATTAATTTTATCACATATTCCACTTCATGTCCAATGCCCTGAAATCCCTCCTTTAATTACTTCAAAGTAAAAACAACTCATTCAGAAGAAAATTGGTTACTTTCTTCATCTTAAATTCCCAATCCACATCATCAGGAGCTTCCCACTTTTTTCTGAAATTACCTTCTTGATTTTTTTTTTTTCCCAAGGAAAACTCTATTGCAGCAAGTGGGAAGAGATAGAAGAAGATGGAGACACCACGGAGAATCAGCTGTGGTTCTGAATTTCTTGCAAATGTACAGGTCACTCATACCATTCTGCTCTGAAGAGTAAAAAAGCACTTAGTGAAGTGTGTGTTACAGGCCAGACTGTTCAAAGTAATTCCCACTGTGAAAGGAAAGAGAAATTTTCCCACCATTTTAACATACCTGGTTTTATTTCACTGAAATACAATTGGGTGTAACACATCCATCCAAATGACTTGTATGAATCGGCAGCAGTCTAATCACTGTCTTATTTAGGTTGACAGGTTATGGGGAAAAACTGGTTAATCAACTCAAATCCTTTTCCAGCTCAGGAGCTGTATTTCCATCAGTGTAAAAATTGGAGATATTTGCTTTGTTTAATGACTGTGCATAAGGCAGTCAAGCTGCATGTACATCTTACTCAGTGCCTTCTAAAATGTAAGGTTCTGTATCAACATATTTAAAATTTAAAAAAAAGCACAAAAACTTTCTTTGTAACAGTAAGACAAAAGATCTTTTCAATTTTGTGTTTTTCAAAATTCAAAGGTGGAGTGATCTCCCTTCAGTTTTATTTACCAAAAGGTTCCTCAAGCTCATTATCTTATGTTTGGTTCCTATAATTTTGTTATTGATGAACAAGCACAGATTTCAGGAGCAAATGATCCTAGATGATGAATTTAAGAAAAGTTCTTCTTTATATAGTGCTGTTTGCCAGCCTAATATTCCAAATATAAATAGAGGTTGAAATCAGCCAAAAAGTGATACTGCTTTCTTGCAATCTTGATTCATGTCTCTATGAGCCCCTTTGGCCTCTGAATATGGGAAGAGAAAACAAGGATAAAAGGATTATTGAAACTGGAGGTTAAAAGGTATTTCAGACTGTAGTGCTTTAACACCTTTTCCAAATTGAAATGTTCACTGCTGTATCAGTTCAGTTCAGTTCCATTCCTGACTTTTGTGAGTCTTGTCCAAATATGTAGATAACTTTTTGCATTTTTTGTGATATGATTACAATCTGATTGACTGTGTGAAGAGTACATGGGTGCATTTTTAAGTACCCCAGTAAGAATGGTGAAATCAGCTTGCTAAGGTAAAATTGGTATTTAGGAGGAAAGACTTTCACACAAGAACTGACAAAACAATGCAACAAATTAAGCAATTATTATGAGAAGTCATGAGAATTATTTTGTCTGTTGTCAGCAAAAAATCACGTATTTTCATGTTAACTTGGAAATAGCAGTTCCCATTAAGAGATCCCAGCAGCTGAAATCCTGCTATTCACAAGTAAATAACAAGAAAAAAACCCTTACAAAACAATATCGCTTTGTGTTATCTAAAAAACCCTATATGCATGAGCTCTTCTCTTGAATATCTCCACTTTGTTTCACACTGATGTATTTAATGGCCTCATTTGTGTATTAGTTCACATTTTCATTATATTTTGTAATTTAGCATTCTCCATGATTGTGTCTCATGGAACAGATGCACTACAATTTCTCTACAGCAAATTCTATGATCCTTAATTAGATGTCAATATGTTTCTTGTAATGCTATTGTGAATTGAACACATTTTTAGTTACATGGACATTAATTAAAGTCATATGCTGAATTGTTACATCTTTTCAAGACAGTTGGAGAAAATATTCCTGGTTTACTTGAGTGCTGTAAAACATTCAATTTTATTCCTTCATTAGTTACTGTACTGAAGATTCTACCCCATCCTACCTCAAATGACGCAGTATCAATGTGCATAAAATGATGCCCTGCCCTGCATGCACAGATGCTAAACAATGCCTTCAGTCATGTTTCCTTAAATGGGAGATGACAGCTTCTCTCTTTAGGAGATGAGATGTGTATTTATTGAACATGACAGAGAGAAGGCAAGACCTAGAATGTACCTTCATCTCAGGAGTCACTGCTTATATAGAGGGCATATTGGAAAATAAATGTGACTTTAAATCACTGCCTATACAGGAGCATATTGGAAAATAAATGTGACTTTAAATCACTGCCTATACAGGAGCATATTGGAAAATAAATGTGACTTTAAATCAAGGAAGTACCAGGTCTGTAGTCCCAAACTAAGTGCTACAAGAAAATTTTAGAAACTTCACTGTTGTTGACAGATAGGAGGAACAGAGGGAACAAGAGTAGTACCAAGATCTTGCATAATCATTGACATGATTTATATACTAAATGATGTAATTTTTTTTCACTGTAGCAGAATCAGTTTTGATGGGCAGAAGCTAAGGATTTTTTTTTTAAATCCATAGCAGTAAGTTTTCGAGGAGATTTCAAGCAGGTCTCAACAGAATGAATGGCATAAGGCTGGCATAAGATGTGTGAAATAACTGTAAACAGCTAGTGGGATGTGAGCTAGTGAGGAAAAGAGCAAAGAACAGCTTAAAATATTAAGGCAAACCAGTGAGAACCAATATTCTTCCCTATTATTGTAGGTGTCATGTCCTTCCAAAAACACCCTTTTGGTTAGTATAACATTTATTTCTGCTTCCTACTCAGTGAGAGAAAGTTTTGCCTCTACTTTGTAGTTGCCAAAGTTTCCAGGGCAGAAATTATGAGATTCAAAAGGAAAGCTGGGATTCATACTCTCTTTTGGTGGAGGACCACTCCATGGAAAATATTGCTGCAGATTGCAAAGGGGCAGAGACAGGTAGAATAGGTATGTAACAACAAAAAAAACCCAAACAGAACAAACAACAACTATGCAACAAAAACCAAACCAAACCAAACAAAAATGAACAACAACAAGAAACAAACCCCCAAAACCCACAAACAAACAAATAAACAAAAACCCCTCAACCCAAAAACTAAGAAACAACCAAAAAACCCATCAAAACAAAACAATGAAAGGAAAGAATTCCATAGATCCGTTATTTAAACATCCCATGTAAGGAAAAATAAGGCTGAACTATTCACTGAGACAGTTCTCCACTGCTCCTTTTTATTCTGCTGTGACAAGCCCTTTTAGCCCAGCTCATCTCCAAAGAGTTTAGTTAGTTAGGTGTAAGGTTGCTACAGGAAGAATCAAGGACCTAGGAGACAAATTCTGCTTTTTCATATGATTGTATAATGCATACTGCAGTAGCTAATAAACTTTCAACAGAGAGGCCAAAGATCTGATTAGGAAAATATGGTTGAACATAAAGAGTAAAAAGAGATTAATCCAAGCCTCTAAACAAGTCCACCAGACCCACAGGTGTTTTGCTGCAGTGGGAAGCTGCTGCTGCTGCTAACTTGAGTACAAAACCATTACTTTTGCAGCTTTTTGCTTACTGTCCTCCTTTTCCCCTCTTCCTATGCAGCTCTGTAAGGAAGATCATAACTAGATCTTGTGGAGATGATCTTTCAGCATTTTCCAGATTAAAATTTGAATTTTTATTAGATAGGTATTTGCAAAATATATTCAGAAGGAGAAATGGAAAAATTTTTCTTCACCCCATTTCATTGTTATTTTAGTGAAAATTTTTAGCTTTCAGAAAATACAGGGAAACTTATATGAAAACAAAAAAAAATTATAGGCGACGGTCTTTTTCCAAGTTTCAGCTTTTAAAACTTAGAGAGACTGCAATTTCTCCTCCTGACTTAGCTCTATTTTCAGTGAGAGCACATGCAGTTCTAATGAGTGCCATTAGGTCCATGACAAATTTTCTGTGTATCAAACCAGATTATGGTAAAACACAGACTTCACAAAATTAAAAATAGAGTACTGAGTTCTTAGGAGATTGAAAGGCAAACATTCTGAACTATGAATAAGTAATTTTTTTAAAACCTGGAAGAAATCTCAAATTTAGAGAGGAGCTCAATTTGCATGCAAGATTTACTGCAAATTTTGAATAGAAATGTCAGCAAAATGTTCACAGAATTAGGTTACACGAAAGACAAATTCTGATTGAAGACTCTATTATTTGCAAGTATCACACAGCAGACAGATAGCTAAAGCAGTTATGAGTTTAAAGTCTGTGGATCAAGGCTTGGATTCTCTGAACATATCAAAAAGTCTCATAGCAACTCCCAAGGTTCTGCTGATTAACCCAGTAGGATATTAATTAAGGAAACATCTGCCATCCATACTCAGCATTCTCTTTCACCAATTAGGAGAGATCTGGGTAATTCAGATTTCTGAAGCACTTTTTTTTTTTCCTCCCTTTCTTTTTCCACTGAGAATTAAGTCTGTGCCGCACTGACTGAAATAAGCCAGTTTACAACTAAAACATACTGGAAGTATGTAATACATACTGGAAGTGGGAGAACTGAAGGAAAAAGGAGATTGTCATTTTAAAAAATAGTTCAAGCTACCTGACCCAGTTTTCTGTAGCTGCTGTATTCTCAAGCTGACATCTTCCTGTTCCGGTGCTGAAAGAACAAGCAGTTAGCTAGTCCCTTCCCAGAGAAGAAGCTCTGAAGCAAAGCAAAACAACCAAAAAATTCAGAGGAGTTCCACCAAAAAAAAAAAAAAGGCTAGTTAAGGAGAAGAGGATTCATATTTTTTGAAGCTGAATACAAAGAGGTTAGACTTAGAAATATGTGAGTCTCTTTCCTTGTAGTGTACTTGCCTTCCCATGATCTTGTGGTGCTATAAAATATTGAAGGTGACATTTGTTTGACTACAATCAAAGGTACAGTGATGCTTCTCTAGCATCTACTTTGCAGTGGTTTATCCATTTCAGTTAAATATACACCAGAGCTCAGCAGATTAACAGCAGAATTTTTTTTTCTTCTTGACAGAGGATACTTACCAGTTTCACTCCCTCCCATCTTGACTTCTCTAACCAAAACCAAGCAAACACTGAAGCCAATTATGCTTACTTAAAACTCGGGGAGTTCTGTCACTCTCCCAAAGCTACCGTATCATCTTCCTTGCAGTCCATTTAGCTCCCCCTTCTTTAACCTCCTGCAATCCCCAGCACGTGCTCCCACACTGTCCCAGTTGTCTCTCCTTGGACTCTTCTGAGATGACAAAACCTCCAACTGACCAGTGGCAGACACTTCCATTATGCTTTTATACTCACTCTCTGTGAGAACATGGGGCTGGAAAATAACCATTTAATTTTCAGTTTTCAAAATTAACCTTAAAAATTCTCCTCTGCCATGGTAGTTGAAAAAAATTGTCCATGGCTAAGCAGCTGGTATGCCAAGACCGCTGCATACTGTGCCAGTCAATTTCCTCTTATTTTTAATGCTCCCCTTGCAAGACCAGCCATCTGTTTCTTGTTTTATCCCTTGATTGCAATCTTTTGGGGATGGGTTTATTTCTGTACATTTAGCACCAGCCAGACTGGGGTCAATGAACCCCGGCAGCCCCATTCAGTAGTTTATAAATACATCATCTAGCCCTTCCTACTGTAGTGATGGGGATTGGGTATATTTTCCTTTGTCATTGCAATGGGAAGCAATCCAGCAATTTCCCCTTAGTTCATTTTTATTAATTTTTTAATTAGAGTCCAATAAATGCAGAAAAAATAATAAGAATTTTAAAAATTGTTCAAGTATTAGAAACTATGTAGTAATAACATTTAAGAATGTAAATGATTGCTGAATACCAAACAATTTCAGTGAACCTTTCTCCCCAGCATAAGAACACTGAATAATAAAACAATATATGGCACATCAGGTTTGTTTCTTAGATTTTAATTACTGTTGAGAGAGATTACATGTTGATCTGTGATTATCTTTACAACAAAAGAAGTGAAAGTAGAGAAGAATTGGAATAAAATGATAAAAATTGTGAGCTTTAAAAGCCATCTAAGTGGTTTCATTTCAGTGGTTGCAGTAAGACTTATTTTGGATCAGTGGAAGTTCTACAAACTAGAATTACAGAACTCATGTAGATTGTGCCCATTACAAAACTCCTGTAGATTGTGCCCTCTGGGTGGTGCCATCCAATTCATTGCTAAATTGCAGGATACATCAAACAGATGCCAAGCCTTTCCAAACCGGCTGTCATAGCTGCCACCAAAGAGATGACTCTTTTTTCCCTGATTGTTTCACAGAGCTTTGTTCTTCTGCTTTGCAAAGTATGAGCATGGCATGTGGCAGATCATTTTGTGAGTAGGCATTCTTTTTACAGCAGAAAAAAGTGAGACAGGGGATTTCACATGTTCTTTTTGCCTTAGAAAGCTTTAATGTAGTTTTCGGTTTGAGCTCTTTAACTATCCAGAAGCAGGTAGGTCTATGGTGAAGGTGTACTAACTGCTGCTTCTCCTGAAAATTTTTCATTCCTTTAGGCAATACTAAGTAGCTTTTGCCATAAACTCAACTCATTTTTGGTGTAGAATTATGTGTGTTTTGCATCAGCTCAAATACTTTCCTGCCATTCGTTCATAGCCCAGTGTGTTTTCACAAATACAAAGTGTTGGAATACTTACTTTATAAAGGCTAGAGGGAATCAAACTTGTTGGTGAGTATTTCTCCGAACAGAAAATCTTTCTTATTCCCAGACATGCCAAGAAGATGAAATTTCTTATGAAATTTCTCTTCTGAAAATGCAGGCTGGAATGGATTTGAGTTTCAGAAGTTACATGCTGAAGAGATGGATTTTATAATCAGAATTTTGCCGTGAGGTGAAGAATGGTGATTAATCACCTAATCACATAATTTTCAGTATCTACTTATGCATACAATGCTCTCCAATTTCTAAAATGATCCTGTAGGAAAAATGACAGTGTGGTACAGCTGTTACAGAGAAACAAAAAAGATAATGAAGTTAAAATAAACAAAAGAAAAAAAGAGAGAGAGAGAGAGAGAGAGAGAGAAAGAAGTCCAAGTTAGTACAAAAGAGAGAAGAGAGATGAAAAAAAAAAAAGACAGACAGCAGTTAGCCTGTCATTTTATCTTGCTGTCATTCTTGATTCATTAAATCCAAGAGAAAAACAGTTCTCATATTTAAAAATCTGCCCCTTAGATGTTTGCTGGAATTTCAGGTCACACTACAAAAGCTACCTTATTTTTAGAATTTTCAGAGGATTATTTCTCCCCTATCGCTGGGATCTCTTGGCTATGTGTTTTGAATCTGACATTCATGAAAAGGAGGGGCTAATAAAATTAATCAGATCCACGCTTGTACTAAATTGTGCAATCTGCCATACATCCAAAAACAAAGAAACAAAATAAAAGACCACAAAGCATAGGTGCACAGTTCTTCAGGGTTTTCTTCAATTAAATCTTATTTCCCTAAAGACAACTCTAAAATAGAGTTCATATTATTACACAAAAACAATATCTACAATCCTCCACATCTGGAGTACTCTGGAGCAGAAACTTAAAAGTGCAAAGTTATGCAGTGCTTGCTGTAGTAACAAATGTCTGCTAGGGATTTAGAGGGGAGAATTTAGCTTTGGCAAGACTGATAAAAATGTACTAATATTTTGCCTCAAACATTCGTCTTTCTGTGGGTAAATAGGGACCAACAAACATGACGAACAAACTTGTCCATTGCTAATCTAAACCAAAGAATGAGCCCAGAGGTGAAATCCACTGTACCAATAAATAATTTTTTTCTATACTGAATTCACAGGTTGCACAATAAAGGAATTAAGACTACCATTCATTTTGGCTTTTTCCTAGCATTCTCTATGAAAGCAGTGGCTGATGAGCAGCTGCATCATCCTAGTTCAAACACAAGGAATTTTACCCCAAATAAATACAAATCACTTCAGCCATAAAAAAAAAATATGAACAGTCACTAGAAGAGAGAATGATTTTTCTACCATATTTTACTATCCTCTAAAATGTCTTGATTTTGTTTGATTTTTCCCCAGGAAGTGCCAGAAAGCTGCCTGTCAACTTTCAGGTTTCTTTTACAAAGCTGAAGATTTTCCAAGACTGTGCATCAAACCAGAGTTTGTGATGATTTACACCCACTCATGCTGTATGTGCAGATGGAAATCTAAACAATGAAATAAGGCCCTTATATATCCTCCCTTTTCTGACCTGCACTGCAGTGCATTATGCAGAGCACACAACAGTATGAGTTGTTTTGTATTGAGTATTCTCTACAGATTTTTGTAATCTAGAGATTACAAAAATATTGCAGCTCACCTCAAAACAAACAAACAAAACCCACCAAAACAAATAAACAAAAAAACCCCAAAAAACAAACAAGCAAAAAACCCCTAATTCCTGAGAGCAATAGGCCCAAGCATGTTTTCATCCTTTTTCTGAAGACCAAGGTGTTTTCCCATGTTCTTCACTGAACTGTGAGATTTGTGTGAGGCTCAGGCAATGGAGAAACCCATTTCCTTTTTACCCAGATTGCATAACAAAATAGTCCTTTTATCTACTGTCCACAGTGATGCAAAAATGCGAAGAAGCAAGTCTACCTCTGTGTACATGCACCAGATTTGCTCACCAGGAGAGGGGAGAAGCAGAACTGAAAGTTTCTCTTCAGAAACCTCTTGGCTCTGGTTTTCATCAATTATCAGTCAATTGATACTCAAAAGGACCCAAGTTGTTAGGCTTTTCCTTCATGTGATGAATGAATGATGCTAAAGAAGTTAGACTGTAAGTTCACATAGGTAAGTCATCAAATCTATCTATAAATCTAAGTACATGAGAACTTCTTAGAGAGCTAAATGGAGTAATTTAGCATAAAACTAGCATAAAAGAGTCAAACTAGCCACAGAACTTACAGGGGGTATTTCTGGATTTCTTGGAAAGAGCCAAGAATTTCATGTGTTTTCTATATGTCATCCTACAGGTGCCTTTTACTACTCTATCACCAGTATTTGGCAATATCAGCATATTCCATTCAGAATGGCACTTCAAACTATCTAATTTTAGGAAACACTTTTGTCTAACAAATCAATCAGAAGGATATATATCTTATATACACTTTCTGATATGTAGAATACAAGAATTAGAACTCATATCTCTCTTTTTGGGTTTTTTGGTGAGCATAAATAATTAGCAATATTATTATGTTACTAAGAAATAGTAAAACAAAAAATCTAGTTAGTTATTTGAATTCCTGTCAATGATTTGGTTAATGCCTAAGTTGTTCTCTGTTTTGGGAATGAAGAGAAGTAAAATCTTAATGAAATATCATAGTGTAATCTTGTATTACCAGAATTATTGAGATCAGTTGAGTATATTCTATTAAAAACTACTATTACAACTAAAGTGAGCCAATCTTGTAATTCTGACCAAAAGTAATGTGTAGCTAGGTGTGACTTGGGTTGTAAAGAACCCACTTCGTAGAAAGTTGTAAAGAACCCACTTTCAGACTTGGTAGCATTCAACAAAAAAGGTTACAATTCTTATAATTCCTTCTATCTTCAAACAACACAAACTTTTAAATTGTATATTCAGCAAGTCATTGTCATTAAGGCACGCATGATGTTAACCTATTCTTGCCTCTAGTGCATTGCATGATGCACACCCAGCATATACACTCAGTATAAGGTTTGTCTGTAAGCAGAGACTGTAGCCAGCTGTTTACCATCCATTTCAGATTGTCACAGGATTGATGGATCTCAGGGCCAGCATTGCCTACTCTGAAAATCACTACATAAAATTAAGCTAGAAAAAGACGAGATCCTGAGAATCTCCATATTCCTGTTTGGACTTTTGACCATTATTTTATCAGGTAGGCTATAAATAGATGCTCTTTACCTGCCTCTGGTCAAGAGTGGAAACTTTAATGTTCAAAGAGACCATGCCTGAGTACCCACTCACTGTTTCCCTATCTTAAATGTATTTATTGCTTCTGTAAGATGGTTGGGTCAGAAAAAAAAAGAAATGTTAAATCCACAGAGTACCTTGAATCATTAGGATGCACACCAACTTATTTCACAAGACCAAAGAGTCACTTTCTTGGAAAGTTATCATTATGTGATGGCCTAACTATATACCCCATACAGAAGTAAAGCCACTCAGATTTTTCTGGGTAAAATTCCTCCCTCTCCTTTTCTTTGCTTTCATTTGTGCTTCCAAACACCCACTCAATACTGGAGAAATTTGTCCATCTGAGGAATGGTGCCAGGGAGATTCAGTCTCTGCAGCTACGCTGCAAGAGACACCACAAGCCCACTGCATCTCCTGCGCAGGAGAGGGGTGAGAATCTCAGAGAAAACACCTTCCATTTCAAAGAACAGACTGCTATTCACTTTTCTCATCATTATTGTTTTTGCTGCTCTGTTCAGTCCATCTTAATGCTATAAAACAACAAAAGGAGATTTTTAGCCATGTTATTGCTTTTGTGTATGTTCATGTACTTTTGACTGTGAATGTTTCCTTTAACAGCCATGTTTGTATTGGATTTTTTTCCACAACTAGCTTTTGTGGACTGCTGCTAATGTAACAGTATTCTGAACTAAAATAAATTTATTCAGTTAGAAAAACTGTTATGCTCCCCTCCCTTGTCCCTATGTCTGTTACCACAAGTAATTTTCACAGACTGGTTTTATGAAGGGTTGTTTGGTAATGGTTGGGGTTGGCTGTTTTTTTTTTTCATCTAAACACGTCCTTCCAAAGCTGTCATTATAAAACAGAACGGTGTTTTCACCATGTTTTCATTAATTGCTGACATTATTTACTTCCATTGAAAAGAACTTACAGAACCAGAAATTAGTATAAAAATGTGTATAGCAATAGTACACATAGAATGCAACAGGTAATGCCTCATAATTCCTGGACATGAAAGAAGTTTGTCTATTTTGTGAATTTAGGCCTTAAGGACCTCAGTTTACCAAAAACTCAATAGTACTTTGATTTATAAACAATGGATTCCTTAAAAGTTGCAATACTTCCACATATTTCACCTTTCCCAAACCAAGCTAGTCTTGCTTCCATAGTCTTGATTCTTGTTAAATGTCTTTATTGCAAACCATTAACTTAAATACATGGTGGAGAAGCAGTGCAGAGGTCCCACCACACCCAACCACATGAAAGTCGCAGGGACAATTTTTACGTTTCACATTTGGGGAAATTTTTATATATAATAGTGGATGAGAAGGTAAAGGCAGTAACTTAATTTCCTTTCACAAGAACCCTGTTTACTAAAAGTCAAATTTTCCAGGAGTCATTAGACATAAAGAAGATGCAACCCGTTATTAGTTGTATTGAAATTTACAGAAGAATTATCTCCTACACCCCTCTGCTACTCTTAAAAAAGGAGATGGGAACTAGCAGACATTAGCAGACAGCAAACAGACATCAACTGTCTGCTCTAAAGCAGGGCAGCAAGACAGGGTTATTGATCAGAGGAACATCAGGACAGTTAATGGAGAAATTTTTTTGCTATCTTTATCCTTCCTTTCTTTACAGTGTTCAGCATGAGCAATATGGGGCTAAAATCTATATGATGAAAGCAGCAAGGTCCACTTCATAAAGATTTTCATGGAACACTTTCATTCAGTCACAAACCTATGCCTTGTGAAGCTCCCAGTAGATGTCCAGAATGTTCATTAAAAAAAAAAAGGAAAAATATAAAAATATTTGCCTATTTGCCTGAGTTTCTTTTTTATCCAGCATGATGTAGAGGTATTATTGATCAAATTTGTCTTTTTTGGTAGATATAGTAGGTTTCAGTAGAGGATTCCTGTAAATTGAAAATTGGTGATAGCTCTAATTTGAAAGCATTTAATAAAATACACATTGCACAATGTGAAAAGCAACTGCACTGGAGGAAAAGCAGGAGAGGGCAACATGTTTGCCGCCACAGGAATACAATGAATGAATTAAACACTGATCTTTTGTGAGGCTGCTCATCATTTCCTCAGGCTTACAATAATGAAAAGTTTCATTTAATTCAACAAAAATGGTGAGGGCAAGGAGAAGGTAGCATATATCTTGTATAGGAGCTCTTGCTCATCCTAAACAACCCATTCTCACAAAACTCCGTCTTTTAAGGATATGACTTCCAGTACAAACTGGAAGCAAAGTAGCACACAAGTAAGTGCAGTGGTATGAAAGCATATTTTCTTCTAGGAAGGACCTGTTTCACCACAATTTATGGTTTCCAGTAGAGTAATACTCAATAGTAATAGTACTACTACAATTTGTGATTACATTAAAGAGTAGCGTTATATTTGAGGAGAGGGTTTCCCACAAGCCCTTGGCAGAGAGCTTTCTTTCATTAGACGTCATCTTTCTGAAAGGGAATGATTTCTTTCACCTAGCACCCTTACAGAGTGTTACATTTAGCTCCTAGGACTCTAAATTTCAATAAACAAATAAACTTGACTGATCTGCTTTTCTTGTGCTCTATCAAACTTCACCAAGTTTTTGCAAACAGCAATAACATCCCACACTTCAAACCAGAAAGTTCAAATCTAATGTTCTTCCTTTAAAAACACAACTTGAAAACCACATCTGTATATTATCTTTTATCCAGCAAAAAGCCATGCATCATTGAAAATTCTGTCCATTCCCAGTTTTTAAATAACTTCAAACATCAGTAGCAGAGGTATTATCCCATGTACTGTGCCAAATGGAAGCAACTCTATTCCACTCTCCTATGTTCTTGCTTTAGTTTAATTGAATGGTTTAATTGAATGGTTTTCATTTCCTGCACTAAAATGGTGTGCAACACCCCAGCTCAGACTTATTCACCTTCTTTCAATCAGCAGTGCGTTTCCGTGGAAATGTAAATCATTCCACTATGTGTATAAAATAATTTATGATTTCAGGCGCTATAAGACACTGATAAAAAGCATTATTTAGACTCAATTTAATAGAGTGGGCAGGATTATTGTCTGGGCTTTATGGCTTGGTAATGCTCCCAGTAACTCCAGCGTATGAGCGTACTCAAGATTCAAAGAAACCTTCAGCCTTTCACTTATTTAACATCCAAAGGAATCAGACACAGAAGATAATGATAAAGTTTGTGCAGAAAAGTGAGAGAGCCAGAGTTATTCCTGCCAACCTTTGCCTACCAAACACATTAGGAAATTATTTTACATCTAATATTAGAGAGCAGAATTGGACCTCTAGATTGTCTCCAGAAAGTCACTCAGCAGGAGGGAATGTGGCTCCACGTGAGGTGACACAAGAATACATATGTTGTGCCAGGCTATCACTAAGCTTCAGATGGGTTATCAGAGATGATGCCGGAGGATGGATGCTGCCGAGAGCAATGGGTTTTGCTTGTAGAAGGAGGGAAGTTGCTCCAATCAAGCATACCCTACAATACTACCACAATTTTGAAAAGGTCCCTTCAGTGTTTCAAGTGCCTTAGAGATGATGGGCTGGGGGCAGAGATAATAACTTATTAACTATTTCTCTCCAGTGTATACCAAAAAAATAGTTTCTAATTGAAAATTATCCCAACTACAGAGAAAATTATCTGAAAATAGCTCCTACTTCTTTTACTAGCTTCCCCCACCCCCCCATATCCTCAAATTTCTTGGCTTTAAGACTTCCCACACTCCTCTCTCTGCTTCCCCCTCTCCCACCTCTCACCTCCTCCCTCTCCAATCTGTCTTCCCCGCCTCCCTTGGCAGGCTCTTTAGCTTTAATTCAATAGTTAAAAGGCTGAATCAAAACTTGTATAACGGGCTTGAGCCAACTTTTATTCCATGTCAGAAAAGAAGAGGCTAAGAAAAGCCCAGATTTGATTTTGCATGGGAGTGAGCACAGTGACCTACCAATATTTCCGCCTTTACATGGATACATTATTTGCCAGGTGTTAAATGTTATCTGCATAATAAAGAGCAGCAGTAGGGGAATCTCAGTGACAGGTATGATGCACCACAGGGCTGTTCCTTAGGCCCTTCTCATCTGAGACATTTCATTAATACTGCCATCTGAAAGCCAGAACCTAGAAGCTGCTTTAGCTTTAGTGAAGACAAATTTCAGAGAGAAAGAAAAGCAGAACAAGGTAAGGAAATAAGCCAGATAGGAGAATGGAAAAGTGGAGAAAGAATGACCAGTTTTATTCTTTGTATCCAAAGCAGCTCAATTTCAATTTAAATAAGTGCAGATAGGCACTAGGAGAAGTCTGCCAGGCAGGGGAGAACAGTAAATTCCTTGATTAGCCTGATAAAAATTATGTGTGC
The DNA here is from genome assembly GCF_027477595.1 of Haemorhous mexicanus. Taxonomy (NCBI): domain Eukaryota; kingdom Metazoa; phylum Chordata; class Aves; order Passeriformes; family Fringillidae; genus Haemorhous; species Haemorhous mexicanus. The sequence goes on from NC_082381.1 coordinate 13,094,644, forward strand.
TAAGACTGCTGAACCTAATTGTAAAGAATGAGCACAAGTCAGGGAGAAAATCCACCAGTGCTAGTAGACAGTATTAATACAAAACCAAGTATAAACCTGCTGTTGGACAGCTTCAACACCCTGAATAATTCATATTGTGCTGAGACCAGTAATAGAGTCTCTATAACCTGCTAACCCCAATGCCTGATCCAGCAGCTGGCTTGTTGTAGGAGGATCACAGCCTGATATTGATCAGGACTCAAGTAATTGGGCGTGATGAGGTTCAGGTATCAGAACAATGCAAACAAGAATCAGCAGGTGATGAGAAAGCAATGTCTGAAACTGCTAGAAATGTATCAGATACCACTGTGGTTGATTTTTTTTTGCCTTTGCTATAAACCATTATGAATATGAGGAAGAAGTTCTTTATTCTGCTAATGGCTATGCACTGTAACAGATTACCCAGAAAGGTTGTGGGGTCTCCCTCAACAAAGACATTTAAGAATGGTCTGGACACAATTCAGTGCCGTGTCCTCTATGATGACCCTTGAGACAGGAAGGTTGCATCAGATGGTTAACTTTAGTCCTTTCCAGCCTGAAACATTCTCTGATTCTGTGATCTAGAAGATTTTGGGTAGAAAAAAGGAGAAACAAGTTTTACTTACTTGGGAGAATTCCATTGTTTTTAGCATAAAAATTTAAAAAAGGAAAGAAATCATGCTTCTTTATAGAGCTAATAAAAGGAACAAACCACTACACCACTACACCATGCCATGGAGAGAAGAATCAGGCTGATTTTTGTCAAAGGTCAGCATTGCACCATTTGAATTTCATGTAATATTAAAAAAATAAGGTTACATATTATATGTGCTGGAGCCCAGTTACTTGTTCTCATTAAACTATTTCCTTTAAGGTAAATGGTAAAATTAGGAGTACAGATTATATCAATTTATTCTGGCTGTTCTTGGTTTTGTTGGGTTTTTTTTCCCCAGCAATAGAAGGGTTTAAAAATAAATCAGCCATACTGCATTGCTTGAGTAAAAAAACTTAGAACTCAGATATAACTTCGAAAGAGAAATTTTAATTTATTTTTTAATTAATCCTAGGATTTTTAAAACTGCAAAGCATGTGATGGGTGCACACATATCTTCACATGCACTGATGCCAGACACTTGTACAAGGGCTAAATTTTAGCTGTAAGTGAGACTTACAAGGACCTTCCATCCTCTGGGAAATGGGACACACCACAGCAGCAATGCCACACATCTCTCACCACACACAGCCATGTGTGTTTTGCATACAAAATATTCAAATTACACATACTTTAAAAATCAGATTAAGGTTTTTACCAAGTTGTAATCAGTGTCACAACTATTGCATATTTAGACTTTTCTTTTTGTTTGGATTTTTCTACCAATTCATCCTTGCTGTGTATAGTGACAATATACATAACAAACCTATTATTTCTTTTTGATAAGAAAAAATAAAACACCTACAGCAATCAGAAAATACATTAGTTCCCACCACCCAAAAAACAATGCCATTTTTTTTGAGACTGGTATTTAGGAACATTTTTCCCTGATTTCTTCCTAAAACATAGGAAAAAAAGCCGAAAGTTTTCTGTCAATTTTTATTTACTTATTGGCAACTTAATTAAAAAAAAAAGAAAAACATATTAAGGAAAGCAAAGACTGGGACTACATCATGTTATTACAAGGGGTTTTTTTATTGCAAAGAAAAAGCCAAAATTTGCATTCATTTAATCTCCTTCTCCCATGTTTTCATTTCCCCTTGTACATACACATCCACCCTACACACAGTGCATGCATTTGGGACATTGGAATTATTATTAGCTCAGTGTGGAAGGTTTGATGTGTGATACTTTGCAGAGCTGCCAGGAGAATGACAGTCTACTTACTGCAATGCAAAGACTATTCTTCATCTATTTAGATCACTTCCAATAGTCTTACATCAGTGTCACAAAGAAGATTGCGCCTTCCAAAAGAACTTGCACCCCTCAGGGTTAGTTCTTTCTCCCAGAGAATTGAATGTCAGAATTTTGGATTTTTTATCATATGAAAATAAGGGTTAAACGCAATAAAATGAAGTGAAAATAAATGGCCCAGAATATAATAAGTAGATAAACTAGAATTCATGTTTCTAGTACATTGTTTCCAGAGGCGAGAACTTGGTTTTTGTAGTATAGGGATTTTTTTGTAGCAGTGAAGTTGGAACATATAAAAAATATTGCACTATGAATTCAAGTGTACAGATTGCAGCAGTTAAACATAAACTGCTTTCTCCTGGAAAATTCATTGCATGTTCTGTTCTATGAGATTTAAAACTTTAAATGGTGCTACATATGGACACCAGAAGACCATGAGAAATACCTCAGAAGCTAACTCATTTCTTACTACCTGTATCTCCATTCTGCTACCAGCACCCATGGCAAGCATAATTTTCCTTTGAGTGGGTTTGTGGATCCAAGGAGAGAAAGTGCCACATAATTTGCCAAATATAATATATTCTTGCTGAGGCTACAGGATCACAATGCTAGGTGCTATAGAAAAAAAAAAAAAGGCAACTGGAAGATTTACAGAGAGACTAAAGAGGATGGATAACTTCCTATAGTGATATAGCAATACAGTGTAGAGACAAGAACAAAGCAAAGGTTCTCAATCCTAGCCTAGAAGTTCCATCCTCCCCACTCCATTTCCCATCATGGTATTAACTGTACTTCTAAGGACTAATTTTTTAGGCTGTATTACCTGTAAGTGTGGGAACATTTTGTGTGGAGGAGTGCTGCTAAAAGGCCATTTAAAAGAACAAAAATACCATATGCTTCCTGGATTAATTTTGAAGCCTCATTAAGGTCAACATAAAAGACTCAGATACACTACTGACTTGGCGTGTACTTTCATTTGATCAGAGAGGGGTGGTATTTTTGTAAACAAAGTTGCTAATTTAACCCAGTCCTGAATAAACTTGTGTGTAAATATTCTAAGCTGCCATGTTGCTGTACCTTGGGAGAAGAAATGCCAAATAGATGCAAAGTTCGCTAATCCTAAATATCGACAGCACTTCATTTATGAATACAACAGACAATAAAGAAAATTTGTATTATCTAGCAACTACAAAGCTGTTTCCTACCAAACTAGGAGCCAGTTCTACAAACTGGTAATCCAAAACTGGCACAGAGGCTGTGTCAGAAAGGGTGTGTAATGTTTTTCCTGTTAACAGAACATTGTGTTTTAAATAAGGTTAACACCTTCAAATACTGTCATGTTATTCTTACTACTAAGAATAAATAAAATACTTGGGAAGCAAAGTCTGAGAATCTACCCTGAAATATTCCAGTGATACCAAATTTAGTTCTAATATCCATGAATATTTTTTAAAAAATAAATTAACTACACCCTTATAAAGTCTAAATGCATGATTCTACCCAAGCATTGGTTCTGTAAATAAAGTAATATTGATGTTAGTGAACACATAGTAGATTTTTTCAGACTGAAAAATATTTGCTTTTAAATTGCCAGCTGAAGACCTACCATTCTGTTCTAAAAGCTCTGACATTTATTTTAATGTTAATAAACCTTTTTTTTTTTTAATTTCAGTTACCAATAAGTGGAAAAAATGTAAGAAAAGTATTTATTTCTAATCTGACAGAATGAACTGTTTTGCATAACCTTACCTTGAAACTAATATATTCATTATTTGAAGTACAACCTCTGCAGAAATTTCACATAATCCTACAGTTCTCAGAATCTTATTTGATGCAAAGAGAGAAGTAATGATGGGCACATTTGGTCAAACCAAAAGTATTTGTTCCTCTTTAAATCTATTGACTGAAAACTTGTATTCATAATTCGATTTTTAATAGGCAACTTAATCCAACCCATGTTAATTTAAAATCATCTTTAAAATGTACATTTTCAAGGTAACAATTACAATACCAAAGGGCAAAGGCTGGCAGGTTATATAAATAAATTTGATATTAGGGGAAAAAGCAGAAGGACAAAATAGTAAATACAGCTGTTCAGCTTTTCCAACTTGCAAGTTTATGCCTCTATTTACAACTTCTTTATGAACATATTTCCTTAAAAAAAAAAATCTGTGCAAATCCAGTTTTCAGTCCTAAAACAGACTTTACATTCAGTCTAAAGAATGCTGAGTGACATAAATCTTTATCTTAAAAAAAACCAATCAGCAACAAATGTGAAACTTTTCAAAGGGATATCTTGATTTCTTACATTATTTATAAGACCACACTCTTTCCTTCTAAATTTTACTGTATTTTTTCCCTATCTAATTACTTCAACTCATCTTAATTTAGGATTTGTCCATTTGCTACCAGAATTTGTTCCAACATGTCAAAGCTATGCTGCTTTAGTCATGGAGTAATAATTATTCCCTGTAAGATGTTTAGGTGAAAATCATTGTGTAACTGAATTTCACTTAAGATCTGAATGTTGACAGGTCCTCAGGAAAATACTTCAACTGACCTACCCCATTGACTATGTGCTCTAATGTATTACATCCCTCTCTAATGTATTACATCCCTCTAAAGTCTCATAAGATGCATTTCAGAGTGTGTTAGGGCATTTTCTTTGAAGGAATTCTCAACCATTAGAAAAAATATAACTACTTTCATAAGACTGAGTTTAAAACATCTAAATATAGCAATGTAAAGTCAGCTACTTACTTTGCTGTTAGGAACGTAGTAGCAGTAGGAGTTGTGGCAGGTCAATTGTTCTATGAGGGCAATTCTCCCTTATCACACCTGGCACTTGTGTAAAATTTCCCACCAAAAGGCCTTTGATGAAAGATCCTACCTGGAAAGGCCACAATGTCTTTTCTAATATTTCACTTTTCTGCTGTCCCAGTCCTAATAAACAGTTAAATTTTTTGCAGTTTAAGTGCTTACTTTTTTATCTTCTTGTTGGGCACAGGGAAACTTTGTTAACCTTCTCACTCTAAAACTGGTGAATTATTAAACCTTTTGCTGTGGTAGTATAATTCAAAGTTCCATAAGCCCAAACCACTCAGTCCTTCCTAGCAGATCATATTTTCTGGATCTCCAATCACTGTCATACAGCCATACTAATCACCACGAATCCAGACTTTCATGGAGAAAGGCACAAATAATTGGACTTTTCTTCAACTACACTGTCATCAGTCATAATAGGATGTTTTCTTCCTCTCTTACAGACAAGCTTTTCTTCAGTAGAGATTTGAATTTTTTGTCCTTTTCTCTTTCATTTTTTCTGTAACACAATAATGCAGGCAACTCATTTCATCTGCAAAGGACCACACAGCCTTGTATCATCCAGACAGAAGGCATGTACAGATATTTAGCCTCACCCAAATATAGGCATTTATACTTGTTCTTGTTGCATTGCATTATCAGTAGTGTTGGCATCATCACAAATTTGCCAAGAGTATTTTTGTTTCTGAATTCCAGCCTGCAGGACTTCAACTTCCCATCTTATGCATAAAGCTAAAAAGACCACAGTGCATGGTAATCCAGGATTTCCGTCAATGACAGATCAAAGGTGATCCTTACAGAAACTTATTTTGACAGAAATAATTTGAAACAGCTTTGGGTGTCATTTTGCAAATGGATTTTTGCTTTTTGTCTTATGCTTTAATTTAGATAGATTGTAAGGGACTGTCAAAAACCTTACTATGTTAATGATATACATCTGTGACAATTACCATGACACTAAGTGCCATTCCTCTAACCAAATAATTGGCTACCTTACCATGGAACAGGAAATCAGAGAGAAAAATACCTGATTCCAAATTATTTGTTAAATCAGCCATCAGAAATTAATTTTTTTTTTCTTATAAAACTGAAGAGAAACAAATTTAAGAAAAAAAATTGCTTTCAACAATATGTACACTCTGTTTGTACCAAGTATTACTGTATTCTCTGCAATTTTGAGGAACTAGAAAAGTGCTGATGACATCACCACAAGAAAGGGAATGCAAAAGAAACACTCAAAATGTACATAAAAATGTACAGAACAGATTTAAAAAGACATGAAGGTTACTAATTGAGCATGTTCCAACAAATGTAGGACAAGCTCATGGTAATGGGAGGATGATGGGAGGGAAAAGAGAGGTGAACAAACAATTTGAAGGCCATACATCAAAGAAAAGCAGAACACACTACCACAGCATGAACAGGCAATGCCTCGCAGGAATTAATTTTTTTCTATACATACCTAAGACAATGAATAAATACATCGAGAATAGAACAATAATCATTTCAATGCTAAAAACAAAAATCAAAAAGAGCAAAAGCACAACATAGCTTGTTAAAGTCTGATGAGCTGATCAATCAGTACAGTAGTAAAAGAAAAATAAATTCATATGCAAAAATTTGCTAAAAGTGCAAATAAAAAATATTTAAAATACAATTAATACACATTTGGGTATTGCTTTCATATTTCTTTTTTGATGAAAAGTAAGTGAACGTGAAGCAAAGACTAATTATGTGTTCTTTTTAGGCAAATCCCAAAGCCATTATCAGGTCTTGTTGAATTTAATCTTTATCAGCCTCTGAAAGAGGGGGTGAGAATATTGTGTTTCCCATCCACATACCTTCCCAGCAGCACAGGAAGTCACTGGGCACACTTAGCCATTATGTACATATAGAATCTCTTATAGTCACAGATTTGGGGGCTGTTCAGGGGGCTTTCTAAATAAAAAGCAGGCACAGACTTGACTACATTTTGACTGCAACAGCAGAGCTTCATCACTGAACAGTAAAAGTCCCATCAACTCATTTTCCAAGAACCCACAGTTTTCCCCTTCCATCATCTGCAAGATGTGAACCATGTCACTTTAATGCCAGTGTTGATCTTAATACTGTTTTGGACATTGACCTGTAATTTTTGCAAGAAAGTATTTGTAATTCTCTGGAGCTATATAAATAATTTACAGCAATTAACTGCTGCTTCACCTGTACAAAAAGTGAAGACAGTGATCTATCACCAGAAGCAGAAAATTACTGAAGGTACTACTTCATCCAAGCTCTCAAAAAGGATGTTTCTGTATCCTTTTCTGTTGTGTTGTTTTGTTTTGTTTTTCAAAGTATGTATATTGAATGGTACTTTCTGCAGCAAAAAAAATTTAATTAGTTTTCAGAGATTTTTAGAGGTGCAAGCAGCAGCTAGGTTGCCAATATCAATATGCTGCTGTTCAAAATTCCTGCTGTTAACAATCAGCGCAGTTCAGAGTTTGGAATGATGCTTTTACTTGATGATATCAGAGGTCTTTTCCAACCTAGATCATTCTGGGATTATTCTTTTACTAATGAGGAGTGCCAATTCTAAAGACACCATAGCATCTAACTTCCATTTGCACAACCCCATTCCAGACATGAGCGTTTATTAAAATGACCAAGTGCAGCCTCTTACCAGCAAGAACTTTTCTTCTATGTTTGCAAAGTCTAATGCAAGGCGATATTATCTAAAATTTTCTCTTGCCACAACATATTGCAAGTCATACTTGGTTAGAACGACAGCTGAGTGTTAGTTAGGAAAAATAATCCAACACCCTGTGCTGAAAGAATAAGCCAGCATCTATAGGTGGTCAAAATTCTAATTTCCAGCTGCTTTTGCCTTTCTTGTCAGCTCCTGAGTGGAGAGATCATGTAAGCACAGGTATGGCTGGCATGTCTATCAGGGCAACTGACACTTGAGATTGAAGAATTCCAAGTTTTCTTAGTAATTTAGAACCAAAAAACGTGTATTTTCATCATAAATACAACAAAAGAAAAATATGAGACTTTGCTGAACTATTTCCTCTACGTTAATTTTGAGAAATGCTTGCAATCCTCCAGTACTAAAGACTAACAAAAGATAGATACAAAGTTATTTTAATTACTAGGAATGGAGGAAAAAAAACCGTTTGATATCTTTGAGGGTTGGGTGGTGCTTTTTCTTTTTTTTCTTAAGCAAAATTTCTGCGTTGGTGTAAGGCAGATTTTCCAGGCTTCAACAAACCAGATGGCCATCCAAAATTGTGATATGAAATTTTTATAGGAAGCTAAGAGCTGAACCCATCTATGGGAGAGATTTTTCAGAGATTCCAAACTTTTAAAAATAAATATTACAGCAAGATCTTATGTATCTACATTTGAACTGCAATGAGTCAATAAATAACCACAGTGATAATTACCTAAATTCTATATTTAGAAGGAACAGAACACATATCACAATAGCACATTGTGATATTAATGAAGCACTTGCTTCCTCCAAATGTAGAAATTCAGCAATTATCACCAGAATTGGCATGTATAAAGGTGCCGGTGACAATTTTAAAAAGGCATATTGCTTATATGATAGACCAGAATGCATGCTTTGGACCCAGTGCATTCTGTTACGAAGGATTCAGTGACACAGTCCCACACTGAGCCAAGCTTATGCTCAGCACAGCATTGGCTCTGGTGGAGAGGAAGAGGTGATTGCAAGCCTTCCTTCTGCTTGCCCCAACTATGAGTTGGCCAGAGGCCAACTCAGCCATCAGCACAAACTAGATCTGCTAAAAAGATGTTCTACTTTACACCAGCAGGTTTGGACCCCTGAGGAGTGCACCACTCAGGCAGCAGAGCATGTATTGAACTACAAACCTTTCCCATCAAACCTCTGTCAGACTCCTTCCCTGCTAAAAGGTGTCTCTGTGATGCTCTCAGGCATTTCACACACACAATTTAAGCCCTGTCAGAAAAGCTGGCAGGGCTGGGCACACCAAGCTGAAATGGCTCTCAGGCATAGGACTTGACCCCTTGAGCTTTAGGGTCACACTTAGTAATTCTCCTTTGCAGACCAAGATTTGGCCTGAAGACCTGCTGTCAAAGAAATACTTCCAGGCAGCTTGCTTTTTCAGACCTGCTTCACTGACATCATGTGCACACAGAGGAGAGATGCTTTGAGGCCTGCACATTGCACTGTGCCTCTCCAGCCTGCCTTTTTCTTCTTAACTCTATCCATCTTTTTTTCCTGGGTGAAAAATATCCTGCTTACATTTTTCCTTAGACTTTTTCATACCATGTGGTTTCCTATAACCCTATTGTATTTCCCTCAAAGAAAGAAAATAAACTTCCCATATCATAGGAAAGTGATCATTTACCACCTGGCTAACTGCAGGGTTTGAATTTTGGTTTTCCACCCTATTACATGCCAAGAAAAGTCAGCCACAAAGCAGAGATCTCTGTCAATGGATGAAGTCCTCTCTAATTCTCTGAGCAATGAAGGCTTTGTACTCATACTTCTCCTTCACATTACACTTGCTGTGCAGAAAGCACTGCTGAACTGCTAGAAACAATTTCTTTACTGTGTACTACCTGGCCAAGGATGCTGCAGCACAGCCTGCAGTGATCAGAAGGGTCTCCTTCTGTTTGGGTCATAAAAGAAAATTAATTACTGAAAGGGAAGGGTAGCCATTTTCCAAAACACAGAATTCAGTTGTTTTGCACATTCACCCGCATTCTGAATGTGTATATTCTGCAACAGAGGTGTAAGTTGTTGTAAGTTGTTACGGTGACTCTGCTCCTCTCTGCATCCTGAAAGATGAACTTCTGGACACCGCACATCCCCTGCACTCACACAGATGTGTGAAATGACTGCATACAGTCCTGATGGAGAGCATTAGAAGTCAGTCATGCTCCTTCAAACTCCCACCTCTGCCTCAGGAAGTATTGCCAGAAGTTGACTCCTATTGCTTCAGGAACATATTTGCAGGCAGATGCTCCCAGTCTCAGGGAGATGACAACCATCACACATTGCCAGGATGGGAAGACAATTGCAATATTTTGGAGCATTATGTCACTGAACATACACAAGATCATATGGAGAAGATAACATGCAAGGAAGAATTCATATACCAGCCATGTTAAAAAAGGAGATGAATAAAAGGACTGCAGCTCATGCTTTCCTTTTCTAAGAGGTGATGCTTCCAGAGGACACAGGGTGCAAAAAGCTCTCCATAGGAATCAACAGTGTCATGGTTTAACCCCAGACAGTAACCAAGTCTCACACAGCTGCTCATTCACCATTTCACCAGCAGGATCAGGGATAAAAACTGGAAGGGTAAAAACCAGAAAACTCCTGGGTTGTGATGAAGATTGTTCAATAGGGAAAGCAAAACCAATGCATACAAACAAAGTAAAACCAGGAATTAATTCACTGCTTCCCAGAGTAAGGAAAGTGTTCAGCCATCTCCAGAAGAGCAGGCCCCCATTACAGGTAATGGTTACTTGGGAAGAAAAGCATGATCACTCCAAATGTTCCCCACAGTGCTTTCTCCATTACCTTACTTTACATATTGAGCATGATGTTACGTGGTTTGGAATATCCCTTTGGTCATCTGGAGTCACCTGTCCCTGACATGTCTGATCTCAGCCTCCCAGGCACTTCCAACCTCCTCACCAGCATGGCAAGTATATGAGAAGCAGAAAAGTCCTTGGTTGCAGGAAGCCCTGCTCAGCAATAACAAAAAACATCTCTATATTATCAACCCTGTTTTAAACACAAGACTAAAACACAGCTACTGTGAAGAAAATTAACCCTACACCAGCTGAAACCAATACAAGAGACAGCCTAAGCAGATTTTTGAGAGGAGCAATTGCATTATTTCTACAGCATCTTGCAGAGATGATAGCATGCATGATTACATTCACATCACTGAGACTCTAAACATACCGATCTAAATGTCTGTTAACAAAAACTGCTTACAACTGACTCCACAGAATTAGAGCTCAGATACTTGCAGGGTCAGTAAGCTGATTCATTTAGCAGTTGTGCTGACTTACATCTCTACTACCACAATATAATGTCCTCCTCAACAAAGAGTCAAAGACACGATAGTGAAAAAAATTGCCACAAGAATCATAGAATCATTAAGACTGGAAAAGTGTTTTAAAATCATCAAGTCCATCCTTTGACTAAATACCACCTTGCCCACTGAACTATACAATAAAGTGCCACATCTATTCACCAGGGATGGTAACTCTACCCCGGGTACCCTTGTCCAATGCTGGCCACCCTTTCAGTGAAGAAATTTTTCCTGATATCCAACCTCAGCTTCTCCTGCTGCAACTTGTCCTGTCAGTAGTTGTATAGGAAAAAATACTGAACCCCACCTGGCTACCACCTCCTTTAAGGTAGTTGTAGAGGGCAATAAGGTCTCCTCTGACCCTTCTTTTCTCCAAGCTAAAAAGTCCTGTCTGCAAGGACGGGAGAGACAATACATCTCAGCCACCTAACCACTGATGTCTTTCTGACTTGGGAAAGGTTGTTAAAGTTCCCAAACACTAAGCTGGGAGCTCTTAACACAGCAACCAGAAGGGGACTGCTTGTCTCACTCTCTCTCCATCTGTTTCCAAATAAAACCTGAATTCTTTCTTTCTTCCTATCAGTAAACTGAACTCTTGAAAGTCATGTACTGTGTGGCACCTTGGTCAAGTAACCTAATAAACACAGGAATTGCTGCGTTTGAGAAAACATACAGGGGAAGCCCTGTGCCTGTCTGTGCCGGGCTGTAATGACAAAATACCTGCTGCAGGGCCATGTATCCCAAATATGAGCATTGGGATGTATTGAATGTGCATAGGCATTGCTAAGCAAGTGTGCAATCTGACTGCTCCACTCTGCTCTTCTCAAGATGCTCTTCTCTCACACAAGCACTTAGCAGTGGAAAGCATTGCACAATGACTCTCTACCAAAACATGTAGTTATAAATGAGCACACCAACTGGTTCTCAACACAGAACGGAAGAATTGGGTGGTGGAATGCACTGGGAATCCCCATTCTGCACCTTTTGTTCCAAGGCTGCTAATGTATTTTCCATGAGAATTTCTTCTGCAGTGGAAAAAACATTTTAGGCAAACAACTTATTTACTATTAGAATGGCAGGCAGAAAGGGGAGTATAACAGAGTTTTAAACAGAGACATTCTGTGAGAAAAATATTTTAAAATGCAGAAATATGTTTCAACAGTAGCCATATTTGATAAGAACTGACACTTCAAAGCCTCACAGTCAAAATCTTCTGAACGGCATTCAGATTAGCTGAATCACAATCTGCAGCACTGTTATGTGCATGCAAACTTGTAGAATCAAGTCTCTATTACTGAGTATGGGGCTAAACTACCTTAAGGATTTTTTTTTCACAATCAAATGCACTGTCCCTATGAAGATGGAGCCATATACCTAGATGGAGCCAAAATTAAAATTGACACCATACCTCCTAAAATGCAGTCTATGTTTAGTGTGCAATCTGCCATGAGTTTATTGATGTTGCTCCTCTGAGGTCATCTAGTTGATGGATGGACACAAAGATGAGGTACCTACCTCTGGAGCAAAGTCCTGAAGCAGCCCTCCAAGAATTTTCTAACTGTTGTTCAGCATCCTACCTATGAAAATTAAGCAGAGGATGCAAGGAGAAAAAAATAGGAGAGTTGGTGAAATAAAAGGAGTAATTATGCAGCTGAAATGAAGTAGAGGAGGAGGGATTGAAATGGAGACGAACACACACATAAAAGAGGTGCTCAGAACTAATTCTGCAGTTAAAATACTGCCATTCCATGTGCTTTTCAAAACAGCCCTCTTGTAACAGATAATCCATACTTGTCTCTTAATCTTCTCAGCACTCCTAAGCAGCATTGCAGTCTATTGACTGAATTGCTGCAAAACTGACCATAATTCCAATATCAACATCCTGCTACCTACAGCAGCCATAACCTCTGTAAAATAAAGTTCATGCACATAATAACAGGCACAGAAGAATTACATTTTAAATAACAACGGGTCTGTAAACATTCTATATGTGTACATATAACTTTTAAACATATCTTTTCTGCAAGAAGTGCATAACTGAGGGTTACAGAACATCTTTTAGCCTTTTCTCAGTATTTGTGATCTAGTTTTTTCCTCTGGCTGTTTTCCTAAGGCACAATCTGTTTTTAGGCTATGCAAACAACAACAGTTTTTGGCTTTTCATTCAGGGGAAGCAAGGCTTATAATGGCTGGAAAGGCACCTGAAGTGAGCATCACTGGGCCCATCTCTTCTACAGTGGTTTTGCTGCAGGGACAGCCAAATAAAATAATTTTATTAATAAACACAGTTCTATGCAGTGCTCCTTCTGAACATATGACTTAAGAGTGAAAATAAAAGGAGTGTACACTGCCCATAATTTATATTCTTGTGCTCACTCTGCTATAGCCCAACCACATATCCTTCTACAGCAATCTTGTGTCTTGTTTACCATACAGATTCAGCAAACATATACATAGCTGAATTCCTATGCAAAACTTGATTTATGATCACCAAATACAGTTTTAATTAAAACTTTCCCAAAATATCAAGTGTTTTTTTGATTTTCCAAGAGCAGTTTCCAAGAGCAGAGAGAAAAAAAAAAAAACAAACAAACAAAGCCTTACTTCTTTTACTTCTTTGGAATGTCACAAATATTATGTTTTCCTCCAAATTTGGACATAAGAGCTCATAGCATCAGTTTGCATGGAAAAGGCTACCTGTATCTTTAGCACAGCTACAGCCTTGGAAAAATCTCTTCATCTTTCCAGCTGCAGATTTGGCCGATAGATTTTAAGGGTGAAAGGATAAGAGAGGTACAATAAAGGAGTCACTAGTTAATATCTTAAACTGCTGTCTTGCAACCTGCCAAGGACCAGAGAAGATAGTTGCCTTCCATTTCCTAAGATCACACAGCATTTAAAATTTTGATTAAATAATGTAGCAAATGCTGAAAGCAGCTCTTTTCTGCTGTGTTGCCATGTTCATGGTCACACAGCCATGGATAAGTACATTGAGGTCCAATCAAGATCTTGCTTTCTTGATAGTATTAAAACACAGTTTTTCCCCGAAGAGTCAAAATTAGTTGAAGATTAAAGTTAATCAGAGATTTTTCCCCATCAAAGAGTTAATCAGAGTTTTTTCCTCATCAAAGAGTTAATCAGAGTTTTTCCCTAGCTTATCCATAGCAAAATCCCCATCTTTTCATTCTATTTCTTATGTAGAGTATCACTTTTTTTTTTTTTGGGGGGGGGTGGGGGGAGGGTAGGGGATGGGGGGAAGAGGAGTACAGAAAAAACCCACAAACAGTAATTCCACAGGTTCCATAAAATTCAGGTTGGTTATACCATCTTCCAAGCAGCAGAGCTCAGTCTGTTCTGAAAAGGAAGGCTCTTCTCAGACCCTCTCTGCTTTGCCCCATTATCACTGCCCTTCCTCTCTTTTTTCTGACCTGAGCCTTTATCTGAGCAAATTCAGCTCACAAAAGTTGCAGAAAGTTATCAATCTGCATTTCTTCAGTAGGTCCCTGGGTTGAGATTACTCTGAGGAGGGTGGTAGTACAAAGCTCCAGAATTGGGCACTAGGGGATTTCATTCAAAAGCAACACTCAAGCTGAGCACCATCTCTTATTGTTTCATGGTCATCCATCCCCAGAAAAAGAATTTTGAGGTTTTGGGGTTTTCCTGTCAGAAATATTTGCACAGGGGGGACAATATCTTTTAAGAGGATTCACCCACAAAAGGAAGTGAACCTATCTAAGCCACCAGCGCCTTGGCTGACTTCTGAAGCTCCAGGAGTTCATTGATATCAGGCTCACTGTGCTGGGAAAGATCAGGGAGCATATATATCCCAGGTCCTCACCACATAACCACTGTTAGGCTGTCATGCAATACAGTGCAGACAGCACCTTGGATCAGAAAACAAAATCCTCTTCATCTGCTAAGACAGACTCCGATGTCAGGCTGAGGAAGAGCCTGGTAAACTGAACTCATGGAAGAGGAAGTCTGACTTTTCTTACAGCTTCCTTGCAATCATAGGCTGGATTGTCCATTGCCCTTCATTCAGCAAGGACTAAATTACTCTAAACACTAATTTGACAAATCCCAAGTTGTTACATGTATACCTTAAAACAGCAAGCAAAGAAAACAAACCCAGAAGTTAGAAAGGGGCCAGGGAGAGATCCTTGGAAATAATATGATTATTTTTCTCCTATCTAAGTAGGGTTATAGCTGCAACAGAGACAAAAACAGCAAAAGACTTAGCAATATTTATCACATGTTGGACGCAGCTAGGTTTCATTCAGGAAAAGTGCAACAACTTCAGGTTGCAAAGCACAGGTTTGCACAAAATAAAAATTATGATCAGTATGAATGATAAAAGAGTTAAAGGGAGAAAAACCTTTCCAGCTGAACTTGAACCTTAAATTAGGATTTTAAATATATTTAAAAGAAAAATGAATTCTTCAAAATCTATAGAATTTTGAAACAGGTGTTTTAGCAGAGAATCAAACATCCAAGAACTGCAACCATCATTGTACCAAAAAGGAATATCAAAAGAGCCATTCCTTTGGAGATGAGTATGCTTCTCATGCATGGGGAAACGGCATGCCATGCTTTAGCACCCACTCCAAGACATGACATGTAGTCATCCACAGGTTTTTCTTCAAAGGGAAGGATGACACACAAAAAAGTAGAAAAGCACAGGAAAAAAAATTTCCATTGGGATAAGTTTTTTCAAAACTGGCAGGATGACCTTGCCTGAAAAAAACCAGGATTAAAGACAGGAGCAATCTAAAGCTTCCTTCCATCTCAGTCCCTGTCTTTTTTCTTTTTCATGTTTCTTCTTACCTGTTAACTTGAATTTCTCACCTTTTTCTTTTTTCTGTAATTTGTTTGCTAGCTTGTTCTATTAGATGCCTAGCAACTTGTGCGCTGATATTACGGCATTTTTTGAATACCTAGTCTCTTTTCTGATGCACAGAGGTTTTGCATTTGTTTGATGTGTTGGTACTTAGACTGTTTGTCTTGAAACAAAATACAAATGTTTAATAAATAATACAGTTCAAAATAATTTAGCACAGAAAATTATTTGTAAATAAAGTTTAGTAATATTAGTGTAGGTAGAAACAAACATTTGAGGGTGGATTTTTTCATTCTGTAATGTCAGTTTTGTAATTGCAGACAGGTTTTTTCATTGATGTCCTTCTCCCTTCTGCTGTTAGAACACAAAAGCAATTTTCTAATTTTCTTAGACCTGGTGATCTAGGCAAAGGTAGTAAAGATTCCCCTAGCCTGGCAGAGATTAAAGCACTGCCCCCTTTTCTTTGCAATCCCTCAGCAAATGCCGGCATGTACCACTAGCAAGCTAGGACATACCAAGTTTGTTCTGAACTATTGCCTGAAGCAGTAACCCTTGTTTCTCTAATAGACCTGGTTTTTCTAATAGAATTGTAGGCAGAAGCTACTTCTGCCAACAAGTCTGTTAGTTCTGCAAACTTCGTGGATCCCCATCCAAGTTCTGCTCACTCAGGTTGAAGTGAATGTCCAGGCCTACCTTTCTCGAAGCAGCTGGAGGTGTTCCATTCTCCAACTAAACTGTTAAACTGGAATTAGCACAAATGGTGGTCATCAACAGACTGTGAATGAAACAAAGAAACAAAAAACCCTACAAAAACTCAATCAAACAACAAAATGCAAAACCCACCAAAACAAAATAACAAAATCCCCCCAAAACATCAAAACCCTTTTAGAAAGTATTGCCACTTGAACGCAGTCTAAATATTTTAGCTTCTCTACCAAATACTTAAACAGGTAGAAAAAAAAAGGGGTGGCTGAAAGGCGGATATCCTACTTTTCATCAGTACCATGAAGAAGAAAACAGAAAAAATTTACTTAGTTTGTCTTAGTTAAATTTAAGGTGGTTTTGTCTTTTAAAGTAACTCCAAAGCAGGATTCCATCCAATCTTTTATCCAGTTTATTGTCTCAATGGGTAAGGAGTAATTCTATTTTTCAGATTAAACTTCACAAGTAGTATGAAATGCCTTTCTATGCAGATATTATGCGGGGGGCCACATGTTTCGTGGAGTCAGTGGTCAGAGACAGGGACAAAACACACCCAGATGTCCATGTGGCAGTGCAAAATGAGAGCATTTTATGTATGAACCCAGCCATATATAAAGGGTTTTAAATGTCCTGATCCAAAATGTTTATTGGTCTGCTCTTAGCACTGCCCAGCTCCTGGACCACTGAGATGTCTGCAGCTTAGGATGGAATGTAATTGGGTGAAGTCTCTGTCTGTATTCAAATACATCCTGTCATCACTCAGACAGGGACTTGTTCATGTAACTGAGCTGGGTTTCTTATTTATAGCCAAATTAATTGCCCAGTACAAGCCAGCCTACACTGTGACATGCAGGAGCCTTCACTAAAATAAAGAAGCTACACCAGCAGTTACACTGTCTCTTCCGTGCTTTTGAGTCAGCTCTATCGCTGAAGGCCTTATTCTAGTCTCATTCAGGAAAGTCAGAAAGTTACATGTGGAATGAGAAGTGATTGCAATACCCAAAAACCCAGGTGCTGCTTACTTTCAAAGAGACTCTCAAATGTACCATGCCTGGACTACTTTTGAAAGTGAAAGCAGGTCATTCAGATTCTGACTCTCAGATGTATTTGATAACATATACATGTTTAAATAACTTGCCTGTCAGTGCCTCTGAGCCTACATTACATTGCTAATGTAATTTAGCTCATGATGCTAAAACTGCAATAGAATTACTGCGAAAAAATCACATGTGGGAAAATCACATGTGGGGCTGAGATCCTAACCTTCTCCCGTGATTTGCCTCCGTTTTTTGCTAGGAAGAAGGCGTTATTCTGAACATGGTTTCTATATTTTTGTTGTACAAAAGTGAAAAACTTTTCCATATTAAGAGGAAAAAATTAAACAAAAAACCTGACACACCTGAATTGCAGACATAGTGAGACCAAAATATCTTTCTGGTGGTAGCGATTACTGGCTTTGTCCTTCATGCAGTTTTTCTCTTTTGTCTCTTTCTCCTTTTATTATAACATAGTAATAATAGCAGTCCATCACCTGTACTGACAAGACTGAGATGATTTACTTTCCTTCCCCTAGGAGGCTGCTTTCCCATGGGCTGTCCTTCTGCTGGGGTGACAGCAAAAATGAAGGACCCAAAGGCTTTATCACTCTGCCCCAGTTAGACCCATGTAGCTCCCTAGGACAGCATAATTAACTCTGTCGCATTAAAGCATTGTGGCAGCCCATCAACCCTGGTACTTGATAGATCTGTTCTAGTTACTCACAGCACTGTCCATTCTGTTTTGAGACACAACTACAGTAAAGCCTGGAAATAATGTCATTGAAATCAATGACCACTGAAGACTAAACTGTACATTTTAAATTTAAAGTGAAAATGCCAATGATACTTAAAGGTAGAAGGTGCAACATTCAGCGAGATGATGTTTGTGTGTCTCCAAACTTCTGTCTGAAATATCATCCAGCACATAATGGTCACTTGACCAAAAAACTCTGACTTATCTTAATATGTAATATAAAATACTAAAAGCCTAACTGTGCTGCAATATTTTCCAACTAGCAGGCAATGTTATACAAAACACAATTGTGCTAAACTGATTTTAAGGTGAAAACTCCTACAATTATCCTTCTCCCTGACACAATTTTAATAATTAACTTTTAAAAATGTTGATATTTCTAAAGGACATAGACGAAAACTAAAAACTTAGAAATGCATTTGGTTTTGAATATGAAATGTAACCTGTTTAACAACAGGCAATCTTTGATTTTTAGGATTCAAGATCTGCACATATTGCAGTGTCACCTCTCAGCATTCCCCACTGTGAACCTCAGGCTCATGGGAATGACCAATACTAATGATCCCTGAACTGTTTCCCACAGCCAAATGACAGCTGTGATTCTTTAGCCCCAGCTCTCTTCCTTAGAGCTTATTCAGTGATAAGTTTATGGTGCTTCCTCTGAAGCGTCCCATGCTGGTTTGGACATTTATCACCCAACCTTACCATCAGAAGATGCATTTTCCTCATAATTCATAGTCTAGTGCCTACTTCACAAGACCATGGGTAGTAGGAAAATGCAGGTTTGTGTATATGCTGGGAGATGACCATGTCATTTATCTTATTGCCATCTTATATCAGTGGAGGTGGAATAATGGTGGAACTTCATGCAAAACATAGAGGAACTCTGTCTGAAACAATGGGTTCAAAGAACCTTTGGGCATTTCTAAACCTGGATACTCTGCTAAATCTATTTCAGGTTTGAGACTTCTATACTGCCACTGTAGAACACATAAGAAATATCTATATCAAAGAATATCTGCTGGCATAGAACCAGTAAAGTGCTGTAAAAGCGAAACAGGAATTATTCAGGTGTCCTTACCCAAATCTATGGCAGTTAATCAACACATATCCAAGTAAATCCATGGCAGATTTAATATATTCTATTATTTTCCTTATCACTCCATTATAATGCAAATAACACTAAGAACTTGGTCTTTCCATGTTTAAAAATTATCCTTAAAGCCAGGATACATTTCTGAGTTTACTGCTCAATCTATTATAGCTCATGTGAAAAAAAAAATCTGCACCAGATAAGCAATAATCCCTCCAACAAGAAGACTTCAACGCTTTACAAGTGAAATGGAGCTCCCCTGTTTAGTCATAGCTGAAAGTAAAATCAGTCTGAAATTCTGACCAGAAAGGGACTATACAAAACCCTAATGTTGTTCTGATTCTGGCTTGTTCCTGCAAAATAGGGTGATGCTCCTGCAGAATTTTTACTTAGGTAGAGAGAAAGGCACTAATAGGAGAAACAGATTCCAGATTCAGATGTGGATTTCAAACCCCTTCTTTTCCCTCCCCAGTCTCAGCTTTTCCAAGCAGTATTTTATTTTTAAATGAGGGCAAAACCCAGTGTCTTTAACTTCATAACTTTTTGCTCAGAAACTCTAGCAGTGTGTGATAGTCTGGTTAAGAGCTGTTTATCCTGCAGCCATGCCAGCAAAGCAGTGCACCCTTGATCTTTCCATATGAGCTGTTACACAGAGAGCAGGTTTCACAGCAGGTTCCATGGCACAAAAGACATCACGATGCAGAAATAATGCTCCAAACAGCCAGACACATTCTCACTTCTACAAATGTCTGAGCAAACATCCGCATCTGGTATTCTAATTTTTTTGGTTTTGTTGTTTCAAAGAATTATGAGTATTAGCTCCTGTACTGTGCCATTTAGAAGTGATTTCAGTGACTCAAACAAAGAGTTCTTGCTTTGGATCTGGCTGGAATTCGGTCACTGTAACAGGAGCTCATCTTCAGCATGTTCTGTGCAGAATAGATTTGAAATACAAGGGCTATTTTTTCATCACAACAGAAAAGCTAAAGATAAGCTATTCAAAGATGGCTATCAGAAAACCTGCATGTTTTTCATAGTTCTGTGTAGCTGCATATTCAAATACCATTTTAGTTTATACCAAGAAAAACATTTTTTGTCCATTTTGAAATATCACTGAAGTTCTCATTCAAAGTGTTGCTATTCCATCTGGGTAGTAAAAATGAGACAAGTAAATCCTGAGCAAACAAATCAGACTTTTGCACCTCACTCTGTAAAGACAAATATTAAAATTGCAAACAGTAGATAAATAGAAACATTCTAAAATGCAAATTAATTGTTACCAGCAATGTAAGGCCAAGACAGTAAAGCGATCTCATTAAGAAGCTTTATGGAGGCCATAGATTTAATTATCAGGGGCAGTTGTACAACTCGTTCTGACCTTCTAGCAGCATTTTTGGTTTGCACAGATGGGCCATAGTGCTGTCTCTTCCCTTCATCTATATTTTCTGTTCCCCAGAACAGGAAAATTACTGAAATTTGTAAGTATTCTGCTCAGCAAAGCTCTCACCCTTTCTTGTCAGTCTTGAATACAGCAAGCTTTCTGCTGGCAGTAGAGGTGGAGACAATTTTTGAGTCTGTGAAAATCTTGTAAGTTTCATTCCTTAATAATTATTATTCTGCAGTTGGCAAAGATTAAATGCAGCCTGTTCTCCCTGCTCATTTTCTGGTAGCAGCAGTAAGTCTCCTACATACTTAAACCATTTCTCATGAACGTAGAGGATGGAGGACAAAGACAAAGCTTAAACAGCTGGCTTAATAAATAAGGAGTTTCAACTGTTTCACGAAGAATATATAACTCCTTTCATTCACCATGAAATAATGAAGTTTGGGTGCTGGTAAAGGATATATACCATACTTGGCCACGTTAGTTGTACAAAGAAGGGCAAGAAGTTGTGTGTCTTCACTGGAGTTGTTTCCCTGCAAGGAAAAATGAAACTGTCCGCAGAACACACACGCACAAAACAAACCAACCGAACAAACAAAATAATCAACCAAACAAAAAACCCCAAACCAACCAACCAACCAAAAAAAAAACTCCAAAAAACACACAAAGTGAAAAATAAACAGCATCAAAGACTAAAAACAACCCAACTACAGAGTATTGAAAATTCCACAAAATAAAGCCCTGAAAATATCTTCTATATAATTGTTCTTCACAAAAATAAATTCACCCTGCTTGCTGGAAGAATGTCAGGAGTCCCTGCTCCTATCATTCTGGTTATTCCTTTGCGTAATTGGTCCTGTATTTCTCTCTCACCAAGTAAATGCATTAAAAGTATGTGTTGGCATTCAATCCTTGTAATATTTGCCTTGAAAATTTTGGGCATATCACTGTCAGAAAACATTTTCCACTCTACACCTCTGTCAAAAAAAAAAAAAAAAAGAGAGAAAATATCCTAAGTGTTGTGCCATCTTCAGAACTTTATTCTTGGAGGAAAAATCTCATATCACGAACACATATGTGAAGAATGAAAGCTTCTGCATAAAGTTCCTTATTGGTCATAAAGAACAAGAACAGTAGAAAGCACAACTTTCCTCTGCAACACTGTGTAAGTGGATAAAGTAATATCTGACTTGACCATTTCTGATGTATTAAAAAAAATTCTAAATGCCTGTAATTATACTGCCAGATAATGAATATATAGGATTCCTCAAATCTCAGTTTTATATTTTTTTATGTTAAGAGGACCTGTCCTACAATTGCCATGACACCTTCCTTCATCTTTTCTGATCCATTTCTCAGCAAAGGTTAAAAGAAAGAGTTTCTGCCTGGGCTCATGGCTTATGACCCACACCACTCAGGAATTAGGGTGTCATTTAAGGCAATAGCTTTCCCACAGAACCCAGTTTTGAACACTAAACTTGCTTTTAATGAATTTAACTTTTAAAAGCAATTTTCTTAACATTGAAATATCCTTGTATTAAACTACCATGAAAATATTTGTGTATTTCCCAGCACTGATGTTTCATTTCTCTTTGAGACATCCTAACTGCATTTTACTTTTCCTTATGCTGGGTACCAGCCCTATATTGCCTAAGCTTCACACAGTGTGGTTGCATTCACTGCTTTAATCTTAAATTACATACATTTTCTTGTCACTCCATGTGTTTCTAATTGGTTTCCCAAGCACCCGCAGTAATACAGCTGCTCTATTTGGCAGCTGCAAGTGCCCACAAACTCTTTTGTCTTCTTCTTTGACGCTGTTCTAGGTGTTGTCTTTTGGCACTAAAGTAAAAACAGTTATAATCAGATGTACAGTATAAAAAAACTCCAAAACATCTGCATGTAAGCTATCTTCATATAAGAAATTACAAGCAAAATAACCAAAACCAGAGAATAAATTTCCAAGACATGATTGGTGGTGGAGAAGACAAAGGCAAAGGTATGGCTGACCACAGCACCCTTGTCTGAAAGCTCATCACACCTGCATCCAGGGCTGCCTGGCTTGGCTTAGGAGGTTGAGCTCTCTTCCTAAACCATTCTGTGCATTTCCTGACTGGATAATGACCCACTGGAGGTTGCTGTTTTATGGTGGAAAATATAAATATTCTAAAATTCTCAGGTTCTTGCATAAACAGCCAGAGAGTATCCTTTTAAAGCACTATCTTTTATGAATAGCAAGGGGGTGAGCACAGCAAGGTGCTTCTCAAACTGCCTGCAGATGAGGACCAGTGAAATGCAGTGGGGGAGCCAAAAAGGGAAAGGGCTGTGTTATTTTTACTGAACATGCTGAGTAAATGGGTCTTCACTTTGGTGTCTCTGATCCCACCTTGGGAAGGCATGAAACTGAAAAGCACAGTGCTCATTTTATCTCTCACACAAGAACGAAGAGTGCAGCCAAACACAGTACTGCCTGAACCTCTGGTTTGAGGAGGTCTAGGTCTTTTAAAACCAGTCCCCAAACACCTGAGTATGCTGAGTGCAGAAGTCCTCAGTTCATAGGTGTGCTGGGCTGTGAGCACCAGTCTAGATCCAAGCTGGAAAGCAAACTGCACCTAACAGGGCAGTTAAACAGTGCTGCTCCTGTGTCTCTATCACCACAGTCTTGATTTACTGGGCTAAATAATCTAGTAGGTCTGTAATATGAGTTTCTGGTAGAAAGTGAATTACTATTTTTATGTAGGAAGGAACAGAAAAAAAAAAAGTAATGAGTGAGTCTCAATCTCATGTTTAGTTTTTATACAAGATCCTGCAAAACAGGTTAAAAACAGTTATGTAGGACAGAGAAATCTTTGCTCAATAAGACAAGGGTGCACAATCCACACATGCAATCCTTGTGATATTTTTACAGAGTTGAGCTTTATATGAGGGTAGGAAAGAACTTCTACAAAATATGCTGTAGCAATATAAGTTTTCTATTTGACAACTTAATTAAGAGAAGAAGAGTTAGTGTAGGGTATGCAGAATTCATGATGAATCATACAGACTTCATTTTAGTGTTTCAGTTATGCACATTGCTAACTGATGAACAGCAACATAGAATTTTCTGGTAATAAATATGGTATCTGTTGAAACTGATAACATTAGTTCAGTAATTACTGAGCCATTATTGTCAGGCATCAAGAAAAAAGAAGTGGAAGGATTAACTTCAGTTATTAAAGTTTAGTATCAGCACTGAAGAAATGTGTGAGGGGTATTTGCCTACAGGCACAATACTTAGTGCTAGTCCAAAAGGCGACACAAGGGGCACATGGATCCAATTAGGAGGCAAGGGAGAGTGGAACAATAGCTTAATGACTGGAGAACCAGAGTGAGAGTTGGGAGATTTGTGTTTGATTCTCACATCTACCACTTTCCACACAGCTTTCCTGTGTGGTTAAGTCAAGTTATTTCTTTTTATGCCTCAACTCCCTGTCTGAAATAACAATAACATAATATGCAATACACCCCTCACCCAGAGTTTTGCTGCAATTAACTCCTCTTACAGAATTGTCTTCCAATATTATGGGGAAGTATCAAATATGCTACCATAATATGAATAATTGCTAATGTGATTGTTCTTTTAAGTCATGGGGGGGGCAGGGTGGGTGGGGAGGGGAGCTAGGTGGGGAGGAATTAAGGAAGCAAATCCTTCCTATGCAGGCACTTAGAATTTGACTTTGAGACCTTGAGAGAAAAGGAGGCAAATTTCAGGTCATGAATCATTTCTAAACCAGTGTTCTTAAAATACCATTCTGCATTCAGACTTTCCAAGGAAAATTTCCTTTTTCTTTCTCCCAAATATGGTGAGAAGGAAGGCAATATCGTCCCTGACAGAGCTGACAGCAGAGAGTGATGGATGAGAATTTAGCGGCAAATCCAGCCAAATCCTTTGGTTTTGATCCCAAAGAAAGCTACTTTCTGAAATACAGAAAATTAAAAATTTGCAAGAGGTGAGAACACCTGCCGATGCCAGGGGTCTTATATCACAGCAACTTGTTTTCCTTTTACAGTAACAGCAGCTTGAAATCAAGTATAGACATTTATTTCTCCAGTAACCTATCCAAAGTTACTTATACTATCATAAATACATACACATGAAATAGGTTTCTGCTATAACTGCCTTTGAGCGTGTTCATAATTACCTCTACCAGGATTGTTGATCAAGAGTGTCACCTTAGAGAACAGCTGGAAATGGCTTCTTGTGCAACTCTCTAAGGAGCAATATCTACTTCACCTCTCTTTGTCAGAGACCAATAATGCACAAAGCACCTGACTCCTATATCCCAAAAAAATATCTTTTAGAAATTCATGTTGCCTTGATGAGAGGTTCTTTTTTCATCAAGTAAAGCACTAGGATGCTAAATGTATGGAGCAACTCATGTTAGGCATTTTGTATATTATAACAGCAACAAAAAATACATGCTCTGACACTTTAGTGCTCAAAATATTACTGAGAGAGAGATGAAGAGGAAGATAAAGAAGCCTCTCCCTTTAACCTACAGGTTTACATAATTTTTTGAAGTCTACATAGAAGACATGGAAACAAAGGCCATGAAGAAGCAAGAGATTACTTCCTGAAAGGATTTAGGCAGAAAAACCAGATAAGTATCAACACAAGATTTGAGAAAACTCTACCTGATGTGGTAGACCATTGTGCTCAGCCTAGTCCTGTCATGGATGTCCAGTGCTAAAGTTGTTCTCCAGTTTATCCCACGTTTGATTGTTACTAGAAATTACTCCAGTGGTTCCAACTGAATGTCTTTGTTTTT
This sequence comes from Haemorhous mexicanus, assembly GCF_027477595.1. Taxonomy (NCBI): domain Eukaryota; kingdom Metazoa; phylum Chordata; class Aves; order Passeriformes; family Fringillidae; genus Haemorhous; species Haemorhous mexicanus. The sequence goes on from NC_082381.1 coordinate 13,120,083, forward strand.
CTTTTTCCCTCTGGAAAATGCTGACTTGTTAAAATGTAGATGATTCATGGGAACAGATGATTTTAATGAAGTTCTTGTTGAAGCCAAGAAAATTGGAGCACTGCCATTTTTGAAAACCTTACTTAGAAAGGTTTCTAATATTATCCCATGTGACTTTCTGCCTGTTCACCTGATACACTGCTAAAGAAACCAATCTCCCTCAAGTCCCAGGCCATGGACTAGCCATACCTGGAAACACAGATACTCAAGGTGTTGCCTCAAGAGTTTGCCAAGGCTTGGAAAAGTTCAGGTAGAAATATTTTGAAATTATTGAAAAAAAATAGAATTTTTATTTTTGTTAAGCAGAATTGTGGACATATTTAGGAAGACATTTTGAAAGTTTGTTTTTCACTTGATATTTTTTCTCTATTTTTAATTTTTCCACTGAATGCTTGACAGCAGAGTATATTTCTTTGGCTTGTAGTTACCATTGCAAAGCCACTTCAATTCATCAAAAAAAAATTGCACCAGCCCTGGTGACTTTCTCCTCAGACAAGATGGCTCTGTGAAAGAACAGACCCGTGGAGATGCCTTTGTCATTCGCTGTCTGTGGAAAGACCTGCAAGGCTAACTGAAACTAGACTCATATAGAAATTCAAGACAGGTACACTTCAGAAAGATAAATCCTATTCATAAACATTAAAGTCCTCTGAATTTAGAACAGATTAAGCATGCTGCCTACTCTAACTGGAGGACGTAATCTTTTTTCCATTCAGTTGCCTAGTTTGATACTTTGTATTCAGAATATTACAAAGCAGAATTGGTAAACATGAGAGTTTGCATCCTGAATTTAGTTTTTTTCCCTAGTGTCTGAAGCTATTACTCCATTTTCTTGGCTTTTCAGTGTACCAAAATGGCAGCTATTTTCACATTCGTCTAGGTATGGTTGCCACCTTTATCAAATGTCTATTTAGCACCACTTGTTACCTTCCTCTTGTGTTCATTGTCTCACCTTTATCCTCAAGCTTTAATGACTTTCCCCTCCTATTCCTATTGTAGCAGGTTACCCTGCAGTTTTCCTTTTTCTGTCTCAACTGTGAATAAGGGATGCAACTTCCCAGTTTTGGCTATTGCAAAAACAGCTTTGTGACAGCAGCTGCTCATTTTGGTGCTGGTAAGTGGCTGTCAGAGGTTTAAAATTCTTCATTGTTTTCACATGCCGTTTCTATGACATTCATTGTACATAACCTCTAAAGTACACATGTGGTTTCTCTCCCCTTTTCCAAATGATTTGTAGTGTGTTGTAATCTACTGTAGGAAAAAAACCTGGAATTCTGTTTTCATTTGGCGCTTCTTTTACAAGGAATATTCATAATAAGAAAATTTGTTTCCAGACTTGGAGGGTCTGCAGGCCTTTAGATGTCTGAAAGGATTGCATACTCAAACCTTTTTTATTTTAGATGATTCACGTTCCACTGGACAGATCTCTTTGAGTACAGGAAAAGTTCCCCTTGGCTGTTCTTTAAAATGTGAAACAAGATTTTGCTCTTACAACAAAAAATACTGCACTAATCAGTTTACAAAGGTGTAAAGCATTTGTCAGAACACAATGCCAGCAAGACAATTTTGTTTAACAACAATCTTAACAGCAAGGGTCCCTGGGATGGAAATAAGTAATAAAACAAAAACTGGGATGAAACTTTGAGAAGCCACCTCTTTCCTATGCATCTACAGTGCAATGAGATTTCACACAAAACACTGGGGGAAACTGGATTCTCTTTCTGTGATCCTGAAATCAGTATTTGAGCTACAAAAGTAGACACATTCCTTAACATGAGAAATGAAGGACAGGAGAACCAAGTCTTTGCATAAGTATGCCCACCTCTAACCAGGTCATCCCCAAATTCAACAGTTTTATTGACAATCACAATGAGATTAAAACCAAATCAGTTTTGGAAATCATGTTCTCAGAGTACAAAATTTACACACAACTATGCATTTTAGATATAGCAGAATCAAACCAATCCAATTTTAATGCCTTGGTATGGAATTAATCTTGTGCTTATGCACATAGAGGAGTATTTCCATAATCCAAAGCATGAGGAAAGCTGAGAACATCTAATTTTCCCTCACCAGCTACTACATGGATGAGACAACATTTTATTGAATAAAAGCTGCTCTTTTTTCTGACTAATTTGCCTTGCTTCTGTCCTCAGATCATCGCTGACCCCATTACATTATCACAATCAGTCTGCACACCAAAATGAGCTGATTGAAACACAACTCTCAGCAGAACTGGAACAGCCCCTTAGTTTATTTTTTACTTTCATGTGTGTGAGATGGGGAGAGAGAGCAAGAAAGGGCTATTGAACTTTAAACTTTGCAATTAGCTGTATTGTGGGAAAGTTCCATTTTTAGGTTTACATGAAGGACCTACCTCTGAGAATGTCCTTTTAGCCTGTGAAAAACTAGAATCACCCCAGAAAGTCTCCAAAAAATTGCAGCCCTGAGAGAATTTGTATAAAAATAAACACTGGATTATTTCAGTACTACTCCCTTGAGACAATGAGACCAAATTACTCAGTGCTACTATCATAATCTTGACAGAGAAAGGGAAATTAGCAACTGATGCCAGGGCTTTTTTTTGTTTTGTTTGGGGTTTTTTTTTTCCTGTCTTCTTAGTGCAAAGTAATACTTGGAAGAGGCAGCAAAAGCAGGTTAAGCTTGTGATTTGAAATAGACTCCAATCTGAGACCAGGCCCTGGAGGACAACAAACCAAGCAAGAAGGAGCACTTTTAAAAGTTGTACACTGGAATTCACAAAAATACGAGTGTTTGAAAAGTATCTCCTGACAGACACAATCCAAAAGCAGAAAAATTCTGGTTTCTAGAGTTCAGGGGATTTTTTTTTTTTTATGCTTTTTGCCAAGCATTTTTCTCAGGTGAAATTAAGACATTGGAGACACAAGGAGTGATCCAGGGCCCCATACCACTATAAAAGGTCTTTCTAAGCCTGGTCAGAAAAATCCTTCATTTCATGGAAAAGTTATTATGCTGTGTTTTCGCTAGAAGGGCTTAGAATCCCACATTGTAAAAAACCCCACCCTTTATTCAGCATTGGTCCTGGTAAATGATGGTAAGAAAACACATGAGATGTTGTGATTTCAGTTACCTATTGGTGATCTCTAAAAATCAAGAGAAAGATGTGTAAAGCATGGATCAGGAAGTCTGAAGCAGGATGATCTGAAGTCATGATTCTAAAAATTTATGTATAAGACAGGAATTTGAATGAAGGCATCTTCTCCACAGTTATGAACTGCTCCACATTACTGATCAAAGTTGAGCAATTCTTTTGTGGAAAATATGTATCAAAACCCTTCTGAGAGGGCTTGTATTGACTCAGAGAAGAGAACAAGCTGGCATTGTCCCCAGTTCAGAGCAATGCTTCAAAGCAGAGACTTCATTAATGGTCTGACATTTGAGATGTGAGTTTCAGAGTTTAACTTACTGTTGCTCCCTTGCATGGCACCAGGAAGATCAGGAAGAGAGTATAATGCAATAGGAAAAAAAGGACAAACAAAGAGGGAGAAGGTGTTATGTCTGCGGTCTTGGCTGACTCTGGATTCAACAGTCAAAAAGAGTTTCTACAATCTGAGCTGGAAAGCCAGGATTTTTATCTGGCATGTAAAGAACTCATACTTCCCTGGCATGAAACACAGATGGGATCCCTCAGCAAGCATTGAAAAAGCACAAGTAGACACTGCTGCAACCCTTTGGCAAAACTCCTTCCAGGTAACCCAAGAGTGAATAGATTTTGATCCTTTTGCTATTGTACTGGCCAACAAAAGAAGATGAAGGCAAGAATCTCCAGTATGAACTAACAGAAAGCAAAGAAATTGCTTCACAACATGGAGAAAATCAACACTTTCAGAAGAAGAAGGGAAAAATATATATGTTTTTAGCTTCACTGACCAATGACATTAATAAAATCCTTCCAAAATCACCATACAACTCTCTATCTACAGTGAAAATTCAATATCTAATGGCATTAACAATATCATTAATAACAAATGTCTGTTTAATTACTCTTGCTGAGATTAAAAAGGCCATTATTCTTGTAACACAAGAAAATTATTAGCTGAAAAGTCTTTTAAATGCCAAATGAACCACCCATAAAGGCACAGAGTTTCTTATTTGAAGGTACGTCTGACATCCAGGCATTTGTGTTGCTTGGAGGAGTATTACCCAGCTGGGCTGAAGTTCATGCTGTGACATTGAGGAAATGCTGTTACATTTGAGAAGATCAGATGAAGATACAGGACATTTGATAACAATGACTTTCATTTAGAACTCTATAAAATGTACAAGGATAGAATGGGGTTCTCAGAAGTAACTAAATCACTTATGACCCTTCATCTGAGTGAAAAAAATAAATAAATTCTTCTGAGAGATGGATATATTCCCCAGCAAATTTTGAAAATACTGCCCCATAACCACCAGCTTTTTCTTGTCATGTTCTGAAAGGGACTTGCACCAATGCTATAAGCCCTAATGCTGTGGATTATGCAACGTGCACCTCCTGTAACCAGATCCTCAGGATGATAAACAGACCTGTTTGCCTTGTTATTCAAGAGAGGAAAATATAGCTAATGCCATAGTGCCTGGATCTATGTATCAGTCTGCCTGATATCAGTTTTTTACGAGTAGTAAACAATGTGTATGCCATCTTTAGAACTGAACGTGGTCGCGAATTGTGACAAACAATCCCATTCTTCTGCAGCTGCAGAAGTAATTACATCCTTCTAAACCTTTAAACTCTGTACTTCTGGAGTACAGGGCAAGCAGAAGATCTGATCTGTGGCAGATGGAATGGTAAATGCATTTCCCTCTAAGCTCTATGGATGGTGCTGGAAGGTTATAGAGAAAAATTATTGCAGTTCACAGCAACAGCAAAGAGGGATGAATTTAGGAGGATAATTCACTCTGAGATCAAGAGTAGCCCTCAGTTTATGTGCCCCCCAAATGGCTCACATACACATCATGCATGCTCTGAAATCACAGGAACAGCAGTAAGAAGTGTAGCTGTCAGAAAAGATACTCAAGTGATCTATATCTCAAAAACAATGCTAAAAAAGGCTCCCTGCTCAGCTTGTTTTACTAACCAGAGGCTACACACTGATGTCTGTTAAATATCTTTAAAAACAATTCTATTATCTCTCCATTAAAATATATTTTTAAGGCTGGGTTGAGGAACGTTAGAAAATATAAAGCAACATTTTATGGTCAAGTTTGCTAAGTGCTATATTTGTCTTTGAGGCAAGGGCAGTCAGTGACTTACCTCTTTCCCTCATTTCCCTAGAAAATACTAACAGTCATAGATGCAATTATCATTGATGTGATGGTAACAGGAAACCGTGAAGAGTTCTTCCACTACTCATTGCAATACCAGGACGACAAATTGAGAATGAGTATCATATTGTCAAAAGAAGAGATGTACGCCAGATCTCAAGAATAATTCAGAGGCACTAGGTCTACTTCTAGAGCATATTTACTCTGTTCCTGACAGAGACATCTACCAATACCAATACTCCCATTTCATGTCTATTTGGAGGTGATTCCATTTTTCCCATCATGCTGCCTAGGGACTTCTACTACAGTGGGATGTAGATAGTTCCCTATTAAAAAAACAACTTGTCATGATAACACATCATTGATTAGCAGTTACAGCTCAGGGATACACCTCCCATGTGACACATGGGATGCTTTTACATAGTGAAAGCATACTGAGTTGATGTTATGAGAAAGTAGATGTCAGAGAACCTAAGCAGTAATTTTGAAAACCACTAAGTTTGGCTTCTAAATAGAAATCTATCTGCCTCACCCTACTTACATATGTCCAAAAGCCTTGTTTTGCTGCCACTCTCCAGCAACATATAAAAGCACCTCCTTCAGGCCAGGCACCAATAAATGAGTACCTGCCCCGAAGTCACATGCACATTCTAAAAGAGCTTTTTATAAGAACTTCTGTCCCATTTCTAGATCATGCAAGAAGGTACACTAATTCAGCATCAAAAGTAGTAGTATTGTGGGTCTGTAATTCTGTTAATACAAATAACGATATGTACTTGTATTAGAAAATATTTTTTCATATTTAATTTTGCAGTCAAGCAACTGGTTTGCTCTGTTTAGCTTTGCATATGGGTAGCAGATGGATTAAAACAACAACAGAAAGTCTGGTAAGAAAGGAGTTGTGGGTTCAAGAAGGAAGGGGTTGTATGCAAACAGAAAGCATAAACTATTTTCTTTCTTCCTTAGTTTTCAATGCCTTTCTCCACTTCATATGCCTTTAATAGTTAGCTTTGAAATGCCATATTCATTCAGTTATACCTTGTTTATCTGAGAAATTTTACATCAGCAAGAATTAGGCTTCCCAAAGAGCAGTGTAGCAAACAAAATCACTACAGATTAACTGTAGTGATTAACTGCTTTCTGACATAGGTAAGGAACTCACAATAAGCCTTGAAGTGTCTATCACTGACCAGAGTTGTCAGGAATGCTGGTGTATTTCTTCACAAGTGAATGGGTAAGTTGTCTAGGCTTCCAGTTTAATTTTTAGAGCTTAAGCCTGACTATGATCGGTAGACATAAAAATCTAACCACACCCTTGTTAACATCATCAGTCAACTAAGTCTGATATATATGCAAACATAATATACAAGAGATAATGATAGAAATGAAAAAGAATTCTGTGTGTATATGATTGCCACATTCTTTTCCTTAAGAGCAATATGATTACCATACACATCCAGCTATCATACACTCTAGGTTATATTAAGCCATAGTACAAACACAACCAGTTTAAATTGGATCACCCAGGGGTCACTTTGGCCCATCACATGCCAATTACATCCCTGAAAATCAATACTTTTCTTTTTAAAGGTAAATAGTCTTTTATAAAATTAGTTTTAGAAAAATGGGGTTTGTCTGTTTTTTCAAGAAAGTCACATAATTGTAGAGTTCCTGGACTACTTATGCCATTAAAAGTTACATCTTTTTTTCTCCATTGGCACTGTCCAAGCAAGTTTAAAGGTAAAGCTAATCCAGAGCAAGCCAAAGATCTGGCTAAATTCTATAAGCTAAGAAACAGCCAAGCCACAGAAAATATTTAGGCATGAGGCGCCTGCCCACAGCCCAGCAATCCCCAGGAATGCACTGCAATTGCTCTACAACCTACAGCTGGATCCTGGCTGCAGCCCCCATGGCTGCAGCATGGCTTTCTTTCCACTCCTGTCCAGGATAGCCCCAAGACACAAACCATCGTTGGATTTGAGTGTCCCCCCTTTTCCCCTTCACCTCACAGTGTCTGTTTATCACCACCCAGCAGACTTAGGCAGGAGGATGGACAAACTTCCTGATGTTTGAGGATCTGCAAACAGTTGCTCTTCCTTCTTTGCAAAAACAACTCAGGTCCACAAGTGTTTCTCCTTGCAAAGTTAAACACCTGACCAGGCAGCATGATTTTATCTGCTTATTTGTTTGTTATTAAGTGAGATGTGTATTTCCACATTGTAAAAGCTGGGTTGGCAGAAGGGGGCTATCTGGATATGAAGAGTCTAACCATAACTCTGAATCATTTCTTTATTATATTTTGTGTCTGTCTTTGCCCTTTGTGATTTCACTGTCCACAGGATAACTCAAATTCTTAAAGTGAATCTGAGCTTGCTAAGCAAAAATCTGTCCCAAAAGAGTTTTGCAGCTGAGTTCATGAGCTGAAAGAAAGTATAGATATGTATCCCTTACAAAAAGACTTAATAGCTATCTATCTATCTATCTATCTATCTATCTATCTATCTATCTATCTATCTATCTATCTATCTACCTACCTACCTATATATATATATAAAAATAAACCCTCTGTGTTCTGTGTTTTTTTTGCAGAGAAGGGACATGGAAACCATCAGTGTTATAGCTGCAGAGCAGCAGTCACAAGAAAATATTACTTTATCCTATGATAAGAATCCCTGGGCAATTGAACATTCACCATGAAAAATGGTCATGTAACTGAAAGATTCTTACTTCTGTCTCTCCTTTCTACAGCTGTAGCATTTGGACATATATTCTTCTTTCACCTCCTCTTCAAAAAGCAGATCACATGCAGGAAAAGTTGAGAAAAACAATGAAAACTTTTACCAGGAAAAAGTACACACTGAAGTAGCGGGAAGAATCAATTTATTGAATAATTGTGCTTATGGCTCCCAGTTTCAGCCACTCACTCAAGTTACTTGTATATGTGCATGTATACAGATGTGAATATGTCTCTAGGCATATGCAGAGATTATGTGTGTTGTATTCTCTTTCCCTATGGAAGATTTTAACATCCTACCAAGATACCCTTTTGGCATGCCATTTTCTTTTTTTTTCTCTAATATCTTCCCCACTCTCCTGAAAACATAGTTTGCCTGTCTTTCCAGAGCTGTTACAAAGCTGAAAGGCAAATAATATTGGCTGAGACAGCCAGACAGGGTCATGTCCCCTTGTGCTCTCACTCATGGAAACACCATGTGCTGCTCAAGATCTTTCCTGTCTTTCCAGTGTGTCTGCTCTCATGTCACTCTTGGGTAGGCTATTCCCATCCTCTTCCCTTTGCTTTCTTGGTGATTCATCAGCTGTTCCTGTTTCCTCTGTCACTGCTGCCCAAAAGAAACAAATAGCACTTCTTACTGTAGCAGGCTTATTCAGATTGATTCTGCTGGGATGTGCACCCCAGAGAAGAAACCTCTGCTCCACAAGACAGCTGAAAGTAAAAGTGGGAAAGACTTAACCCTTCTGGAAATTTTATGTCTTGGAGAGAACCACCTCTGAGAAAATTTCCCTAAAGTAACCACATACCTGATGTATCCTTAAGTTTGGCGAGGCTGTTCCCCTTTCCTGAGTACATATGCCTCCACTTCAGGAACAGTTTCTCTTCTCACCTTCCCCAAATGTATTAGCAGGGCTCTTGTGCCATAGCCTGCTTCCAAAAATGAACTGTCAGAAACTAGAATTATTTGTATTAACACTTCAGCAGATTTTCTGTCTGACATTTTCTACCCTATCCAAAAGGAAGATAACAGGGCTAGGACTGATAATATTTTTTACTTTTTTAAAATTTTTATTTTTATAATAAATTTCCAATCCAGGATTACAGAAAAAAAATTGCAAAATCCTACCACTGACATATGTCTTTTATCTCATTTTCACTGACTTGCTCACCTGGCACATACTGAGTTTTACCTCGTACTAGTAGCCTTCTTGGTCTTTATCAATTTAATGCAATTTACAAAGAAAAATTATGTTATTTGATTCTTGTTTGTAATTTAGGAAAATTGAAAAGTAGTTATTCTTAAAGAGGAACATTTTTCATTTGAAAAAAGAAGAACCAATGGATTTTGCCTAAAAATGTCAGATCCTTGCTTCGTTAAGACAGATGTGTCCAATTAACTAGGAAGACAACAATAGCAAATCTGAAGGTCATTCAGTCTAAACATATTTTTTCATGATATATGGGGAAATACCTGGTGAAATAGAGATAAAGGAAAACCAGTTCAAATTTTAGGTGCATTTTAAAAATGTGTCCCTTTTAAAATATAAGTTTTTTTCCATGTTCCAAACAGCTAGCTTACATTTTAATCTTCTTTAAACTAGTTGTTCTTAACCTTTTTAAAGATTAGTTAAAATAGTATCAATAGTTTCAAGTTAAGCCTAAATTTATATGAAACACCTTCTGTGCCCATTGCATTCCAGGCTGGTGGTTTGTTTTTTTGGATTTTTTTTTTTTTAATTAATGAGGTTCTAGCAGTCATTTTTGACTGCTGTAGCAGTGTAGCATCTCTGCTACACTGAGTTCATTTGTATAAATCAAAACTTTGCTTTTTAAATATCCTCTTATAAATTTATTATGGCAATGCATTCATATCTTTAAGCTTAATCTGAAACTTCACTAATGAGCAGGAGATTGAATAAATGAATAGAAAGGAATCCAGATAAAAATTAAAATACTGTTCTGTCATTGACCACCTAAACTATTAGGGTTACTGATAGGATAGTGTTTTAACTTTGTCCTCTTTTGATTTGCTTTCTCCACCTCACTTCACTCTTCCATCTTCAGCTTGTTACCAAAGCTTCTGATTAGGCACAGGAACAGGACACCATACACAACCTGCCCAGACATGTTTAAAAAGCAGGAGAAGCAGTGACACCAGCTAAGAATCGCTTTGCCTCAACCCAGAAGAAAGGATCTTTTCTTTCATTAATTAGGTAGCAAGTGATCCCCACAGAAAAACATTCTTATTGTCTAAATAATTTTGAAAAACAGTGTCTTTTAACCCTGGATCTCCACCTGTCCATGATTTAGTTATATTATGTGACCAATTGCTTTTTCATGCTCATGCAAAATCTGCTCTCAGGCCTCTCCACCAAGCCTCCCTAAAACAAACAGTTCAGAAGTACTTTCACCCCATAGCTAAGAATCTGAATTTCATCAGATTTTTTTGACTTGTAGGTATGACTGTTTGCTCTTTCCCTCAGTTAAGAGAGAAGAAAACAAGTCTTTTTTCAGATTTCTTATTTATTGAGTATCCAGGTAACAAATTGCTTAAAATCAAGCAAACAAAACTTGATAATTGGCCCCATCCTCAACTGAGCTGCAGAAAGATGTAACCATGGCAACATGTAGTTTAAAGAAGACCATTTCATGTACTTTTCAGGATTTAAGTTTGTCAAAGTCTATATATCCCTAAGTAGAATTATCACTCTAGAAGCAGTTTGGTCTTTATTTTAAATGATGGTTAAATCTGAGGGCAGAAATAGTCTTGACAACTTGTTCTGGGTGGAGAGAAGTATTGAAAGTGATATGGATGTACACACAAAAAGTAAAACAAAACAAAAAAACCCCAAAGTTCCTCTCCAAAAAGGAACAAACGGGAACAGACACTGCAAAGCAAAAGATGGTAATTAAGGAAGAGTTAACCCCATCAGGTTGTCAAAAGGTTACCTGCAAGTGAGTCTTCTCTTAAGCCTGGAACAGCCCTAAGGTCCAGCGTTACTTTCCTTGCTGAAGGTAATTCTTATTGTAAATTTATTCATTTATATCAATAAAGAAATACATCTCTGGAAAGAAATTTAAGGCAAGAGACCACAAAACAACAGACCCATTGTAGCAGTTTCCCACAGGCCAAACACCAGGCACCCACAAAAGCCATTCACTCACTCTTGCTCTCATCTGGGCAGAGGAGAGGGAAAAAAATTAATGGAGGTTCATGAGTGGAGGTGACAACTGGGGAGAAAACACTCTAAGGGGGTAACACAGGTTCAAATGTAACAGTATAAAGTACATTTATTTTTAACAGTCAGAGGAGGATAATGAAAAGTAAAATAAGACTTTAAAACATCTTTTTCCCCTAGCCCCTCCCTTCTTCCCTCCAATAGCACAGGTAGACACAGCATGGGGGGTTTGGTTAGTTCATCACTCAAGAGCTTCTGTTTGCTCAGGGAGGAGTCCTCCTCTCCAGGCAATGCTGTGGGGTCCCTCCCGTAGAAGACATTTTCCCATGAACTTCTCCAGCATGGCTCTAATTTCACGAGCAGCAGTCCTGCCAAAACTGATACAGCCTGAGTCTTTGCCATGGGCAAACAGTCTTCCCAAAACTGCTGCTTTGTGGGTCAGTCATCCAAGGCTTGCATTCCTCTAAAGATAGGCTGCTTTGTTTTGGAAGCAAGGGCCCTCTGGCTATCCCTGGAAGCAAGGGCTCTCTCTCTATCTCTGGAAGCAGGGGCTCTCTCTCTATTTGGTTTTCCCACTAGATTACAGCCTTCTATAGCATCCACCCATTCTGGCATGAGCACTTTTCACATGGGCTGCTAGTGGTTCTCTGCATCCCCCATGTACTTCATGGGCTGCAGAGGGACAGCTGCTCCACCATAGTCTTCACCACATCTTGCAGAAGAGTCTTGGCTCCAACCCTCGGAACACTTCTTCCCCCTCCTTCTCCACTGACCTTGGTGCTACTATGTTGTTCTCCCTATATGTCCTCACTTCCTTCTCATATTAGAAGAAAAACTGCTGCATGTAGGTACCATTGCCAACAAGTTCTACAAATTCAAAGATTCTTGCAGGATCCTGCAGCACCAAGAAATTGATCTCATCTAGGATCTGTGTTGGGGAATCAGCTGCCATGTTTCCACCGCCAGCCAGGCAGCCCCAACACCATTGCGAGGACAGTGGCGGCTGCTGCGTCACTGGCACTGTTTAATGCCTCTCTTCAAGCTGGCTGCTGGGAAGGGGAAGCTGCCTCCGCCCCTGCCCTTCTGCCCATGGCACAGCTGGAGAGTTGTGGCCAGGCAGGCAAGGCTCACTGCAGGCTGTGCCGAGATGGCAGCGGCCACAGTGACGCATCACCAGGGGCTGTGCTGGAATGGCCTTGGCAATGGCACCTCTCCACCCCTGGAAAAAACTGCCTGCATTGTGTGATTTTTTTTAAATATGTCATCACATTACCAGCCTCTCTAACCGGGCCAGCAGCTTGTCCATCTTCGGAGCCATCAGAGATCAGCACTGTTGGACTTTTAGGAAGCTTCTAGCAGCTTCTCACAGAAGCTACTTCTGCGGCCCTCCACCACTGCCAAAAAAACAGGCTGTGCCAAATCAACACAGCCACATTGGTAACATGGTAACTTCCTGTTTTATTATGGGGACTCAGGATCTAATGAAAATAAGTCAATACTTATTTTCCCATTACATAATGTTTTCTAGGTTTTTTTTCTATCTGTGTAATCCAGCCATCCTTATATATTTACAGATAATACCTCTGTAACATTACTGTGTTCATATAACCCTGCATATAATTTTGTTTTCTCCTAGCATTTCACTAATTATATTTTTATCTTGTAATGTAATTAAAAGTTGGTCTTGAAATCCGTTCTGTTAATGTTGGTTTTATATTTTCCTTTTGAAACAGAAACTACAAACATAACAGATTTTAGCTCTCTTTGCATAAAACAAGTCGCATTGTTTAACCAGAGCCTGATTAATCAAATCAACTGACATGAGAATAAGTAGTTGCTCTGAAGATAGGAGGTAATGCACAAGACAATGCTCAGAAATTTCTTGACATGGAAATCTAAGGGAGTAATATGTATTCAGATTTTGAAAGAATTAGATTTGAATCAGAATAAAAATAGTCTGAGTCAGAATGAAATATATTCCTGCATTCTCATATTCTATTAGGCCCTGCACTGCATGAACAGGGAAACATTAATAGAGGCAGCTTTATTATTGACTAGAGTAAGTGTCATGAAAAACTACATTCCAGGGTGTATAATGCCATAAAATGTAATGTACACAGGAACACTTTCTTCTCTCTGTGCAGTAATCAGAGCTAGTGCTTTTCACTCATAGTATACACTACACTTCCCCTAGTTAGATCTTTCCATATAATGTCTCCTTTTCTTTCTATTTTTTTTCTTTCTCTTCTTTTTTGCAACATATATTACTGTAGGTGTCCTGTGCATCTTTCTTGAAAACAGCAGTTTAAAAACAAAAAGAAATTAATGGAAAGACAATTACAATATTTAAGGGTGACTTACAGTCAAGTCTGAGTTTTACATGACTAAGATTTTAGGCCTGCAGGAGTAAGTATGCTTGTTTCAGTTCTCTAACTTCACGGGGAAACCAAAAATAGACCATCCAGTTAGATTATAATTACTGTGCTCCTACCAAGCTTACTGCCCTCACTATTGCTGCTACTGTTACTGAGGTTTTTTTTCAAAGACTAAGCAGGATTTTATTAATCAGCAAATAAATATTTCTTGCTATTTAATTTTATCCTCTGAGAATTTTGCATCTTGCACACTTTGATAGAAATGTAAGCTCATTAAGAGAATATTTTTTAACTAGACTATTATGACTTAATTTTGAATCAAAGCTCATTAAAACAATTATAATCAAATGTTTCATTTTCTTTTTCCCTTGTGAGGAACAGCTGAAAAGGTTATGTTTGTTTTTCTTTATCTGAATCTCTAGGGCTATATAAACAGACTATATGGACCTGGTTTGGCTTTTTTTTTTCCATTTAAGGGTTTGCTCAGCAGAGTATGCATGGATGCTGCTACTGGGATCCGAGAACAGTTATAACATGAGTTGTAGCACCCAAGCCACACTCAAATCAGAGATAGTTTTCAGCTTTGTGCCCAACTATGTTGCTTCACTACCAAAGGTCCAAACAGGGGCTGTCTCTTGATGCCGCATCATTTGAAGATGAGCGCATCTGGGGTAGGTTTGCTTTTCCTTGCCTTGCAGGAGCCTACACACTGAGCAGGAGGAAAGGGTAAAATGGAACAGGTGAGACTTAACTGCCCCAGTCCTATCTTAGATTAAGTTGTTCATCATTCGAGACAAGAACGACCAATTAAGAGAAAATGTATGCTCAAAACCCAGTAAATCAATGTAAAAATAAATTTAGAAGCAATACACCTTCCTCTCACAATGCATTGCCTTCATATAGAAAATGGTAATTTTTTTTCTTTTGAAATAGCTAACCATTATACATCATCTGCAAACCAGAAGATCAGCACTTAGCTATAGCCCAGAACCACTTACTTCACATTAAACATTAACATTTTTTTCAGTAATGAGATTAAAACCAGAAAGCTGAAGAGGGGATACTACTTAAAGCTCCAAGTTTGTTCAGACTTCCCTGTTTCTGTTGAAAATAACATTTCTTGCTATCCTAATATCTCATAATTTCTGTACCAGCTCAGTGTAACTACAGTTTCCATGCAACAAAATACAGGTAATACAAGGCAGATAATATGCAAAGCTCTAAAAGGACAAGAAATAAATAATACAAATATTAAAGGATTAAAAAAAAAAAGCCAACTTTAATGCACAGTTTTTCTACCGCTAATTGACCTAGAATTCTAAGTCTGATTTGAAGGGGAGAGATAATACTATATATATGGCCATATCTTAAAGTAAATAATACTTGAGCACTTGATAGAACACTTGATAGAAGCAAACTTCTTTATAAAGGTGTATTTTCTGGCAACCATATTACCCAGTGGTTAGGGTGATCACTTGGACTTGTGTCTTAAAGCCAGCAGTTTCTGGAGTGAAAGGAAAGAGACTGTTACCCATCTCTTCTACCTCAGCCCAAGACAAAGAGGCAAAAATCTCAAGGTTTTTTCAACATCATAAAGGCCTGAGTTGTTCAGCCTGCTGTCCCAGACCTATTAATCATCCTTTTCTTTTTTCCAATTTATGGATCATTTCCTAGATTGTGATGTTTTTCATGACATCACAGCAATAAATAAAAATGGCTTTCACAAAATCTTCTGGATTAGTATATTGGAGAATTATTTAATCTAAGTATAGATATGCATATCTATGATCCCCCATTTTAACTTAACTTTTAAATTCTGTATACCAACATTGCTAGCTCAAGCAGGAAGATTGCTGTCATTTTTATTTTTTCCTTATGTCTTTTTCTTTTTAAATTATATTTTCTTTTTTTCTGTCCATTCTTTTTTTTTTCTTTTTTTTTCTTTCCTCCTTTCTCCTCCAGGCTCTAAAAAGATAAAAAAATTTCCAAACCACAGATAAAGAATTGATTTGCACATGAATGTGCAAAGAAATCTCCTTGCACAGTAATGGACGTGAGAGCTCTGCTCTTTCTGGGGTGCAACAGACCTTTCTGTTTTTCTATAGAGAGATATTTCATTGATGAGAGGTGCGAGCCAGGTGGGCAAACAACAGTATTTTAAAGGATGGCATATAAGAATAAGATAATGTGTCATGTCTAACAGTCCAGCTAATTCTTTACAATAAACCAGAATAATAGTAAAATTAATAGAGTGGATTGTTGTAGTTATAGTTCATTTCTAAGACTGCTTCCAAATGCAGTCCTCTAAACCAATGGACATTATATTTATTTCAGTTTTATATCAGTTTAACTTTCAGGGTAGAACTGTCAACTGTGTCATCAATCATGCCTAGTCAGTTGTCAGGGGTGAGGTACAGAAGAATGGGAGGGCAAGGTACAGAAGGAAGCAAAGCAAGAAATATCTTGCAGTTTCCAGATTTTACTTTGGCCCTTCCTAATTAAATAGTTTTTTTCCCAAGAGACAAGACATGGACATTGCATTTTGTGATGGAGTATGTGAGGTTTTTTTAACTCTGTTATTTAAGAGAGCCAAGCACGACCCTTGTGTCAAATCTGTTCACACCTGGGGTATTTTGCAGAAGTCCAAAGAAGAACTGCTTCTCTCAGGACAGTGCTACTCTGTCCATACTCTGTCAGCTCCCAGACCATGGCTGTAGTCCTTGAACCCTACTCACCAGTGGCCAAGTATATTCAAGACCCTCTTGCCTGCATAAAGATGATATTTTCCCCATCGCAATGATATCTTCCAGAATGATCCAATTTTTCTTTGAGCAAGAGTATTTATTTTTAAATGTTTGTTGTTGTGGTTGGTTTTGTTGTTGTCATTGTTAACTACTTGTTTTAAGGACGGCAGCAGACCAAAAGCCAGTGACCTACTCATGAATGTTGAGATCATTTAAATGCAGGCAGTATGGCCAAACCCAGACATTCCAAAGTCATGAATCAGGCCTCATAAATCATGAGATAGCCTCAAAATAATTATTTAAAAAAAAAAAAAAATGGAGTGCTGGTTTCTTTCCACTAACTTCTGGCTTTGTCATCTTTTAAGGTACACATTAGGTCAAATTTTCAAATTCTCATCTAACATGAGTAGTATGTACTTTTTGTTTTTAAGGAAAACTGATGTTAAAATACTAAATGATGTGCAGAACTTTAGTTTTCAAGAAAAACATTAAATATGACCTCTCTTATGATGATATCTCAAGAGCTAGAAACAGAAGAATAGTGTATATACCTTGCAATAATCTTTCCAATCGCTTTTATAAGACAAACATTTTATGTCCTAGCTGTGCTTTAATTAAAACCAGCTACTTTCTTTTGTTTGTAATAGCTGAAACAATTCAACACTTAAAAAGAAAAGAAAAAATAGAAGAAGCTATCTGGATGGGTTTCTAATAGTGCATGTAAATCCAGTCATAATCAAGATTTATTTGTACATATAATTTCAGTGGGAAAATACAGCCTCCAAAATGTGCATTCAATTAAGCGCCATACCAAACCTTTCCAATCTTTCTCTTAGACCTGGCTAGTGTCTATGCACTTTGTAAGTCAAACATAACAATATCATAATAATAAATAATTTCTATTTATCATGAAAAGCTGAGTCCAGTGTCTGTCACTGGGGGTCTGTATTTCTGTTGGTACTTGTAAATGCCTAAAGGCAAAAGCAACCTTCTTATTACAGATTAAATCACAGTAAAATATTAATTTATGAACCCTCTTCAGACTTCAAAAGTTGAGCAGTATTTTTTGCCTCTTATCTGAATTCCTGAATAATGCATTAGAAGACCAAAATTTCAGAAGAATTTGTTTGACATTTCTTCTTTTGCTTCATTGCAGTTCTCAATGAGCAATGCATCATCCAAACACATTACAGAAATTAGAGTCTGCGTTCCATTATGCATTTAGACATTTATAGCAGAATGATAAACCTGTCTGTACCTCAGGGAGTTGGCTTTATAAATCAAGGCTTCCTTTAAAAAGATTATATTCTTATTTGAAATTATTTGGATTCTGAATCTTCTTTCCATATCACGTTATAGTATATATCAGAAAAAGAAAGAAGAATGGAATTTAAGTGGAGGAAAAGTGAGGTTTTATTAGAGGCAAAGTGTGTTGCTACTTTATTTTGATTTTCTGAAAGAAAACTGAGATTCTGAAGGTTTAGGGTTGAATGCTTTGCTATTATGTAACTTATAAAAAAAAGAAAAACAAAAAACAAAGCAAAAAAAAAATCAAACCAAAACAAACAAACAAAACAAAACAAAAAAGCCCACAGAAATAACCTCTCGTCTCTTAATCTATTTTTGAAATTCATCTGCTTCTGCAGTATCAGAAAACCTCTGAAGTCTTTCATGGATTTATCATCACTGAATTCCTCTGAGGGAGGAAAATGCTGTTATCACTATTTTAGATATCAGATGTTAAAGCACAGCCCCTCAGATCTTGCAGGTGAGCTCTGACACAGCCAGGGATTGAGCCAGTGTCTCCGAACCCTAAGGTCACATAGAAGATGGAGAAATTAGAAATGCAGTCACAGAATCACAGAATATTCTGAGTTGGAAGGAATCCACAAAGATCATTGAGTTCAACTCTGAATGGTCCACAGGAAAGCATCCCTTTTCATCAAGCAGGACACAGTGGGACAGGATGCACTCTCATTAGCAATGGGAGGGATTTGGATTGGACATTTTGTGGTGTGTCCAGCACAGTGCTCCAAGTGCCATGTCATCTGTCCCACAGGTAAGATGCTTCTATTGAGCTCAGAATTTCACTGTCTTAGTAAATGCAGTCAGAAATTAGTCTGTTAATGTGTGAGGAGCAGAAATTTGAGTTCCACAGAGGAAATTCACTTATGACCATCCCCATGTCTTCTTCCACCACACATCAAATATCCCTCTCAGGCTTCAATGGGATCTATCTGAGATGTCTGTATTGCAAACTATGAACAATATAACCACGATGGTTACACAAAACCAGGTGAGTAGATGTGCAACCAGGTCTTACTTTTCTTGAAAAAGAAAGGCTTTTCTCCGTGATGTCAAGTGAGCATAACATCCTCTAAAAAATTTGGTATACCTTAAATTAAGAAACCAGTATACATAGCAGGGCTCATTAGAATGAGACTTTGAATAAGAAATATTAAAACTAAAAGGAATTAGGGAATATAAGAAATTGGATGGAGAATGTGAAACCATCTATGGTTTCCTGCTTATGTGTTGTAGTACTTGACTTATGTCATTTATGTCAATAACTGTCTGTTCTTCAGCAGACATGCCTTTCCCCTGACAATCTACCACAAAATACTTTGTTAATTGTATCCTCTGTATATTCAATAGCTGGAAGGGAACTTCAGGATGGAGATGAATGAAATTTGGAAGTAGGTGAATCTTAAAAGTCCTCTCCCATAGTTGTTAACACTGGAATGTACATGTGAACTGCAAATTTTTTTAATTTTATTATTTGAAATTCTGCAGCAGAAACCACTAAGATAAACTGGTGAAATCTTGTTCTTTTAGGTGAAATCATTTAGTCCAGTAAATGGCCTGAGATCCTATTAATACTGTAGAGTTAGGTGTTTGGGTTATTTAAGTTATACCACAAGTGACACCCACAGTGATTTCAATATCTATACGTTATCTTCTTTAAAGCCACAATGACTTATCATCTATGTATTAACTGTATTTTATTAACTGAATGAAACAGAGCTCTCTAGGGCTGAAACACCTCTTGAGAGCTACAGTTTACAACCACCTTGAAGTAATTGAAAGGCTTTATGGTTCTGCAAACCACAAAAGGACACCACTACGTGTGTTCATATAACACTAGGACCTCACCTGAAAAAATTAGTTTTTTTACATGTGTATAAATGAACCCATCCTTCCTATTTTTTCTTTTTTTCCCAAGAAATAAAGTCTTGTTCCATATTTTTGCTAAATTAAAAGATTTCGCATCTCGATTTTTCTGTCTGGAATCAAAGGTTTTATGCGACACCCTTAATCTTCTTAAAACTTGAAACACTTTTTTATTGAAAGACACATTGATATTCCATGTTAAATGTAAGCTATTTGCCAGTCTACCATTAAAAACCTACTCAAAACCAAAGTCTGATAAGTTAATTTGGGCAAGAAAATTTATCCTACATTGTACATTTAATCTGGTATTTAGAATTAGGAAGCTGTGGAAATAAAATCTGCAAGAGGAATCCAATTTCACAATCAGTAGTCCTTACTCTTTCCCAGTTTGTTGCAATTAGAGATGTAGCACAATATACATAAGGACTCAGGAACATGTAGAGTATTGATTCCCTTCTGTGCTGGTTTCTTATTTTATTTTTACACTGTGAAATACTCCCAAGAGATACACACAAACTCTGAGGTGGCCAGAAGAGATGCTGTACCAGCACTACAGAACAAAGTAATTCAGTGTATGTATCTTAAAACCATAACCATTAATCTTTTGATGCAGTGCATCTCTGAGTGTAGACTTATAAAACATGTAATAAAACACAGATGTGCAACAACGATTGGAGTCAAGCCCTGTCTTTTCTCAGCCATTTGAGTTACAACAGCAGAGTAAGAGCATGGGAGTGAGCACAGGGAAAAGTCTAAGGATGCAAATGATCTAATCTAAGACATTTGTTCTCTAAGACATTAAATCCCTTTAAGGGCTAATTTTTAGTTTTGCAGGTTGACTATAAAACCACTGATTCTACAGTGATGGTCTAGTTTATTGACATTTTCCACTGTCAAGCTGTCAGTTTTACTCTTTAAAGTCTTTAAAATTTTAATCATCAGAGTGAAACTCTTCTAAACCTTATGTTGGAATTTGGGAATATTTCAGAATATTTCAGAATGTTCCATTAGCCAGGTCTGAGATTGGGCTAATGAAAAAAAAAAGGCTTTTTTAAAAATTTTCTACCAAAGAAGTCACCACAGCATTTTCTCTGAACAGTTTGAATTTGTCAGCTTCTAGGGAATGTAATTGAAATTTGACAAAGGTTGGCATTCAAATCACATGTATGACTTTGACTGTTTCTGGGAAATTGTAACCAAATTTATATAAAATCACAAGCCTATTTTACAGCTCAAGGGACCAGAAAGGAAACATAAAGAAATTCTGTGGAAGCATTTTGTACTGCTGCATAAAACCAAAGGCACTAAAACAACAGGAAACAGCATATCTGCCTGGGCATCTTTTTTTTCACATGTGTTTATGTGGGATTATTAGTTACAGCTTTTCATACCTCTTTTTCATGAAGCGGTGGTGAGATCCACACAAGAAAATGTTAAGAAATAAATTACAGTGGTTTTAGAACAAAGCTTTAAACAAAGCAAAGGCTGACAAATGGAGGAAAGAAAACAAAATATCACATAACTCATAATTAATCAGCAATTATTCCAGTCACTAAATGAGATAGTCATCTTCGAAAAAACTAGGATGTGATCATAAAATTTAAAAGTAAACAATAAAGCTTGGGCACCTTTTTATGTTATTTTCTCATCTTCAAGTGCCTTTGTTATCTTATTAATGTAACCTTGGTGAGGATTGTATTTTACTCATAGTGAGAGATGATAAGAAAAGCTGGGTTTCTGGGAAAATCATGAATTTTATCAGACAAGGTTCAGATAGCCATACCTACAATCTCTTCCTCTCATGCTCCTCAGCAGGGTATACATAAGATATGTGCATGTGTGTGCATGTTCGTGTGTATGCATATTTCATAGATTGGTAATATAAGAAAGACATGGTTCATGTGTGAGAGAAAAATCCCATTGAACTATAACAGTCCCAGATGTTTGATTTTTTCAGTACAGTGTATATGCAGAGAGTAGCTTCCCCTTAAATAGCTTGCAAACTTCGTAGACTGTTCACTGTACTCATCAATCCCGAGTCACCAGAAAACAGCCGAAGCAATAAGATATATATATAACCAGCCTTGGATGTTTGTATATTTTTAGCAAACATAGTTATTTTGTACCCAACTGTGCTCCTATGCTATTTTTCATATTGGTTTTGTTCTTTAAAGATCAAAAAAGCACAGGAATAAACTGTATATTGCAAAGAAAGGAAATGAGGATGCAGAACTTCGATAGTTTAAAAACCTCTCTGGCAGCTCTCCAAAACACAAAATAAAATTGTAGAGATATTCTTGAATATTACATTATTTACCTTGTGCAGGACCAGAATATCTGCACTGTTTGGCTTATGTTACTCAAACTTCCAAACAGTGAAATTCTCTTAGTATTGGCTTTCACAGCATCATTATCTTTTGTACCATCAGCTACATGAGCCTCAAAGAAGCAATTTTAACTTTCAATATGGCAATGTAATAATTTAATTTAAAAGGCCTTTTGTATCCTGTCTGAATGTGAATGTTTTTCTTCTAGCCTCCTTTTCTTGACAATAATTAAAAATGTGTCACAGACTGTTGAGAACTTTTTCTCAGCCAGAGAATATTATTGATTTACCCATTTATTCTGTGCGATCTTAAATCACAGGAAAGTATCTCATAAAAGGAAAAGGAAAATAGAGCTGGAAGGTGATTGAGAGTTGTAAAGGTAATATCAGTGAGAACTTTTCATTTGAGCCCAAATGGCAAGAGTGAGAAAGTTGCTTTATGTGCCCAAAACTCAGGAGACCTGTCCAGGATGTTGTGTTCATGGTAGAATGGGTTCAAGAGTTCAATAGGGATCAACTTCAAGCACAATAGACTGCAGAATAGCTGTTTGTTGGAGGAAAGCATGACAGGGAAAGATATAAGAAAGTTATGCATGGGAAGAGGTCACCTTTACATAGTGACCCACAAAGATAAACTCAGATTTATGAGCAAGGAATTTCCATACTGTTTGCGTCTACTACATGCCGAAAAGATTTTTAGACCAAGAAATAACTTCTTTCTCTTTTTTAATTCATGTGGAGGTTTTTGTTGGTTGAGTTGGGTTGGGTTTCCTTGTGGTGTAAACTATATTTAAAGTCTTGAAATCTTACCACTTGAACCAAAATCCCCAACATTATTATGTCTGAGTTCTGAAATCATCATAAGAGATGTATAACATAAATCTGTAATGCTCAAATCCTATCTCTTGTATTCTCTGAGTCTTATAGTTTATGCAGATAGAACGACCCAAAGTAAGTGAATCCTTATGCAGCAAAAAATGCAATTACTTTTCTGTGTGCTGCACCTGAAGAAAGGCTTCTTGATATGGGCAGGAAACGTGCTTTTACTTCCTATTCAACTTCATTAGGCTGTAAATAAAGCATGTGGGCATGTGCTGATGTGCTTTTGCAGAAAATACTAATGCCAATATTCTAGATTATTGCATGCAGATAGTGGCAAAGTGTATGTAGATCCAGATTTTTTACTAAATGAAGTCTCAGAAGTAAAGCATGGATTAAAGTTGCATATTAAGCTTGTGTTGACAGCAAAAGGATCTGAAGGCACTCACATGCAAAGGTAAGGTCTGGACAACAGTCACATCATAGGAGAAGTTCTGACACTGAAAATGGGTCTATTTATGTTCACAAAAACACTGAGCAAAATATCAAAGTGCAGTGCAATCATACAGGGAGGGAGATGCATAAAATAGGCTGTGGAGTGAACACTAAGTAAGAAAGATGCAAAGTGACATGCTAGAAAAGGAAACATCTGGCATATGTGGAACAAAAAGTTGTCTGGATAAAGTGGAAAAATAGTGACTCAAAAACTGGAGGATCAAAAGGCATTTGAAATTTGAATGAGAGTGCAGTAGCTGAAATACTAAATAGTAAAGGAAATTTTAAAGATACATTCCATGTGGGTCAAAATAAGCACCAACAGAGCAGAGTTGTCTGGTGTTAAATTTATCTAAATAGAGAAGAAAAGCAAATGGAAATTTTGTTGAGACCACGCTGTTTCTAGATACTTCCCTGTAAAATTGAGACTCGGAGGGAGTTTTATTTCTTTAGGTATCTATCACCTTCCAAAACAGATACTGAACTAGAAAAAGGAAGGGACAAAAAAAAAAGACAACAAACTGATATTCAAATTCCACTAATAGAAATTGTCTGACTTTAAATGTGGAAAATTTGGAAAAACAGAGAATGGTTTTTGTAAGTATGTAAGTCATAAAGACTGATGGATAGGTATATTTATATATCAATAGACATTTATTATATTTAATAATATTAATTAATTAATAATATAATTTATATGTATATTAATAGACTATTTTATTAATAAACATACATAAATTTACAGTGACAGCAGAGGAGAATTTTAAATTTAAACAATACAAGTAAAAATACAGGGCTCTTCTGAAATACCAATGCTAGTAGTGCAGAGTCTTTTAGCTCCTGTAGATGATTCCTGTGTAGGACAACTCTGAAGTACTCATTATTGCTGTGAGAGTTCATGCACAAATTAATCTTTTTCATTTCCTTTTCCTAAATCTCCTCTCCAAGGAATCAGTGCTCACATTCAAAAACAAATCTTCTGCAGCAAAACTGCTGCTCTCAGGGGTCTACCTGACAAAGCTGCCCTTCTCCTTGGACCAAGAAATTCCAGAGCTACTGCTACTGCTACAGAACCTGCAACCCACCCTGCAGGGCTGGTCCAACCATATATTACAACCTGCCTTGTTGAAGATGAGGTAATGGAGGTTCTTTTTAATAGACCCCTTGGAGTAGATTAGGGTGAGAACATATACATATATGTAAGGTTTATTTTAGAACCATTTGCTTGCAATGGAAAGCAGGTATGTAACCTTTCTGGGATTTTTTTGTTACCTATAGTAATATAGCAGTATAAAATCATGAAAATTAAGAGAATGTATTAGGAAAGAAAGAATATGAGAAAGTAGATAGAGGAGAGGAAATATATCACCACCTGTGGATTCAGTGACAAGACTTATTTGTTGCAATTTCAGTGTCCATTTGTAGAGGTGATGGCCACAGCCTTTATCTGTCAACGGCTGCAAAAACCCCATGAAACACAAAGATGAATTGGTTAATGTACATTTAGGTTTAGGTGGAATGTACCTCCCCTGGGAGGGAGGAAGAGTATTGCACTCTTTATTTCAGCACTGTGTTTCTGTTGGAGCCCTTGTGCAGATCTCTGGTGGCAGACCTCAGAAGGAAAGTCTGGGGGGCACTTTGGGGATATTTGATAATTTATGAGCCTTTCTGAGAGATGACAGCTGTCTCTGTCATCAGTGTAGTTGAGCCACTTATGCCCCATCAGAAGGAATGAATTAACCTCCAGCCTTCCTGTGAATGTGGCCTTCTCTGGGCTGGAGGGTGAGGGGGAGAGTTTTACAACTGAGCCAGTTGTGTAAAGGAGGACATTGGCACAATAAAAAGCACCACCCCATCTCAACAGGGTCTGCTTCTCATCAGTCTCCTCCTTTATCTGGTTCAAAATCCAGAGCCTCCAGTGCTCACCCTCTCTGTCTTACACAGATCAAAGGTTTCACCACCCCATACAAAAACCTCTCCTCTTCTGTTTCAGTTTGGGGGGTGCAAACCTCCCCCCAGAAAAGCACACTCTGCCTTTGCAAATGGCCAATTCTTTGAGTCATTACCAATTAACCTGACAGTCTCTCACCCCATCCCAAAAAACCATGAAGCATTAAATCAGCTAGCAAGCCATACTTATGGTTTTAAGAAAAAGCAGATGGAAGGTCGAGGGCTTTGGTAAGGTTTCACCTTCACTCATAGCACTTCACCTGCCTCACTCCTCCATTTCCCATTTGCTCCCACTCTCCAGCCTCTGAATCACACCACTGCTCTAAAGAAAAAGAAATTGAGAGAAAAAGCACTGTAATGCCGAAAGTGAAAAAAAAAGACTTAGGCTAAAAGGAATCATTCTTCTTCTCAATGAGACATTTGTTTTCACAAGGAAATTCCTTCTCAGCTAAAAAGGCAAAATCATGGCCTTGTTTTCAAATAAATTCTATTTTCAGACAAAGCTTGAAAATAGAACAATTTCTACAAACATTTCAATAGAGAAAATGGCCTTCTGAGCCACTGTCAGTTTCAGTGGGTTTATCTCCTAATTCCTTTTTGGGCAATACTCTCCTTGACCTTACAGATGAGTAAAGTCTCAAGATTTGGCATGAAAAGTTTCATTTATGGCCCTGGTACAAGGCACATACATAGGTTGTATTATTCATTAGCACACAAAAGCACTCCCTAATCCCCAATATCTACATTTACAGACTGAAAAAAAAAAAAATCTGTTTTAATATAATCTCACATACTGAAGTAAAGAAATACCCTTTTTCTATCTGTCAATTAAAATAGTCACCTGATGTGAATAGTAACCTTTTAGGTAATTCTCCTTAATCAAATTGCTCAAAGCCAAATATATTTGTTTGCCTATAATAAAACAATCCACAACTACAAAGTACTGCATGCATAAAATGTTAAGAACCATTATTACATCCAGAAAGTTGCCATTAACACTACCCTTACCATATATTTGTTTTAGGGTTCCCTGTGTAAGGATCCTTTGTAAGGATCAATTGGTCTATTGTTTTAAGACTTTTATCTCTTTATCTTTTATTCTCTAATACATATTTCACTTAATGCATCCCATGTTCTAAAGATGTCTTAATAAAAATCTTAATAGTTTCAGACATTTTAGCAGGCAATGACTTATTCATGTATGTATGTATGTTAATAACTAAGGATAATAACATTAACCTAATCAAGCCCCAGTTTGTGGATAAATAATCATCACTTTTGCTTCTGTGAGATCCTGTGTTTTATATTTTTTACCATGTTTAAATACATACATAAAATAAAGTATACTAAAGGGCAGAAAAAATTTTCTTTGGTTATATTCTCTCCTTGTTTTCCTAAGTGTATTTTCAAAAAAAAGAAACTCCATTCATAGCCTATCTGAACTTGAGAATAAAGAAGCATTCATGCTCTTATTGTCTCAAGTCTGTTTTCCCCAAACAGCACTTTGTTCCAGATGTTAGATGGAATCATGGGTTTTAAAAAGTGGCTGATGACTGTGCACTTATTTCAGAAGGAGAAAACAAAAATCCCTGAAATCTGCTTTGACCGGAAAAATTTTCAGTAGCATCCAACTTCCACAGCAGCAAGGACTTGAACTGAAACACCACTGAATCTTGAAATTGCCCTTCTTTAGGGATGTGGCCCACTTAGATATTTTCAAATCCCTGCTGGTTGGCTTGCTGGTGGAGGGAGGTTTCCCACAGGCCACTGCTGGGCTCACTGCTGAGTACTGAGCAAAGGGAAGCAGGAGAATCTGCAACATGAGGAATGCTCT
The DNA here is from genome assembly GCF_027477595.1 of Haemorhous mexicanus. NCBI lineage: Eukaryota > Metazoa > Chordata > Aves > Passeriformes > Fringillidae > Haemorhous > Haemorhous mexicanus. The sequence continues at coordinate 13,147,038 of NC_082381.1, forward strand.
TACTTGTGAGTGAAAAACAATCTGCAAAATCAGTGAGTTGGACAGCTTCATGGACAACTTGCTAGTTTGCCTGGCAGATGGGTTGTACCATGGAGATGGTTTTTCAGGGTACTAAACCTAATTAGTGTATTTTACCTGGAAGATCAAGAGAGGATCAATGCTCTACTTCAAAAGTCTTTCAGGGAATTCTCAGTTTACTCACACACTTGCATCACTGTGCTGCTTTCTCAATATGATGGAAAACCCCTGCAGTCACCAGATTCAGAGTTTACAATAGCCTTCAATGCCTTTCACAGATAGATCTGAAGAAAGGTTTATTGGAAAACACCTCAAAAATAAAAAATCTTCCTACAGAAGGAAATGCTGCATTCCACACATTTAAAAAAAAAAAAAAATTACTTTTTCTTTCCAATGATTAGAGGACAGAACAAGGAGAAGAGAGATGTTCTCAAAGGAAAGCATTATTTCATCATATAGATAATCACCTTTGTTTAATGCAATTTAGAAATTCCTGATATTGGATAGATAAATTAGGAAGATGAATTGCTGGTGAGAGAGACAGGATCAGAGAGATTCTAAGGACTGCAGAATGTATGTTTTATATCCACAAACACATATTTTAATACCCTTTGCTTTATTTCTGTACAAAATTAGGCAAGGTTACCTTTGTCTAGAAGAGATAATTATCTTTTATAGAAGAGTGCATAAATTCTGAGGGAAATGCAAGGTCTTTTGACATAGCTTTAGACCACCCACACAGCAAGCTGGGGGAATCAATAATCTTAAGCCAAAATATGTTTAAATCACTAAAAAAAGCTTTTGCTCTTCTCCATGTTTTGTTTTGTCTAATAAAAATATTTGAGCTGATTGTGAACCACTTAGAATTTTTGATCTCATTTTTCTGGGCTATAAGAAGCTGGATATGGTACAGTAATCATTTTTCCAAATACAAAATTAATTTTCAGTAAAAATATACAATCCATTATATTCTGAAAACTGGCCTCCAATTTAGAAGTCAAAAATTGCCATCTACTTTTAGGGCTGTATAACTTTTACTACCTGATATCAAGTAAAACTCCACTTTGATGTAAAGGATTAATGAAAAAAAAGGATGCAAGTGTTTAATGCTTCTTATTAGAAACTGCCTTTTTTTCTTTACCAAAAATTGAGAATTACTGTGCACCTTATCCTCATCATACATATCACAGGTTTTAGAGATTACTGCTGCAAGAAAAATCTCACAGCTCTGCACAGGATGTAATTTATGGTTAAGAGGTAAAAAGGGCTTGCTCTGTGTAAGGTAGCCACCATCCACCCCCATTCATGTGCCCAGGAAAGGGATATAGAAACTTGGGAGTTGAATTCAAGGCCAGTTTCCCTCAGACAAGAATGTTTCTCAACCAAAACCCCTCATGGCACTGGGAAGAGTTTACTCCAAATTCAAATGAGACTTTGATTGTTTTCCTAGACAGTAAGGAGAGAGCATTAACAAACTTTATTTGTGAATCATACAATCATAAAGTATGGAAAAATCCTCTAGGATCCTAAAGTCCAACCATTAACCTAACACTGCCAGGCCCACCAGTAAATCATGTCCCTAAGCACTAAGTCTACAAGTTTTTTGACCTCCTCTGTGAATGAGGCAATTCTACCACTGCCCTAGGTAGCCTGTTCCAGTGCTTGACCACCCTTTCAAAGAAGAAATTTTCTTAATAATTTGAAGATGGTTCATGGTGAATCTTGGAGCTACCCTATGTCGGACCAGAACTGGATTTTGGGGACCCCATCAAACTCAGGATATTTTCTGATTCTATAACTTTTTCAAAAATGAGCACAAAATCTGGTTGACAAATATTTGCACTTAACCAAAAAGCTCAGAATATAACCTCCTCTAGTTAGAGTCAGAATCAGATGTATTATGTTTATCTGCTGGAAGTTCCACTGGCTTCAACAGAACCACCAGGGGAAGAAGCAGTCAACAACTTCATGCATATCCAGATTGCAAACCCTGCAGGTTTTTTTCTCTACATTTACTGTTTTGTCCTTATTGCTCTTCAGGGCAGGAAGCTCCTAGGGTTAAGGAAAGCAGATATCTCCTTCCTTGACCGCACTTTCTCCTGTTGTAAGCAGTATCAACAGTAACAAAAATATTTCCAAGGTAAAGTTCCAATCCTGTATCTGAAGTTATTCTGGAAAATATTTTTGCTTGTCCAACCTGTCACTTTGCTTGAGGTAAAAGAGTCCTGTGCTCTCTGCACTTTCTCCAGTAACAGTGCTTTGATTCAGTGAGCAACCAGCTTGAGTTGAAAACAGTGATTAAGCTTGGCTTAAGTTGTGAGAATCATATAAAAATTCTTTAAATTCAGTCCAAACAGTGGAATAAAAACATACCTTTTCCTCTAATAAAAAAATTATAAGCTTTTTAAATAGAACTTAAAACAAATGGTCTGAATTAAATTTTAGTTGTGACCTCAGGTACTGCTGTTTTTCCTTGTAAATCCTGGGAACTGCAAGCTATTTGGCTAAAAAAACAGTGAAAGCTTGAATAAACCAGATTCTCTAACTCATATTTTTGCACAAGATAAAAAAAAAAAAAAGGTTGTGTGAAGTCAGGTAAAACAGTGAAACCAGGTAAAAGGCAGTAGCAAAGAGAGGTATGAGAAAAAACAGTTCTTTAAATGTCTCTTCGAGTTATTTAGCACAAATGAGAGCACACTTGTATGTAAGGTAAAGAAATTGCATGTTAAAGCACAATGTTCATATGAGATAGGTTTAATTCATTTTCCCATGACTCTATTAGTGATGAACATGAAAGCATCAGGACACATCCAAACACTATCAGCATTGTGCAGAGGTGGGGTATCTAAAGCTAAACACTTGGTCAGGTCCTGGGATTTCATTGCCTCTTCCTCAGCTGCAGCAGAAGAAAGCACAGACTACCTATCCCCAGGTACCCATGCCTGAAATGAAATGAAATTGCTTCACTTTGTTTTATTATTTATATAAATAAATACAATGTGCCTTACACCTGAAGCCTGGATTCATGATATTCACAGCAATATTACCAAGTTGCAAGGAACCAACATTTTGATAGAACAGTTGCTTTCTAACATTTTTTCAATTACATTAACATTGTTCTGACTCTAACAGTAGGTGTTGAAACCCTCCCCATTCACCAAGAAAATGTAGCTCATCTTAGTTCCCCTCTGTGAGCTAAAGACATCTTTTTGCTGTTAAGACACATATTTTATGCAGAAATGCACACAAACCTGCATAACTTTACAGTTTTATATCTGGAGAGCTCAGCATTTCACTGGGGCTCCTCAGGTGGACGTGATAATTAGTTCAAATATTTTGCTCTCTGAGGCTTCTAGTTTTACTCTTGTTTTTAGGTATACACATATATTCTTCCTCTGCAGAGCAAGGTTATACCACTGCTAAGGATGTTAGGTTACACTTAAAACACTGGCAGCAGAAAGATGTAAAAAAGACTGTTTTTTGTAAATTGCACTAATTGTGTAGCTGCAGAGGAGCTTCATGGGATGGCAGGCTTTGAAGGCATGTGCTGCCTTGTCGGTACACGCCTTTGTCTCTGGTATGTGGGTGCATCATGTGGAGAAACCAAATGAGGATCTCCTTCTGATAAAATGTGTTCATGCATGGTTGGCCATGCATGGAATCACAGAATCACAAACTCATAGAGTGGTTGGGTTGGAAGGGATCTTAAAGACCATCTAGTTGCAATACTCCTGCTGTGGGCAAGGGACTCTAGCATAAATATTGGCCCCCAACAGCAATATGCTAAGGTGTTGACACTTATGCCACAGACATGGGCACGTCTGCTGGGACTATCAGGAGAAAAATCTTCCCCAGCTATACTCTGCTTCAGTTTGCACTTTTGGTTACCAAAATATATCACTATGTGCCCACAAATCTGCGTCAAAAGTAATACATGAGAGACTAAATGCTACTTTGAAGTCTGATCAAGTCCCAGGAAAAAGGTCTCTTTGATTTCAAGCTACAAGAAATTTTGCTTATAAAAACTTTGCTAAAACAGAGCAATCTTAATTCTCTCTTGTCCAAAGGAATTAAGTTGTCTGTGAAGTAATATCTAATGGCACATCTTCTAGTGTTTAAATCATCCCACCTCATTTCAGAATTTAAGGGTCTGCATCCCAAAGGAGAGAAGTCCCTGAATACCAGCAGTTGATCTACACAAGCCAGAGCTCCTCAAAATTTAACAATGAGGAATTTGTGTTGCATCAATCAAACATCCATTCTTCTTTCCCCAGTCCAAGATGTGAGAACCTGGAAACTGTCATAAATACATATCACCATTTCCCAAATTTTACCTGCTGCTTTTGAAAAAAGAGTAAAAACATTTTGATTGTGCATGTTCTCATGAGTTCACAGTGATTTAAAACATTTCACCAGTACATTACAGTTTTTACCTATTATTTTACATTTTAAAGTTGGACAGTGCAGCACTAGAAATAATAAGGTTTAAGGAAGAAATCTGTTTAAAAAAGATTTGAATATGGTAAAATCAAATTAAAATCTACACTAGTCAGGGAAGTGGCAGTGGATAACATGAGCAAAGGGAATAAAAAAGCTCTGAAGAGCCCATACCAGTTGCTAATACTTAATCTCTTTAAATAATGAATTAGCTGCTCATATCTAGTCACTGCAAAGAGAAAGCACTTTCTTTGTGAAGTGAAGTAAAGCTTGAATAGCCATGAATTATTCAGTATAAAGTGTGCCAGTTAAAATGCCTTGATATTGGAAGCCAAGTGTAAGATTATCTTTTGTCTGTCAGAAAGCATCTCTCCCATGTTGCTGAAACTTGAGGGGGGTTGGAAAAAGGGGCCAACCAGGGCACAAACACGTCAAGAAAAATAAGGGAGGCATTGTAGTAACAAGCAGAAGTATTTCCACTTATGTATGAGCTCCAACCCTATGCAGGAAATGTTCTGCTAGACTTTTTTTATGCTTACTGTTTCTCTTTACCTTCATCACTGCTCCATTGCCTGCGACTCTGAGAAGCACTCATAATGCAGCAACAATACTCCAAGGCTCCTTCCAGCAGAGACAGTATCAGTTATTGATCTGTCAGTCTTTGCTGACATGGAGAAATGTATGTCTGTACTCAAGTTTCTAAGAGACCTTTTTAGTGCATCACAATGCTTAATTTAGAAGAATGCAGGAAAGTCTTGCACAGAAAATTACTGCTTCTCAGGAAATATTAGGTCATCTAGCCTTGAGGTATGACATGGGATTTCCAAAATGTCAGGTGTGCTATATTTTGAAGGAGGGGGAGAAGCAGGGGGGAAAGGGGGGTGATGTTTCCTTTTAAAACTGTCCACATTGTTGATGGTACCTCCACATATATCAAATACTCCTTTTATTTTATTTTCTATCTGTGTTTTTAATAGATTCCATGTATTTTTTCTTTTTCTTTTTCTTTTTCTTTTTCTTTTTCTTTTTCTTTTTCTTTTTCTTTTTCTTTTTCTTTTTCTTTTTCTTTTTCTTTTTCTTTTTCTTTTTCTTTTTCTTTTTTTCTTTCTCTTTTTTTTCTTTCTTTTTCTCTCTGTAGTTTTATTTTTCTGCGATTGAGTTCAAAATTATCGCAATTGAGTTCAAAATATCACAACATTCTGAAGCTGCAGAGAAAAACAGGTTGATGTTTTGGAAGACATTTTTTTTCAGTCCCTCTTTCCCATTTTTTCCCCTCAAATTCTTCCAATAATCTCCACCTCACCAATCTCTTCATCGTGTCTTTTTATTTCATGGGTATGTGATTTGTATTTGGTGGCTTTTCAGATTCAGCAGTATAACATTGGTAACTAACCCACAGATGTAGCATCCAAAAATTTAGTAACTTGGACAATCTTTATGGGCTATATACAGCTTACCATTTAAAATACCCAATTTAGGCATCTTACTGTTCCCTTCATTGATTACACTGGCAGGCAGGAACTATCAGCTCTGACCAGAGATTAGTCTGTGTGTGTCATCAGGATGCTGAATTGCTACCCCATGACAATAACACTGAGCCTCTGTAAGCAATGTGAGTACAGTCCTGGGTAAGACTGAACAACGAGTCAAGATTACTTAATCACTTCTAGAATGTTTTAACTACCATAATTCTCTGCAATCCACTTTATACTGATTATGACAAGAATTTATGCAAGCCTGACACTTCTGGAAATTGGACTCTGAGATGAGACTAGAGAACACAAGGAGTATCTTTTTTCTCTGGATCACTGATAGCGCTCTGTGGAGTCCTCTGTGAAGGACCATACTAGTAATCGCAAGTCTGAGACTGAGAATTATCACTTCCCTACCTATTAACTGAAAAAAGGAAAAAAAAAGCTGTAACAACACTGAAAAGTAATGCCAGCTGTAAAAAATATCATTAAAGACTTATACTTTGAGTTAACTTACTTAAAGATAAGAGATAGAAGAGTTACTGCATACTTTTTGGAAACACCTACAAACTATTCCTTATCTGTATTAATGTAAAACTGCTCGTGCTATTGGTCAGTCCATGTTTGGATAAATTTCCCACGACATAAAAGTAACTTACCTTTTTGTCTAAACAGAACAATCCATCTGAGATCTCTTCTGTTTATTTTCATGTATCTGTTGAATCTCAAAGAACCAGACTTTTCTAGGCAGACCAAGCCAAGGACAGTGAAAAAATTCATTGTTGTCTGTTTCACCTGTGATGACTATGGATCTGCAATTTTAAGTATTTATTATTTCTCTTTTCTCAGACGCCTTTGTGCATGGTGGGTGATACTCAATTTTACTTTTAACAGATATTAACTAAATAAGCAGTGTCAGATTAACTCTCTTTTCTTCAGCCTCAAATGTGATCTGATTCAGAATAAAATCTGAATTACATCACAGAATGAAAATAAGAGAAAGAAATCAAACTAGGGTTCAGAACTTTCCCTCTGGACAAAGGCAGCTGTGTGATTATATGGTTGGAAGGAAAGTATTTTGAGTTAGAATTTTCTCATAATACAGCACTGATATAAAATTAATAAAAATTCATTATTTCATTTTTTTCTCAATTCTGATTGATTTTCCTAAAACTAGATTAGGAGAAAGAATCAGAATTGAGAAAAAATTCACTAATTTAGTAGGGTTTATTTGTTTTGAAAGGAGATGATTGTATGATGTCTTTTAAGATATGTCTTGCAATGTCCTCATTCAACAGATTAAGAAGACACAACATGTTGCATGACAAAAAAATGCAGTCTTTAGAGTCATTTAAGATTGATGTTTAGTAACAAATGAAAATCATTTGCCACTCTCCCCAGAGAAATTTTGGAATGAAAGATTAATTATCCATATTATTGTGGAAGCTTGATCCAGAAAAACTCTCTTTTGTTCCAGAAATTAATTTAAATGTATTGAAATGATTTCTCAGAATTTATATGGTGCCTTTCCTCATTAAAATCTATGGATATATATTTGATATTAAAAGAGCACAGATTTTAGCAAGGAGAGTTAGAGGCTTGTTACCTTTTAAACATCACAGACCATATTATGGTCTCCATTGCATGAAACTAATTCTTGCTGAAATGAATATAAGTCCCATATATATGCTATTTTCATATTCAGAAACAATTATTTTTCTGCTTGGACAATTCAGGCAGGGTAAAGGAGAAGACTCAGGAAACTGAGAATCTCAAGACAGTGTCACTCTTTGGTTCTCAGAATGTGCAACACACTAAATCTGATTGTTCTCACTAGTGGCTTTAACAGGATTTTATTAGATCTTCCATATTTTTACACTGAGAAGATCTTCCATATTTTTACAGTGAGAAGAACCTCCATGTTCTGCAACCCTGTAAAATTCACCACTATTTGAGTTTTGTTGAACTAGTCACATTTTTCATGCATCTTGCTGAACAGATTTTCCTTAACTAGCTTAAGTGAATGTGCTTTTGTGACTTTAAAGCTACCAAAGTAGAAAATAGACCCATAACCAGTTTATTCCACTACAATGATGTTTGGGACTTGAGCATGGTTTTTTTTTTTGGGGTGGGGCACATCTGAAATTTTACCCCAGAGTGCCTCCAACCTGCATTAAATGTCTTACTTCTAAGAAGCTTGCAGTCTACTTGCACTATGTGGCTTCTTGTTTAGGTTTTGGGGTTATTATGTGTGGGGTTTTGTGGGTTTTTTTACAAACTAACAGCAGCTCCTATTTACACATTATGCAATACGTATGTCAGACTGACCTTGTTCTTTAAGAATTATTCCAGATGTCCCATGCTCAAAAATACCCACACTAATTCTACAAACACCACTATTAGAGTTTTTGTTGTAATCAGGCGTCACAATGTCTTTTAATATCAGCACTTGCATTGTTTTGGAATGAGGTCTAGAAGAGAGGGAAAAAAGCACACACTTTAACTGGGCCACTAGCATATTTGTAGAAAATATTCAGGAAAAGTACTCAAACAGTTTTTAAAGTGCTTGAGCCCTTTGACATCTTTGACCTCTGTAGTACCTACAAAAGAGGCCAGACATACATTTAAGTTGCCGTATGGACACTTCAGAATTCTATTTCACAGTGGATATTTGAAACAAAATTTATTTCTAGGCGGGGCCAAAGGTTCCATTCTTATTTTTTCCCTGATACTTTTTCTCGGCAAATACCAAAATACAAAAAAGTGCACATCCTCATATTGGCAGTCAGGATTTGTTAAGGTCCGTGTTATTAGCCAAACTTTTCCTTTGGAGGCTCATCTGAATAACTGACCCATCTCTATTGACTCCTGAGATGTAAAATTCACATTTAGAATAAACCTTTCAACAAAAAACTCTATTCTGGGAGTTTCAATGAATCCACAAACAGATTTAATGGGAAAATACGTAATTACATTGGAGGAATACATTACAGGACAAAATGTTCTGTTGCCCTCTTTAAAAACAGCCCTTCTTAACCGGATTTTCTGGACTGAAAAATACCTTCTGGACTGAAAAATCTCAAAAATGAGATAATAGGTTTGAGTACATCTTGTGCTGGCATGGAAACACAATATCTATTGTTTAAGAAAAGGTTCCACTGATCATTTAAAATGAATGCCTGTCACAGCTAAAAGGGTGCTGACCTTACTTGTTACCTTTAATCTGCAGTCCATATGCAAATAAAAGAGCCTATCTGTAAATTCTATTCACCTGTAGTAAAATTCTAGCCTTGGTAGCATGCAAGATAGTAATGCTGCTTTTTCTATGTCTATAAACAAATGTAAAATGCCCCAGTATAAATCTATTATGCTGTAAGTATTACAGGTGAATTTCTTACCCCATTCAACAACTGTAGTGATATATGAAAAAAAAAACAGGTAGAAAAATTACTTGCACTGAGAAAAATATCCTTCGGATTCAGACATAGCAGAAAAACATTGCACAAAAAGTATTGACTCTTTTCTTTCAGTGGAGCTTTATTCATCCTTCCGAGGGGAGCACGTTATGAAATTATTAACATAGCTGAAAACTATTGTTCTTTCTACCTTCCTTATTTCCCTTCTTTTTTCCTTCTTTCTTTCCTTTCTTTCTTCCTTTCTTCCTTTCTTATCTTTCTCCCCCCACTCCCCACCATTTCTCTCCCTCTTTCTTCTTTTTCTGTCTTTCAAAAAGCAACCTATTAAACCAGTAAATCAGGGAGGAGACAATAAACATGCCCATTTCAAATAGTAAATAATTATTTTGTCCAACCAGCAGGTATAAAATCTGAGACAGCTGGTTAGCCAGCCCCTTAGGCCTAACTGCTCTAAAAATCACTTCTTTTCCTTTCCTCTCTCTCTTTTTTTTTTCCTTTTTTTTTTTTTCTTTTCACAGCACATATCCAGATACAGAATCTCCGAGCTAATTATCAGGGCTGGGATTCTCAACTTAATCATCACTACCAATTCCCTGGAGAACAGTGGCATCTAAGAGCTAACCCCTGCCATGCTGAATCATAGTCACACAGATGAAGAACCAAAGCCCACTGAGATTTTCAAAGGAGAAGTCCTGTACAAAAATTTAATATAATTCTATACTTTGCAATTGAAGTGTAAACAAGGAGACAGTAGTTGATAAAATGCTATTTAAAGTTAAAACATTAATGTTATAGATGATTAGTTTAACAAGGCATCAGGGAAGAGAGAGTCCATCTGCCTGCATTGTCTAAAAGCAGTTCTACAGTGCACTATCTGTAAGAATTAACTCATTCTATGTTCATCATTAATGGAAAAAAAGGTGGAAAGAAACACAATCTACTAATTTGCTGTAACTTTGCACCAAGTATTAAATTAAGAGAAGATAAAGGTAGACTGCAGAATCATTTCTCTCCATCATCCTCATTAAATTTTATTTCAGCAGGGAATTGTGTCACTGGTGCTTTAGTTATCTGCTGTGAATTCAACCCAATCTTCAGCTTGAGTACTTTTTGTATGTAACTGCCTGTATTTGCAGGTACACAGGATGACAGGCAGTCACCTGATGCCAGTAAATGCCAGGCTCAATTGTTTTGTAATCATTCCATGAAATCATTTATTTTGCATGAATAAACACAGATGCTTATAGTCTCTGCTGGTGTAAATTGTAATCATTCCACTGATACCAGTGGAGGTGTGCTAATTTACACCAGATGGAGATTTGGCCCGATTATTTAAGGACCTGAGGTATTTGGCAAAGGCTTAACAGGCACGACTGAATTGTGAAGTTTCCTCCGAGGGCATTTCAGCAGTAAATTACATTTTATGCAGAAATTTCAGCTATCTGGATGTAAAATCTTCCTGGAATAACTGCAGCAAATTAGTTGGTCTGCCAGATGAATGATATTTGCTACAGCACTTGCAGATGTTCATTCCTGTGTTAGATTCCTTTGATGCAAATGCCTGTAACAAAGATACATTTATCACACTTACAGCTGTCTAACCTTTAAATAACATTGCTCAGATGCAAAAAAACTTTCAGAATTTCAAACTATGCTGTTATATGTTATTAAGGTTCTGGTATCACTAGCAACATTGGCAGCTTACAAGATGATTGTTCATAGTGAACTGTTTGCTGTGTTGTTTAAGGCTGTATTTTCAGGAGTTTTTAAAATATGTCAGAATTTATGGCTAAGCTTTTTAAGCATAAATATCTTTTTAGCATGAGTCATAGAACAAAGACATTAGGAAAATGTCCTGAATGAACAGGCAAAGTTAAAATCGATCATTTAAGAAACTCAGCCTAGATATTTTTGCTCCATCTTACAGTAAATAAATTTAATAACCTTGGAGCACCTAAGCACCTTGCATATTGCTTGATTTGTGACTTTAACAGTACAGTACAGTAAGGTGGAAGACATTATTTTTCACAAAATTGTAGTGGAAGGTATGAAATTCATGCCAAAAAAACCATAGTGTAATTCAGTGAGATTTCAGAGTCAGTGGAGAAGTCATATGTACATTAGCACAATTTTATACACCTATATGGAGGAACATAATATAAATTAAGCTTGAATGATTAAAGAACATGAAAGAAAAAAAGAAGCTCTGAATTTCATTCTCAATACTGCCACAAACACCTTTATTCTCATTTTCTTTCCTTTGCTCTGCCCAAAAATTAAGTAAAACAATGTTTTATCAGTGCTGTTAATATTTTTTTTTTTTTTTGGAAAACCCCCTGGAATGTGGTCAATCTTACTAAGTATCATAATAACTGCAAGAAATTCTGCTCTATAACCTCAAAAAGAGCTGTTTCTCTGAACATCATTAGAACATAGTTGTTGTGTCACAAAGCCATCCTCACCTGCTGCTAGAGGAAATTCTATAACCAGGTGAGTATGGCAGCAGTCAGATTAAACTATGAGACTATCTGATTAGATTTTTAACTTCCTTTTTTTCCAAAAGGAAAAAAAAAACAGTTTTATTCCATTATTTCAGTAATTTGTGATATGATAGTCAGAAGGACCAGCCTGTATTGATTATGCATTTTTTTCTGGTCTATTCCTAGCTCTCTTTGGCAACATGGCTCCATATTATAAGTAGAGATGCATTGTATTTAGGTTCATTCAACCTGCTGGAGAAGGATCTGCTCCCTACTTGTGTTTTCCTGAAAAGCAATAGAGGAAATATTATTTCAGGAGGTGTTATTTTCATCCCCTTTTCCTTCCTGAGCACATAAAAACGGTTCAGAGCTTTGCTTCTAAATTATCCTTAGATGGGAAGAAGCTGACTTGGCAAGTTTTTCTGTTGCATGGATTAGAGTAGATGGGCAACCAGCAACCACCTTTAAAGAACCATCTCCTGTTGATTATTCTGGTCCAATCAGAGAAATTTGTAATGGGAGACAACTTCTTTAACCATATACACCATATTTTTTAATACTTATATGTATTTATATTAATTCATAGATCTCAGGAGATTCTGAAGAGCTCTTTGTCAAATCCTTCTGAAATTCTGCCTGTGAAGTCATTCTTATCTTGACTTATTAAATATCTTTACAAAAAATCCAGTCCCTCATCTCCACCAGTGGAAAGTGCCAAAGGTGAATTCTTTATCTGTTTGGATCCTCATTCTGTTGTCCCTGTTCACAAAGCTGCATTAGGGATGTTTCATGGTGATCTTGGAGATGTTACTTGCACAATTGCATACATATGTATTACAGTGCATGGACTGCCATTGCCCCCATTATTTTATGCAAATTAAATTCCAAGGTTGGTGACAAAAAGGTCTCCTTGAGGGATCTGCATGAGCTTGGAAGCAGGCTTATCCATTTAAAAATATCTTCCAGCTATTTTACGATCTTAAGATTAAATATTTTCATGGAATTTTTAACCAAAATATGATGAACACTCAGAATTCGACATCAGATATTCATGTGATGAAGACTGAACCTCACCATCATGAATTCAAATATCTTTTATCTATCTGTCTCTTAAAAACAGCTACAGTTTGCAGTAGCCTTCTGCTTGAGGAATAAACTGTTTCATTCTGAATAAAACCATTGGTAGCTCCAATGGCTAAATTCCACAGATGGGCAAGGACTAACATGGAACTGGAGAAGAGTCTGGAGCACAGGTACTACAAGGAGCTGCTGAAGAAGTTGGGGGTGTTCAGCCTGGGGGAAAAGAAGCTCTGGAGAAACCTTCTCACTCTCTACAACTACCTGAATAGAGGCTTTAGCCAGGTGGGAGTCAGTCTCCGCTACCAGGTTGCAAGTGATAGAACAAAAAGAAACAATCTCAAGCTGAGCCAGGGGAGATTTAGTTTGGATATTAGGAAAAATTTCCTCACCAAACAGTGGACAAGTCCTGGCACTGGCTGCCCAGGGCAGTGGTGGAGGCACCATGCCCAGAAAGTCTTCAAAACTATGTGTAGGTGTAGTGCTTAAGGACATGGTCCAGTGGTGGGCTTGAAAGCACTGGGTTAGTGTTTGGATTTAATGGTGTTAGAGATCTTTTGCAATCTAAATTATTCTATGATTCTGTGACTTTGCTGAGGAGTTTTTCACAAACAATTTTGCGGGTGCAAATCCACTGGAGACTGCTAACTCTTCATTACAAGCAGCTCTGACCTGCTTGTAAAGCCATTTATCCTCAGTCTGAAAAGGAGTGCCTAGCTCTGATCTCTTGTCCTGTTTCCCACTGAATTTTCTTTAAGCAAGCTGGTAATGACTGTCACATACTGTGCGTAACAAGCACAAGGCAACATGCTTGATCTTTGGCACAGAGCTGGGTATCCTGCCAAGCTCTCCTCTGACATCTCTCAAAACAGCAGCCAAGTGTACCAGAGGGTTTAGCTGGGAAAGGAGGGCAGCTTCAGGACAGAGTAGTAGTAGACATGTGCTGGAGGGCCTTGAACTGTTGGAAAAGTGAGAAACATTGAGAGCAAGGAATAGAAAATTTATTATGGCACCCTGTGGGCAGATAAAGTGTCTGTGAGGCCTCATGGAACTTCAGCTGGTTTAGAGAATCTCAAACTTCTGCATATCCACCTAAAACATGCTTCTGCTAATATCACCATCACCACTTTCTCTTCCCTTGTCTAGCTACAAAATTTCATGTTATTCTTGTAGACCTAATTAGGTAATTGTTATTTTATTCCTCCTAAAGCCTTTTGCTTTTCATTTAGCAAGTTCCCAGTGAGGCTAATGACATCAAGAAAATTGCTCTGAAAGGAGTTGCCTGTTCATTGTGATGTACCATAAATATATATGAATGCAAAGATGCTGCACACAAAATGCAAATGAGCAGGGAATGAGATTGAGTTGTTCACCAGAGGTTCAGATCTTGATGGAGAAGCTACCAAGCAAAAAACAGGTTTATGTTTCAACTCTCCAGCTGCCACCTGTCATAGAGCACTAATTGAACAGGATGCTGCTGGAAGGAAATATGTGTCAGGGCCAGTCCCCCAGTGAAAAGCCATAAGGCAGATTCGTGCAGGAGCAACAAGCAATGAACTGCTTGGGTCAAAAGTGTAGCCTCAAATGCAAAAAAAGTCAGGAGGGTGAGCAGCAACAGGAGAGCTGTCCAGTGGCTGAGGAAAGTAAAAGATGGTTTAAATGCCCCAAAGATTAAAGTGGCCTCTGCAGGAGAAGTGACAGAAAGACCACTGAAGGGAATATACACTTGTCATGGGAGGCAGTAACTCATTATAACACAACTTCACTTTACATCTTAAATGCAAACCAACACCCACACTGTTACCCTGGCTTAAGCACCTCAAGACAGTCAGAAAATTAATCAGAAAATTGCAGGAGAAGATGGACAGGGAGCAGGCACTGTATCCCTGTCCCATCTACCTCTACCCCCCCATCTACCTCAGCAAGCAGGGGTGCAGAAAGGACAGGAACACAGGCACTTCAGGCAACAATTCTGGAAGTGCTAAAAGTCCATGCACCTAAAGTACCTGTATGTTTTGTGGTATTTTAAATTATTGTCATTATCTAGTTTCTTCCAAACTAGAACTAGCACTTCCAAACTAGAAGCACTGAGGTCTCCCAGATAGCTGGCGTGACAAACCTGAAAGGACTTTGAGTTCCAAAGACTTTTCAATTAGCCTAGAAAATCTCACATACATAGCTGACAAATAATCTCAGCTGTTCTGAAACAACAGCAGTAATTTGAAGAGGTAAATCAAGGGAACCCGCAATCTTTAATCAGCTTGCTCTAAAAACATCATTCCACAAACAAAGACTGAAAAACTCTTTCATAGTGCTCATGTCTGTGTCTCTATCTGGGCATATAGGACAGTCAATTTCATTCTGACCTGCAATGCAGGAGCCACAAGAGTACACAGAAGTTTGAGGCAAGTGCCATTTCAACAGCATCTCAGAAGTTGATGTGGTCAGCTTAGATATGAGTTTTCTGCTTCAGGGCTGAAAAGGCTTTGACTGGCTTCCCAGTTTTCTGCAACTATTAATATTAGCATTTTATATTTTTTTAATAGATTATAAATTAGCTCCTATGTCACCAGCACCTAGGACTGGCATCAAGAACCCTGTCTAGATCACTGTTACAAAAAAAATGTTCTGTTGCCATTTATTTGGTGAAACACATTGCATGTGGTCAGATGAGTTGTTCAGATACATATAATTTACAAACTGAGGGTTTTTTAGGATTAGCCACAAATCTCTGTTTATTTGCAGAAAAGATGATACTCTTGTGCATTTTTTCATAGAGTTATGATGCCCGCTGAGAGAGTCTGATGTTCCTTAAACAGACCAACAGTGTAATTCAGACAGTTTATTAATACTAACCATTCCTTCATTAACAAACTTTCTCTTAGAGAGATGCTAGGAATCTGCAAATCACTTTCACTAAGGAAAGAGATTTTGTATTTTTCACATTGTTTTTGTTCCTTAAAACTTAAAAAAGTTCAAAAATCAGGTAGGTTCCTGATTTTTGAACTTTATTGCAGAGATATTAGGGAGAAGCCCAAGGAAATAATTTCTGTTTCAGCAATTGGAAAAGTTCTTTGCTGCTGAATACCATTTTTTTTTTTTTTTTTTAGGGACAGCCCTGTTAACAATCCTATCTACATCTTACAGAAGAAGAAAATTACCACAAGCCTAATTGAAAAGAGATGGATACAAAGGAAAACTTGAAGGGGAAATATGGAAACCTATCTTTCAAAGCTGTTGCATTTTCTAAGCTAGCATCTATTTGAATATGACTGTTGTACAAGAATACACTGATATGATTTAAAACTAAAAAGACCAGCAAAATAATAGTGGTTTTCATTATTTCTCTTTTGGGAATTTCTGGCTTCATTAGTAGATTCTGGCTTCACTGTTAGCAGACAAATGTTGAACAATAAACAAGGCATTTCTTCCTAAATTAAATGAAGCTTTTGCGTTATGCAGCTATAATGCTCACTCCTCTACTAAGAACAAAGGGTTAAATATTATCTCTCTGTGAGGGAAGAGGGATTAAATTTCAGAAGGCAAGGTCTTACAGCAGATCCTGACTCAGATATGCTTTTACTGATTCAGCCATAGCATTCACTTGGAGAGCTTTACATCATGGCCTTGGTAGACTCCTAGGCTTTCCCAGTGCAAATTGCTGTTCTTCCTTTAGCTTACGAAAAATAGCCATTCATAGATTTAGTGTACTTGGCTTGCTGGTGTTTACAGGCAAGGTGTCTTCAGAATGGCTCTGGGCAGTCAGAGACTGTTACAGTTGGAGACAAACAGGGAAAATACGGAATTTCTTTGCAGGCAGAGACATCCACTCCAGAGTCTGGTACTTTGCAGACTCTAAGCATCCAACCAATTGCACTGGCCCCATCATCCACACGTGTGTTCCCAGGTCAGACCTGGCCTTTCTGGATGGTTGTAGTTATTTTCAAGCGGCTTCCCTTCATACAACTCTTGAGATACACTGATCACCAGAGCAGACTTTCTTCAGAGTGAGGAGCAAAATTCTGGCTTCAAAATGTTGAGCAAATAATCCGTTATTTGCTACATGAAGGGATGAGCATCACAACGACATCTCCATATAAATCTGCTGATCTTTTTTCAAGCCCTTTTCCTACAGCCAGGAGGACAAAACCTCAGCTGCTGTCACAGCTGTCACACATTATAGCTCCTGGGCAAAGGGAGATTCCTTTTGCTTCTTGTACTGTGATATGAAGTGACTGACACACCCCAGTGCAGAGGATTCTTGGGTATGTAGCACGGAAAATTTTGAAAGGAGACCAGCAAGACGCCTAAACCACGACAATCTTAATGCTCAGCTGCCAACACAGGCATCCCTGTCATGCTTCTTATCTGGGGGGCGCAGAAAACATCAGCATTAGCATCTTGGCCACCACAGGGCTTCTTAAAGCAAGATATCTAAAAGACAGTATTCCTGCCAGCATCCAGGCTTGCAAGGTAGTCTGCAATTTTAGAAGTAACACACAGTTGTTCCTTGACTATAGGAGGCAGTCGGCAATAGTGATAAGCTCTCAACAAGATTTGCCTAAGACAGTTTAGCTAAAACAAACCACAGCACAAGTTACAGCAAGAGGTTAGCAGATATTTTTGCTTGAGCTCACTACCAGCTAGCTTTGTTAACTTCCTAACACAACTTCATGCTCTGCCTCCAAGCCAGGAGGCACCCACCAAGGGTGGGTGCAGCAATCATCTCCGATAAAAAGAACGGACCTAACAATCTGGTAGCTTTTAGACCACTTTTTTTTTCAGGAAAATTATCTGAATATCATCTCAAGGTTCAGAAGACTGGTAAATGGAATTACTGCAAATTGTCACAAGAGGTCATAGCTCTCTTTGTTGTGCTTCTTGTGTCATTGGTCATAACCACCCAACCCCTATGGCAAAAATCTGGAGAGGAAAAAAGACCGAAGCACCACGGCCAAATGGTGTGTCAATATAGTGTACCGGCTTTTCATCCTTCTACCCCCATCAGGGAAGAACAGTGACAAGCATTAGCCTAAAACTCAGCTTGAGTCTCAGCTGGAGCATGAGTCGTGCTGTGATGGCAGTAGGGAGAATGCCTTGGTCAGAGCTCACCTAAGGAATGCAAAGATGTTGAGCAGATTTTTGCCCGAAAAATGGTTTACTTTCGGTTATAAGAAAGGAAGTTGAGCATATTGTCTAGCACAGAAGCTGAGTGCCCCATTTACTGATTGGAGTTTTCTTTAAGTTTTGTTATCTAGAAACAATCAGGAGAAAGCTCATGTTCATATAATTTCATCCCAGGTTATTTCCCTATTTTTTTTTTGTATTAATTTACAGAAGACCTCACAGAAGGTGTGAGGAGGTTTAGATTGTACATTAGCAAGAAATTCTTCACAGAAAGGGTGACTAGACATTGGAATGGACTACTCAGGGAGGCAGTTAAGTCACTATTGATGGAAGTGTTTAAGAAAAGATGGGCATGGCACTTATGGCTATGGTCGGTTTGACACTGTGGTGATTGGTCGTAGGCTGGACTTGATCACAGATTTCTTTTCCAACCTGATTTATTCTGTGATTCACTTTCCAAGTGGAACAAAACACACATATCCTCCTGTAATACCATTTATCCCCATGCCCCTCCTGCTGCACACACTTCTTCTAACAGCATGGTCTCTTAATTCATTATCTAATAACTTCCTTTGCTATTTTCCTTTCTCTTTACACATGTTGCTCACAAGACCCATAAAGGAGAGGAGATCTGTGAAACCTGGCAAAAGGCAATTTTTCTTAATTCAATGCACGTGATGAAAGGCTCTGTATGTGCATTTGTCTGTACCTAGACACATGCACATATGTATCCATGTGTGCATATTTTGTTTTTAGAATAGTTTTTTAAATGTACCCCTAAATGCTGACAATGCAAAACCAACAACCCCATGCAACTTTGGCCAGTTAGAAAGTGTAGGTTGGGCAGCCAGCAGCAACCTTACTTACCAAAAATAATTGCCTGGGTCTGAACCAAATATTTTCTCATCAGTATGCAGCACAAGGGTATAGGGAGAAGAAAATGAGGAGTATGAGGACATAAAACAAACAATAAAATGGAAAAATGTCATCTGTGCTCTGGCCTTCCCTTCTGCTTCCCACAGCCCATTCCAAACAATGCAGTTGGCATATGCGACAGGCTGTGAACAGAGCAGGGGTAGCACGCATGCAGCTGAGCACATCTGGTTAGCAGTTGCCTGGTTTTGCGCTGTGAGCCAGCCAACAACATCCACATTTCTAAGCCAGCCCTCTGCCATTGTTACAGGGTGGTTTATGACTTCATTCCTCTTTTGTAATAGGTTCATTCCTCTTTCCAACAGTACTGTTGTCACTCTTTCATCTCTGCCTCCCTGTAGCCTTCATCCATACATGCATACACAGAGTCAGACTCAGGGTGATTGAGAGGGAGTGGTTTGCATAGGAGAATTTGATGCAAGTACCTTGTCTGAAATGTTACACACCTTCCCCTCTTAAGGTTGTTTCTGACAAAGCAAACCATATTTATTTAGGTGTGTAACAGTGATTTGCAGGCCTGGGTTTGGCATCAAAGGGGAAAACTGTGACTTCAGTACTTCCACGTACAAAACAAGATGGATGTTGATGCCATTTTTTTGCTAAAGATGTGGTTATACAGGGAAGTGCTGAAAAGTAGATTAACTCGCTTTGTTAGGTTAGCCTCACTCAGCCAGGAGCAGCCCTTCTGTCATTTCCCTCTTCTCTATCATCCATGCCATCAAGAAAGTGGCTAGGGACAGTGTCCTGACCTATGTTTAGTTATTTAATAGGCATGGTGGTAAGGAAAAAAGTCATTCCACAGTCATCACCTGTAGCTGCTCTCAATTTAATTGTCTCTACTTTCCAGTCCTGCTAAGAAACTGAGGCTTCAGTGTGGCTGGAAGTCACTGGCTATAGCACAAGGAAGCTCAGATAAAGAGAAGAAAATAGCCAAATTGGCAGACACATAAGGTGGTCCATACAGAGGACAGAAAAAAAGATTGAAGAAGACATTCTTTCTGGCCTCTGGGGGTTACACTAGACAAAGAAAAGAGACACAGCCATGGAAATACAGCTGTGCACATGGAAGATGTGATAGACTGGCAAAGTCAAATTGCTTCAAAAGCAAAATTAATCCTGATTACTTGATGCAAGACATCACTCAAACCAATCAAATTGTTATTTTGGGAAATCATAAATTTGTTTCCAGAGTCAGTTTGTCACTCATTAAAAACATATAAGAATGATTAGAAAATTAACTTAATAAGTAAATCTTCTTTTTCATTTAATAGCTTAAAATATAAGATGATCTCATCTGGCTCTTACATGACCTCTGACCGCATCACAGGCAATAAATTTTATTCTCATCCTTACTGCTAGCATTGGTCTCAGTCTAATTACTTCTGGTGTAAACATAGTTGGTCTCCCTGCCACCATCTTTATCTGAATAAGAAGTATTATATATACCCCAATATGGAACCTCTGTATCTCACTCTTACCTTGCTTCCTGGGTCTATTGTTGCATAGATCATTTTCATCAGGCTCTTACCTTACTTGAAAAGTTGATCGTGCTGGAAAATGCCCTGCTGGAGGGATTTCAGAAGTCAGTTTGGTGGATGTTGTTTGTGTACTGCATATCTGTACACTCAGCCTGGGAATCTAATTTTAAGGTGCTACCAGAAAAGACAGCATTATTAAGCTATACAGAAGTGGACCCAGTCACTATCAAAATGACACTTAAAATATTTTTTGAATGGGGGGTTTGAATGGGGTTCTTATTTCTTTTGACTACACAAGGACATATTTTTCCCACAAGCATATGCCTTTTTTTCTGAGTGAAATATTCCTCTCTTGGAATAGGTAAAGTTGGAATGGGTCTTTACATGGAAGAAATACAGATTATCCTGTATCTTTAAAAGGTAAACCATATTGGAGAAAAAATAATTCTTCAGAAAACAAATTTTAAAAAACATCTTAGAAGCCAAACCAAAAATTTTTCAATGAAAACAAATTCTAAGGGAAGTTACTGTAATATGAATATAGCAGTGAATTCACTTTACCTTTAAATTTTACTTTTCCTTACTTGGAGACACAGGCATTTGAAAAGCTGTTGAAATCTGTACTTCTTAAGCCTTCTTTTCAATAGAATAAGTACAAGAAACCCATGGGATTCAAGTGTCCAACAGGTTAAGAGCAGTTTTATTTAATTCATTGTCCTGCTTTGCTGAAAGGGAATGATGATCTCACCACTGATGCAAAAAGAGACCTTTTTGATTTCCTTTCAGCTCGTCCAAGCTTCACAGTGCAATCCTCTATTTCTTTCTCTCCATATCTAGGAAAATAATAATAAATGCCACTGTGACACATTTTCAGAAAGCGACAACATGGTTTAGAAGCTGTCAGTACCTAATGAAGCATTTCAGCTCTAGCTCATAAGCTGTGATTATCATGATCACTTTTACTGATACATATATGGGTTTGACATCTGCTGCCTTTTAGACTTTTAAATAATCTGGTCAGCAAAATTGCTAGTATGTAGGTCAATTTAACCATTTCTTTCCAGATTTTCTAGTGCTTTTTTAATCTTATGGTTTCTCTTATGGTATGTGTTGCTGCTTTCCTGTGGGAAACAGAGCAGTGAGGACTTGGAAGATATTCAGCTAACCTTGTCGCAAACTCAGGAACATCTTATTACTAACTATATTTTGTCATGGCAATGCATCATATAAGTAACACTGGCAGAAAGGCTCTGAACCAAGAATTAAAGCAGAGACCAGAAGTAATGCTCATACTGCTTTCAGGCTATAAAAATATTTGTTTAATTGTAACTCACATACATCTTGAGATGACAGGAGTGACAACAAGCTGCTGCTGAGCTGTTGTGGGGAGGGGGAATGGTGCAGGAGCACACACATCTGGCTTGGGCATGAAGGTACAAGCCACTACAAAGCTAGCTAATTACAGAATAACTTGGGTTGGGTGGGAACACAGGCTCAAGGCTGATCAGGTTATACAGGCTCCAATGGTGACTCATACTTGCAGGGTGATGGCTTGCTCTTACTTTGCTTGGTAGACATACTATTTGGGTCTGAATGGGACTTCTGTGAGTAACCACAACACTGAGTGAAATGTTTGAACATGTGATTCCCCTTAAGTGTTTGAACGTGTGATTCCCCTTAAGGTGGCCTTGGTGAATTTCAGTTGCCTCCAAAACATCCCCATTTGTACAGAGATTTGTACTGAACTGATTGCACATGACAGCAGTCTGACACAAAACATAGGTGAACCACATCAGCAGTGTGTTGATTTGCTCAGAACAGAAGTCCCCAAAACACTAATTGATCCCCACCCCTTGATCACCAACAAAATATTTCTGTTAATCTCAAAGATGAACAAGCAAACGAGGTGTGATTTATCTAAAGATATTATTTTACTTAGTAAAATGGAACTAATTGCTCCAGGCTGGAGACCTATAACGAGGCTTACTTTTGAAGCAATTTTGAAAAGTGTTTTTCAGACCAAGAATTTTTTTGTGTGTGTTTGTGATACATTTTGGTTGGATTTCAGTTTGGTTCTGCCATTCTGCTCTATTAAGTACAGCCTTTTCAGGAAAATAAGGGTCTGTCTGTTCTTTTCCATTTTGAAATCAAGGTGTTTGCCCAAACAGCCAAGCACAAGATGTTACACAACTCTGAACCTGAATGCAGCAGGGTAAGGGCTGTAAATGATGACCACAAAGTGAGTACCACAGCATTTGCACATCTGCTCTAGATGTTCATGCCATGCATGAAATACCTTCCTAGACCCACACAGTGCTGATGGTAGGTCTTGCACCAGGAGACATCAAATTCAAGTGAAAATTAATGATTCACACTTACTTGTGTCAGTGCCTCTGTGTGTGTGTGTGTGTGTACAGAGAGATACTCAAGCATATAAAAAAATAAATGCCAGCTCCATTTTAGCACCAATTTTTAGGTAACTCAGTTTTCTACAAATGCCTCATTCTGTAATCCACCTACAGATGGCCAACAAGTAAAGAATCCTGGAAAACTGTCATAGCAACATTTCAGATTGCTGTTGGGAAGCCTGTGCAATATTGGTACCTTGTTTCAAAACTGACATCCAAAAAATCAAGTTTAACATCCAGGACCTGTTCAGTGCTTTTCTGAATCAGGGCCATTCACTATAACTGTCAGTTGCCTGTGCTCTTGCTGCACGGCCTATTTTTAACCCATGAAATGCATTCTCAATAAAAATTGATAACATTGCATTTTCATTATGAATTGCCTCATGAACCTTCCTAAAATAATATATGCTCTCACCCTTTCACATGAAATGATAATATTATTTTCATTAAGCAGTGCTAACAGATAACAGCTCTTTCCCCTTTCCTGTCTTCTTTGTAAACAGATTTTTCCTGTAAGAAACCATAACATGAAATTCATTCCTAGAATAATGAGTACAACCCTGTGTCAGATTTCAAGGATCTTGTTTTCATTTTCCAGTTACTGTACAAATGAAATAATCATGAATGCCCAATGAATCACTACACTAAGTCAGAAGGACTTTTAAATTATAAACAGTTCATTGCACCGCTAAATTTACGACTACCTACCAGAGTTTACATAGAGATGCACAAGAGATCAGCCGCTAATTAAGGACCAAACACGCAGCTGAAGGAGATACAGTGAAAACATTCCCTTTTAGACAAGCTAGTGGCCCAGTTCCAAAGGTAATGTATGGGTCTGTTGTCTAAAGCATCAACACCTTTTATCTTCAAATGGAACCAATTGATGAAATCACAAGTACAGTTCTAGTGCAAAGAGACTGCAGTATGTTGCTTGCAGTATTCATTGTACATATTGTCTACTTCAACAAAATCTTGAAAATGTCCTTTTCCCTCTTTTTTATATCCCAAAACTGCTGTGACTCTATTGGAGCCCCGGACAGCGGGCAAACACTCCCTTATAGAGTAGCCAGTCTACCCACCCCTGCCCAGGGATACCCTTGTGCCTGAAGCAGAAAGTTGTGGCTATAGCTCTGTTCCTCCAGACAGGTACATTCTCCAAGCAGAGCATTTGTCTTCTCCCACTGCCGTTTGCACACAGAAATGCCTGTCTGGAGTTTCATGTCCATTCAGGTTTAGCTCTCAGGCCCTTGCATCCTGTCCTTGGCACATATTACCCATAAACACACAGCTGCTTGATCTCTCTATGCTGTTAGACATAAAAAGACCAAAGCACAGAGAAGCCAAGACCTGCCATTAAATTTTCTTATGCTTCAGCAAGAAATTGCTCTACACTTGTGCTCATTATCAGGACTAAGTGTGAGAACTGCTATGCAGTTCTTAGAGCAATTATAATCTCTCTCTGCTTTTGATGGCAGATTTTCTATAATCAAAGCACATATAGAGAAATATTTTTGGTGGTTTTTTTAAGCATCTTTCTTTCAGTATCAACCCCAGTCATAGAGTCATCTCTTCAGTCACTTTCCAACTTGCATTTGTAAGAAAGGCATAGAGCCACTCACTGTTTACTCATGGTCTTTTTAACAAAATGTTCAGCCTGAGAAAGCACAAATATTCATGAGGGGTCTTTGGACAAATTGAAGGGAAGCTGGCTGAAAAGGACACAAACACTAGAAAACTCATTTAGGTTTTTCCATCCCATAAATCCAGCTGCTCTCAATTTAAAATTAGTCGTGTCCTTCTATGCTGCTGGTCTCTTGCAGACAGCAACCGTACATGGCATGTGTACCATTTCTCTTTTTTGCCCTCTTTTTCTCTCTCACATAAACCAAAACACACACAAACACACACACACACACACACACACACATACAAGAGCACACATGAACAGAGTAAAAGCTTGTCAACAGCTTTAGTAAAGTAAAATACAAATGATAATTAGAAACATGTGACCCTAGAAAAGCAGCACAGAAAGTAAAAGGTCATCTTTTTTCTAAATTACCTAATTAGAAAAGCCTGGAGTGTTGGCTACAATATATTGGTTTTACACAGGTTTTTAACATAGACTTCCTGTTTTAAAACAATACAATTTATTGGTTATAAAGAAAAAAAAAAAGAAAAAAAAAGGGAAACAAAAAACCCCTGGCATTTAATACAGATAAAATTAGGTCTCACAACACCTGCCTCAAGAAATCACCAGCCTTTTAGATCTATCAACAGAGCAGTATGTATTTGTCATCCTATAATGACCACCAAGAAGCCAGCACCAGGACAGCTGCCAACTCATGAGAGAGCCTGAAGAGACACTCCAGTCTCTCTCTCTCTGGAGAGAGACACTCCTCATATGGAGGAGGCAGGCACAGGTGGCTCCACAACCCTTGCCTGTATCATCCAGCTGGAGCACCCTCACCTTGGCTGAGCCAAAGGCAATATGCAGAGGAGGGGGAGGGACAATGGAATGAAATGGAATTGAGCTGGAGGCATTAAGAAATTCAGAAAATATGGGTAAAGGAAGGTAGGGGTCTTTGTGCAAGAAAAGGAGTGGATGAGTAATTCTTGCCCAGGATCATCTCAAAAAGAAGATTATGGGCTACAGCCAAGGGTTTTCCCCAGCTTAGTTTCACCTACTCCTTCCTCCACACTCTTGTTTAATAATTTTCTTTGTTCTGGTGAACATGCATGCCATTTATCCCTGCAAAACTATTAATCCTAACTTATTCATTGTTTAGAGAAGCTATATTTAGTTTCGAATAAATCAAACTTTTCAGGCTTGTCAGTTTTAAACAGTTTAATTATGGCAGCTATTCCCACGCTTTAGGGCTTGTCCCCACCACAGTGGGAGTGCAGGGGGGGGGCTGCAAAATCAGCTCAGGACAGCAGTGAGGGGAGGACATGAGCTGGCTCCAAGTATGGAAGCAGGATAACCAACATATCGTGGGTTTGGACTGAGCTAATTAAAGCAAGGGACAGAGGTCATGAGGGAAGAAAGAGCTAGAGAAAAAATCATGGGAAGCGCTGAGTTAAGACCATACTCTGTGTTATTAAAGGCAGTCTAAGCAGGTTTCTGTATTTTTAGCTGAAGACAAGCCCAAGCTTTCATAAGGAAGAGAGGTTTAAAGCTGTACAGCCATTGTAAAGGTGGGTGGGATGTAAAGTTTGAGTTTCTACGTCTCTGGGGGCTTAGAATTTCTCTGCTCATAATGGTTTCATTGGGAATCAATGGCATTGCCCATTTCTCAGGCAGTCTCTGTGTCCCATAGGACTGAGCTGGATGAAGCAGCATGGAAAAATAATATATGCTCTGTATGTAATGAGCTGCTTAACCATTTTTTCCAAGAATCCAAAAGCATGTGATCTTCATTGAAAACTGCAGATGCCAAGTTTAGAGCTTTACATTTAAACTCTGTATGAAAGTCTGTAATGGAAAAAAAAAAAGAAAAAAGAAAAAAAAAGAAAGGAAGAAAGACTCATTTACTTGGTAAAAAGGCATAATATTTCCTTCATTTTATTGTTCTGAAAAGAGTGTGTGGATTTTATTCAGCAGTTTATTTGTGCTGGTTCGAGAAGAATAAACATCAAATTTTTACTGTTAAAGGTAATTTTACTATGAAAGCCACTGAAAATAGGGGTTGGAAAATATTAGAATCTAACAATAGTAGCACAGTGATATTGTGTATTAATAATGGTTTCCTCGTGGTAATACTTTTAGTGATATTGGGTATCTCACCCATAGTTAGACAAGGACATTCTGGTGTACTTGATGCTTACAATGAACATCTCAGAATGAAAAAGAGAAGCACTGGAAAGATACCATATCATTTGTAATACAAGTCATATGAACACTTAAGCTTACAGAGTGACAATTAGCATTTTCCCTATATTACACTGAAAATGTAGACATTATCCTCAAGAGTCTTTTTTTTTTCTTTTCTCTCCATATATGCAAGAGGTCCCAAGACCTACCGAGGCAGAATCAGGCCCCTGTAAAATATTCACACACTCATGGGGTTGTATGTTCATCTAGGGAGAATCAGGTCAGTAAGATGTTACTTGGTTTCAAAGACTGAAAGGTACTAATTTTATATGCCAGTTAATCCATCAGATCACAAGGAGACTGAGGAAATGCTTTTATCTTTAAAATGACAGGCATTAATAATGTTACTAGAATTTCCCTTATATATAACTTTAATACTTTCAGGACTTTTAAATGTCTGTACAATGGGAAAGCTTCTGAAATACGAAAGGCAATGTCCCTTTCAGAGTTACTGGCATTGCTAGCATGGGTGTGGGAAGATGAAATATGTTCTCAGGAAAAAGAAAATGCTGGACAATAGAAAGGAGAGGTGTATTACACAGGCACTCATAGTAACAGCATTGTAGCTGGCTCTGTAAAGAGAAAGACCAGCTGTGGAGTGGGGTTGCAGTCACTTTTCCCAGCCACAGGTATGAAAAACATGAGCTTTAAAACAACCACTGCTATTGGCCTTGCAAACTCTCTGGGAAATTTGCAGGATGAAGTCCAGAGCAAGCAGTATGGAAAGCCTAAGCCACAACTCCAAGTATGATCATGAAAAGAAATGTCTGACATGTCTAGTCAGAGCATCATAGCCTCTGCATCACAGCCTTTCCTCACCCTTCCTCAGACATTCTGGAAACCAATGGCTGCTTAAAAATAAAAATAGATGAATAAAGGACTCTATTGGGATTGCAGGTCATGTTTTCATAATCTCAGGTTAATGGGATGCCAATCTCCCCTCTGCCCCAGGACAAGAAAAAAAGGTCAGAAAAGAGCCATTTCTTTTTATGCACAGGCTATTAAAGGAAGTTCTGTATTCTGTACTTCTGATATACATTTGCTTGGACCACATCAGCTCATGACAAGAACATGATAAGCACAATCTGCATTTGTGCTTACTCAAGCCTTAACAATTCCCTAACAGGGTGCCAACATGCATGTCAGCTGGATGAAGCTGGAGGAAGCATGCCATGATCTGAAACAAAATTAATCATTCCCTGAAGTACTCCAAGAGCATTTTCCTCCTAATGTACCTGAGAATTAGTAGGAAAAGATGTACCTCATGGGCAGAACATAATGTAGCAATGAGTTACTTGGACATCCTTGTGGGTAATGCTTACTGGCCATGTACTGAACATTTAGCAGCCTGTCATTACTCTTTTGCTCTTTTCTTCCCAGGCTAATGGAGTTCCTGGGAGCAGTTCAGTAATGGAGCTCCACAGGAAGTTAGTGTCCCTGCTTTTTCGTCTTTTAGTGTCCCCTGCTCTTCTGTCTCACCTTACTTAATCACCTCTTTACTATAAGATCTATGTTAGCTATCTCATATAGGAGCTGAATCTCTGCCAAACTATGGCAAAGCTCAGAGGGTGGGGAAGAGAGATCACAGAAACAGCAACCCGTGCAACTTCTTGTTTTTGCAGCGTAAATAAGTCACTACTACTCCACACCTGCTTCTCTTTAAAAATCAATGAGAAAAAACATCCCAGTAAAATGATACAAGTGAACAACCAGATCTCTGTACTGAAGTTCATGTAATCTGAACTTCTGCTTTTTATGATACTTTTCATTAGCATCACGGTAGTACAGCGCACAGAGATTTTTACGACAACAACAGCGATTCATTGCCTTTGTTAAAGGTAATTTGAAAGTGTGCATAGAAAAGATCTGTAGAAAATCTACAGGATATTCCATTTGGTTTTTATGATTCAAGCTCACTGTAGACTGTACAGTCACAGCTTTCCATTTCTGATGGAAATACTACACACTTTTTTTTTTTATTGACTATGATGTGCAGATATGGAATCTGAAGGTTACCCATTCTTATTTTCAGTCACCTACTTTCTTTCCCTCTCACACATATGCTTCATTGATCTGAATTCTACATTAATTTTCATCAGAAAACAGATTTAGTTGATCACAGAAAGTTGCTCAATCCAAAGTGGAAAGATTTTTGCTTTGTTTGGCAATAGGATGCAGTTTTAACACTGGGCTTTCAGAGTACACATTTCATAAGCTAACTGGCTGATTTGAGTGAGGCAATATGAGCAGAGAGGCAATAGAATATGCACAAACAGTTCTGTAAAATTAAGTTATTGTAATATCAGTTGGCTTATTACTTCAGTATCATATTTACAAAGTTTCTTTCTTCACAGACATCTTATGTACAAAATAATTCCTTATGTTCCTCTTGGTCTAAAGCTGTGGAATTTTTCCATTTTCTTCTCAGCAAACACCAAACCAGAGCGCTTACAGTGTCTTTCATTACTATCTGATCATTAACACGACCTGAAGGGTTTGCAGGATATGCACAAGGCACTAACTTATTTGTCCTGACCTATTAGAGCCCCGTAACAGTAGTTCTGCACCAACCTGAAATACTGAGTGCCAGCTTCAGTAAGGAACATCCCAAATCCAGGTTGGAATTGCAAGTATCCCACTTGTGGCTGGCAAAGAAGGAAACACTGCAAAGGTTATCTGTGCCTCAAAGGCAACACCAGACCCAGGAACTTGCTTTCTGAAACTGTTGCCTGGGGACTTCTGAACACGTATATTGTGGCTACAGGAGTGCAACTCAGAAGTGCATCATGCAAGAAATTGAGCTCTCACCAGGGGCTGGTAGGAGAGTAATTCAGAAAAAATCTCCCTTTTCAATTTTTTCTTTACATAACCAATTCAAATAGGTCTATTTCTCAACTGCTGGGAAGTCAAACTTTGAGGCAGTTCCTGGACTGTACAAAAACCGTCACCAAGAAGATTCAGGAGACGGGGAGGGAATTGAGGGGATCCTGTAAACACACCCACAGGGAAATAAATTGGGAAGCTGCTCCAGAGCACACTAAGTGTAGCAGTGTAAGCTGCTTGCAAATCTACAGCGGGTGAGGGTACAGCTCTTGTCCCACAAACATATCCAGCTTTGACAGAATATGTTTAGAGACTACAATTTGGAGGGCTGCTCCAGGTTTCCATGGAGAAGTGAAGAAAAATGTTGGATTCTGTATATGTAGATAGCAACACATGTGAAACACAATTTTATGGATGCTGGACAGCCATCAGGAAAATGGTGCTTTCACATATTACCAAAGGTTGTAGTCCAGCAACAATAAAATACCCCTCCAAAACTGATCTCCGAAGCTACTCCAATATGTTGCTCCTCAGCTTGAAATAGTTGCGCACAAAAGTGTAGACTGTGGCATCAGGAGAGCAGGAGGCCCTTGACTTTGGTTTTTTAGACTCTTAGAAAGACAATAAGTAATTTTTGTAAGCTTTGCATGGGGCAGGCAGCAGTGCCTTGCACAGGAAAAATCAGCAGGACAGTGTTGAAACTTCTGAAACTCATAATAATTACTAAAACAAGATCTCCCTGCTGTTTTAGCTTCAGACTAAGACTAAGAGGTAGATGTTGTCTTCCTTATTATCTTATGGTTGTCCTGATATCTGGCCTAGGGAAGACACGGGCAAAACTAAAGGCATAATCTTTGTGCCATATAGCTGGTATAGTTAATGAATCATATTTTCTGGGAATGGTATAGTGCCACTGCTATGCTGGTCAGATGCTGGCATTGCAGAGACCAGAAACTACCCTCAATCATTGCATTTGCTGTACTTTTAAAATCTTTGCTGGTCCTTTTAATCACTTAGAAGATTTTTTTTATCTTTTTTTTTTTTTTAAGCTAAATAAATTTTTGTTCCAAATCAAACATTTATAGATTAAGATCCATACAAAAAATCTCTTGTACCTGCATCTAGAATTCTCTGCTTGGGATGAGTTGCACAGGATGGTTTGACTTCTGTGTTTTTCAACATTTTTGAAACTGATTTTCAAAACTAATTACCTAGCTAGTCATGAATATAATTATTCAGTTTCTAAAGGTAATTGCATATTTCAATATGAAGTCTCAGGGGTCACTCCTGTTTTGTTTAATATGACAGGGCAAAATCCAATTGATTTCCATAGCAGGAGCAGACTAAGAGCAAGTGCCCATTCAACTCTCACAACTGGATAAATCTTAATTTTTAAAAGTAAGGCTTCATTCATTTAAGCTCACTTTACTGACATGCTTCCAAATTGCAGATATCCAGTGCCTCTCTTGAGTTTTGTAAAACTACACCACCATCTCAAACATCTTTACCACTTCTTGTGAAACGTGTGTGCCAGCATCCCATTGTACTAGACACAGGATGTGCAGACATCAGTCATGACACAAAAAAAAAATTAAATCTACATAAATTTTTATTGTTCATGTTTTTCTTTTCTCCAGATTTGCCCCACCTTATTTACAGCTAAATTTAAGTCTCCGTGTTCTCCATGAGCATAGCTCAATTTATTACACCAGCCAATTTAAGTATACAACCTTATCTGAAATATATCCTAGATCAGCATAAGATATCCTAGGTCAGCATAGGATACTTGGGATAAAAAAATCAAGAGATTAAGGCTTATTTATTATTTTCTTTGAAAAGAGCAACACAATGAACTTGAAAAAAGCTCATCTAAATTGAAGTCTTGACTTTGCCAAAAATTCCTTGTGTTCTGTTGGGAATTAATTTCATTTCTCTCTAACTCTGCTTCCTATCATTGAAGGGTTTTTCTATCTTTTTTCTCTCCCATCTATTTCGATCCTTAACACTTCCTTAGCCTCCTGCTGTTTCTAATGATCTTAATATTTCCAGATGCCACGGTAATACAAGTAATAACCACAGATTTCATACAATTTCTGCTGTGGCAGCAGGAGATGGACTAAGTCTGATGGGTTTATACCAAGGTCACATGGGGCTTTTGTGTAATGAGGTGCTTTGGGAGAAAAAAATATAAAAGAAATAGTACTGCTTTATGAACATTTGTCATCAGCCAAAGCCTATAAACTCTGAATACCTTAGCTTCCCTGTCTATAAAGGGGAAAAAAAAAGAAGAAAAAAAGAAGAAAAAAAAGAAGGAAAAAAAAGAAGAAAAAAAAAAAGAAAAAAAAGAAGAAAAAGTCTGTGTTCTAGAAAAACTATCAGTAGTTTTCTTCTTTTTTTCATGAGGCTCTCTGTTAATGGGTGTGAGCTCCAAATTAAAAAAAAAAAAAATCAAGGACAGGGTAAAATTTTTCCCATCTTGTGAATTTCAGACTTTAGTTGTAAGAACATAGTCCTTCCCTCTCTGATCCTTAAATCTGGCACCACCCGCAGTAAGGCTTCTCAAAGCTCTTTGATGACTGTAAAACTCAGAAAACTTTGAATTAGAAAGTAAGGAAATATTTTCAGGATATCAGGAAGCACTAAAGGAAAATGGGAGGCAGATTCCCACTAATATATGTGATTTCATAAAGAGGTTTTCTTTTCAAATTTTCCTCCAAAGTGTTAGCCCATATAATGAATCAGACTAACAGTTATGCTATAAATGCAAAACCTACTGTAAAATGTGATAAAAATGATGGGTTAACATTCTACATGGAAAAATCATGACAAGACAAAATAACAATGATTTGATCTTTCATGTAAAGATTCAGTTTGGTCTGTGATAAGAAATAACATTAATGACGAGACGCTATATCTATAAAAAAATCCTGGGACAGAAACTTAATCTAAAGGAAAATATTATTCAGATTCCACTGCTTGTAATCAGTACATTATTAACAACTTTGATAAAATTGGACAATTAATATGTAGAAGTGTCATAAAAGCATGTACACAACATGAGCTGTTGCTTAATAATAGAGAACCTGGTTTAGTCTAAAACTTTCATAAACAACATCCTTTTTTATATTGTCCTTTACATTCAGAAAATTATCCCATTTTTCAAGAGCTCTTTTCTTAGGGTGTTAATAACAGAGTAGAGATTTTTTGAAAAGGCTTTTCAGAGATAATCTTCTCAAATTTTAAGAAGTGACGGCACATCTTATTTGATAGCAGCAATTTCATTTTTAACTGCATGAAAGTCGTCCTTGACTCTATTGAGGTATATTAAGGATGTAAATATTACATAGGCGCAGATCTATAAGGGAGTCTGTGGTGCACATAAAGGGCATGTGCAGGTTTTTCAGCAGATTTCTGTGGTATGCACTTTTATATTGAACTGGCAGCTCAGATGCTGTCAGACATCTTTGGAAATGTACTACATGTACAGGTGATGCATTTTGAAGCAAGGCTGGTGCAGAAAGCCTTTAAGATCCAGAAGTACTCTTTCAAGTCATGTCCTGGACTCACTCTGATGAGAGTCCTCATGTCTTATGACTCCAGCTGCAAAGACTTAGGGGTCCATTAGGCTAGAAAGCCAAAAGCACTCAGCTGTGAGCTTTTATATGCCTTCTGTTTTATGCACTTAATGTAAGGAGCTTTCAGAAACTGTCCTAGGGCACTTGCCTCAGGTGAGACTGTTTCCATTAGGTAGTGGTGAAAGTGTTCTTACATGATACAAGAGGGATATTTACAACACAAGAACCCGAGGTGGGAAAATCTATTCCAGAATAGATATGTGCAAGACATGATGTTTTCTTCCCTGCAAAAGTATCTTTGTTTGCTTTTATAGAAAATACACAGTGTGCTTAGGGGCTTACCCGAAAACAAGGGTGCAAAGCAAAATCACACCTTTCACTTCCTTCACAGAACTGACCCCAACAAAAAATATTAAATGTTTTTTTGCCATGACCCAGCATGCTGATGGAGTATACAGAATTAACTACAAAAGAGTATGGAGAGTTCCAGTGACATCTGATGCATAGAGTCACCTGAAATGTCTCAGGCTGGATTGCAATGAGATCCGACATTAGCCAGCTACTGAGGAAGATATCCTCTGTCTCGGAATGCAGTCAGCAAGAACTAAATGGTCAGTGAGAAAAAGCCAAAGTGACATGCTTCTGTTCCCAAAGGTTTGATTCTCTCCAACTTGTTTTTCCTGTTGAACTGAGACCCAGCTTATAAAGTTCTATATAATGTATTCAGATTCCTGTGGTAACAGTGGATGCCTCTTTTGTTTTTTTGCATGACATTTTTTCAAAGTCAGCTTTATATGTATGATTCCTGCTTGCCAAATATCTGCCCCATTTGAAATCTATATCTAGCCTGAAACATTTTGTTTTGTCCTTTGGTTGACCGTCTGTGCCAGTGAAAGACATCCTTGTGAAGAAGTGGCCCCTTGTTCCTCTGGTTACCAATACTGTTCCACAGTTTCCAAGGGTGATGCTATTATATTGCTCCAGACACCCTGTGCACCCTGTTGAGTAATTTATTGGCCAAGATCCTAACAGTGGAAAGGCCTGTCTAGAATCCTGATGAATTTTAAAAGGTAGGAATATTGCACTTCATAACAAGCAGCCATTAATGATAACCAACAATATAATTCTTATGGAATTTTGCCTTGCATATGCATGAAATTCCCAAGCATAATAAAAAGCAAATGAAATAAGTTAACCTCTTGTGTGCTGTGCTTCCTGGTACATAATTACAGTGTAGTGGAAGGAGCATGACCCCGTAGCTGTCCAAAATTATAATTAGCATTCCCCATACTGCAGGCTATTGTCTGGAGGACAGTTTTGTCTCTCCTCTATTCTGACTTGTGCAAAATTATACCCTTAAATGTGAGTTCATGACCCTTTCTCCAAGCCAGCCTTTTGTTTTCAGTGTAGCCCCAAAATGAATGGGCTGGCAGGATGTGCAGCATACACCCACAGGGTCAGTTTGATGCTCATTCACTAGATACATACAGTGCATTGTAAGGATCTATATGAGATAACAATGATTTTCCACTTTTCAAACGTAGCCACATGAGATGAGGGCATTCGGCAGAAAAACACTGTCAACCCTTTATGTCATCCTATTAATGGTGAGTAGCAGAGTCTGTACATTTTTCTTGGATTACAGAGCAAAAAACAGCTCAAAAATCTTCCTGTTTCTCTTCTCATGTATAAATGAAGCTGTGCATTGTACCTCATTAAAGCAAATGGAGGCACCTCATTAACACTCACCAAGAAGTAGTTTTCATGTCAGAATTGTAAGTCTGTATAATTCTGACATGAAAAGTTTTACCAAAGCAAAGCTCATTTTAATTAAGGTGATACTGACAGGTTTTAGTAAAAGATTAACAATCAGATGTTCAGAATTTTCCCTAGACTCAGACTTTTCTGATGGAAAAACAGGATCCGTACCACAATCTGGCTTTTTAGTTGAAAATTTCCAGCATTGTTAATTAAAGTATTTTACTTTCTAAAATTGTTTTTACTTTTATCTTTCTTCTCTTCTAGGTGAATTCATAGACCTGCAGAGGTAAAAATGTAACTATGGGCAAGTTTCCCAAATTTTAATTCCAAAATGAGAAGTCCTATTTTCAAAAATGAAGTTCATGTAAAGCCCCAAATGAGCTCAAGCAAAGAAATTAATCTAGGAAAAAAACTCAGATAGATGCCCTGTTTATAAAGCAATTTTGTCATGGGACCCTGACAGGTGTACTGGTGATCAACACCGTTACAAATTAGGCACTTTTTTAAAGAGTCAAACAGGGAAAAAAAATTAAGCCTCCGGTTGTTGAAAAATCTTTCATTAGATTTCTATGTTAACAAAAGGCAATATTTTCTTATCATTGTAATTTTTCCTGTGATGGTGGTATAAGAAAACATTTTTAAAATAGGTCTCTTTTACTCCATTTATTTTCAGATTCCCAAATAAGTAGGATTACCATAGTCCAGACCTCTAAAACAGCCCTCCAAATCTGAGACACAACTGCTGCTGCCTGATCTGAGACATCACTTTTACATGTGTTTCTGTACAATTTTATATTACATTTTCTTTTTCTGCCCAGAATAGAAAAAAACCCCTTGCCTCATCCAGTGTGAGTGTGGTGAACATCCATCCATTCGTCTTGAATGAACGTTTTGTCCTTAGAAGGCCAAAAAGCAGGCAGTACTAAAACTGAAGTCTACCATCAATTGTATCAGAGAATGGCTGGCAATTAACAGAATCACAGAAGGATTATTGTCTTGGAAGGGACCTCAAAGCTCATGTAATTCCAACCCTGCTGCCATAAGCAGGAACACTTCCCACTAGGACAGGTTGTTCAGAGCCTCATCCAACCTGGGCTTGAAAGCAGGGATGGGGCAGTCACAGCTTCTCCAGGCAATCAGTGCCTCACCAAACTCTTGGTGAAAAATTTCTTCCTAATAACCCCCTTTCTGTTTGAATGCACTCTCCCTTGTCTTATCACTCCATGACCTTCTCAAAAGACCCTCTACTCTCTTCCAGTCCCATTTTTTCAATGGAACTGGAAGGTCTAAGTGCTCCCCAGAGCTTTGTCTTCTCCAGGCTGAACTAGCCTAACTCTCTCAGCCTTTCCTCATAGCAAAGGTGCTCCAGCCCTCTGGGCATCTTCATGGCCTCCTCTGGACATGCTCCAGCAAATGCACCTTTAGGTTCCTTAGACTATGCATACTCAGATCCAAAGGGTGCTGAGATGGTGATCATTTTGTCAATGTTATCCAGAGTCAGGGCTTTAGACCAAACCCATGTAATGATTCTTTGCAACAGGGATACAGCTAAAATAGCCCCACTTTTACTGGTGATATCCAAGTGGATATAGGCAGTGTGTTAAAGGTAAAAAGACAGAATGTGATCACTGACACTCTTCCCTTATGTGGCATTTTTCACTCATTTCCCATCTTACTAATAGCCAGAGCTGAGCAAAAATTTTGTGCTAAATAATTAATACAAAAAAATTTAGCCTCTTTTCCTAATTTACAAGCAAATAAGGAATTTTTTGAGCAAATTTTTATTCAAGTTTATCAAATGCATGCTGCACAGTTGTTTAGTTACTTCACAGCTGAACACAAATAACTCCACAGGCATATTAGATGATTAAGTTCTAAAAGTTCACATATACTGTTTAACTGTACCTAATTAACTGGGAGTTTTAGCCTTATTTTCTGTGTGAAGGTTAAGGAACAAGCTGTACGACTATCAGCTATTTTCCTTCTCTGTTTCTGAGACTGGTGCATTACTAATTTATCTAACTCCACGAGGTATAATGAATTTATTTTTCCTAGTTTGTGTTATAGTTTTTCCTCTGAAAAGTGAACCATGCTACAAATTGTAAAATTTTGTTATTGAAATAAGTAATTTATTTTTAGTCTTATAAATCTAATAGAATTTTTGCTGTTTTCATAAAACATGACTCACACTGCACTGACACACAGACCCTATGGCTGGCATTACACTAGAACTTTTACTATAAATTTATGTTTAAAAATTACCTGCTCAGCTAATTGAAAAAATGTTTTTCAATAAATTGATCTCCATAATAATACTTCAGTTTCTTCTTTATTTGGAATCCAAGATTTCTTGAATTCTTTCCTTATATTCTATCATTTGTACTTTTACATAGTTAGATCCGTATGTTAACGACATGGAAGTCAGTATTGTGAAGTTTTCATAATTTTTATTAAACACATAAACACCCCTAGTTCATGAGAAGTTTTAGCTATTGTATAAAGGGGCTTTTAAGTCATATAGCTAACACTTCCCAGATTTGCTCTTTTATACAGAGAAAAGAACGGATATTAAGTTTGTTTCCATTATTCAGTGCCAACTGAAACAACAAAAATATTGACCTGGTATTTCACATCTGAAGCACTCCCAGCATTCCCAGTCCAGTGCAGAAGTTAAATCTCTCTGCTTTTCCACAGTGCAATGCAGAGAATGTGGTGGGAACAGAAAAGCAAGGCAACTCAGCTGGAAAATATCTCAGATAGATGAAATATTTGTTGAGCAGTTTTCTCATGTGAATATGCCTCTACTTGGTATATGCCAGTCACCAGTCCACGGCATTTGTTTTATCTTCGGTCTCAAGGATTTATTCTCAAGGAAAAACTGCTGTGTAACATAACTGTGGAGACTACAAAGCAATGTTAGTTTTAAAAAGAGCTCTATCTTTTATAGGTCTAACAGACAAAGAGTCAAGCTTTAATATTCTCAAGGGTCTTTTCTTCAGATAAGAATTTTATAAGAAAGGAACATTAAGGCAGGTTCCCTTTCTTCGTCTCTGTTAGACTCATATTCATTATTGCCAACAGGACATCATTTTGCATTTTTTTTAAGATGCTGACATCAGATATGATAGTGTTGAGTTTAAAATGAACAGCAACAACTATATTATTCAAAAACACGTTTTCCCCAGATATTCTGATGTCTCAATAGAATCTTTGTGCAGAAAAGGAAATAAGGCACATATATGTGTTTATCAGCTTTGCAGCTTACAAAACTAATGTCCTGAATGAAGACAGCAACATATCCACTGGGTGTTATCTGATCAAAAACATTCCACATGTATAAATCAAACCTAGGAGGAAAAAGAGACATATAAAGATGAGATAGATGAGAAAGCAGCCATATTAGGAAAGCTTCTCCTATTTAAACAGTAAGGCTTTAAAAAAAAACAAAATGAGAGCTAAGGGAATATCCCCTTCAGGGTTCAT
This sequence comes from Haemorhous mexicanus, assembly GCF_027477595.1. Taxonomy (NCBI): domain Eukaryota; kingdom Metazoa; phylum Chordata; class Aves; order Passeriformes; family Fringillidae; genus Haemorhous; species Haemorhous mexicanus. The sequence continues at coordinate 13,185,400 of NC_082381.1, forward strand.
AATCTCACAAACACATCCCTGAATCAGATAAAGATGCATAATGATTCTGTTTTCCATCATGATATGGACACTTACCTCTATGCAGAGCATATTTGAAGGTGTGTGTGGACAAAAAAGAGAGCTAAGCCTTAAAAGGCAGGCAGACAGCCATTTAATTCAATTAATATGACAATAATTAATATTCAATTAATATTACAATATTTATGTTGCTAAATTAAAAATTATTAAAATTATGAAGAGAAAGCGTGCTATACACTAATGCTTAATACTTGTGCCATCCTAATTTACTGCTTACCTACACTGAGTAAAAAATGGCATCTGTGTGTTACTGGGTGTGGCAGTAATACAGCCAGAGGGTGTCTCTCACACACTAACAAAATTCCCATGGAAAATTGCTCAGTTAATGGCACTTTCCTCTCCAAAATGACCATTCTGGAGTCTTTCAGTTCTTATATATAAGCTATTTCTGTCTCTGACCATAAAGGTTCAATAAATAGCTCTATCACTACTGAAACTAAAGAGGCTGGCTCATTTATGAGCACCCTTTGGCTTACTTTCATGCCTAAGGTGTCAATTCTTCATGAAAATTTTCCGGGGGGGGGGTGCAGACACAAGTAGCATCACTCTCCCATCTACATTCTTGGGTCTCTGGAGGATATCAGATTATACCATCATCACAGCCCTTGCAGCATATTAAGATGGCTTGCTAACTCTTTCCACAAAATATGCATATATTTGATGGGCTTTTTTTTTTAGATATTAATTTCTTGAGCTTTACATTTCACAGTTATATATCCAACAACTCCCTTGTGAATAATTTACAAACAAAAATTCCTATTAAGTTTGTAATAAAACAAAATTACTCTAACCACATGACTTTTTAAATTCAGTGTACCTGAAAAAACCCTATTATGTAAAATACAAAACAGAATTAGTGGTGGAAACACTGAGACAGTTTTAACATCTGACTTGCTCCAGTGATTTTTCAGAAGCTGTTTCTAAGTTAAAAAAAAGAAAAAAAAAAAAAACATTGCTGGAAAGAAAGGGAAAAACCAATAATTGTGAGACTGGATATCACTCCTGAGTAATTCTTACATAATTCAAATCTTTCATTTGTACAATATCATTTTCCTATATGCTTTAAAAGAATCTCTTTATGGGCTTAGAAGAGCAGAAATGTCATTGATACAACTTAATTAAATACACTGGGAAGAACAATATGCTTGGATTGGCCACAATACCAAATGCATCCATGGTCTTAAATGCAATAGGCATTACCTACTTCCTTGGAAAAGCATAAATCATAGAACCATAGGATCGTTCAGGTTGAAAAAGACCTTTAAGATCTTCAAGTCCAACCCTTAACCCAGCACTGCAAAGACTATTAACCAAGGCTCCCAAGTGCCACAATTATACATCTTTTAAATCCTTCCAGGGATGATATCTCCACTGCTTCCCTGGGCATCCTGAGAGAGTTGTTTTGACAGAAGTCAGTGATTTGGATGGGCTGCAAGGGGCCACTTTCTCCTTACCAAAAGCTCAAAGTGATCTCAAGCACGTTGCCTTGTGCTTGTTACGCACAGTATGTGACAGTCATTACCAGCTTGCTTAAAGAAAATTCAGTGGGAAACAGGACAAGAGATCAGAGCTAGGCACTCCTTTTCAGACTGAGGATAAATGGCTTTACAAGCAGGTCAGAGCTGCTTGTAATGAAGAGTTAGCAGTCTCCAGTGGATTTGCACCCGCAAAATTGTTTGTGAAAAACTCCTCAGCAAAGTCACAGAATCATAGAATAATTTAGATTGGAAAAGATCTCTAACACCATTAAATCCAAACACTAACCCAGTGCTTTCAAGCCCACCACTGGACCATGTCCTTAAGCACTACACCTACACATAGTTTTGAAGACTTTCTGGGCATGGTGCCTCCACCACTGCCCTGGGCAGCCAGTGCCAGGACTTGTTCACTGTTTGGTGAGGAAATTTTTCCTAATATCCAAACTAAATCTCCCCTGGCTCAGCTTGAGATTGTTTCCTCCTGATGTTTCACTTGTCATTTGGGAGCAGAGACCAACCCCACCTGGCTAAAGCCTCTTTTCAGGTAGTTGTAGAGAGTGAGAAGGTTTCCCCTGAACTTCTTTTCCCCCAGGCCGAACACGTGCAGCTCCCTCAGCTGTTACTTACCAGGCTTATTCTCCAGACCCTTGCCCAGCTCTTTTGCCCTTCTCTGGACATGCTCAAGCATGTCAATGTCTTTATTGTCATGAGGGGCCCAACACTGAAACCAGAATTCATGCTGATGGTCTCACTGTCTTGTGCTGAAAACTGCAGAGAATGGACATTTTGACTTCATGCTGTGCACGCCATGGTGTGTCCGAAAATCTCTCAATTTGTAGCTGCCTCTTGGCAGTGTAAAAACCATTTGGAAGCACAATAATTTGTGTTTTAAGTTGGTATCTATTGGATGATAAGAAATATCAAAAGCAGTCTCATGCAGAGTGGAATAGTGTAGATGCCTTCAGGGACACCACCAGCATAGGAGTAGGACATCGAAGGTGACATGTAAATCCATGAGTTTGCCTTCATTTTGCATCTACCTGTGTAGACAGGCACTCAAGGATGACAAGATACTCAACCAAATCACAATTTGATGTGTACACAGGTGTCTCCTAATGTATTAATGATATGCCCCTTCTAGCTCCCTATTTTCAAGACATCAAATTTAGGAGTGAGAAGATGAGTGCAGAAATTTTCCCTGTATGACAGGGATGACACAGACAATCTCTAACTCCTACTTATCTTCAGTGATTTGGGGTCTTTTTAAGAAAAAGAACTTAGTAGAGTTTACACATCTCAGAATATATTTGCATATCACAAATAGCTGGCAGTGTAAGTGCAGTTAGTTATATTTATTAGATTAGATTAAATTTATTTTATTAGTATAGTGTACTTACAGCACACCAGACCAGTTATGACATTTTTCTTCTGATGAAATACAAGGAAGGGAAAGGCATTACAAGAGGGAAAAAGAGAGCAAAATTAAACAGTTGTTATAGGGCTCAACATTCAGTCTGTGACATGGTAAGGGAAGAAGGCACCAGTTCTGGACTTTTATACTTCACTAATTACTCTGCTTTGCCTGCAACCCATGAAACTTCAAGTGACCAACCTTTACTCCAGAGCCCCAAGGGCCTAGGGACTACTATTTTTTTCCAAAGTTAAACTCATTAAGACTCTTCCTTATTGTGCTCCCACCTGAAACTAGGGGAGAGTTTTTTTCTGATTAACCCATAAAAGACTGTGTTTTCTAAATTTAACTCTTACTTGCATTTGTTCTCTAATACAATGTAAAACATGGATACTTTGACACTTAAAAACAATCTATAGAGGACTACATCATCTGAAGATACCATCAGGCTAATGACCCCTGAGCTTCTGCAATGTAAGACCTAGTTTTCAACTGTTTATGACCCTGCCAAATACATTTGGATTCATCTTATTGCTATGAAGTGTGTTCTATTTTATTTTCCTTGCCAAGGATATGAGATGAGTTGTCTGTTTGCATCTGGAAACCTTAATCAGTCCAGTCACCTTTCATAAAAGAACAAAGAAAACTGTTTCACCAAATGAGAAATTTGAAGGAGGTATTATAACTGGTATCCCTTGGCTTACAGAAGCAGCTATTACCTCCTCCCGCAGGTCCTCCCACAGCTGTAACCCCTGCCAACTCTTTCTAACTTGGCTTGTAGTCCGGGATGTGATACTCAATTGCTTTGAATCAGTGTTGATGACTGAGATAAGGCAAACGACATGAAATGCTGGATATTAAAGATAGAAATTCTTTGGGCATGTACTTGCCAAATATTGCTGATACACCTGTTTTATGTTCAGAGTGGGAAGACAGTCAAAAAGGAAGTGGCTAGCTTTGAAAGAGAAGCAATACTTTCAATTTCTGAAAATAGCCCAGATAAAGAACTGGGTAATAAGAATACATTACTGAATAAATGTGTGTTTGAAAAGAACTTGGGCATTTTTCCTCTGTCATACACAAATAATATATGCAATGTTTTCAGAGAATAAATTCATTTTCATGAGCCTGGAGTGCTTCTTATCTACATCTACCATTGGCAGATTGAAGATACTGCTTGGTGACAGTTGGCAAAGGTTTGCCAAAAAGCCTGTGGTGAAATGAATTGCCCTTTCCCCCCCGATTTTCAGTGCACTTCTCACATAGATGTAATGGAGAAGACTCAAGATGCTATTGTACACAAGCTAACATTCTCTGGCATACAGATTTTCTAGGCAACATATTAATTTTCTCAGTACTTGACAGGAGCACTGGCAGAAACTGCACTGCAGGTGGGGAAATTATAACAGGTCAGAAACTTGTAGGTGCATTGGAGAGTAGAAGAAACATTGGTCACTGGTGAAAGAAACCTCCATTAGAACATGAAAGTCTGCAATATCCTAGGATGTTAGAAATGAGGAAAAAAGCATTCAGCTGGTGCCATATCTGCTCTTCTTTGCTGGCCAAATCCAGTTAGATGGTACACAGAAGTGTCTTATAATGAAGTGAACAAAGATTTTCCACACCTACTAGGGTGGTAACCCTCGATCTATGAAAAAATAAAAAGAATCTCTTAGAAACCACAGAACACTTGTTAGTGCTTTAGAAGATTGTACAAGCCAGGAGAAAAGGGTTTTATGTTGGCTAGTGGAAAGAGAAAATAGAACTTACTAAGAAGTGTGGTGTGATGACTTTTTATTCCTTTTTTCCTTCTTCTTTTTTTTACCTTTTTTTTTTTTTTCTTTTCAGTTTGACCATGAGTCCCTCTGAGCAAAGCAGAATCTTTGCAACCTGTGTTTCTGTTGCTAGGGGTAAAAAAGAGCCTGAAATCTGTGGAACTCATGCTAGAAAAGGACTCTTGATTCATTCCCACACACATATACCTATACACCAGTACATAATGGAATCACAGCATTTTATCTGTAAGTAAATACAGAGGTATAAGGCAAATGTGGTGATTGCTCTGCCTTACAAAGCAAAAAGAGTTATGAAGACATTGGCAGGCAGACTGCCTGGTGCTAAAGTTTCGAGTCTGCCAATCAAACAAACTCCTGAGCCTCTACACAGCACATGGGAACCATGTTAGGGAGGGATTGAGAAAGAGAAATGACAAATCCCCAGAGACAGCACTTGAACTATTAGAACTGGTTGATCAAGCATACAACCCACACAATAATGTCAAAGCCGTGGGACCAGAAGAAGGAAAGCAATGCTGGTGGTATTGCTGCCCTTCCACTGCAACTATTGAGCTTTGCTGAGATGTAGGTCCAGAGAAGATTACCACACCAAAATTTTGAGTCTCTTGTAAAACCTCCTCTGAGTTAAAATACTACACAATTTGATATGATAATAAACATTAATTCCACATATGGTATTTTAAAAGTAAGAATCTGCTTTCAAAAACACAAGCAGCATCTGGACATGCTGTATGTATAAAATTAAATACAAAGATTTGAAAAAAAAAATCTATTTAGAACAGAGATATGCCTACAGTTTGGAGCACCAGGTTTTTTTGGAGTCCATCTAGACTGCAGACTTTGCCATCTGAGGATTCCTCTAGTGTTCAGGACTAGGGGCAAAATTTGGGATGAGTCTGCTTTGTTGATTCAGATATTTAAATGCTATTCCCTGGCTGTGTTCTTATTTCCAAAATGTAGAGAAAAACATTGTAGTACTGGGAACATCAGAAAACATTACATCACCATACCTTTGGGATGTACCTGGCAGTCTGTAGAGAAGGTACCACATACACTACCACTTTCAATTGCCAACTACCAACCACTACTAAAAGGAATGAATTTACACTTCCGAAGATCTTCTGTGTGCTTGACCCAGCTCTCAGACTGTTCTTCAGTGGAGGGTGTTTTGCTAAAAACTGCTAGAGATGAAGAGTGCAAGAATTAAATTCTCCCACTGCATCATCTGACAGACCACATTCCTCGTTCCTGATGCTGAGTGGTATCCCCCCAGCTTGGCCTTGAACTCTATCTGCCTATGTTATGCTAGCAAGACAGTAGGTGTTCCTGGAATAAAGAGAAAAAAGCTGGAAACAACTCTTGCGTGTGACCTGTGATGAGGTTTGAATGTGCAAACATGCACAAAAAACAACAGAATTAATAGTTGAGGTTTTTAAATTATATCTGAATTCTTGAAATCTGGGATACTTTCAAGACACTGTATCACTG